>NC_135336.1:84257001-84863533 GCF_023851605.1 Tamandua tetradactyla | reverse complement strand
GGACTCTGCTTCTCGTGGCTATGTTATTCTGTTCTACTCTTTCTGAATCTCTCTCATTCTCCAAAATATTTCCTTTTTTATAGGACTTCAGAAACTAATCAAGACCAACCTAAATGGGTTGAGACATGTCACCTAATCCAGTTTAACAACCAGTCTTGATTAAATCACACCTCCAGGGAGATGACCTAATTACAGATTCAAACATACAGCATTTATTCTAATACAGAATAGGGATTATTCTGCCTTTACAAAATGGGATTTTGATCAAAACATGGCTTTTCTAGGGGATACATATTCCTTCAAACCAGCACAGCCTAAAAAAAAAAAGTTCAAATTAGAGCAAGGATACAGAAATGTCCAATCTAAGGCATCCACGGAAAGATAATTTGGTTCCAGAAGGCTGATGAAGTTCAGGATATCTCTCTCAACTGGAAGGCACATGGTGAACACAGCAACATCTGCTAGCTTTCTTTCCAGGCTTGCTTCGTGAAGCTCCCACAGCGGCATCTTCCTTCTTCATCTCCAAAGGTCTCTGGCTGCATGGGCTCTGTCTCGTGGCTCTCCTGGTTCTCAAGACTTTTCTCCAAAATGTTTTTTCTTCTAAAGGATTCCAGTAAACTAATCAAGACCCATGTGGAATGGTGGAGTCACATCTCCATCTAATCAAAGATTAATACCCACAATTGGGTGAGGAATATCTCCCTGGATATAATCTAATCAAGTTTCCAACCTGAAGTGCTGAATAATGATTAAAAGAAATGGCTGTTTCCACAAAATGGATTAGGATTAAAACATAGCTTTTCTAGGACACATAATCCTTTCAAATCAGCAGTTTATTATAAGCATAATTTTAAAACAGTACAGCATAATCAGCTTTTGCTAAGACATAAATGCAAACAAAGTTAACCACCACAATCAAGAACCACAGGAGAGCCAGGAGTTTCAGCTGCCCAGCTACCTTAATCAAAATAGCAGGTGACAAAACAAACAGTAAGAAATGAAACATTTGGGGAGATTCAACTGTAAAGTTTCCCAAAGTGTGGGCATTTAGATAAGTACTCTTATCTGTAGATCTTCCATTGATGTTTTCCTTCATCATCAGCTTAAAATAACCCAGTAATATGAGGGCAAGATTCTGGAGCTACAAATGTGCATAAATAAAAG
This sequence comes from Tamandua tetradactyla, assembly GCF_023851605.1. Lineage (NCBI taxonomy): Eukaryota > Metazoa > Chordata > Mammalia > Pilosa > Myrmecophagidae > Tamandua > Tamandua tetradactyla. Next base: position 84,862,369 of record NC_135336.1, on the reverse strand, counting down.
GGTCCTTGCCCTCAAAGAACACAAAACAGCATGGGAGACAGACATGCAAACAAATAACTGCAATATCAAAGTTTATTGTAACGATGGAGGCAAGTACTAGGTGCAAAGGGGAACTCAGAAGGTTTAAACAAGTTCTCAGAGGAGAAAAACTTTAAATTAGTGTGGATGGACTGACTGAATCTTTGAAGCATGAACAAGCACAAACTCTCCAAGTAAGTCCTTTGTGAACAGGTGAGCGAGGACATTAAATTACAACTTGATAAATGTGTCACACGTGGCATAGTCAAAAACTCCTGGAAAAAGAAATAATTATTTTGGCACCCAGAGATCAAACAGCTAGTGCTTTCTTGAGCAAAGCCAGACCTCGACTATCAGGTAAAATGAACAAAATTAAAACCAGAGATTTATTTATATCTAGCCCTCCATCTAAGCAAGAATGAAAGTCACATTTCCATAATAGAATACAAGTTGTGTTTCCATAATAGAATGTGTATTTATCTATTGTTTTTGAAACAAAATTATCTCAAAACTTAGTGGCCTCAAACAAGAATAAACATTTGTTGCTTCACAGTTTCTATGTGATGGGAATGCAGGAATAGCTTAACTGGATGGTTCTACCATAGTCTCTTGAGAAGTTGCAGTCAAGACATCAACCAGGGTTGCAATTATCTGAAGGCTTGATTGGAATTGGAAGACGTGCATCCAGACTGGTTATTCATGTGGCTGGAAGATTGGTGCTTGCTGTGGACAAGAGGATTCATTTCTTTGTCATGTGGTGCTCCCCATAAGACTGCTTGAGTATTGTTTTGGTTTCCTGGGTACTCAAGCCAATACCATGCATTGGGATGGCTTAAACAATGGGGATTTATTAGCTCATGGTTTCAAGGCTAGAAAAAATAGTCCAAATTAAAGCAATACTTTCTTCCTGAAGACTGACACTTTAGGACTGGCTCCCAGAGATCCTTGACCCTGGGCTCCTCTCTCACATGGCAATGCACATGGCAAACTTTCCTGGCCTCTCCCTTCGCTTCTGGGTTCCATTCACCTTCAGCTTCTTGCTTCCTCCAGCAACAGGATTAAGACCACACAGACCGAATTGGGCCATGCCTTAACTAAAGTAACCTCATCAAAAGGTCTTATGTACCCTAGGTCCACACCCATAGGAATGGATTATGTTTAAGAACATGTTTTTCTGGGGTATACACAGTTCCAAACTGCACAAGTATTCTCATCACAGAGCAGCTAGCTTTCCCCTGTGTGAGTGAGCCAAGAAAACAAGGCAAAAGTGGCTATATCTTTTATGAACCAGCCTTGGAAGATAAACATTATCAATCATCATCATGTTCTATTGGTTGTAAGACCAACCTTTACACAAAGTGGAAGGGTACTACAAAAGGGTAGAACCAGGAAGTGAGGATCATTAGCTGGCTACAACATATGTAAACTTTTCTGCCTCTGTATCTAATATCTTAAAGACATGCATCTTTCTTCCTCCAGTCAGCTACACAGAATAATTCCTCAATAGTCTCATAAAGATAACTCATTATTGAGTTGAATATTATTCAGCAGCTATTGAATTGACTATTAATCAGCTGTTAATATCCTAGTTTATGGCAATAAGCATTTCAGAAAGATAGTCTAAGGGACAAGGTAATCTTTATCTTAGATTTTAAAACTATTAAGTAGATAAAATTAGATGAACTAAATTCTAAGTATTTGTGCCAATTTAGCATATTTAACCCAGAAAGCCTTTCAGCAGTGAAAATGTACCTAGAGCTTTAATCAAAATCAGGGTTAAGATATATCCAACTGACTTCCAGTCAAGCATGATGGAGGTATAAGACATTCCATGGTCTGATCCCTGAAAGAATCTTTGAGCAACTAGAAAAGACTGGCAGAGCAACTTTTTTCAAAACTTCAGAAACAGTTAAAAGGCTGCAATAAATATGTATGTGCTGAATCAAGAAAATCCAACTCAAAACCAGTAGGAGATGGATTTTATCAGTAACTAGACATTTCCTACAAACAATGCCAAAGGAAGTTCTTCAGCATGAAGGGAAAAGACACAACCCAAAAAAGTGGGTTGACGTGGCTGAAAGAAATAAAGACCCCAGTAAAGTTAACCACATACGTGATTATAAATGCCAGTACTACTGTTTAAATTGGGGGGTAACACCACTTTTTATTCCTGACAGGTTCTAAAATGCAAATCAGTAAAAGTAATAAGTCTTTGGTTTTGGACATATAATGTATAAAGACAAATTTGTAACAAATACAACAAAAAATTTGGGGGGAGAGAAGGAAATAGGAACAATTTTTGTATATACTATTGAAATTAGTTTGGTATCAAGTCAAATATGATAGTTATACATCCAGCATGTTAACTTTAAGTTCCATGGTGACCACAAAGAAAATATCTGAAATATACATAAAGAAATGAGAAGTCATCTGTACTCTAAAAAAAAATCAAATATATATGAAAGTAGACATTAACAGAAGACTTAAGAGACAGAGTTTATAAGACTTGCTTGAAGACTAAACAACAAAATGGGAGAAGTCCTGCATTATCAGTAGTTACCTTAAATGTAAATGGATTATACTTTCTAGTCAAAAGGCAGAGATTGGCAGATTGGATAAGAAAGCAGGACCCAATTATATGCTGCTTATAGGAGACAGTGCTTACATTCACAGACATGGTAGGTTCAGAGTGAAATTTTGGGAAAAAACATTGCATGCAAATAGTAACCAAAAAGAGAGCTGAGAGAACTATGCTAAAATCATATAAAATAGATTTTAAGTGAACAACTGTTAAAAGGGACAAAAATGAGCACTATATAGTGATAAAGAGGTCAATTCAACAAGAAGATATAACTGATATATATTCACCTAACATAAGGTCTAAAATATATGAAGTAAATACTGACAGAGTTAAAGGGAGAAATAGTACACTAATAGTAAATGTAGTACACTTTCAATAATAGATAGACTATCTAGAAGAAAATGGAAATAGAAGACTTGAAAAATACTATAAAACAACTAGACCTGGGTGCACAGGTGGTTCAGTGGGAGAATGCTTGCCTTCCATGTGGGAGACCCAGTTTCGATCCCCAGATCATGTACCCTCAAACCAGCAAACAAACAAAAACAACTAGACCTGGCAGACATACATATAATACTTCTCCCCACAGCAGGATACAAATTCTTCTCCAGTACGTAAGGGTCATTCTCCAGAACAAACCATTAGCTAGGTCATAAAACAGTCTCAAATTTTTTTAAAATATTGAAATCATACAATGTATGTTCTCCTAAAATAATGGAATAAAGCAAGTAATCAGTAACAGAGGGAGAATTGAAAAACTCACAAATATGTGGAAATTAAACACTGTTAAACAATCAGTGGGTCAAAGAAGAAATCACAGGGAACTTAGGTGATATTTTGAGGTGAATAAAAACAAAAATAACATACCAAAACATATGGAATATAGCACAGTCAGTGCTCAGAGGGGAATTTATAACTCTAGGTGCTTAATTTTAAAAAGAAGAAAGATCTCAAATCAGAGACCTAACTTCACAACTGGAGGAACTAGAAAAGGAAGAGAAAACTATATCAAATGCAAAAAGGAAGGAAGGAAAAAACAAAGATAAGAGCATAAATAATGAAATTGAAAATTTTTTAAAAATAGGAAAAAATAGATCAACAAAATTGACAAATCTTTAGCTAGACTGAAAAAGAAAAATAAGAAAAGATGCTAATAACTAAAATCAGAAATGAAAGGAGTGTATACTTCAAAGCACACAGAAATAAAGGGGATTATAAATGTGTTTTAGTTTGCTAAAGTTGCCAGAATGCAGTATATGAGAACTGCAACAGCTTTTAAAAAGGGAATTTATTAGGTTGCACGTTAATAATTCTAAGGCTGTAGAAATGTCCAAGCTAAGGCATCCAGAGAGAATACTTTAAAACCAAAGAGAGGGCCAATGAAGTTCTGGATTTCTCAGCTGGGAAGCACATGGTGATGATGTCTGCTAGTTTTCTCTACCGGCTTCTTTTCAAACAGCTTCCTCGGGTGTTTTCTTTTTGCATCTCCAAAGGTCTTTACCTGTGTGGGCTCTGCTGCTTTTTCCAAAATGGTTCCTTCTTAAAGGACTCCAGTAAGCAACCTCACCTTGAATGGATGGAGACACATCTCCATGGAAACGGGCTAATCAGAAGTTCCCACCCACAATTAGGTGGGTCACATATCTATGGAAACAAAGTAATCAAAAAGATCCCACCCAGCAATATTGAATCAGGATTAAAGAACATGCATTTTCTGGGGTATACAACAGTTTCAAACTGGCACATTCCACCCTCTGGACTCCCCAAAGACATGTTCTTTCCAAACGTAAAATACATTCATTCCATTACAATATCAGAAAGACTTAAACCATTTCAGTTACAACACAAAGTCAGAAACAGTACAATATCTCATCAACATTGGCTACAGACATAGTCTGTCTTAAGACAAAATTCTCCTCTGGCTCTGAACCTATAAAACTCAGAGCAAGTTATCTGCTACCGATATACAAAGGAGGGACAGGCATAGGATAAATGTTTCCATTTTCATAGTGAGAAATTGGAAGGAACAGCGGGGTCAAAGTTCCCAAACAATTCCTAAAACCACCAGGACAAACTCCATAAGTACTCAAAGTCTAAGAGTCACTTATCCCAGGGGCTTTCGAGAGTGGCTATCCCACCCTTTCCAAGGGCTCATGTACCAGCCCTGTTCTCAAATGTAACCTTGGCAGACATTGGGATACCACTTATTTTCTTGGCTCCATCCTCTTCAAACATCAGGGCAGCACTTAGATGTCTGCTATCTCTGTGGCACATACTCAGCCCCCTCCAGAACAATGGAGTAGTAGCCAGGCTCCCTCCAATCCCCAGTTTATGTGCTCCATCCTCTCTGAGGCCTGGAATGGCAAGCTCTTCCAGAACATGTAGGCAGAAGGCCTGTCCTCCGCCTTCAGGGCACACTTACCCTCTCCAAGTGCATGGGTGGGTCCACTCTCCTAGCCCAAAGTTTCTTGACTCCATGGTATTGCCTTTGAAGTTATTTTTCCTTCAATTTGTCCCTTTTAGTCCAGACTGACTAGCAGTGGTTCCATTTACATAGATCCCACAACACTCTTTTTGGTTTTCTATGTAATACACAGGGATCATAACCATCAGACAATAGGACTTTCCACAAATCCTTCCTGGATAACTCCATCTCCAACCCCAGCTTTTTCAGAAATGGCTGACTGGTTCCATGTTTGGTTAAGTCCTCATGTGGGGCACTAGTCTCTGGGATCTCCGTTTCTGGAAGCCCAGAATTTTCTAGATCATCAATGTTTGGTTTCTTTGTTCCCAATAGTTCCAGTCTTAACTTATCTCTTTCCTCTCACATTTTACTATAAGCTACAAGGAGCAGCTAGACTACGTTTTCCACATTTAGTTTGGAAATTTCTTCTGCTAAATATCCAAGTTCATTACTGCCTTCTATTCACAAAGAACACCTTCCTTCCAGTTTGCAACAACACATTCCTCCTTTCTGTCTAAAGCTTTGTTAGAGTTATCTTTAGAGTCTAATTTCTACCAACAGACTCTTCACAGCATTCTAGGCTGTCTCTGTCAGGATCCTCACAGTTTTTCCAGAAACTTCCTCTTATCCATTTAAAAAGTTATTCCAACATGTTTGGTATTTGCAAACCACAGTAGCACCCTACAGTATCAAAATCTGTTTAAGTTTGCTAAAGCTGCTGGAATACAATATACCAGAAATAGAACAACATTTTTTTCTGTATGCTTTCTGGCAGGGTCACATTTCATTCTTTTTCCATGTGAATATTCCATTATTGCAGCACCATTTGTTGAATTCTTTTGTTTCTTGTTTGGTTTGGTTTGTTTGTTTGTTTGTTTGTTTGGGAAGTTCATAGGCCAGGAATCGAACCTGGGTCTCCTGTATGGCAGGTAAGAATTCTACCACTGAACTGTCTTTGCACCTCCTTGAATGCCTTTTAACAAGGGGAATTTATTATGTTGCAAGTTCAGAGTTCTAAGGCTATAGGAATGTCCAAACTAAGGCATCCAGTTACAGACACCTTAACTAAAAAGAAAAGACAGATGAAATTTTGAGTTTCTCTCTTAGCTGGAAAAGCACATGACAATGTTATCTGCTACCATTCTTTACTGGCTTCTTCAAATGACTTCCCCAGGGGCGTTTTCTTTCTGTTCCTCCAAAGGTCTCTAGCTATGTTGGGCTCTGCTGCCTTTTCCAAAATGATTACCTCTTAAAGGACTCTAGCAAGCAACCCCACCTTCAAGGGTGGAAACACATCTCCATGGAAACCATCTGATCAAAAGTTCCCACCCATAATTGGGTGGTTCACATCTCCATGGAAACAAGTTAATAAAAGAGATCCCACCTGGAAATACTGAATGAAGATTAAAGAATATGGTTTTTACAAAGTACAGTGTCAAACTGGCACAAAGAGGATACTATGACCAATTACATACTAACAAATTGGATCACCAAGATAGAACTGGCAAATTCCCAGAAACATACAAACTACCTATACTCAAGAAGAAATAGAAGATCTCAACAGACTAATAATAACAAGTAGAGACTGACTCAGTAATAAAAGAAAAACCTCCTAACAAAGAAAAGCCCAAAACCAGATGGCTTCATTGGTGAATTTTACCAAGCATTTAAAAGAGAATTAATACCACTATGGAACTATTAAAATTTCACCACTGGGGAAACCCCTGATACTGTGTCAAACATTAGGGATACCCACATCAATAGGCCAAGCCCTTGATCTTGAGTCTTGCTCTTGTGAAGCTTATGCACACAGTGGAAAAGCTTAGCCTACTATAGTATGCTTAAGAGTCACCTCTGGAGGACCCCTTTTGTTGCTCAGATATGGCCTCTTTTGCTCTAAGCCCAGCTCTGTAAGTGAAACCATTGCCCTCTCCCAAATGTGGGGCATGACATCAAGGGATGAAATTCTCCCTGGCGGAGTAGGAGATGACCCATAGGGATAAGTCTGGCCCTGGCACCATGGAATCAACTATGCCATTCTGACAAAAAGGGGGAAAAGAAGTGTAGCAAATAAAGTATCAGTGGCTAAGAGAGTTCAAATACAGTCAAGAGACTACCCTGAAGGTCACTCTTATGCATGCTTCAGTTAGACATTGCTACCTATCATAACTTGCCAAACTCCAACCAAAACCATTCTTGCCAATTCTAAAGAATACATAGGACATTTTATAAGATTCTACAAAGGTTCCAACCACTAGCAAAACTTTCCAGAACCTACAACTTCCAGATGGGTCCCTGGACCAGATAAGTCCTGAAATGCAGAGAGGCCAGTCTCACTGGAACATCAACTAGCTGCGTTCCCCTATTCCATAGTATCAACAGCCTCTCTCAACATGAAAAAGTTAAAATGGCCAAAGCTCAAATCCCTCAAGAGTGAGAGAAAGATCAAAGGTGATGGTGAAGTTACACTGAGAAGTTCAGCTTTAACAAATGAGTATCAGTACTGAATCAGTATAGTGATATTTCTTTTATAGTCTCCAATACTTCGGAGCAGCTAGAAATAAAAACCTAAAACTGTGGAATTGTAGTCCATACCAAATTCTGGACTCTGTTCCACAACTAATTGTTGCAATATACTTTGAAATCTATTGCTTTTTTGTATATATGTTATTTTTCACAAAAAAAAGAAAAAAAAGAGGAGGAATAAAATAGAGAAGATAGATTTAATAAATGAATATGACTGCTGAATCAATATATTGATATTTCTTTTGGTGTCCAGTGTCTTGGAGCAGCTAGAATTAAAAATGAGAAATCGTGGAACTGTAACCCATACCAAACTTTAAAATCTGTTATATAACTACTTGTTAAAATGTACCTGGAAATTTACTGCTTTATTGTATACATGTTAATTTTGCAATAAAAAGTTAAAAAAAAAAAAGTAATAAGTCAAGAAGGGTAACAAATAAGGTATCAGTGGCCGAGACAGTGCAAATAGAACTGAGAGAGGCTACCCTGGAGGTCATTCTTAAGCAAGGTTCAGTTAGACCTTGCTACCTACCATAACTTGCCAAACTCCAACCAAAACCTTCCTGCCAATCCTAAAGAATACCTAGGACATTTTTAAGATTCTACAAAGGTTCCGCGCACTAGGTTAACTTTCCAGAAACCTACAACCTCCAGATGGGTCCCTGGAGCAGATAAGTCTGAAATGCAGAGGGGCCAGCCTCTCCAGAACATCAACTAGTTCCATACCCCATCCGCTATTATTGACAGCCCCTTCCAACTGAAAAATTCAAAATGGGCATAGTCCAAATATCCCTAAAGACTGGGAGAAAGACCAAACTGATAGAGGAGTAATACAGAGAAGGTAGGGTCAAACAAATGAGTAGGAGAGCTGAATCAGTATATTGATATTTCTTTTGGTCTCTGGCATCTTGGAGCAGTCAGAGGTAAAAATTGTGGAATTCTAACCCATACCAAACTCTGAAATCTGTTCTACAACTAATTGTTGCAGTGTGCTTTGAAATTTATTGCTTTTTTGTATTTGTGCTATTTTTCACGATTAAAAAAGTTTAAAAAGGGCAGGCCACAGTGGCTCAGCAGGCAGAGTTCTTGCCTCCCATGCTGGGGACCCAGGTTCAATTTCTGGTGCCTGCCCATGCAAAAAAAAAAAAAGTTTAAAAAAGTAAAAAAAAAAAAAGGGGGGGGAGGGAGGAAGGGAGGGAGGGAGAAAGAGGGGGGAGCGGGGGGAGAGAGAGGGGGAGAGAGAAGGGGAGAGAGAGAAGGGGAGAGAGAGAAGGGGGGAGAGAAGGGGGGAGAGAAGGGGGAGAGAAGGGGGGAGAGAAGGGGGGAGAGAAGGGGGAGAGGGAGGGAGAGGGAGGGAGGGGGAGGGAGGGGGAGGGAGGGGGAGGGGAGGGGGAGGGGAGGGGGAGGGGAGGGGGAGGGGAGGGGGAGGGGAGGGGGAGGGGAGGGGGAGGGGAGGGGGAGGGGAGGTGGAGGGGAAGCGGAGGGGAGGGGAGGGGAGGGGAGGGGAGGGGAGGGGAGGGGAGGGGAGGGGGAGGGGAGGGGAGGGGGAGGGGAGGGGGAGGGGAGGGGGAGGGGAGGGGGAGGGGAGGGGGAGGGGGAGAGAGGGAGAGAGAGGGAGGGAGGGAGAGAGAGGGAGAGAAAGAGAGAAAGGAAAGAAGGAAAGAAAGAAAAAAAGAATTAATACCAGTCTTGTTCAAACTTCTCAAAAAAATTTGAAGGGGAAGGAACACTTCCTGACTCATTCTATGAGATCAGCCTCACCCTAATAACAAAGCCAATAAAAATACTCCAAGGATAGAAAGTTACAGGTCAATATCCTTTAGAAATATAAATGCAACAATTTTCAACAAAATACTAACACACCGAATCCAACAACATACTAAAAGAATTTTACACAGTGATTAAGTGGGATTTATTGCAGGTATAAAGGTTATTCAACAAAAGAAAATCAATATTTTATACCACACCAATAGAAAGAAGGAGAAAACGCACATTATCTTAATTGACAGAGAAAATACCTTGACAAGATCCAACACTGCTTCTGGATTAAAAAAACACTTAGAAAACTAGTAATAGAAGGAAACTTTCTCATTCAATAAAGTAATATGTAAAACCCAAAACTAATAACCCACCCAAAAGTGAAAAACTGAAAGTTTTCCCTCTAGGATCCGGAGCAAGACAAGGAGGCCCACTGTCACCACTGTTATTCAGCATTGTACTGGAGTTCTACCCAGAACAATTAGGTAAGAGAAAGGAATAAAAGGCATCCAAACTGAAAAGGAAGAAGTAAAACTTTCCCTACTTGCAGATGACATGATCCTATATATAGAAAATTCTGAAAAAGTCTACAACAAAGCTATGAAAGCTCATAAACAATTTCAGCAAAGTGACAGGGTACAAGATCAAATGCAAAAGTTGGTAGTATTTCCAGAATCCAGAACTCTGCTCACTGTTCATTCATCGAGCTAGAACAGGAATAGCGATGTCAGGAGTGCTCATCCAAACCTGTTCCCACTAGCTGCCAAGAGAGAAAAAACGTCCTCCACAAGCCCAGCCTGGGACTGGCCCTTAGCACTGGCCCTCAGCACTGGCTGAGCCCCTGAATGCCAAATCCATCCTCATCTTCCAGCCTTCATCTGCCTGACCACTTAACTACACTGCAAGCCAGTCTTGCTTTTACCTCCACTGTCTCCTTTCCTCCTCCTCAGCCCGACACCCTCTCCCCTCAGAACTGTTTTGGTTTCTTCACTGCTAAAGCAAGTACCATGCAATGAATTATCTTAAATGATAGAAATTTATTGGCTCACAATTTTGAGGCGAGAAGACCAGAATTGAGGTATCATCAAGGTCATTCTGAGGATGACTGTTGACAAAAAAGCCAAGGGTCAAGGATTGTCACATAGCAATGCACATGGAGGTGTCTTCTTTTTTCCAGTCCTTGTTGACTTTCAACTTCTTGCTTCCCATGGCTTTCTCTTTCTCTCTGAATTTCTTTCTGCTTATAAAGGACCCTAATAATAGGGTGTCATGGTCAGGTTATGTGTCAACTTGGCCAAGTTGTGGTACCTGTTTGTCTGGTTGGGCAGGTGCTGGCCTGTCTGTTGCAATGAGGACATTTCATAGGATTAGGTCATGAGCACATCAGCTGCATCCACAGCTGATTCCATTTGTAATCAGCCAAAGGGGAGTGTCTTCTGCAATGAATGATGCTTAATCTAATCATGGGAAGCCTTTTAAGGAGCATTCGGAAGAGACAGGCTCTTCCTGTTTCAGCTGGTGATCCTCTCCTGTGGAGTTCGTCCAGACCCTCCATCGGAATCGTTGGTTTCACAGCCTGCCCTGCGGATTTTGGACTCTGCATTCCTGTGGTCACGTGAGACACTTTTATAAATTTTATATTTGAGAGTATGCCCTATTGATTCTGTTTCTCCAGAAAACTCTAACTAGTACATAGGGTTAAGACCTATCTTGATTAAATTGGGCCATACCTTAACTGAAATAACGTCCTCAAAATGTTCTATTTACTTAATCCATGGGAAGGGATTAAGTTTAAGAATTTAAAGCACCCACCACAGTAACCTCACCCCCTCCCAAATTCCCCACCACCCCCAGAACTAGGTCTCATCTGAATTATCGTCCATACTCAAATCCCATCTTAAACCATAACTCAGGTCTTTTCCTTATAATTGTTCTCCCCCCTGTGATCCTGCCTCCCAAAATGGCTTCATCATCAGTGTATTAGTTAGGGTTCTCTAGAGAAATAGAACAGGCAGTATCTGTAAATATGAAATTTACAAGCATCTCACATAACTGTGGGGAGGCAAGAGTCCAAAATCCACAGGGCAGGCCACAAGACTGGCAACTCTGATGAAGTGTGTTGATGAGCTCCACAGGAGAAGACAGCTGGTTGGAGAAGCAGTAAAAATTCTCTCTTCTCCTTTAAACGACTTCAACTGATTGAATCAAATCCAACTGATTAGATTCTCTCATTTGTGGAAAACACACCCGTACTTGATCTTAGATATAATCAGTTACACAGGCGATCAACTGACTGATGATTTAATAAACTAGCCTCCTGGCTTATCAAACAACCATAAAATATCCTTATAGTAATGGTTAGGCCAGTGTTTGCCTGATAAGACAACTGGGCACCATCACCCGGGAAAGCTGACACCCGAACCTAACCATCATAACCAGTAATAAGATATGCTGACCTTGACACAAAAGAGCAGATATTGTATGATTCCTTATTATGACTCTGTTAAAGCCGCCAGAGTTTTGGAGCAGCTGGAAGGAAAAATCTGAGATGAGAGCATGGTAGCCCATGGCAAACTCTGAGAATTGTTCTGTAGCTGCTTATTTAAATGTACATTGAAAATTATTGCTTTTTTTCTTTCATTACTTTATATATATATATATATATATATATATATATATATATATATATATGCTATATTCTACAACAAAAAAAAGGTGAAAAAATTACAGGCAGTTATAGTAATATTAAATAAAATAAATTCCTGAAACAAAAAAATGTTAGTAGTGTTTCTATATCCTAGTTATGAGCAAGCTGAAGAGAAAAATCAAGAAATAAATTGCATTTTCTTAGCAATTAAAATAATCAAATACCTAGGAATAAATTTAACCAAGGATATAAAGGACTTGTATCCAGAAAAGTACAAAACATTGCTGAAAGAAATCAGAGAAGACCTAAATAAATGGAAGGAAATTCTGTGTTCATGGATTGGAAGACTATATGTTGTTAAGATGTTAGTTCTACCCAAAGCAATTTACAGATCCAACACAATCCCAAACAAAATTTCAGCAGCCTTCTTTGCAGAAGTGGAAAAGCAATCATCAAATTTACATGGAAGTGAGACAACACTGATGAACTTTGAAGACATCATGTTGAAAGAAATAAGCCAGACTCAAAAGAAGAAATAATTTATGGTCTCACTGATATGAAATAATTAGGTTAAGCAAATTAGTAGTTGCAGCATCTAGAATACAGGCTACCAGGAGTCAGGGTACAGGTAGAGAAAGGGGAATTAGTGCTTAAATTGTATAATTTCTATTTGAGTTGATGGAAAAGTTTGGGTAATGCATGGTGGTGACAGTAATACAGCATTAGGAATGTAATTAAAACCACTGAATTATGCATTTGAATGTTGTTAAAAGGGCCAATTTTAGGTTATCTAGATGTTACTAGAATACAAACTTTTAAAAAATATATAGAACTATACAACAGGAGCAGTGAACCCTAACATAAACTATAGACTATTGTTAATAGTGCAATTATAATAATATTCTTTCATTAACTGTAGCAAAGGTACCTAATGCAAAGTGTTAATATATTTCTTTCAAGATTTTTATGTAAACAGTTTCAATAATACAAAATTATAAAATAAAAAATTAATATGAAACAAAAATAAAAAACTAATATGGAAGGGTGAGTGGCCCTGAATAGCTAAAACCATCTTTAAAAAGAAGAATGAAATTTGGAGGACTCACGTTTCCCATTTTAAGACTTATTACAAGGTTACAGTAATCAAATCACCATGCTACTGGCAAAGGATAGACATATAAACCAATGGAGTTAAATTTAGAGTTCATAAACCCTCACATCTATGGCCAATTGATTTTTACAGGAGTGTTGTCTCTTCAATAGAGAAAGAACAGTTTCTTTATCAAATGGGACTGAGAAAATTGGATATCCATATGCAAAAGAATGAAAGTAGATTCCTACTACACACCTAATATATAAATTAACTGAAAATATATCAAAGACCTAAATTTAAGAGCCAAACCCATAAATCTCAAAGAGGAAAACAGAGAAATATCTTCAGGACCTTGGTTTCTTAGGCAATGGTTTTTTAGACTTTACAGCAAAAGCACAAGCAGTAAAAAAAAAAAAAAAAAAAAAAAAATAGATAAATGGGACTTCATCAAAATCCTATAGAGTGGATTTCCCATTGAACTCTGCAAGAGCAGGAGGTTCTCTGGAGATACCTGAGGGACTAAAGCAAGGAAGAAGAGAAGTGGTAAGCGCTGAGCCTTGATCTCTCACCCCAGTTACTTGTAATTCACATTTGGGTTTCCATACTATTTTCTCCAAAGAAAGGATCTTGCTGCTAAAAAAAAAAAAAATGGAATCTTTCAATGCCCAGGCATTCAATACTGTTAAATAAAACCCAGTTAGAAATGGAAAGACAGCCTCTAGATGTGAGGATATTGAAAGAACTAGCAGTCACCACACATGGGTCTTTTTTGTGTTGCATTCATGAATAAATCTAAAATTTGAGTGTTATGTTTCTATATAAAAGGACACAGAATACCTGCAAGCACGGATGAAGGAGGAAAGTTCAGTTCATGGTCCACCACCTCAACCGATGACATGAGGCATCTGTCACACCCAACAGTGAAAGGAGAACATGAAAACCTTTAAAAATAAGACAGCCACTGTGGGAAACAGTTTGGCAGTTCCCCAAAAAGTTAAATATAGAATTATCATATGATCCAGCAATCCAACTTCTAACTATATACTGAAAAAAAAAAATTGAAAACAGGAACTCAAATGGATATTTGTACATTAATGTCTACTGTAGCATTAGTCACAATAACAGAGGCAGAAGTGACCAACTATCCATCAACAGCTGTATAACTGAACTAAATGAAGTATATCCAAATAATGGAGCATTATCCAGCCTTACAAACAAATGAAATTCTGTTATATGCTGCAACCTGAATGAACCCTGAGATATCGTGCTGAGTAAAATGAGCCAGACCCAAAATGGCAAATATTGTATGATTTCAATTATATGAAATATCTAGAATAAGCCCATCTGTAGAGTGAAAAGGTAGATTAGAGGTTATCAGAAGGCAGGGGAAGTGGGGTATCGGCAGTTACTGCTTGAGGGGCATTGGGTATTTCTCTTAGGTGATGAAAAATTTTGGTAAGGAATGGAGATGGCAGTAGCACAACACTGCACATGTAATTAATACCACTGAATTAACCGTACACTTAAAAAGGTTAAAATGGCAAATGTTATTTATATATTACCACAACAAAATATTTTAAAAATTAAACAAAACAGCAAATTTAAGATTATATAATGAGACAAAACACCTAAAAAGCGAGTGTACGTACAGTATCACTTTCAGATTTTAGACTAGGAACATGCCTGAATGTAATAGGGCAATGAGAAAACATACTTTTTCTCCATAGCAACAACCTAACAACTCAGCTACATTCTCCTCACTGGAAAACATTTGACAGAGAAACCTTGAGAGGCAGTTTTCCTCAGAGATTTATCAAGTGGCAGAAAGGGAATGTGGAGGAGAAACTGAAGACGAAGGAGTTCTAGGAGATGGAGACACAAAGGCGTAGGAGGTGCTAAACAGGAGAGAAGCAGAGAGGACTCCAAAAAGTCAAGTCAAATATTCAGAAACCTGGCTGCCATGTAGAATGGTTGATTAATCAGGTGCTGAATCACTCACCCCCAAATTCAAATCCCTCTGTACTGGAACAGGAAACCTGAAAAATAAATTACTTACTCTGACAAGAAGGCGGCAGCCTGTCTCTCAAAAGGGACAGTGACATCAGACTAACTTGTCCCTTGTATTCATCAAACACTGATTCCTGTAGACGGGTCTATCTACAGGACACTGCGCCAAGATGCGTTAACTTTAGCCAGAGAGGCTTCATCCAACTTAGGAAGAAATTCCTCCGGAGAAAGGATACCAAAGCACCAGTCTGAGCAACCTCAATCACAACTGGGGAAAATTCATTCATTCACTCAAGTCACTTAGTTTTTTCGTGTTTTTTTTTTGTTGTTGTTGTTGTTTGTTTGTTTGTTTTCGCATGGGCAGGCACCAGGAACCCAGGTCTCCGAGAGTTCTCGCCTGCTGAGCCACCATGGGCCGCCCACTCAATTCACTTAAGAAGCACTTAATGAGCCGCCAGACATCAAGCTCGATATTAAGGATACAAAGATGAATAACGTGGTCCTGACACTCAAGGGGCCCTTTTGGCATAGCATTTGGTCAGTGCGATGGGAAGGAAGAGTTGAGCAGAAGTGAGTAATAGGTACCTGCAGGCGAGAGACCTAGGTTCCGTTCTACGTTTGCCGCTTCCCAACACTGCGCATGTTACTTCAATCTCCCTATGTCTGTGTGGAGAGCTGTGGTTCTCCTCTCCTAGGACTATTTTAAGGACATTTTTGCTAATGCATGAAAGGCTTTCAGCCCTGACCTGGACACACTGTAATTACTTTTAAAAAAGAAAAAAGGAGAGGAAAATTTTGCTATTTAGCATCCTGTACAGTGTGTTGAGAGAGCAGAAAAATGGACAACTAACCTGCTTTTCTCTCCACTCTCAGAGGTTCTCTTCTCTCCATGTTTAGCAGTTGCTAAGTAAACATAGTAAAGAGATTAAACTCCCTCCATGGATCTGAACAGCAAGCACATATTGACTATTGCTAACAATAGTGCCACAACAAGAACATGCTAAGCAGGGTACGCTGGAGTGGGTAACAGAATAATTGGTCAACAGTCACTCATGCATTCTAACAAGTCTCTCACGCATTAATGAATCCTTTGATACACTGTCCAATTGCATCCTAACTCTGGGGTTTAAGGAGGTTATAATTGAATTCAGCTTAAATTAAGGCTGTTCATTTCCTTTGTCACAGCAAAGTGTGAGGGGAAACTTCCCAGAGGGAAGATTTCAAAATTATGCTCACTGCATATCACTCCAATAAAAGGTAATACAGGGTCTCAGTAAGCAGCTGTAATGAAGAGTGGCCTCTGGACATACTGCCAAAAATGTCATCTTTTGATGACATTTACCCCTGCTGGCTCTCAGTTCATTATTTCTCAACCTTGAATTGTGACAGAATTGAATTTCAATCAAGTAGGGTGGGCAGGGAATAAGTAAATAAATCCCAACTCACTGGCTCTCTCAGCAGGCACTAAACTTACTCAGGAGAGTGAAGAGAGCCCTGAACTGAGAGTAACGGGCAACAGGCTCTGTTTGAGGGGACCCTCTGCTGCGGGCTTGGGGAAATCCCCACTTCTCTGTCTGATTTTGTTGTGCCACTCACAGAACAGAGCTGCTTCTGCTGGGGACCGGATCCCCCACCAAAGGCATGTTCAAGGCTTAATCCACATGCCCACGGGTGGGAGCCTGCTTGGAAACAGGACCTTTGGAGATGTTGTTATTAGTGAAGGTGTGAACCCATTTAGGGATGGGATCATTTATTTTTGCCTTTTTTAATGAAATAGTATGAAGTACAAAAATCATGCCTAATTAACAGACCTGAGGTAGGCCAATGAGAGGGTACAAACATTTAAAAAAAAAAAATCAATAAAGAGAGTAGTTGTGGGTTCACAGAAACATCACGCAGAAAGCACAGAGTTCCGGTGTACCTCTCTCTGACACATTGTTTTCCCTATTAACATTTGGCATTAGAGTGGTATCTTTGTTACAATTGATGAAACATATAATTAAGCTATTAATTTTAGCCCATTGTTTACATTAGAATTCACTGTGTACAGTTCTGTAGGGTGCGCATATGGTAATTTATATAACTTAAAATTTCCCTTTCAAATATACAAGTCAGTGATATTAATACATATGAATAGGATCTTTGGAGATACAGTTTAGATAAAGCCGAAGTGATTATAAAAAGGGGAGAAGAGACACACAAGGAGAGAACATTGTGATGATGGAGGCAGAGATTGAAGCTGTACCTGCAAGCCAAGGATTTAGGGGAAGTGGGGGCAATAATCAGACACAAACTGGGCCTGGGCTGAAATTTCTGTGGTCATTTATCCCCCACAGTGCTAGAATGACTCAGTAAAATGTTATTTACTAGGCAGGACAGTCTGGGACAAAGCTGCCTGCCTTTCCGATGAGACACCCAGCTGGCCCTTGGTATACATTTGCTCCCTGTGGTAGGCAGAACAATAATCCCCAAAATGCCTGCAAACCTAATCCCTGGCACCTGTGACTGTGTTGGACTACACGGCAAGTGGAAACTAAGGTTGCAGATACAATTAAAATTGCTGATCTACTGACTAAAATAGGAAGATTGTCCTGGTTCCCTGGATTAGCCCAATGTAATCCCAAGGGTCCTTAGCAGTAGAAGAGTAAGACAGGAGAACTCATAGTCAGAGTGATGCATTGTTAGAAAGACTCAGTCAACCACCAGTGGCTTTGAAAAGGGAAAGGGGCCATGAGCCAAAAGAAGACAGGCAGCTGGAAAAGGCAAGAAAATGGACTCTCCTCTATTACCTCCAGAATGAATGTCATGCTGTTGACATCATGATTTTGGTCCAGTGAGACCTGTGTCAGACTTCTGACATCCAGAACCATAAAATAATAAGCTTGTATTGCTTGAGGTCACTAAACCTGTGGTATTTTGTTCGAGTAGCAATAGGAAACAAACCCATGCCCCAACATTCTGCTGTTTCCACATTTGTTTCATTCGTAGGAGTTGGAGCAGTAAGATCCTTGAAGGCAGGCCTACCAGCAGCCCAGGGTCCAATGCATTGCTCCCTACACACCAAACCCTTAGGAAGTAGGGACTTCCATTTAAATGCAGATCAGTGTCAAATGGGTATGTGAAAAGCAGTATCCAATTCTGTTACCCTTTTTGTCTGCTTCCCGAAATGTTTTAATTGAATTTCTGAACATTGATGTAAGGAGAAAAGGTTGATACTAAAAATTCTCCTCTCAAGGAACTGTTCACCCATCCTGCTAATGTATTAGAATTGAGCAGGCTGAATTATTTGTGACAGCTGGTATGATGAATATTATCAGCCCTAGCCAGCTCCAAAATATGTAGGTTCCTAGTAACAGAAATTTAGTTCAAGTAAAAACTCTATCTGCTATGACATATCTAAGCCCAAGGAAAATAATAGCACACATGCACAATAATACATACATTTTTAAAATTATAGGATTAAATGAAGCCAGAGGAAACCTAATGTCACATTTATCTCTAAGAGCCAAAATCATTCTAATTGTAAAGAAAAAATAAACATTTTTTGGTTTATTTAGAATGTTAAATATTAAAGTCTTATTCTTCATCATATAAGTTACACAAATACAAAAGACCAAGGCCTGGTAAATTTCCTAAAATAAAACTTAACAAATTCCCAAGAGTTTGAGTTTCCTTGAGGGTCAGCAGGAAAATACCCAGTGTACTCAATGCCCATAAAAGGATAGTATCATAGTTGGATATTCTAATTAAGAAGATGCTATTTCAGGGTACAGTGTATTGAAAAATCACTATAATTTTCACTAATTTTAAGTGGTTTGTGGAATTTTCAGAGTAAGTCCAACTGAGATTTCCAGTTTTCAGGCCAGACTTGTCCTACTTGAAGGGAAGGAAAATGCTGTTGGTGCTAGACAGAGTGGGTGAATCTTGTTTTATACTACCTAAAATGTCAAGATAAAAAAAATCTGTGGGATTTTTTTTTTTATATATGTTTCCAGAAGGATACTAGCTTTGACCAAAGTCTGAACACACAAAAGCCATGATTCGTTATTAAATCTACCCAAGTTCACTCCTTGTGTGCTAAGTGTGGACTCTTCTTCTGAGCTCTTTTGAACACCTTATTTCTCAATACCTTCTGCTAGGGATTGCTTCAAAATTAAATCACTTTTTTCCTTAGAGCTGGTTTTTAAGCAAAGTCCTCAGACAGAACTGTTCTTGTTATTACTCTCAGCAAAAGGGAGCTCTCTCATGTAATTGTCCACAAACCAGTAAAGTCAGGAAATAAGACATTCTCTATTTTTTATGCCAACACTCACACAGGGTATGGGTTGCTAAAACTCAATGAAAACTGTGGGCCAACCACAAGAACCAATTTTGCCACACTGGCAAGTCCTCCCACCTCAGATCACCACAAATACACAAACATTATGTAGAGACAGTCCCACCATCACACATTTGTGAAATTATTATATACTCATAGAGTACTATGTCTCAATGCATGTTATTAATCTATACAAAAGAGGGCTAAGTCTGTTACAGGAGCTTAAATTTCACATAAAAGAATCTGATATTTAAAAGCAAAACAAAAAGTTCACTTGTTTAAGATTTATTCCCCCTATTCTGGAAATTATTAGAACCTGATTTGCATATTTATCTTGGGAAATTGTATTATATCCTGAGGAACTTTGGATAATATCATTCTGTCCATTCCAAGGATTATATTTGAATATTTGGCCTGCATTCAGTAAGGCTGCCATACGAGGCAGAATGTATGAGTTTTTCAAATTCTTTAGATATCATATCTGTAAAATTGACAAAAAAGGAGTTTGGGGTCTATCCTACCTTGGGACACAAAAGAAGGGCCCACTGATTCCATGGGGTTTTCCTATTGTCACTGGTGCCAAAGACCCAGCAAAAACTGGGTCTATGGACCCAGATTTGCTCAACATTGAGTCAAGAAGATTCCTATGTAGAATGCCAAGAAGTCCCAAGTCTGCCCTGACCTCTGTCCTCAGTTCCAGTTGCTCATTTCCGGAGCTAGGTGGCATGTCCAAATGTCTCTCATCTTAAAAATAGCTATTCACTTGTGTCTCAACCTCTCCTTTAGTTAGGAAATCTCTATCCTCCTTTCAAAGATATTCTTCTTGAAAGAGAAGCCCACACTCCCTCACCTTTTGTTTACTTCTCCATGAGGATTTCTACAAAATCCTCATTCTGTCATTCCACAAAAGCTCTCACCAGCATGGTGAAAACCTCCCTAGACGCCTAATCCCAAGGGCAATTTTCAGCCATGCTCTCACTTAAATTCTCTGCAGCATTTCATCCCTTTCCCCTAATCAATTTCTACTTTTGTGGTTTCTGAGAAACCATTTACATCCATCCTGATGACTCATTCATTTTTTTTTAAATAATCTGTTTATTTTAGAATAGTTTGTAATTAATAGAAAAGTTTCAAAGATAGTTCCTTAGAAGTCCACACCCAGTCTCCTCTATTTTAGTATGGCACATTCATCAGGATAATGAAACAGTACATTATTATTTATTTGTTTGTTGTTGTTAGGGCCTATTATGGATTGGGTCTCAATCCTTTACCCCATGTTCTTGCATACTTATGACCAAATTCAAAGTTAACATGAGCATGTCACTCCATTGCCCACTCTGATTAAACTGAGCAGCAGAAGCTGATACCAAAGCCATTAAATGTGTCTCATACAATAATTAATTAAGGTTAATAGCATCAGGACCCCAAGCAGCAGAATAGAGATCAGCCTTCAGTAATGACCTTGACCTTATCTACCAGAGTCCTAGATAGAGAAACTGAGTATAATCTCAAGGGTGACAAGTAGATCTGATTTCAGCCAATGGGGATGTTATCTAAGGCAAGGTAACTATCTCTTACAACTTGTTAAGGGAGATTGGACTGACTGGACTGTCTTTGTTGTTGTTCCAATAATAAAAGGGCAATAGCTGGAGCAAGATGCACCCATCTCAGTGGAGACATATAACATGGTCCATTCTCCCTACAAACATACATAATTAGTAAGGGCACAGGCTGATGATTCATTCTCAATCTTTCCAGAAAGCCCTCTTTTCTCTCTTCAATATTAGTGGCTTGTACAATTGCATCCTTGACCCAATTTTTTTTTAATACATACATGCTCTTCTTAGACATTCTCATCTATGTGCATGGATTTAATCAAATATTATACAACAGACTAAGTTCTCTCCCATTGGTTCCAGACACATATGTCTCCAGCTGTCAGCTGGATATGTTATGTCCACAGGAATATCCAAGTATATTGGTATAACTCAAAAGTCACCATACTCAAAACTTACAGCACTTCCCACCTGATCCTTCTCTGTGATTCCTACTTAGGAACTGTTCCAGATAATGGATGTCAGGCAATGAATGAAACAGACCAATCTCCTACTCTCATGGAATTTTGTTTATGTTGAGGGAGGTGCATAATAAAGAGAGAAACTATTAAACATAAAACATAAGGTGGGGCAAAGTAGTAAAAACAAACATAGAGCTGGGTAAGCAGACAAAGGGCTATGCTTTATATGGGGTGGTCAGGGAAGTCCTCACTGATAAGGTGATATTTGACAGAAAGCTAAAGCAAGTGAGGGATGGAGCCAGGTGAACATCTAGAGAAGATTATTCCAACACACAGAGAGAGAAGCCAGTGTGGAGTCCCTGAGGTGAAAGCAAGTTAGGGTTGGGTCTGCTTGGAAGTACAAGAAGTGTCTGAGCAAGGAATAGAGAGGAGTAGGACAAAAGCCAGGGAAATGGCACAAAGTCACATGATATATGACCTTACATGGAAAAAGAACTTTATACATGTGATTAAATTAAGGAATTTGAGATGTGCAGATTATCCTAAATTTCTCAGGTGGGCCCAATCCAATTTCATGGGTCCTTAAGCATGGGAGAAGGGGGATGTACACTAAGGAATGAGGGTGGCCTGTCTACAAGCTGGGGAAAAAAATGCAAGAAGATGGATTCTTCCCTAGAGTCTCCAGAAAGTAATATGGCAATGCTGACACCTTGATTTTAGCTCATGGAGAGTCATGTCAGAGCTCCAGAACTGTAAGATAATAAATTTGTGCTTTTTAAACCACTAAGTTTGTGGTCACTTGTTATAGCAGGAATAGGGAACTAATATACAACTCAAAAGATAAACATTAAAACAATAATGATATGCAAATGGCCAATAAAAACTTGAAAAGATGTTCAACATCAGACAGAGAAATGCAAATTAAAACCCCAATGACACACCACTTCATATCCACTAGGATGGCTATTATTAAAAATCTGGAAAATAACAAGTGTTGAGGAAAATGCAGAGAAACTGGAACCCTTGTACACAATGATGGGCTGCAAAATGATACAGCCACTATGGAAAACTGTTTGGCAGCTCCTTGAAAGATAAACAGGATTGCCATGTGTCATGGTCAGGTTCATGTGTCAACTTGGGCAGGTGGTAGCGCCCAGTTGTCTGGTTGGCTGAGCATTGGCCTGTCTGTTGTTATGAGGACATTTCTTGGACTTAAATCATGACCACTTTGGCAGCATCCATAGCTGATTGCATTTGCAGTCAGCTAAGGTGAGTGTCTTCTGCAACGAATGCCACTTAATCTAATAACCTGAAGGCTTTTAAGGAGGATTCAGGAGAGATAATCACTCTTCCTGCTTCAGCCAGCCATCCTCTCCTGAGAGTTCATTAAGGACCTTCATTGGAGCTGCCAGATCGTGGCATAGCTTGCCCTGCAGATCTTGGACTCTTACATCCCCACGGTTGTGTGAGACACTCATAAATTTTATATTTACAGATATCTCCTGCTGGTTTTGTTTCTCTAGAGAACTCCAGCTAATACACTATGTTATCCTGGCAATTTCACTCTACTCAATTCCATGTGAATTTCACTCATATGTCCAAAAGACTTGAAAGCAGGAAATCAATCAGCTATTTGTACACCAATGTTCATAGTAGCATTATTCACAAGGGCTAAAAGGTGGAAGCAAGCCAAGCATCCATTGACTTATTTATGGATAAATAAAATGTGGTATATACATACAGTGGAATATTATTCAGCCATAAAGAAGAATGTAGTTCTGATATATGGTACAACAGGATGAATCTTGAATCATGTTGAGTGAAATAAACAAGGCACAAAAGGAGAAGTGTTTGTATGCTTCTACTTGCATGAAATATCAAGAATAAGCAAGTTCCTAGAAATAGAGACTGGATTAGAAGCAACCAGGGACTGGGGAGAGGGGGAAATGGGGAGGTATTGCTCAATGGCTACAGAGGTTCTGCTTGGTGTCATGAAAAAGTCTTTATAATAAACAGTGGTGATGTTAGCTCAAGATTGTGAATGAAATTAATACCACTGAAGTGAACACTTAAAAATGATTAAATTGAGAAATTGTGTTATGTTACCACAATAAAAAATTATAAAAACATTGGTTTTGAAAATATTGCTATCTACAAAATATTTCACCAGTGCAAAATCTTACTGGCTTCTAGCAACTACTAGAAGCTCGAATTAATAGAGCTACCAGCTTATAAGAAATTATTCTGATTTGATGGTCTCCCTTGCCCTTGATTTCTTCTCCCTCACCAATACAGAGAAATAAAAATAAGTCTCCCTCTACTAATGTCCACTATTTTCATATAATAAAGGACTAAAATCTAGGGGAAGGAGTATACTTTAATTTTCAAGTTTATATCTTAATTTTACTAGCTTTTAGATTGATTTACTTTGCCCTAAATTTATTCTTAGATTCTTAGTTATGTTGAGAAGTTATTCTATTTCTCCCCCTCAACATGGGAAAGTACTGTACTTAAACTACCATCCTTTAACATCTTTTTGCCTGTTTAAGGAAATATGCTAATACAAGAGAACTTCGCTGTCAGCAATAGAAGAAAAAAATCTATCCATCCACTTTTTGTTTACAGTAGATGAAGTTGAACAAAGTCATAAAGGATGAAATAAAACTACTTCATAAGCAAGAGTTTATTTGAAAACTCACCACTGTGTTGACAGTAAGAACCAGAGAACTAGGAGTGCATAATCAGGAGGAAAATGGTAGCGAGATACCCATTTGTTATTGAGGTTTTCTTCAAAATTCCCCTTTCAGATCTACAGGAAGGCCTGGGAATCTGTAAGGCATCTGTTACTAACATAACCCATTAATTTGGCCATTAATGTTCAGTTCCAGTAATTCATATCCCCACACACTGTAAGTATGGGAATTCCAGCATAGTCACCTACAAGTCTGAGGAGTCCCAGGCCAAACTCCTGCTCCAAACCTCCTATCAATCATTTCTGACCCTCAGAGTCTACCACTTGATGCTCCTTCAGGTCTCTTTGATTCACCTTTTCTCTGCACTTTCTAAAGTGATCCATTAGCACAAGGCTACTGTGAGTGAAGGGTTAGGGATAAGAGCAAATAAATTGCAATAGATGGAATGACACAGCACTGATCCTAAATATGCCCCAGGGAATCCTTCACTGACTCTCTCTCCTTTATCCCATTCTTCCATTATGTGGTCCTATGTGCATCCTCCCCCTATCTCCTCTAAACCCCAGGGACCCCAAAACCTGCTTCTCTGGAGCCTGGCCAAAGGGATCTCACACAGCAGTTGCCATCTTAGATCTCTCTCTCCATTCTCAAGGAGCACATCATTTTACTTTGCCATGAAGAACAGTTTAGCTCCCTTCCTTACATCTTCTTGAATACTGATTGGTCCAGGCCTTTTTGTTTTATAGAAAGCAGTTTTTATAAACAAAAGAATAAATTTTTCCTTGAGGTGAATTCTATCTATACAGAATGAAAATGTGCCTATAGTTCAGCTGGGGTTTTTCTTTAATATTTTTCTTCTCACTGCAGTGTATTTTGATCCATAAGCCTACAAGTAGTTGTATTAACAGAGATCTGGTTTTTAACAAAATGCTAATGTAGCACATTGTAAAGTGGCCATATCCAGCCAGCAGGCAAATGAGAGTGCTTTTAAAAAGAGAAAGTATTGGAATAGATACTAATTGCATGTCTTGACCTGGAGTAATACCAAAAAGAACAATTCATAATGAAGTTGTCCTCCTCTCCAGCATCATGTTAATGAAAATGGCAACTTTGAAGTGGTATCAAGAATTTCTTAATTTCCCTGTACAATTTAAGATTGTTTTTACAAAGTGTATGTTGTCTAGAAACCACCAGAGAAGAATAACCTATTTTTGTTAAAAATGCAGATTCCTGGATCTCCCCTACCCATATGAATCAGAATCTTCAGGGTAGGGATCCAGGAATGTACCTTCTCAAAATTTCCATGTGAGCTTTATGGACAGCCAGGTTTAAGAACCATGTCTAGATTAAAGCAGTTTCAATATAAAGATTAAACTATTAAACATTCTAATAAACATATGGTACCCCTTACATTTATGGCTTCTTAGGGGAAAAAAAATACGGGTCAAAATAACAGTATCTTTCTATTCGATTAATCTGACAAATACTACAGTCAGTTCATCAAATTCAACATCAACGTGATAAATCCCGTTGGTAATAGGTACTTGGGTATGATGTGATGAAAATGGCATTTTACCTATGTTCTTCTTTATAAGCCCAGTCTAATAGTGAGAAATACATCAGACAAGTCCTAACTGAGGGACATTCCATAAAACACCTTCCCTATATTCCTCAAAACTGTCAAGGTCATCAAAAATAAGGAAGGTCTGAGAAACAATCAAGATCAGCCTAAGGAGACAAAATGACTAAGTGTAGGTGATGTCCCGGATGGTTTCTGGGAACCGAAAAATATCAACATTAAGTAAAAACTAAAGAGATCTGAATAAAGTATTTAGTTAGTAATAACGTTTCAATATTGGTTCATTAACTGTAACAAATGCATTGTACTAATGTGAGATGCTGTAGGAGCCAAGGGTTAATAGAAAACCTGTGGAATTTATTGGGAGTGACTGGCTTCAGAGTGGCCTTGGCAGTAAACTGTGGAGACTGTTATCTGCTTACTTGGAGGACAGTCTGAGAGGGACAGAATGTTTGTTTTTTCTTAAGCCCCAAGGTCTTTTCAGCTATCTCTTGTATGTGGGGAGTATTATACTGAAAAGCAGGCTCGGTCAGCAAAAGAGCTGTGAGAAAGAATATGAAATAAAGCAGCTGAAGCTCTTCGCAGCTGCAGTCATCTTGTCTGTCTCGTACGTCTCGTGCATTTCATTCCACAGGGTTGCTGAAAGATTGCAACAAGATGCTAATAAGGGAAATTGGGTGTGGGGTATATGGGAATTCCCTATATCATCTTCATAACTTTTCTGTCAATCTAAATGTATACTTTAAATAAATTTAAAAAGTTAAAAAAAAAAAAAAAAGGAAGGTAGAGTAAGACTGACCTTGCCAACATTCCTTGCGTTCTCTCTGAAAGCTACTATCTAATCCATGAACCATAACTCGGTTCCACACTGGCTAATTTCATGACAGTGAGAAAACTGATAAAATGATTAATATCCAGTTGTACATAACCGATAGGCTTGATTCTTCTTCGTTGTTTACACAGGACTTCCATGTTGCACAATTCCAGAGGGTTCTATTAAAAAGTGGGTTTGAGGGAACTCCACTCTTACAGAATGCAAGGGAAATGTCTCTGGAATTGCTCAAACTGTTAGTTTATTTACATACATAGAAATTATCATTGCAATTAAGCCTTTAGTGTGTAAAATAGCAGGAAGGAAAGATACATTCAGGCAGGGGCCACTGGTACTCCATGTTTATTTCTCAATCGAGTCTACCAGGGGTAAAATAAAGGGCTAAATTCCAGTGTACCTGCTTTCTACACCACTAAGCGTCCTTATTTGTGGATAAATAGTGTATTCACTCTCTCTCAACTGGCAGGAATACAGTTCCTCTCCATCAGCAGTTATCTGCTACTCTCCTTCCTCCTCACTGCTTTCTAGATAACTCAGAATACTGTAAACAAGATTCCAGCTCTCCGGAAGCCAAGAGGGAGAACCAAGGAAAGCCCTTGAGGAACTTTCTCTCCCTAACCCCTGACCCAGAAGCTGTGTGCTGGGGCAAGCTCTTATTGGCTTGCTTACCAGAGCCTAATTTAGAACTTTGTGAGCTGGTTGTTAAACTACAGTAGCTCAAAATCAGCACGATAGAAATATTTGCACTGTGAAAACAGATGCTCACTGCAACTCAGGGATTTTTTTTCCCCCTAGATTCGCTTTATCAGCACGCTAACACACTTTATTACATAGATATATCTCTAGACTTCAAGCCCTGTTCAACTCCCCAGTTGCAAAAAAGCTTGCTGGGTTTTCCTTGGAAACACAGAAGAAATGTGTTTTTTAGTTTTGGGTAGGTTTTTTGTGTGTGTGTGTTTGTCTTGAACAAGGATTTTCCTCTTAAGAAACAGCCTCCAGGAATGATTAGCTCAAATAAAGAGATAAAAGTCAGACTAGCAACTCAAAGGACACAGTAGAATTTCAGGTAAACCAAGAGCAGGAAGGTCACAGTCTGATTTCAAGGTGCACTGGAAACCAACAGGGTTTTACCCTCAGGAGCCCCCTGCTGGCTCCTTGCTGGTGCAACCAGTCACAGGTGGGAGAGGGATTTACTAGTCAAGGCCAGCCCTCTGCTTACAGGGCCAAGCTTCACAGGTCAGCACCACAAAACACGGCCAACACATCTACCCATCAGATTGATGGTCCGTGGTCTCTTCCTACAGAGTCAGAGTGCAAATTAGATACCTATTTTTATTTTACTCTTTGCAATGATATCCACAAAAGATCTTCAAAAAGTTGAGTCCTAATTTATATGACAGGAGGGGTAGAGGAGAAACAGCAAATTTGTAGTTCTCCTTAATATGTGGGAAAGGGCAAGAAACTGAAGGAATATTATTTCAACAGTTATGTAAGCCTCTTATTTGACAGGTATTTAGGTTAGATAGTGATGATCAAGGATCAGTCTTCTAGGAGCTCTGGTTTAATAAGTTCATTAATCGAATTGGAATAAAGGATAATGGCAGCGTGCTATAGATTAAGCCCTAGGAGCCTGAAAAGGAAAAGAAAAGCCATATCAAGCTCAGAGGTTGCTTTGCAAATGGTCCTTGACTTCCAGGTTCCCTCACTTCCCATTTCTATTCTCTGTCTAATCCAGAAGAGCCGCCTCCTGAGTAAGTAGAAACTGGAAGCGTCATTACTCCCAAAGACAGCAGGGGGAGGATATTGAGAAATGTGCTCCTAATTTAATGTTCAAGAAAAAAAGAATTTCTGGCTCCCAAGTTGAGCTTATTAAAAAATCCCCATAAAAAGAACATTTCAAACAGTGGCTGAATTGTCTAGTGCTATTCACATCAAATTACCCTCCATGGATAGTAAAACTAAAAGGACTCTTTGGGCTGGTCGTGGAACCTAATGCCAAATATTGTTTCTTTGGGGAAATACACTACAAGTTAAACCACCAGATTGCAAGTGGGCTTTTAGAAGCAAAAGTGCACACACCAGCCAGCAAAACCAGAACTGGTGAGGGTGCAAGCCCCATGTCGCTGACCCGCCTCTTGTCATCTTTACAAGCACACCTGCAATTCAGAAGGATTAGGAAATTCACTCTGAGAAGGGGATCACAGTTTATCAGTAAATTAATTGAACTCATGATTAGAGAATTCCCAAATGCACAGGGCTTCCTACACACTTATGGACATATTTCTGTTTTTATTTTCATTCTTCAGTTGTAGGAGGAAAGAAAAGTTTGAGACCATATGGCTAGGAAAATTATGCATTTATAGGCCATCTTTTGAGAGTCTAACACAACGTCCAAAGCCATTTTCATTGACAGAAACAGTTAACCTGGAAATAAACCTTCACATCTAAGCTGTTAGGGTTACAAGACATTGCAGCTCTCCCTCTAGGACTAACTGACCCCTTTTTGCGTTTGGGTTATGAACATAAGCGATGAGCTGCTCCTAATTCCTACCTTACAGAATTTAGGGAAAATGAGAAAAGAAAAGAAGGAGGCAAGCCTTGCTGTCGGTCACTCCATGGATCCATTCAATTGCTTCCACTACCTGCCAGGAACTGTAGTAGACACTCAGAATAAAACGGTGAGCGAAAAGCATATATTCCCTCTTTACAGTCTCAAGAGGATGGAATAGTTGACATTTATGTTGTGCTTACTAGTTTCAGGGCTGTTCTAAGTACTCTTATATTAGGCTCATTTAATCAACCCTACCAAGTATGTACTATTATTACCCCCTTTAGCAAGATGAGGAAAGTAAGGCATCGAGAATTTAAAATGGTAATCACAATCACACTAGTGAATATATAATTTCAAACCTTTTAGTCACCGAAGGAAAGTAGCACCAGTGATTCATTTCAAACAGTGGTTCCCGGGATCATACACGAGTTCCAGGAACAGTTCTGGGATAACGTGTCATTATGCAAGTGGGTTTATTCCTCCAAAAAGAGCTGCCAGTTAAAGGCAGAAAAACCGTGACCCTCTCCTCAGGGGTACAGAGTTTAAAAACTTCATTTCTCATCTCATTCTGCCATTACCCTACAATGAAATTTCACATAAGGTCTTTAGCTTTCATCTCCTTATCTTTTGGAAAATATCTCCCAAGAGACTGATATCTGTTTGAAGTTTCATCCATTTTCAGATATTGTTATAGATAATATTCTCTGTAGGAAGAAGGATTTCCTATTTTCAGAGATGGCAGCCAAGACATCTGAGTTTTATCCTGTAGTGATAATGGATGGGTAGTCTCCACCTGGTAAACTAATGGCACACATTGGTAACATATTAACTGGATCAAGAGTTCTAATCTGGCCATAGGAGAAGCATCTTTTTCTTCTTTAGAGCTAATTGGTGCCTTGGTCTCATCAGCATTATGCTGTTATCAACCAAGCTCACAGGACCAGCTCAAATGCTGATACCCTGATGGAAGACTATCTCTCCAAGGAAATGTGTATATCATTAGATTACAATTAACAAATGCTTTACTTTGCTTTCAAAAAATGGAAGGAATGGAAATGTTCAAAATAGAGAAATGGTGAATTAAATGAGGACACCATGGTTTAAAATGTATACATTCATGAAAAATGATCACAGAAGACTACACTAATGTGACCACTAAAATGATAATATGAAGACTATACAGAAACATAATTTGTGATCTAAAACTTTGCTTTGGAAAAAATAGGATTCAAAACTGTGTGAACTATGTTTATAATGATGAAATACAGGGTCACCAAGGTCTAGAAAGTTATAAAAATAAAAATAAAATTGTACCAAAGTGGAGAAATTATGATTCTTTCTATAGTTTTCAAGCTTTCTGTAATGCTGTTTTGCCTTTTTAATTAAAAAGAAAAATTAATGTTTATTTGCTATTTTTAAATGTCAAAGTTCTGGGTTTCTTGTTGACTGTTCTTGCCAAAGTTCAGAAATGAGAGCATACCAGGAATTGAGATATAAATCCAGAGAATTAACATCTCCTCTCTCATCCAAATAGAAATTCAAAAAAAAAAAAAAAGCAATCCCTCATAGTTCTAGAGCATAGCAAATCGCACGGTGACATTGCAACTTTGCTTAAGATTATTTTAGTTTTCTCATCACTAAAGCAAATATCATGCAATGGGCTGGCTTAAACAATGGGAATTTATTGACTCACGGTTTTGAGGGTAGGAGAAGTCCAAATCAAGGTGATGCTTTCTTCCCAAAGACAGGGGCTGGCTGGGGCTGCTACCAATAATCCTCGTCCTTACTTCCTCCGGCACGTGGCAGCTCTCCTGGCTTCTTCCTTCTCCTCCAAGTTCCATTGACTTTCAGCTTCTGGCTGCTCCCCCTGTCTTTTTTCTTTCTCACTGACTTTCCTTTTAAGGAGTCTTCAGTATTACAATTAAGAGCCATCCTGGGCCACACCTGATCTGAAGTAAACCCATCAAAAGGTCCTATTTCCAAGGGTTCACACCCACAGGAGTAGATTAAGTTTAAGTACTGTTTTCTGGGGTAACATGGCACCAAATCACCAGTGATTTTTAGTCTGGCTCTGGAACAATGCACATCTGTCTCATCACAGTATTAAATACATGTAAGAAAATCAGATCTCCTCAGATCTCTCTGCCCTTCCAGGTAGTTTCCACTGCTGAGGCCACACCCTTCAGGACTGTGTCAGAGTATATGGACAAGTGCTGCCCACCTAGTTTACCCCCAGTCAAGACCTCACCACCAGTGGAAGGGCGTGAAGAAATGAGCACTGGTGAGTCTCAGGCATACCCATGTTTATATACCTGCTGCCGATATTTAGGGCTAGTTCAGTGGTTCTCAAAATGTGGTGCTCCAATCAGTAGCATCGGAATCACCTGGACTGTTGTTAGACACGCAGAACCTCTGGGGTGGGGCCCAACAATCTGTGTTTAAACAGGACATCCAGGTGGTTCTAATGCATGTTATTGAGAATCACTGTGTTATTCTTTTAACCTAATCATAATTACGTTTCTTAGATCCCAACACGGCCGGGAGAATATGTATTTTTAATTTCTAATTTGCTATCATAATCAGAAGTTTTTAAAAACAATTTTTTTTGAAATAATTGTAAATTTATGGAAGAGTTGCAAACATTGGTACAGAGCATTTGCATATACCTTCTACCCCAATGTTTGCATCTTACATAAGCATGGTACATTTATCCAAACCAGGAAATTAACTTTAGTACAATACCATTAACCAAACTGCAGTTTTCTTTTAGATTTTGCTAGTTTTCTACCAGTGTTCTTTTAACTGTTTCAGGATTCCTCATTGCACCAAATTGTCATGTCTCCGTGGTCTCCTCCAATCTGTGTCAATTTGTCAGTCTTTTCTTACTGTTCATGACCTTGACACTTTTGAAGAGTAGTAGTCCGTTATTTGTAGAATATCCCACAATTTGGGTTTGTCTGAGGTTGTCTCATAGTTAGAGTGAGGTTCTGTCTTTTGAGGAAAGATACCATAGAGGAGATGGATCCTTCTCATCCCATCCTGTCACATAGAACTCATGTCTTATTACAGGTGGCGGTAACCTTGATCACTTGGGTAAGGTGGCATCTGTCAGATTTCTCTATTGAAAAGTTAATATTTTTATCATTGTAATTAATAAATATTTGGACTTTGAAACTATGTTTATATTCATATAAATATATTCATTCTTTAAAATTTGCCCACAAATTTGGGCCTTCATTGGATAACCACAGATTTTAATTAAAATATTTTCTTTCATCCACAGCACCAGAGATTGGGTGAGTGGGCACTCAGACCTGGTGTGGAATCATGTCTGGGGCATACAGTGCTTGGGTCAGAGACTGGAGCCCTGAGGGGACCGAGAACAAATAAGGTCACAGTTCCCCTAGCCAGCTCCATGAAAAACATCTGATACCCTACAGAATGAGGCTAAAGGGAGTAATTTCCAGCAGAGATTTTTTTTTTTTAATTCAGAAAGGATTTATTTAAAGCTTAGCATACATGTAAGTTTTGTGTTATTTTGAAAATCAAAAGTATGTTTTGCATTACATTATTACATATAGGATGGATGGGAATCATAAACTTTTTTTTCTACTCACAAAGAAAAAGCTCCAGTCCATCTTTTAATTTTTTCATAAAATTCCTGGCATTACAGAACTAAACTGAAATGTATTAATATTCCATTCTTGTATTTTCCATGATAAACAGAAAAAAATTAATGAGCAAACAATCAAACAAT
Source organism: Tamandua tetradactyla (assembly GCF_023851605.1). Taxonomy (NCBI): domain Eukaryota; kingdom Metazoa; phylum Chordata; class Mammalia; order Pilosa; family Myrmecophagidae; genus Tamandua; species Tamandua tetradactyla. The sequence continues at coordinate 84,829,528 of NC_135336.1, read as the reverse complement.
AAAAGCCAGGGAGAAGCTTATAAAACTTAATATGGATCTCAGTATTAATAGCTGAACAGAGAAAGGATTTAAATGCTTTAATTAAAAAATCATGAGTAGATGGATGATAGTGTGTAGAAGTTGAAAATTCATGAACCATTCAAAATCTGGAAATGCTGACTATTGAGAAACTACAAAGATGGATCATGGTGAACTGCAGAAGGGATTTGGATGAATTTGCACTGGTCTAGCTGCTCCCCAGGCCACCAGTCTTTGAAGAAAGCCCAACATTGGCTAGAAATTGAGCCAGCCTAATACTAGCAGCAGATCCAGTGATGGTAACCTGCCTACCAATACATCCATCCACTGGGTTGGCAATTCTGATCTGCGCCCCAGACATCTGACGGATCTCATCTGACAGACTTGGGTGCCTTGACGCCTAGGCATCCAAACCTGCATTGAATCTGGTGTTGCCAAGCATCACAGATAATTAGACTGTTCCACTGCCTGCTGGGGCAGCTTGGGTAAATCTGGCTGTGGAATGGCATACTGTCCTTGAATGGTATGTTGACTTGGCTGGTACAGAAGGTCACCATCAGATCTGTGTGACACTCTCACCGATGGATTGTGAAATATCAGCAATAGCGATGACCTGCTCAGGTGAGTTGGGGAGTATATTTCCCCACCACTCCAGCAAAGACTTTGAGAGCTATGGGCAATAAGTCACACTGCCCTGGGACCAAACCATAAAATGGAGAAGTCAAGTGGGAAGAGAGACATACTCAGGTTTCCATGGCATGATAGATAACTCCCAGATAACTGAAAAGAAAACAGATGGAGCATTTTAGTAGGAAATCAGTTTTCTCCCTCAGGACAGTGGTGAGGTAATGCTCCTGGGAGGTTGGGCAGGAGCTATCAGAAAGATGCCAGAGCCAAAGAGAAGAGTAGTCTTTTTCCAGAATTGGGAGAAATTGTGAGAGGAGGCAGAGATGAAGGTAGAGACAGGAAGATGAGATGGTGAGAAAAAGTGAGTGTATAAGTCATAAAACAAGTGTGACAAATGTGAATGTCACTCTATACCCAAAGACTACAGTAGGGATGGTGGGGGGCAAAAGGGGAGGGAGGATCTGGATATATAACTGTGCAATCATACATTAAATTCATCACATCACCCAACACCAGACTCTTTTTTAAGATAAGTCAATTATATTATCCTGGGTCTGGCCGTTCATCTCAGTTTTTTAGTATATTACTGAAACGTATTCCAGTGGCTTGTGTGAGTTCCATCCTATTACTGGCTTTGAGATATAGTGTGAGTTTCTATTCTCATCACTGCCACATCACAGGGAACTTCATAAACTGGATTTTCTTGAACTTTATCCTCTATTCCTCATCACTGGCAACTATGATGCTCATACCTTTCTTTCCTAGTCCTTCGCCTTGTTCTAATCCTTCACCTTAGACCCAGTTCCATAGCATACGAAAAGCTTGTTGATTCTGCCACTTTCTAACGCTATTCAATACGGAAGACCCTAGAATGACGTTAGAAGTTGAGACAGCATCATCCAACAAGGCCATAAAGGGATACTTAGCATCTCATTAGATGTCATTTTAGTAGGAGTTCTGATCTTATGGGATGAGGAAATTTTGAGAATAGATCATGCCCTCATGTTCAAAGTGTTTTGGACCTAGCTGGGAAAATATTTAGGTGTACTAAACCCCAAAAGAAATGTAAAACTCAATAAATAAAGCAGTGGCTAGGGTAAGGTTGTAATCTTTCTTAAGTAGATGGAAGATATGGAAGTGATGAGCAGGAAACTCAGAGAAATGACAACTTCCTTGTCTAACTCTGGAAACCATGACATTGTGACTGTAAAAAAGGCTTAAATTAGCAGTTGGGGTAAGACAGAAGCCAGTTAGCATCTTAGCCAATATTTCCATTTGTTGTACAACATCATCTAGTTGTTTTCTGAAAATGTTTAGAATTAAGTCTATAATTATTTAAGGGATTCAAACCCATAGTACTAATAATCTTTGTGTTGTGCTTAAGAAAAATAAACATAGTATTTGGCACTTACAAACACGTCATGCTGAAGAGAATTTGGCCTATTACATAAACAATTCAACATCATGATTCCAATTTAAAATGTGTAATTGAATAATTGATCTGAAGTCACGATTTTAAGTTGAAAAGTATGAAAAAACACTTACTGAGCCTATAAAATTGGAAATTAGAAAATAATTTAGGATAGGCCATATTAATGTTTTATTTATTAGAGTTACGAGAATTTAAGTACCAAGGCAGCTTTTCTTGTCAGAGAATCAGAGTATTTAAAAAGGAAATCAATGATTTAAACTGCAGTTTAAATTTTTTAAAGGAGTTGAAGTTTGCAATTTGAAACCAAAAATCAAATTCCTCTGTATTAGTTTCCTAGGACCGCTGTTAAGAAATTACCACAAACTTGGTTGATTGAAACAATAGGAATTATGCTCTCACAGTTCTGCAAGCCAGAAGTCCCAACCAAGGTGTGCTTGCTTGGTTCTCTAGGGAAGAATGTTTCTTGCTTTTTCCAGCTTCTTAATTTCTCTGCAAGACCCTATTTCCAACTAAGGCCATATTCTGAGGTTCCAGGTAGAAATGAATTTTTAGGGAACTCAATTCAAATCTACATTTTACCCGTGTCTCTCCACATTCATGTCTGTCTGTCCCGTTTACAAAATGCATTCAACTCATCTCAAAATCCCCATGAGTCCTAATCCATTCCAGCATCATCTCTAACTCCAAAGTGTCATCTGAATATTATCAACTAAAAAAAAAGTCCATAATCTCGTCTTCTGAATCATCTAAATCAGGTATAGAGTGAGGCTCTGGCTATGGTCCACCCTGAGCAAAATTCCTCTCCCTCTGTGAATTTGTAAACAAGTTATTTGCTTTCAAAATCAGTGGTGGGACAGACATAGGACAGACAATCCCGGTCCAAAAGGGAGGAATTAGAATTAAAAAGGGGTCACTAGTCCCAAGAGAATCTGCAACCCAGAAGGCAAATTCCATTATGTTTCAACTTCTGAAAATAGTTCTGTGTCTTGAGGCTCTGCCCTCTGGTCCCACTGCAGCAGTCACCTCATACTACAGGCCATTTCCTACCTGTAGAATTTTGGAAGTCTAACAACCTTCTTTCATTTTGTTCCGTCTCTGTTCTTTTTGGTCCAAGCTCACTGTGTTTCTGCTGATATAACACTCCCAAAAACCTTGTGGGTCTCCAATGTACATCAAGTGAATCCATACCATTAGAGAAGAGGGTTCTCCATCTCTTCTCCTAGCTTATGCTGAGGTGGATGATTGGATCCATTATTCATTCAACTAATCTCTTCAGCAAAAGGTTGTCCAGCTATACCCTTGGCACTTTCTCCAGAGCATGCTTTTATATCTTTTGCAATCTGGAGGAGCCAAGAATTTTCCAAATCATCAAGTTCAGATTCCTTTTTCCTCAATAGTTCCTTCCTCAATGTAACTCTTTCCTCTTACATTTTACTATAAACGGTAAGGAGAAACCAGGCCATGCCTTCAATTCTTTGCTTAGCAATCTCCTCAGGTAAATATCTAAGCTTATCACTTGCAGGTGCTACTTTTCACTCAATGGTAGAATACAATTTGGCCAAGTATTCTGCCATTTTATAACAAAGATTGCTTTTCCTCCTGTTTCCAAAATTGTTCCTCGTTTCCTTTTGTGATCTCACCAGAAGTATCTTTATTGTTCATATTTCTAAGAACATTCTATTTGTGATAATAGATGCTTTCTCTAAGATGATAGACACTTTCTCTGCTATCCTCTTTGCTTTTTCCTGAGCCTTTACCAGAATCATCCCTAATGACCATATTCTACCAGCAGTCTCTTCAAGACAGTTTAGGATTTTGCTATCATACTTTCCCATTTTTTTCTAGCCTCTGCTCATTATCCAATTACAAAGTCATTTCCACACTTTTAGGAATTTATTACAGCAGTGCCCTATTCTGGTACCAAAATCTGTATTAGTTTCCTAGGGCTGCCAAACCAAATTCCACCAACTGGTTAGTTTAAAACAACAGAAATTTATTCTCTGACAGTTCTGAAGGCCTGAAGTCCCAAGTCAAGTTGTTGACAGTGTCATACTCCTTCCAGAGGTATGACGGGAAACTCTTTCCTTGCATCTTCCAGCTCCTGATGGAATCTTCCTGATTGTGGCAGCATAAATCCTACCTCTTCTCTCTTCTATGGCTCTCTTTTCTGTGTTTCTCTGTATTCTTCCTGTCTCTTATAAAAGAGCCCACCCTAAGCCTGACTATGGTTCTCATCTCAACCCATACCTTAATTACATCTGCAAAGACCCTAAGGTCACATTCTAAGTTCCAGATGGACTCGAATTTTGGGGGAAATATTCACTCCTCCTTAGGGGTGATTATTAAAATTTTCTAGGCCTAAAAATAGACTACTACCTGTAATTTAAAGATTACTAAGAACTGGGGCTTGGAAAGTGTCTCTTTAACAAACTGATTATTAATTTGAAAAACGAAGGCAACGGCTAAATAATCTATGCTGTCCTCACATCACTCTGAAGTCACATCAATACAGATGAATCATCTTATTTAGAATGTCCTGGTAAGGTGGCTTTCCTCATTCTAATTCTGCTCTAACATTTTTTTTTTTTTAAAGAGAATGGCATTTCTGTCTGTCATTCACCTAAACTGATTAAGGAATCCTGTGCGGAATGAACAGGGTGTGAATGCCATGATAAATCAGCTTAAAGATAGGATTCCATATCAAAGGCCAAGAGACTACCCAGACTCTCCAGCCAGTAGTGGGCCACCTTGCCCATGTGCTTAGCCATGACGCTTAACTATTTCTCTGGGTTGTCTAATGGATAAAGTAGTTGGTGGGCAAGCAATTGGGTACAACTTTCTGAATAATATTTGGGGTCATAAAGTATCAGTGCAATCTCCTGGAAGTTAAGGTCAGAGTTTCATGAGTCAGGTCACTAAAAATAGCAATGAATTGGAAGAGAACCTATCGACCTGCAACTAGAAAAATGACATTTATTATCTAAAAATGTGTGTGTGGATTTTGACTAAAGTGTTCAAGTAAGCCTTGAAGCGTAATTATTCAGGGGAAAAAGTCGAAGTAAAAATTACAAAGCCAAGTAACTGAGAAATTCATTCAATTGGTAGCATCAGCTGGTGGCTGTCTGTGCATTTGTGCATGGCTGAAAATGTTGAATCCTACCTAGCTGCTCCTTCTGACCTGGTAGACACCAGGGGCCAGGCAAGAGAGCCACCCCTGAGGAGGGGAATGATCTGCAGGGACAGAAAATTCCTACCTTCAGATTCACGTCATACCTCTCATGTTATTTCCTTAGCCACATGCATATTTTAAAACTTTGAAAATAAGATTTTCACACTCGGCCACTCAAACTTTTGAATGGAGAATAAAGGCGGTTTGACAATGCCACAGAACAGACACAATGGCTACCCAAACAATCCAAAATTAATACAGTGTTTATTGCTTTCCAGAAAAGCCATATGCCTTTATAAAATATGCTTTAAAAGCTTAGAACACAAAGTATGAGGGTTTATGGTGTGATAAAGTGGAATTTTCCTCCAAGAAAGGTAAAAGTTTATGTGTTAGGCTCTGGTTGGCTCAAAAGTGTGTGGTCAGTTTCTCATGGAATAGGCCATTACTCGGTTTTACAGTCTCAACACGGAACACGTGGTCCTCGATCAGGTTCAAGTTGGGTCTTGGTCACACAGCAAAACCATAACCATTAAATTCAGTTAATTTTTGCAAGGCTAAATAGCTTCTTTTACCAGCAATGAAATGCTTTCAGCATATTCACAACTTTTAACCCCAAAAGGGAAAAAAAAGACAGGATATAAAACTGAATATAATACTGAATGATTCAAAAAAGTAAAAACAAAAAATAAATACTGAGTGATTTTAAAATATATTTAAGATATATTTTTAAATAAAGATTTAAAAATATATTTTTAAAAATATAATATTTTTATTTCTGACCTTGGTTTTGGGTAATTTTAATTTTCTTCCTTAAGTGTTCTATATCTCCCAATTATTTCCCACAAAGGACATGTGTTATTTTTATAAAATGTATTAAAACTAATTATACTAAAAAAAAGTTGGAGGAATGTTTGACCATGATGGGTGATCATCTGGACATCAGAAAGTTTAAAGGAGGGTAATTTTTAATAGTCTGGGCACTGGGTCATGTTTGTAGACTGAGAGAAAGAATCAGTAGTGAGGAAGGGTTGAATGGAAAATTAATAAAGAGGAGGGTAATTGATAGAGCAAATGTTTGGAGGTACAGAAAGAAATAGGGTCAGGATCAAAGGTTCATCTTATTGGGAAAAGAAATACTGCAGCATTTCTTCAAGGGCAGTAGCCAGGAAAGGAAGCAGATGGAGAAATTTTTGATCTGGTGGTAAAGAAGTATGTGGAATATTCCATTAGGTGGTTTTAGCTCATCTGTGAGGCATGAGGCGAAGCTGTTGGCTAAGAGTCAAAGGGTCAGTGACTTGCATAGGAGGATTGTAATAGCTTTGTAGGGGTAACATATTGACAAATAAGGTAAAGGTCTTGATGCTAATAAATGCATATATGTGGAATGGATCACACCAGCAACTATGACACCAGGAGTGAACACAGAGGAGTATCCACCAAAGGTTAAGTTGCTGGCAGAGCTGGAACCGCAGACGCACAAAAAAATTAAAAGAAGGACTGGAGAACATGTGTAACTGAGAGAGTCTCTTTCAATGGCCTCATCTTCTCAATAACACTGGAAGTTCCTGGCAGACAGATGAGTTGTGGGAAGGTGAGAAAGCAATGCCTGGTAAAATCACCACATGGATCGTATTGGGAAATTGGAAAGAGGTAAGTCGAAACACTCCTGAGCTACAGAAGTGTCTACATAAAGCTACGTTTATGTCATCCAATGGAAATTTTCAATGGACTTGGGTTTGGTGGCAAGCTTTATTGCCCCTGTGGCACTCTGGACTCAGGTGTTGAATTGAAGACAGAGGCAGGGTTCAAGGTTGGGAGCTTGATGAGAAGTCAAAGGAGGCAAGGAAAAAAGACTTGAGGATTCTTTTTAGAACAGCAGCGTCATGCTGGAATTATGGCATGATTCCAGGTAAATGTCAGTGAAGAGTACCCTGGAAGAAATACACAAGGCCTGCAGCTTTGCCTTTATGAATTGCTTCAGTGTGAGATCTGCAAGCACCTCATAGAAAATGTCAAGGAACAAATCAATACTTTTACAGAAAGTCAAATATTTAGGAGAAGAAAATGGAAGCATTTCTCACTAGCTGTGTCTTGCTGCCTTTATCAGAGCTGGGAAATTGGCAACTAGCTTTCATTGACTTGGCTAAGAAAGTGCATTGCTTACTTTCTCCAACACTGATGGCAGATATGACGACCAACTGAATTAAAATACAGACTTTTTCAACATCCTGACCACTTTCCTCATGCCCTTTTGCAGTCAATTTTTTGCCTGCACCCACTAGCCTGATCTGTTTTCTGTCATTACAGATCAGTTTATCGTGTTCTAGAATTTCACATAAATTGAATCATAGAAAGTATTCTCTCATTCTGGCTTCATTTGCTCAACACAATGGTTTTAAGATCATCTATGCTGCGCATATCAATAGTTTTTCCCTTTTCGTTACTAAGTATTCCATTTTGTGAACACCACTGTTCATTTTTCCATTTACTACTTAATATATACCTGGGTTGTTTCCAGTTTGGGAATATTATTAATTATGCTGCCATGAACATTTGAGTACAAATCATTTTGTGGACATGTTTTCATTTCTTTTGGGTAAAAAATGTAGCAGAGGAATTACTGGGTATTATGTAAAGTGCATGTTAAGCTTTATAAGAAAGGGTCAAATTAATTTTCAAAGAGGTTGTACCATACCAGTTTATATTCTCACCAGTAACATGTGAATATGCCAGGTGGTTCACATGGCTGCCAAAATTTGGTATTGTCAGTCTTTTTAAGTTTTAACCATTCTAGTGGATGTACAGTAGTCCCACAATATAGCTTTAATTCCTTTTCCCTGATGACTAATGAGGATGCTCATCGTCTTACATGCACACTGGCCATTTGTCTATCTTCTTTAGTGAAGTTCTGTTCAAATCTTTTTTCTATTTTTCTCTGAGTTGTATCACTTGTTTGTATATCCCGGATACAAGTTCTTGGTCAGAAAAACATATTTTAACCCCCTACCCACCACCCTGCACCTGCCTTTTCAGTTTCTTAACACAGTTTTCCAAAGAGCAAGTCTTTTGCAATTTGATGAATTCCAGTATATCATTTCTTTCGTTTATTGTTGGTGATTTTTGCATTCTAAGAAATCTTTGCTTCCTTTCCAATGTCATTAAGATTTTCTCCTATATTTTCTTTTTTTATGTTTTTTATTGTGAAATATGACATATACAAATCAGCAATAAATTTCCAAGTACATTTTAACAAGTAGTTATAGAGCAGATTTTAAAGTTTGGTATGGGTTACAGTTCCATGATTTTTGGTTTTTTCTTGTAGTGACTCCAAGACACTGGAGACGAACAGAAATATCAATATGATGTTTCAGCAGTCACACTCATTTGTTAAAGTCTAGCTTCTCTGTTATACTCCTCCTTCTCTCTTTTTAAAATTTTTTTGTGAAAATAATATATATACAAAAAAGCAATACATTTCAAAGTACATTGCAACAATTAGTTATAGAACAGATTTCAGAGTTTGGTATGGGTTACAATTCCACAATTTTAGGTTTTTACTTCTAGCTTCTTTAAGGTATTGGACACTAAAAGAAATATCAGTGTAGTGATTCAGCACCCATACGCATTTGTTAAATTCAAACTTCTCTGTGTAACTCCACCATCACTTTTGATCTTTCCCACACTCTTTTTTTTAAAACTTTTTTAATTGCATAGTATAACATATATACAAGGTAAAGAAATAAAAAAGCCAGAGTTTTCAAAGCACTCTTCAAAAAGTAGTTACAGGACAGATCCTAGAGTTTGTCATGGGCTACCGTATGATCCTCGTATATTTTCCCTTCTAGCTGCTCCAGACTCCTATATTTTCTTTAGAAGTGTTTATTGTTTTGTTTTCTTTTAACTTTTATATTTGGATTAATGATTTATTTAGAGTTTATTTTCATATATGGTGTGAGGTTCAGGCTCAGTTTTGCCCATGCAGGTATTCAGTTGTTCCAGGACTATTTATTGAAAAGACTATTTTTCCCCCATTTTATGGTCTTAGCACCTTTATCACAAATTAACTGACCACATAAGTAAGGGGTCATTTTCGGACTCTATTTTATTCCATCAATTTTTACTCCAATACCATACTGTCTTGATTACTGTATCTTATTTTAAGTCAGGAAATCAGATAGTGTAAATCTTCCAATTTTGTTATTTTTCAAAATGGATTTGACTATTCTGGGTATTTTGCACTTTCATATAAATTTTAGAATCAGCTAATCAATTTCTACAAATACCTATGGGAATTTTGATTAGGGTTGCATTGAATCTATAGATTGATATTGGAAGAACTGTCATCCTAAAAATATTCAGCCTTTCAATCCAAAGACATGGTATATATCTCCATTTATGTATGTTTTCTTTAATTTTTCCCAGCAATATTGTGTAGTTTTCGTTATACAGCCAGACCTTGCACATATTTTGTTCAATTTGTTCCTAAGTATATATTTGTCTGCTTCATAAATGGCATTTAATTTATTTTTCCATTTTCCCACTACTAGTTCTTTAGAAGTAATTAATTTTTGTTTATTGACATCACAAAAATACTACTTATTATTTAAATCTTCCACCTGGTTTCTACAAAGCTCTGAAGTCTTGCTATTTAAAGGCTGGTGCATAGAACAGTGTGTCACCTTGGAGCTCATGAGAAATGCAGAATTGCAGGCTCCAATCCAGACCTACTGAATCATAATCTGCAATTTAACCAGATCCTCAGATGATTCATATGTACCTTACAGTTTGAGAAGTGCTAACCTGGATCATTTTTCTAGGCTTGCTGGAATGCTCCAATAATGCAGAATGAGGGGAGTCCATCCTTGAAAAGGCAGAATGCTCTGAGCACACTTAGAAAACTCCACATTTGAAGGAAGAAGTAACAGGTGGGGAGAAGAAGGAGATGCAGATGTAGGAGGTTTGAAGATTTAGTACTGAGGTGCTAAGGCATTTCTTTCAGATGGACTTTTTCATTTCAATGAAGCAGGAAGGAGAGCATCAGCCGAAATTGGTAGGCCAGAGAGTATGAGAGGTTTCATCAAAAAGGAGAAGCCTATGAATATTCATCTCAGTGAGTAAGCAAACTTATTAGGAAACTGTTGGTAGATTGCTGAGATATATTGAAAGCCCATTTGAATTTTTAAATCAAGAAGTTAAAGATAAACCAGTCAGTCCATTTTTATGAATTTTCACTGTAATGAATGTGCAGTTGCTCAAGTATTGGCCAAAAGACAACAGATGGTAGATTTCAGGTAGGGTTGGGATACCATTAATCAGCTATTTCAGAAAGAGGAAATGCAGGAGATTTGAGGTCATTGCAAGGTTTTTCAGCAATGTCTTTTAAGATAGACAAGGAGGGAAGTGAATAAAGAAAGGGGCTGGAGGAGAAGTAAGAAAGTATTATCTGGTCAATGAATCAGACATATGGATGAGATTAAGAATTCTAGGATTTATTAGAATAATTGAGTCTGAAATATAGGCAGGAGTAGTGTGAGAGCAAGGAACTTGAAATGAGGATATTGGAGGTGGTAATTTCTGTGTTGACAAGATTAAATATGACTAAGACACTGGGTAATTTGAGGGAATAAAAGTCAAGGAACTGAGCGACTATGGTGTTAGCTGGGGCGCTCACATTGATTTCATTTAACTTTTCATTATGGAAATTTTGAAGTATATGCAAAAGTAGAGTGAAGGATATAATAAACCTCCATATATACACAAACCCATCTTTGACAATTATCAACTACTGCTCAATTTTTTTAAATCTATATCTTCACACAATTACCTCTTCAAATTATTTTGATGCAAATCCACACATCACATCTTCACATCCATTAAGGATATCAGAAATTATCTGTTAAAAAACATATAATGACTCTTTTTAAATCATATCCCCAACACATGACCACATCTAAAACAATTCATGATCACCACTTAATACCACCAAATTATCTGGACAGGTAATTGCCAGTCATTACGACAGGAATGAATGTGGAGATAAAGACCAGTACCAGAAGTTGAACCTCAGGGCATGTGGAATGATAGAGATGTCTCCAGATGGAAGCAATGAAGAGGGGCCAGGTTTTCTAGTCAGGTGGTCTTAATAGCAAAGATGCAGAGTAAGAATTTTCCCCCAGAATAACCTGGAGTCTTTTACTGTCGCCCTGACATACGAGTTGTACATACACACATATAAACAGCCTCCATTATTCCACTAGTGGGTTGAAGGGAGAAAGGTGAAGGTATTCATGGGCAGAGACAGGTTTCAGGTAAATCAGGAAGTAAAAGAAACATTTAGGGAAGAGACTGAATGTATGCAGTTTGCTGATTGCAAGCCTAGAGGGCACAGCCAAGAAAATGGATGTTAAAGGTTCACTTGTGTCCCCTAAAAAGATATCTTCAAGTCTCCCACCAAGACTGGCAAGATAACGAGGGGGCAGGGAGGTCCTGGGAAGGAGCACCATGGATGACATTCGCCAAGGAAGTGGACAATGAGTCAAGCAGCTGAACTATTATAAACAGCTTAATGAGAACCAAGTGTGGACCGTGTGAAAAAGCTAAGGAAATGTTAACAAAAGAATCAAATATGCAAGAGATTCATTGTGCTCGTACCATCTGTGGAGATGTTCATGATCCATTCCATGATCTTATGGAACGCTTTAGAATTGATGGAAAATTACCAGACACAGACTGTGAACTCATGGACAACTATGTTGACAGAGGTTATTATTCAGTGAGGTTGCAACTCTTCTTGTGACATTGAAGGTGTGCTATCCAGAACATATTAAAATATTTAGAGGAAACCACAAAAAGCTGACAAATTACCCAAGTATATGGCTTTTATGTTGAAGGAATGTGAAGGTACGGGAATGCCAATGTTTGGAGATATTTCACAGATCCGTTTGATTTTCTTCCCCATTACAGTTTTGGAAGACGGACAGATACTTAGCCTCCATGGTGGCCTCTCTTCACCCATGGAACACATAAGAGCCCTGGGTCATTTATAAAAAGTTTCCCATGAGGCTCAATGGGTAATGTGTTATGGTCAGATCCAGATGGTCATAATGGCTAGGGTACTTTTCCATGTGGTCCTGGCTACACATTTGGATAAGAAATTTCTGAATTTAACCCCGTCATGGTCTCACACTGGTTTCTCATGCTCAACAACATGTAATGGAGGTATATAATTGGTGTTATAATGGAAATGTACTATCTTCAGTATACCCAATTATTCTTACCCTGGTGGAATCCAGGCTACTCTCATGGAATTAAATGACACTTGAAGTATTTCTTCCTTCAGTTTGACCCAGCGCTTTGTCATGGAGACCTCATATTACCTGGCACATCCCAGACTACTTGTAAATTGCTCCTCGGAAAACCAGCCTTTCTATGTAGAAGCATGCCTGGCTTTAAAAAATACATTATTTAAAACTAACAAAAAAGTCCACAGAATTTATGTGTTTTGGTAACACATTGTGATCTAGCTTGGCATTAAACCACATCATAGACTAAAAATGTGCCATACTAATGATGAACATTTAGCAGAATTTGAGACTGAAATTCAGTACTATACTATGTATGAGATCATTCAGTCTTAACAGTTTGCCTGCTGTATTTGTAGTAACCATTTTTCTCTGGACTATTCAAACAAAAAAGGCAATAACTCCCTTCTCTACTTTTGCACTTATTTGAAAATTTTAGTTACAGTGTTAAACTGGCATGGATTAATAGAGTTGGAGTTTCATCTTTAAGGAAAATTCACGTAAGCTAACCTCCATTTACTCTATTACCACTTTTGTTTTATTGAAATGTATAAGTAATTTAAAGATAAAGATTCTTTTTGGGAATATGTCACCATAATATTTAAAGAGATTTCCCTTCATTTAAACTGAATTATTGGTTCACATAGATCTGCATATTTCTGTGTATTTGGCATGCCAGTGCTTGTGTCCTATTTGGTGTATTGAGTAAATAAACTTTCCACTAAACAAAAAAAAATAGTAAAGTCATGGTTAAACCCTAGTCTCCAGTCCCATGAGTGTGACCCTATTTAGAAATAGGGCTAAAATGAAGCCGAATTGGATTAGGATGTTCCCTAATCCAATATGACTGGAGTCCTTAAAGAAGAGGAAATTTGGACACAGAGGCAAACAGAAAGAGACAGAGAGGAGAAGACCATATGAATATGGAGACAAGAAGGAAAGTCATGGGAAAATGGAGGCAGAGATTGGAGTGATGCATCTACAAGCCAAGAAATGTCGAGGATTTCCAACATACACCAGACGCTAGAAGACGAAAGAAAAGATTCTCCTCTGCAGGTTTCAGAGGAAGCACAGCCCTGCCAAAATCTTATCAGGCTTTTAGCCTCCAGAACTGTGAGAAATAAATTTCTGTTGTTTCAAATCACCTCATTTGTGCTACCTCATTGTGGCAGCCCTTGGAAACTAAGGGTAGGAGGTGTAGGGGATCAAGTGGAGCACGTGGGGGAAGTGTTCTGGACATTGTTGGACAATGTCACAATGTTAGGGTGACAATACATCCCAGTTTGCCCAAGACCATTCTAGTTTATATCTATCATCCTGATATGCCATCCAATTTAGTATTTGCCTAACCCCATATCATTCTCAAAAGTGTCCTGTTTCAGATAATAAACTGTGCCATTCTCCCTAGATGTAAAGGTTAACCAGATATGCTTGCTCTTGGCGTTAACTGAATGAGCAAGACTTTGCAGTATAGTGGCAACGGTCCTCAGGACCAATTCTTTCCAGCTCCATGTAGTCTTGGTATGACTATTTCCCCTGCACTGTCTGGGAGCTGGTGCCTGGGATCATGGTCTCTCCACCAGTGAGTAGCAATAAAACATTTGGAGTGAAGGATGTTAAACTTTTTGATCCAGAAATTCCACAGCTAAGAATCTATACCTACAGAGATAATTAACGCTGCAGGCAATTATGCACACACACAGAAAGGTTGTTCCATATTGTTTGTACTGCTCAGGATAAATCAAAGAATAACTAACCATCTTTAAGTGAAGAATCTCTATTATTGGGCAGGCCACGGTGGCTCAGCAGGCAGAGTTCTTGCCTGCCATGCCAGAGACCGGGGTCTGTTTCCCCGTGCCTGCCCATGCAAAAAAAAAAAAAAACTCTATTATTTTTCTCTTGGGGAACAGAATACACAGAATTATCCATGTGAGAAGTGTCTGAGTCTCAAATGACTACTCAAAAAACCTTTTCCCAGCATCTGCCTTTATGACTTTCAATGTGAGACTCATATTTTACACTGTTGAATACCTAGTAGTGGAAGGCTTTGATATTTTCAGCATATTTAAAGTGGGTATTAGTTTTTTTGTTTTTCCTATTTCTTTCTTTTTTTTTTTTTTACATGGGCAGGCACCGGGAATCGAACCCGGGTCCTCGGGCATGGCAGGCAAGCACTCTTACCTGCTGAGCCACCGTGGCCCGCCCTTCCTATTTCTTTTTTATTAGAGATGTTTCATACAGAAAGTGCAGAGTTTCCATGCAACCCCCCCCCCCCCCATGCACACAGTGTCCCATTTAACACTTTTTATTAGTATGGTTATAATTGTTACGATTGATGGAATATAATTATAATATTAACTACAGTCCATAATTCATATTAGGGTTCACTGTGTTTTACAATTCTATTCTTTAAAAAAATTTTATTTTGGCAATATGCATACTCGGTAAAATTTCCCCTTTTAACCACATTCAAATACACCATTCAATGGTATTGATTACATTCACAATGTAGTGCTACCCTCACTTTTGAGGATAACTTTGCCAAAACTTTTATTAGCACAAACAGAAGCTCTATACCATTGAAGCATTAACTCCCCATTTCCTAATCCCACCCCAGCCCATGGTAACTGTTTTAGTTTGCTATTGCTCCTGGAATGCAATAAACCAGAAATGGACTGGATTTTATAAAGATAATTTATCTAGTTACAAATTCACTAGTTTGGGAAGGCACACAGAAACATCTGCTGGGCTTCTCTCCTGGCTTCTGGGTTCAAACAGCTTTTCCCAGGCTGGTTCCTTTCTGCATCTCCAAACATCTGGGTTTGAGCTCCTTTCTTCTGACTCCTCCTTTTAAGCCTCACTCATTGCAGCCAGCATTCCCCTTAACTGACCACAGGTGCAACCAGCCATAGATGAATTTCACATGCTGATAATTTAAGTCCACAGCAACAGAACAATCTGGCACCTGAACTTATAACTACTACAGTTACCTATATTCAAATTTCTGTCTCTTTGGATTTTCATATTCTAATAATTTCATTAAAAAAGAGATTATATGGTATTTATCCTTTTGTGTGTAGCTTATTTCACTCATTTTCACATTGCTTATCTTTATGATCAATACTACTTTCATCAAAATAGCTTATTTCCATACTGACAATCATTTCTTGTATATCAATGTCTTCCCATAGTGCTCCACATTCTTTCTCCTTAAGTATCTCCCTTAATAATGCTTTTCTTATTAAGAAGATGTCTGTACTAAACTCTTAAACTTTGTTTTTCCCTCATTCTCTTGAGATAAAACTTGATACTGATGATGATTTTCCTTTTGGGCATTTAAAATATTGTTCCATTCTCCTGATGCATCTATCTTCGCTAATGAGAACTCTTCAGTCATTACTGTGTGGTAATGTCTTTTGCTCCAGTAATTTTTATATTAAGCTTCAATTTTTAAAGCTTTGCTATAATATATCTTGTGTGAGTTTATTTTCATTCCTTTTCCTTGGTATTTGAACAATCCTTTTATTTATAAAAGGATTTATGTTTAAATTTAATTCTTGGAAAGCCTCAGATATTCTCTCTTTAATATCATTTCTTGATCATTCCCTCCATTTTCTTTCTCTGGACCTTTTATTGGGGATATTAGGAAGCACTACAATCTAACTACTATTTCTGGGTGAATGCTTCAATACAATCTTTCAATTTACAGATTTTTTTGTTCCACTATATCCAATATAGTTTATACCATTTCTTAAGGTATATTGATGACTACGTTTTTCATTTCTAAATTTTTAATTAGTTATTTTTCATAACTGCCGCTCTTGGTTTATGAATGCCTAATTTATTTCATAACTATTTTGTCTCTCTTTTACTCTTTGGGAGCAATGTTTTCCTTTATTTTCTCTTTAATCTTCTTACTATATTTATTTTGATGTCTTCTTTGCAGAATGCCCTATTATTTTATTTTATCTGAGTCATGTTTCATTTATGATGATTTTACCAGTTGTCTTTCTTGGCATTCAATTTCTTCCGGCATCCTGGATATCTTGTCTGCAGGCTTTATTTTGGAGAGCGTGTTTTGGGGTTTGTATTTACCCCCTTGGTGTACTCACCCCATGCTGTCTAGTGGTTTGTCCTTTGCTTCTACCCTCTCCCCGGGCAGAACCAAGTCGTTGCATGGAGGTGTAACTGGAGGTCTTACAGGTCGGGAGGCTCGTTTCATGCAGTTCCTTTTCTCAAGTCTGTGTCCTGCCACTTCTTTAGGTCCGCACTGTTACAGAAGCCGTAGTCACAAGAGGGGTCAGCAGCAGAAATTCTGAATTGTCTCCCAAGGCAGAGGAAACCCGGGAGACTTTGTTCACTTCACCAGTGAGCTAACTCTGATCCCTGTGTTTTGTGAAGCAATTTACCCCGCCATAACCAAACTCCCAGCTTCCTCTGCTAGTTCCAGCCCCGTCTTGGGTCTTCCAAAGTTTTCGGCTCACTCTCTTCAGTTCCCTGGTTCCTGGTCTACAACAGTGCTTACCTTGTTTTTGAGAATAACTATGTCTGATTATGTCTTTTTCATTTTTCCTTTTATATTTTATCCGACGTTGCTGTGTGTTTGATAAGAACGAATGCTCCAAAGGGTGAAGTTAGTGTTCAGCTGACTAGAAATTTTGTATTAATTCAGAATCATGAATTTAAAGGAAAAATACAGTTTTAATGTTTGGAATACTTTACTGCAGTTTTCAAAAGTGTTGATACATGGAAGGCATGTAACTATATCCTCTGGCAAACAAGAGTTTATTACAACCACATGCCCAGTAGCTAACAGTTGGTATCCTTAAAGACTTTATATAGAAATAGCCCACGAATCATTTTATTAAATATCTTGTGATATTTGTTGGGGGGAGGGGCAGGAAGGACATGTACTTTTTCCAGCTTTATGTCCAGACTCATGGTTTTCTTCACATTCTCAAGAATGCCAACAACTGGGAGAGTTAAAAACTTAAGGAACAAATATTACATCAAGCTAGTATGGTGAGTACAGGAAAAACCATAAAAAACAGAATATCAGAAGTCAAAGAGTGATTTCATTTTTCTTAGTTCCACTCACTACTGGATCTTGTTCCTTTGGGATTGCTGGGAGAATTGAGGGGAATAGATTGAACCCCGACTTTGACACTGATTGACAGTGTAAACTTGGGGACTTTGTGAGCTTCTTTCCACCTGCATTTCCTCATTTTTAAAGTGGAAATGAACCCTGTAGTTACCCAGGACCCAGACCATGTTTTTCCAGGGGGCCGATAGGGCCTCTGTGAAGCAACAAATATGATTTCTTGAGGACTGCCAGATGCGCATGTCTCTGAAACCAGGATAAATGCATATGGGTTGAAAAATAAATTGAATAAATATGTTCAAGCCCCCACACAAGACAAAGGTAGCAGTTGCCTTCAAGGGACTTACTTTTTTGACCAAGATCTCTGCCTATTGCCAAAATTAATCAGGGTGACTTCTTTTATTTATTTATTTATTTAAATTTCTTTTTAAATTTTTATTGATACAACAACATACAAGCATATACATTCTTAACTTACAAACATTCCATCCATGTGTACAATCAATGGCTCACAATATCATCACATAGTTGTATATTCATCACTGTGATCATTTTTTAAAACATTTGCATCACTCCAGAAAAAGAAACAAAAAGAAAAAAGAAAAAACTCATACATACCATACCCTTTACCCCTCCCTCTCATTGATCACTAGTATTTCCATCTAGCCTATGTGTATATATATATTTTTTTAATTTTAACATTTGTTCCCCCTATTATCTATTTATTTTTTAATCCATGTGTTTTATTCATCTGTCCATACAGTAGATAAAAGGAGCATCAGACACAAGGTTTTCACAATCACACAGTCACATTGTGAAAGCTATATCATTATACAATCATCTTCAAGAAACATGGCTACTGGAACACTGCTCTACAGTTTCAGGCACTTCCCTCTAGCTTGATACACCTTAATTTAAAAAGGTGATCTCTATATAATTGATAAGAATAACCTCCAGGATAACCTCTTGACTCTGTTTGAAATCTCTCAGCCATTGACACTTTATTTTGTCTCATTCCTCTCTTCCCCCTTTTGGTAGAGAAGGTTTTCTCAATCCCTTGGTTCTGAGTCCCAGCTCATTCTAGGATTTCTGTCCCACATTGCCAGGGAGGTTTTCACCCCTGGGAGTCATGTCCCATGTAGAGAGGGGGTGGGTGGTGAGTTTGCTTGCTGTGTTGGCTGAGAGACAGAGGCCACATCTGAGCAACAAAAGAGGTTCTCTGAGGGTGATTCTTCGGCCAAAATTTAAGACTTAGCCTATCCTTTGTGGGGTTAAGTTTGAGGGGTTGGCCTATTAATCTGGTTGTCCTACTGCTTGCAAGAATTTCAAGGATTCTCCAAATGGGGAAGTTGAATTTTTCCCCCTTTCTTGCCGTTCCCCCAAAGGGACTTTGCAAATACTTCTCCATTCACTGTTCAGATGACTCTGGGATTTATCAGGACATCACTCTGGAGTTTATCAGGGCATCAGGTTGACTTCTTTCAAACAGCTTTTAACAGCTTTTCACATTCCAAATGTACAATTTAATACACCACTGACACCATTGCCACAATCAAGATAATGGTCACATCCTTTACCCTCAAAAGTTCCACTTGCCCATTTGTAATCTCTCCCTCCTATCCTTTCCTTCCCAGACAAACACTGATATTTTTTCCGTTACTACAGATCAGCTTGCCATTTCTAGAATTTTACATAAATGCACTAATAAATATAGTACTCATTTCCTAGGGCTGCTGTAACAAAGTACAAACTTGGTGGCTTAAAAGAGAAGAAATATATTCTCTCACTGTTCTGGAGGCTAGATGCCTGAAATCAAGTTGTCGCCAGGATCATGTGCTCTCATTCTGAAAGCTCAGGAGAGGAATTCTTCTTTATCTCTTCCTCACTTCTGGTGATGCAGCAGTCCTTGGCATTCTGTGGCATAGCTGCATCACTCCAGTTTCTGCCCCCATCTTCACATGACCCTCTCCTCTGTATCTATGTCTGTGTCTTTTCTCCTCTTCTTACAAGGCACCAATCCTTATAGGACTTGGGGTCCAATCTGATTTGGTATGACCTCATCTTAATGTGATTTCATCTGCAAAGAATTTATTTCCAAATGAAACCATATTCGCAGGTACCAGGGAATAGGAGTTCAACATATATTTTGGGTAGAACAAAATTCAACCCATAAAAAGTATGTGCTCCTCTTTTACCTGACTTCTTTCACTCAGAATATATCAATAGTTCATTATATTTTTAATTGTCAAATAATATTCTATTGTATGAATGTACCATAGTAAAAACCAAAACAAAATAAAACAAATAAAAAAACACAAGCAGCCCAAGGGGTGTCGCTGGATGTCTGCTACTAGAAACTGACTACAGACAGTATGTAGGCATCTTTTGTTCAGAATGGACATTAATATATTGAATAGAGAATAGAGAAGAGCGCCTTTAGAAATGTATCATTATCAAAATTGCATGGCTTTTGAAAAGGCATGAGGAGAGATGCTGTTTGTGTTAACATCGACTCTTTATTTCTGTCAGACTCTTTAAGTTTTCAGAAGCTTAAATATAGAGCCCCTAAAAAAAAAAAAGGAAGCAAGAAGAATTTGTCTGGTTAGTCAATCTCTTTTTAAGAAGTGCTTCACCTCCTCCTCCACCTCTCTGTGATGTTTCTCTGTAGGTTAGGGTCCTGTGCTAGATGGCGGAATGCTCATTTGTTAGCAGCATAGAGTTCATCAACAGGCGTAGATCAATATAGACTTTCTTTCTTTCCTGTGAATTCCAAAATGCCATCCAAAGAGTCTTGGTCAGAGAGGAAAATTAATAGAGCTACAGTTCACAAATCCAAACAAGAGGATCATCAGCAAAATTTATCGATAGCAGCTTTGGGAATGAAACTGGTTCTCAAAAGTCATCTGTGACAGTCTGGCAACCTCTGAAACTCTTTGCTTATTTGCAGTTGACATCACTTGTTAGGAGAGCAACTCTGAAAGAAAATGAGCAAATTCCAAAATATGAAAAGTTTCGCAATTTCAAGGTGCGTACGTTCAGAGGGCCACACTGGTGCGACTGCTATGCCAACTTCATGTGGAGTCTCATTGCTCAGGGAATGAAATGAGCAGGTTGTGGTTTGAATGTTAATAAACAGTGTTCCGAGATGGTCCCAAATGACTGTGAGCCAGACTTGAAACATGTCAAGAAAGTGTACGGCTGTGCCCTTACAATGCTCGTGAAAGCACATATCACTAAGCAACCGACGGTGGGAGACATGTGCATCAGGGAAATTGAATCTAGAGGTCTTAAATCTCAAGGACTATAACAAGTATTGGGATTTAGTGGCCTAACTGAAGGTGTCAAGATGGCTTTTGACAGAGATGGTGAAAAGCAGACATTTCTGTGAACGTGTATGAAGATATCATTATTACGGGTGCACTTAAACTGTACTTTAAGGATTTGCCAATTCCACTCATCACATACGATGCCTACTCAAAGTTTGCTAAAATTACGGGTCCTGATAAGCGATTGGAAACCCTTCATGAAGCACTAAAACTACTGCCACCTGCCCACTGCAAAACCCTTCGGTACCTCATGGCGCATCTAAAGAGAGTGACCCTCCATGAAAAGGAGAATCTCATGAACGCAGAGGACCTTGGAATTGTTTTTGGCCAAACCTTTATGAACGGCTGTATTGAATAATATATTATATCAGTGACTAGTAGTAGAGCTGCTTATCAAAAATGAAGACATTTTATTTAAAATTTTTAATTTGAGGGGAAAAAATTGTTTTACAGATAAAGGAATGTTTATAGTTGTTTAATTGGCTCATATAGCTGAATTATTTCTTGGTTTGAGGTATGGCCATATAACCAGATTAAAGTGAAGGATCTTTCTGGTGTTTTAGTAGTGCCACTCAGCTGTCCTTTGTAATACAGTGAACATACGCTTTCCAGTCCTAGTAATTCTGGGTGTTGATCATGTTAAGAGAAACTGATGCTATTGCATGATTAGCCCCTCTTGGCGAGGGAACTCCGTACAAAGGAAACAACAAACTTGCACAGCCTCTTCAACCTGGATAGTCTGTGGTTGTAATTCAGCTTGTTTTCCAGAATAAATCTGTTGTGACTTTCTTTTAGGTTCTATGTCACTGGTTTCCGATACACAAACACACACATAAATGCTTAATATAGTACCTCTGGCTGTTGCATCACTATAGACTTTATCATATGCCTACTTTACTCAAATGGTTTATTTCTGGTTTCTCTTAGTTCTTCTATATTGGTAGTTTCTTTCCAGCAAGAACAAAAATCTGCGTTTTCAGATTTGTTACTTTAAAGTTATCCTTACCAATAAAAAAAAATACAACACACACACACACACACACAAAGACAACTGGCCCACTTCACACACATTGGGATGGCTATTATTTTAAAAAGGTAGAATAACAAATGCTGATAAGGATGCAGAGGAATTGCTGGTGAGGATGCAAAATGGTGAGGCAGCTGTGGAAAACAGTTCAGCAGTTCCTCAAAATGTTAAACACAGAATTTCCTTTTGACCTAGCGATTCCATTCCTAGGTGTACACCAAAAAAATGAAAACAATGACTCAAGCAGATATTTGTACACCAAGGTTTGAAGCAGCGTTATTCACAATAGCTAAAAGGTGGAAACAGTCCAAGTGTTCTTCAACAGATGAATGGATAAACAAAAGATAGTGTATACATACAATGGAATATTACTCAGCCATCAAAATGAATGAAGTTCTGATAGTCACAAACCTGGATGTATCTCGAAAGCATCATGTTGAGTAAATTAAGGTCAGACTCAAAAGAACAAATATTGTATGATTTCACTTAAATGAAATAACATAGAACATGCAAATTCATAGAGACAGAAACTAGATTAGAGGTTATCAGGGACCAGCGGGAAGTGGAACAGGGACATTATAGCTTCGTGGGTACAGTTTCTGTTTAGGAAGATGAAGTTTTGGAACTGAATGGTGGTGACGGTACCACAACATTGCGAATGCAATTAACACCAGTGCAGCATACACTTAGAAATGGTGAAAATGCAGAGTGCGGAGTGCCAAGGGCAGTTCAGTGGTAAAATTCTCACCTGCCATGCGGGAGACCTAGATTTGATTCCCGGTTCATGCACTTCCCAAAAAAACAAATAAACAAGCACAACAAACAAACAAAGAAACAAAAATTCAACAAACGGTGCCGCTGCAATAAAAGGATAATGAAATGTGACCCCCCCATACAGCATATAAAAAAAAAAGGTTAAAGTGGGAAATTTTGGGTTATATATATGTTACTGCAGTAAAAATCTTTTAAAAATAACTGGCCTGTCCTTTTTGCCCTCTCTTCTGCTCTATCCTGCTGCTTAAAGCCACATCCCAGAGAAATCTGGTGGCCTGGAGCCATACCAGCCCTGGCATCCTGCCTCTAAATTTGATATAAGAATTAAATAAACTTTCTCTCTTGTTTAGACCCTTTATTATTTGGAATATTCCTGTTCCCAGTTGCCCAAACTAGGATAATACAGTGGTATAAGCCCACATCTTTTCTAAAGCTGATCTTAGCTACTGCATGGTCATCTTATCTTTCTTTCAAAATTACTTTTTAAAAAAAGCCAGCTCTTGTTAACGTCAGCAGCTCTCCAGTCATGCTGTACTTTCACTTTTTTATGCTGTTTCCAGAAATGCCCTTCTCTCTTTTCTCTCTGTCTCTGCCTTTGACTCCCTTTTATACGTGATCTTTTAATAGCTATAAACTTATTTATATCCTGCCCCATTTTGAAATGGATGTGGGGGGGGGTGGTTGTTTCAAGAACTTAAGTTTCATACTCAAGAAACCAAATTATGTCTTGCCTGAGCCTTGGCTAGGTGTCATCTGAGTCACCCTAAATATATGAATATAATGTTATTCTTGCAGCTCTTTAAAGAAGCAGGGTCTGTGACTTCATTAGTCATGATTTCATGCTCTCACAGCCGGAGAGTTAGTTTTTAAAAGTTAAAGTTTATTTTTATAACAGTTTTGGATTTACAGAAAATATGCAAAGATAATACAGACAGTTCCCATGTACCCTACTTCCGGTTGCCTCAATTAATAATGTTGTTCATTAGTGTGGTACATTTGTCACAATTAATGAACCAATATTGATATTTAACTAAAGTTCAGATTTCCTTAGCTTTCCTATCATCCTTTTTCTGCCCCAGGACCCCATAGAGAATACCACATTGCATTTAGTCATCCTGTCTCCTTAAGCCCTTCTTGATTTTAACGGTTTCTCACTTTCCTTGTTTTTGATGACCTTGAGCGTTTGAGGAGTGCTGCTCAGGTATTTTGTGCATTGTCCTCAGTTGGGATTTGTTTGATGTTTTCCTATGTTCATATGGGCTTTTTGATAGAAAAATCACTGAAGTAAAGTGCCCACACCTAAGGAACGGGAAATTATGCTCCATTTATTGATAATGAAGCATCTACATAAATCATTTGGAATTCTTCTGCATGGGAGATTTGTCTCTTTTCCTCCAGTGATGTATTTATTCATCATTTATATCAGTATGGATGCATACATATTTATTTTAAACATTGGGTTATAATACAATACTTCATTTATTTTGTTGTTCCTAGTGTTCTAGCTTTGGCCATTGGTAGCGCTTTCAGTTGGCTTCTGCGTACCTGTAACATATCCCCATCATTGAGAGGCTTTTTTTCTTGGTACTTTTTAAAAGCATTTCCTTACTTTCTGGTACTATTAGATGCTCCAGGCCCATTTTGTATATTTATTGTTCCAGTTCTATTTCAGCTATTTCTATAAGAGCCCTGCTTCCTTTTATTGGAGAATGCTATTAGAAATCAAGATCTGGACACTGGGTGTGCTCACTGCTACTGGGAAGTCACTGCTTCTTAGCTCTGTCAACTGACAGAGCAGGAAAATATGTTTGTGTGTATACTAACCCATGTATATACACATTTCTTTAATTATTTCTATAGCTAACCATTTTCATTTATGTTAAGCTAAAAATGAGATCATACTAATGTTTCCAACTCCAAATCATTGCCACATGCATTGTTTTAGCCTCTTCCCTCTGCTTATATGTAAATTTTCACACCAACAGCTTTCCTTTTACTTAGTTGTTTAATTCCAATATACACATATCTTTCACAGTATCAGAATTGTTAACCTATATCCCCGTAGGCAGCAACACAATACTTATGTACAGTGCTTATGTACAGTTTATTTTGCCTTTAGTCATACAGTCTCCACTCATTTCCAAAGGTGTTTAGGTCAATACCCTTTTCCCCACCCCCTGCAATGAAGTTGTTTCATATATTTGTAATATAGTGATTTTGTCACAGTCTGGGATCACATGGCCTCCTAAGGATTTAATTTTAGTTTCATATATTAAAGTTCACTTATTGTATTGTAAAGTTTCATGTTTACAGACAAATGCATAGTGTCATATACCTATATTTACAGTGTCATGCAGAATACTTTCAACATATTAAAAATATGCCCTGTGCTTCACCTTTTCAACCTACCATCCCTTCCTCAGTGCCCCTAGAACATACTGTTGTTTTTTTCCAATGCTATAGGTTTACCTTTCCTCAAATGACAATTACTTAGTATCATAGAGTATGCAGTCTGGCTTCTTCTACTTACTAACATACATTTAGGATTTATTCATGTCTTTTTGTGGCTTGATAGCTCACTTCTTTTTTAAACAGTTTCTGAATTGGATTCCACTATATGAATGTATCACCATTCTTTTGTCCAGTTCATTGAAGACATCTTGGTTGCTTCCAGATTTTCTCAAATATGAATGAAGCTGCTGTAAACATTTGCATGAAGGTTTTTGTGTGGGTATAAGTTTTCAAATCTGTTAGGGTTGTAAATACCTAGAAGTATGATAGCTAGATCATATGGTACAGCTATGTTTGGCTTTGTCAGAAACTGCCAAACTATCTTTCAATTGGCCATACCATTTCACATTCCCACCTGCAATGACCAAGAGTTCCTGACATTTTACATCATTGTCAGTAGTTGGCATTATTAGATTTTTTAATTTTATTTCAAGCCATTCTAATAGCTGTTTAATGGCATCTTACTGTTGGGTTAATTTTCAGTTCCCTCATAACATGTGATGTTGAGCATCTTTTCATATGCTTATTTACCATTTGTATACCTTCTTAGGTGAGGGGTCTACACAGACTTTGTCCATGTTTTATTTAGGATTGTTTGTTTTCTTAATTTTGGGTTTTGTGTTCTTTGTATATTGTGAATTCAAGTATTTTATTATATATGTATTTTTCAAATATTTTCTTACAGTCTCTGACTTCCCTTTACATTCTCTCTTTACACTGCCTTTTCAGAGCAGAAGCATTTAATTTTAATGACCTCAAACATGATTTTCTTTCATGGATTAAGCTTTCTTTATATCTAAAAAATAATCCCCAACCTAAAGATCCCCTAGATTACTTTTCTTGTTAAAAGCTTTTTCTAAAAGTAATATAGTTACCCCAGCTTTCTTTTTATTGATGTTATCATACTATATCTTCCTCCATCCCTGTACTTTTAATTTATCTTCATCTTTATGCTTAAAATGAGTTTCTTGTTGATAAACATGTAATTTGGTCTTGTTTTAAAATCAACTTTGACAATCTCTGTCTTTTAATTGGTATATTTGGACCATTTTTATTTAAAGAGATTATTAGTATAGTTAGATTAATATCTACTATGTTTGCAACTGTTTTCTATTTGTTTCATTTCTTTTTTCTCCTCTTTTTTTTCTGACTTCTCTGGCTTTAGTTGGGTATTTTATGTGATTTCATTTTGTCTCCCTTTTTTGTATATGTTGGGGATTGAATCATATACCCCACAAAAGACATGTTCAAGTCTTAATCCATGTTTCTGTCAGCGTGAACTTATTTGTTTTAAGATGATATTATTAGTTATGATGTGCTCTCATTTGTGATTTTTGGATAAGGCAAACTGAGTCAAGGTTAGTCTTAATCCATACGAGTAAAGGCCTTACAAAGAGAGGACATTTGGGTGCAGTCAATAGAAGCTAGAAGCCAGAGAGGAGAGAGAGATTGTCATGTGACAGAGCTGCTATCACCAGACTCTGATCCTGGGAGATAGCATTGCTTTTATGAGATCTTTATTTTGGACTGCTAGCCTTCAAACTGTGATACAATGAATGCTTGTTCTTTAAGCAAACCCATTGTATGATATTTTTCATAACAACTCTGGCAAACTAAGACAGCATAACAAATAATTAATCTAAGTCCAAATTCAAATAAAACTATACATGTAGTGCAATTACCTTGTAACAGAGTATGTAGTGCAATTACCTTGTAACAGAGTATTCTCAGTTCCTTCCTTTTATCTCTTATGTCATTGCTACCATCATTTCACTTTTCCACATAACACCTAATACATCCTTACTGTTATTACTTTAAGCAAAATTTATCTTTTGGATGAATTAGGAATAAGAAAAATAAAACCTTTTATTTTATCTTTATAACTTTTCTGATCCTCTTCCTCTCTTTATGCAGCTCTGAGTTTTTGACCCATATTGTTTTAATTTAGTAAAGCTGCCATAAATGCAATATACCAGAAATGGTTTGGCTTTTATAAAGAGAATTTATTAAGTTACAAGTTTACAGTTCTAAGGCCATAAAAATGTCAAACTAAGACATCGAGAGGAAAAAAACCTTGACTCAAGAAAAGGGTGATGATGTTCAGAGTTTTCTCTCAACTGGGAAGGCACACAACATCTACTAGCTTTCTCTCCTAGCTTTTCATTTCAAAAAGCTTCCCCAAGGGCATTTTCCTTCTGCATCTCCAAAGGTCTCTGTTGGTGTCAGCTCTGAAGCTTTTTCCAAAATGGTTCCCTCTTAAAGGACTCCAGTAAGCAACCTCATCTTGAATGAGTGGAGACACTCTCCATGGAAACCATCTAATCAAAAGTTACCACTCACAACTGGGTGGATTACATTTCTTTACATGGAAAGAACTTAATCGAAAAGATCCCATCCAGCAATATTGAATCAGGATTAAAGAACATGGCTTTCCTGGGGTACACAACAGTTTCAAACTGGCACATATATAATATTCTTCCACCTTGAAGAACTTCTTTAAACATTTTCCAATGGGCAAGTCTGTTGGAAATGAATTCCCTGTTTTTACTTATCTAAGAAAATCTTTATTTTTCCTTCATTTTTGAAGGATAATTCAGCTGGAAATCGAATCCTAGGTTGGGGGTGGGGTATTACCAACACTTTAAATATTTCATTCCATTCTCTTCTTGCTTGTAACAGTTTCTGACAAAACAACAACAACAACACTATGATTACTATCTGTGTTGGTTTGAAAGGATTTATGTACCATAGAAAAGCCATGTTTTAATCCTAATCCTATTTTGTAAAGACAGCTGTTTCTTCTAATCCCTATTCAGTATTGTGTGTTGGAAACTTTAATTAGATTATCTCCCCAGTGATATGACTAATTCAAGTGTGGGTATGAAACTTGATTAGGTGGAGATGTGTCTCCACCCATTCATTCTATGTGGGGCTTGATTAGTTTACTGGAATCCTATAAAAGAGAATGACAGGAGATTCTGAGAGAGCAGAGATTGATGACAAAATGACAAGAGTCATGAGGAGAACCTGTGCAGTCAGAGACCTTTGGAGATGAAGAATGAAAACACCTCCCAGGGAGCTTCATGAAACAAGCTGGAAGAGAAAGCTAGCAGAATTCACATGTGCCCTTCCAGCCAGGAGAGAAACCTTGAACATCAATCAGCCTTCTTGAACCAAGGTATCTTTCCCTGGATACCTTAGATTGAACATTTCTATAGACTTGCTTTAATTGGGACATTTTCTCAGCCTTAGAACTGTAAACTAGCAACTTATTAAATTCTACTTTTTAAAAGCCATTCTGTGTCTGGTATATTGCATTCTGACAACTAGCAAAGTAGAACATTATCCTTGCTCCTCTTTTGGTACAGTTTGCTTTTTTCAATCATTTCTCTCAAGATTTTATTTTTCTCTTTGTCTTTGCTTTTCTGTAGTTTGCATATGATTTGGTTAGGTATAGATTTTTGTATATTTATGCAACTGGTGTTCTTTAAGATTTTGAGATCTGTGGTTTGTTTTCTGCTACTAATTTTGGAAAATTCTCAGCTATGATTACTTCAAATATTTCTTCTGTGTCATTCTTTCTTCTCCTTCTGATGTTCTACTTATGTGTGTATTAAACCTTTTAAAATTATCCTGCAGTTGTTGGGTTTTCTGTTCCATTTTTTACATTCTTTTTTCTCTTTGTATTTCATTTGGAAAGTTTATCTGGGATATATTCAACCTCATTGATTCTTTCCTCAGCCATGTCCTGTCTGCTGATAAGCTTGTCACAGGCATTCTGCATTTTGTTACAGTGTTTGATTTCTAGCATTTCCTTTTAATTCTTTCTTAGTGTTTCCATATTTCTCTTTACATTACCCATCTGTTATTGCATGTTGTCTACTTCTTTCATTAAAGCCCTTAATATAAAAATCATAGTTATTTTAAATTCCTCATCTGATAATACAAATATATGTCATATCGGAGTCTGGTTCTAATTTGTCTCTTTGAGCTCTGCTTTTTCTTGTCTTGAAATTTTTTGTTAAAGCCAAACATGGTGTGTCAGGTAATAGAAACTGAGATAAATAAGACTTTAGAGGGAGTTTTTATATTAATCTGATTATGAATCAGGCTGTGTCTAATTTTTACTATAGCTATAGGTGAAACCAGAGGTTTCAAATTTCTCTAGTGCTCTTGTTTTAGTCTCCTTGGTTGACCTTCAGCTTCCCTAAGAACTCCTCCTCAGATAGAGTCTGTGGTTTGCAGCTCTTTCAGCAACAGTCCACTATTATTTTTAGAGTCCTACTGGTGTGAATGTAAACTGTGGGGGAGGGTGTTTTAGTTTTTAAGCTGCCAGGATGCAATATACCAGGAACAGAATGGCTTTTAAAAGAGAGAATTTGTTAAGTTGCAAATTTACAGTTCTAAGACCATGAAAATGTTCAAACGAAGGCATCCAGGGAAAGATACCTTGATTCAAGAAAGGCCAATGGATACAGAACACCTCTGTCAGCTGGAAAGGCACATGGCAATGTCTGCTAGCTTTCTCTTCTCATTTCATAAGCCTTTCCTGGGGGCATTTTCCTTCTACATCTCCAAAGATCTCTGGCTGCATGGACTCTATTGGTTCTGAAGCTTTTTCAAAAATATTTCCTTTGTAAAGGGCTCCAGTAAACAGCCCCATCTTGAATGGGTGGAAACACATCTCCATGGAAACCATCTAATCCAAAGTTACTTCCCTCAGTTGGGTGGGTCACATCTCCATGGAAATGATAAAAAATATCCCAACCCACAACACTGAATGAGGATTAAAGAATGTGGCTTTTTTGGGGCACACAACAGTTTCAAACCTACACAATGATGTTGTGTCCCAAGTATTGGTAGAAATATTTTTCAACTTGCCTTGATATCTGTTCTAGTTTGCTAGCTGCTGAAATGCAGTATATAAGAAATGGAATGGCTTTTTAAAAGGGGAATTTATTACATTGCAAGTTTACAGTTCTAAAGCTGTAAAAATGTCCAAATTAAAGCAAGGCTATAGAAATGTCCAATCTAAGGCATCCAGGGAAAAATACCTTGGTTCAAGATGGCCAATGAAGTTCAGGGTTTCTCTCTCAACTGGAAAGCCACATGGTGAACATGGTGTCCTCTGCTAGCTTTCTCTCCTGGCTTCTTGTTTCATGAAGCTCCCCCAGGGGCGTTTTCCCTCTATATCTCCAAATGTCTCTGGCTGTGCAGTCTCTGTAGCTCTTTCCAAAATGGTTTCCTCTTAAAGGGCTCCAATAAGCAACCCACCTAGAATGAGTGGAGACACATCTCCATGAAAATCATC
This sequence comes from Tamandua tetradactyla, assembly GCF_023851605.1. NCBI lineage: Eukaryota > Metazoa > Chordata > Mammalia > Pilosa > Myrmecophagidae > Tamandua > Tamandua tetradactyla. The sequence continues at coordinate 84,798,931 of NC_135336.1, read as the reverse complement.
TAATCAAAGTTACCACCCACAATTGGGTGGTCACATCTTCCTGGATAGTTTAAAAACTCCCACCCAGCAATACTGAATAAGAATTAAAGGACATAGCTTTTCTGGGGTCCACAAATTCAAACCAGCATAGTACCATATACAGAAGTAGGCAGAAATTCACAACATCAGAACGCATGACTTTAGGCTGAGAATTGCATCCAGCTAGTGATTTTTTTTAATGTGACTGTTATATTTAGACTACCTTCCCCACCCCAAAGTCTGTAGTTATTTCTTTTCTCCTCTCTTCTTTCATCTATACCCAATGTTGAATATCATGTACTAAGAAAATGCTTCTATATATGCAGACAGCTTTTAGAGTCATGAAATATTTCTGTGTGCTTTTTTGAACTTTCTCCTACTGTGATATGCCGTCGTACTGTTACAGCTTTTGTTTCATTTTCCATGAAATTGGAGACTTAACACTCCCTGTCTCACTGCAAAACAGAATCCTGGATTTTAAGAGATGAAAGAATGAGGGCTAGTACTAGATCACAAAATTTACGGGAGCTATAAAAAAAATCTAGTAATAAGATAAATTATACCTAAAGTGCAATATTCTTAAAAATATAAAATTAATGTAAAAATGCCATATGAACAAAGTATAAAAGTTTTAAATAAAGTCAGATTCAATATAGTACTGTCCATAGATTGTAAATCTTTTACACATGGATCAAGAACAGACCCAATTCTTCCTTTAGCACTCATAGCACAGCTGAGACAGGGTGTGGCCTTTAGTAAGATGTTACTAATGCTTCACAGGTTACAGAAAATAATTACAATGCAATAGACAGTCTCATTTCAGCTGTCAACACAGGCTGCTGCTCGCAGTGCTTATCCACCAAAAGTCACCTTTACATATTGCATTGGCCCAGCCTGCGGGATGGGAATGAGCATCTTACCCTCAACCAGAGTACCTTTGAATTTGTTTCAAACTGTCATGCCTCATCCTGCCAGCAAAGGATCTAACAACAGAAACGGATTTCACCCACCTCATCCTGCTAACCCAATTTAAGGATGGTATCATCAACCCTAATTTCATCTCTTAGAATGTACTCTCCAGGATAATTGATGAAGAGAATATCCACTTCCTTCAACACAAAGCTTGCCTGTTACCTATAAGATTTACCCTTGCCCTTAGGACCTCAGTAGGAAAATGTATCAGTATAACCTCAGGGCATTTTTCCAAGTATAGATGATTTTAATAAGCCAACAAATAGGAGATCCACAGTATAATCCATGCTGAACTTTACCTTTGTGTGAGCTGAGAATTGGCTGCACATCATTTCCACCAACTTCTATCCTAGTTCCTGAATCACTTATGAGCAACTTCTCAAACAGCAACAAGTCTCATTCTCTCTCTCGCCCGCTCCATACCCGCCCCCTCACTCCCTCCCTTTTTCTCTGTTTTTCAATTATTATTACACAGGACTTCCTACCTCCTCAGGAGTTCCTTTTCCAGTCGGAGGTATCTGTGTAATATATGCATAACCAAAGAATGCCTCATGGTTTTTCCAGAACTGAGACCTCAGCATATATTTAGGTCTCCACCTCCTACAAGATTTCTACCACCCTGATTAAAGTTTTGAAATTATTGGGACTGAATTTAAGCAGCAATAATGTTGCTTTCAATTTCAGCAAACAGTACCAATCACTAATAAAGATATTGAAATTTCACTCACCCATAACAAAACTAGAAATGAAGACCACAGTGAGATGCATTTAATAAGTTGCATTTATTTAATTTAAAGGACAACTCTTTATTCCTTGATTATACTTTCATTACTTATTTTCCTGTTAATAAATTATTTCTTTTACCAAATTATGATAATATGAAATGTTTTTAAAATCACTAACTTGGTAAAATAACAAGTTGGAAACCTTGTGTCAGTCCACTTAGGGTTGGTGATTTGAGACTTTTTTTGTTTTTACTTTGTTTTTGTAATTTTCACTTCCCTGAAATCCCAAAATCCTAGAAATGCCGTCTCAATTTACGATGAGTCAGTTTTGTCTTGCAAATGATTTTGTCTTGCAAGAGTCACATATGCTTCTTTTGTATCTTGCAAAAAGTAGATAATCAATCAATATGTGTTGAACCTTTTGAATATGGAAAAAATTCTCAGAAAGATCACTGGGGACATTCTAGGCAGTAAATTGCTTCAATACATCCCTAACAAACAAACTAGCAACTGACTTACTCTCAATTCTAAAACCAAAATTAAAAATCAAGTCTCATTTTTACAAAATTTGTGGCACATGGACAATTTTCCTTTATATTGTCTATTCTGTGACCAGGAAACAACTTCCCATTGTCTCTTTCCCATTCTCAATTTCACCCTTATTATTATTTGGCTGACCCAGGGGATTTTTCTCTTTGTCTCCTCTGTGGGATGACATCATCTGGCAGATAATTTCTAGGAACCAGCTGTGTCTTAGTCACCTAAAGTCAAAGAATCTATTCAAGGCCCATTTGCAATCATTTCATGGACCACAGAAAGTCAGATCCTCCTTGTGCCTTATTTAAGCCTCATCTCATTGTCTCAGTGGCTGCTTTAGAAGTACTGGTGAGGAATTTGAAGGACGCGTTCTCTCTTCCCATCTCCAACTCAGGCCTGAGTGCCTACCCCATAAAACCCTGTTTCTGGGTACTCTGAACTCACCAACATAATACTGCAGCATCCAAAGCTTTGCTCCTGGTTCTTCCCAGGAGTACTACAATAAATGTTTATCCTCTTTAATGGTCATGTTCATGTGTCAACTTGGCCAGGTGGTGGTACCTGTTTGTCTGGTTAGGCAAGTGCTGGCCTGTCTGTTGTGATGAGGACATTTCACAGAATTAAATCATGATCACGTTGGCTGCATCCACAGCTGATTCCATTTGTAATCAGCCAAGGGGAGTGTCTTCTTTAATGAGTGATGCTTAATCTAATCACTGGAAGCCTTTTAAGGAGGATTCATAAGAGACAGATTCTCTTCCTGCTTTAGCCAGTGGGCCTCTCCTGTGGACTTCATCCAGACCCTCCATTGGAATCCTCAGCTTCACAGCCTGCCCTACAGATTTTGGACTCCACATTCCCATGGTTACATGAGACACTTTTATAAATTTTATATTTACAAATATTTCCTGTTGATTCTGTTTCTCTAGGGAACCCTAACTAATACACCTTCCATGTGATCATTAAGCCTTGGTCCATAGGTATAAAACAGAGCTGATGATGCTTAGTTGATGTGTTTAGTACTAGCTTTATGAGTACCAAGCGCATCTCACACTTTTGTCTTGAATTTTCTCCAACTTTGCAAAAACATTTTCTTCACTGGAACCTCTAGTATCTTGAAATGGAAAGTTGAACTTATCCACAAATAGAAGTTTCCTTCTTGTAAACAGGGGGAAATAAGCCACACAGGATGACTGTTCTTTAACACAAGGTAAAAGTAAAAATTATTAACTTAATTAGAAAACTCACTTTTCACATGAAGTCCAATAACAGGAGATGGTGTAAAATAAGATCCTCCTTGAAAAATCCTGGCCCCATGGAGGCAGGTTTCATAACAGAAAACATTTATGTAACCTCAGCTCAAGCATTTTCCACAATGTGCTCTGTGGGGAATGTTAATGAATACATCTGTTTGCCTCCTTGCACAGCTGAATAATATCTGAAAACAGATCTTGTTTCCCATTTTAGAAATTTTCCAGTAAATTCTTGTTGATGACCAATTTTCATTACATAAGTTATTTTACCTTGTCATTTCAACTAACGCTAAGCAATGTAGGAGTCCCTAAACAGCTGCTAAAACTCAAGGATATACTATTTACTTTGGAGCCATAAAGTGCTCAGGCAATCATTTTTGTGTGTTTATTCCAACTTCTGTTAATTTTCAGATACTCTGAACCTTTGCCACTCCTTTTAATGAACAACGTTGTCCTTCCTTTGGACTTCCTCTATTATATTCTGTCCTGACCTCCTTCCAGGAGAAAGGCAGGCAGTACACCAGCCCATTGCCAGAAATCTAGCTTTACAATTTCCATTTACTAGCTTCTGAAGGGCAAAGAAGCTAGATTAAAGACTGTAATCATGGCTGCATCGAGACATCACTGCAGTTCAGAGCGTGGGTAGTTTTATCTCCTATGTCATTGCAAAGAGCAGCAATTTCAGCAGCTCCTTACCTCATTACATGTTTGTTTTCTTTTGCTTTGTTTGGGGTTTTATTTGGTTTTGATTTTGGTTTTTCTTGCTGACTCATGTAAGATTAGATATATGCGTTCACTTAGCCACTTTGATTCCAAGAATTGAACTCGGATTCTTTGTCCTACTTCTCATCACCATTTTAGCTGCATTTACCAAAATATCTTCCTTCTAGACTCAGTCACATTATTAGATTTGTATCTCCCTCCCCCTACTGATTTATGCCAGATGTTTGAGATACCATTGCCATAGTGACATCAACTGGAAAAAGTTAGAACTGGAATCTCTAAGCCTTACAGAAATCCCCCACGTTCATACCTCACTACATTACTTAAATGGGCTACTCAACCCCTGTATAAATGCCACAAAAATAATGCATAACTATATACCACTAGAGTCGAAGAAGGACTTTTAAAATTCCAATATCAATAATGAAAATAATTTTTTAGATGTTTACTAATGGCAGTGAGAACTGACTAGTTCATATTTTTTGGCTTACATGTTGGAAAATATATTCTGGGTACTCTGAACTCACCAACATAATACTGCAGCATCCAAAGCTTTGCTCCTGGTTCTCCCCAGGAGTACTGCAATAAGTGTTTATCCTCTGTCATGGTCAGGTCCATGTGTCAACTTGGCCAGGTGGTGGTACCTGTTTGTCTGGTTGGGCAAGTGCTAGTTCACATTCTTACCATGTCAAGAATGTTTGTATGTATGTTTGTTGTTTACAATAAAAATATTTTTAAAAAAAGAAAAGAAAATTTACAGGAAAAATTGCATTATTAAAAAATGGATTTTCCTTATTCAGTTATTTATATATATGTGTGTGTTTGTATATTTAATCTTAATCACCCAGTTTCAGTTCCAACTAAATGATACCTGATTTCCTTCCTTTGCATTTTTGCAGCATTCTTTAATGGCATTTGATGCAGTCTATAGCTTATGATTTTTACCCATTATATCATAAATGGGTTTTATTCAATTGTATTGTAAATTCCTAAGAGACATGAAACAGCCCAGATTTATGCATATTTGCAGCTCTCTTGCTTTGTTGAGGACTTCCGTGTAATCTTATCTCACAATGTATATTTACCTGATAAATGAATGTTCATTCCAGTAAGGTGCATCTGAAGCATTTATTAAGTATTAATTGTATTTCATTTGTATGATAAGTTGATTTAGAAGTCCATTTCAAAAAAATGTGATGGCCAGTTTAAGAGTCACTCTCATTCTATGTCCTGGAAACCTATTTTATGTCAGTGAGCTTATATATTATAATTAGTTCATATCAATGAGATCATACAATATTTGTCCTTTTGTGTCTGACTTATTTCACATGATGTCTTCAAAGTTTATACGTGTTATTGAGTGCTTCAGGACTTCATTCCTTTTTATCACTGAATAAGTTTCCATTTTATGGTATACCACATTTTGTTTATCCATTTGTCTGTTGATGGACACTTGGGTTGTTTCCATCTTTTAGCAATTGTGAATAATGCTGCTATGAACATTGGTCTGTAGATATCTGTTTGTGTCTCTGCTTTCAGATATCCTGAGTAGTGGGACTGTCAGGTTGTAAGACAACTCTATACTTAGCTTCCTTAGGAGCCATCAAACTGTTCTCCACAGTAGCTGTACCATTTTACATTCCCATCTTCAGTGAATAAGTGTTGCAAATTTCTCTACATCCTCTCCAACACTTGTACTTTCCTGTCTGTTTAATAGCAGTCCTTCTACTAGGTGTGAGATGATATCTCATTGTACTTTCGATTTGCATTTTCCTAATAGCTAGTTGAAACTGAGCATCACTTCACAGCCTTTCTAGCCATTTATATTTCCTCTTCAGAAAAATGTCTATTCTTGTCTCTTGCCCACTTTTTTTGGTCTTTTTATTGCTGAATTTTAATATTTCTTTACATATTTTAGATATCAAATCCTTATCAGTATCAGGAAAAATATTTTTTCCCATTGAGTTGGTTGCCTTTTCACCCTTTTGACAAAGTCAAAGCACTGAAGTATTCAATTTTGAGGAGTTCCCATTTATCCATTTTTTCTTTTGTTGCTTGTTAACTGAGAAATCAGAATTTAAGGGATGATTATGATTACTGAATTATTATACAGATATTTCTTTTTACTTTCGGGTATATTAGCCAGAGGGAAATACCTGAAAACTTTAAACTGTAATCCTGCTGCACTTGATCCCTGATAATGATTTATAACCTTTATCTTGTGCCCTTGTAACTGTAAAAACCTTGTGATTAATCTTCACTTGTACCCACTTATCCAGTTTTTCAATTTTAGAGTCTTGTGATCACTAAAGACAGCCCCTAATGTTTCTTAACGAAGGGCCTTGTGTCAACTCAGAACTAACCTACCCAAATCCAAAGTGATGTTGATAACTAAAACTAGAGATAAACAAAATGGGCCTGCCTTTCATGTGCAATAGCTTATTAATCTATAGGTCACCTATACCTCTTTATAATACTAAAAATCACACCCATCATAATATCAAGGCCACCATGTTCATTTTCTTACATACGTTCTGTGACTAAGCATGTAATCAATCTGTGCATGCTCAATAATAAAATCACCTCTAATTCTATCATCTGGGGCCATTACGCTCCTAATTCTAAAATCTGCCCATCTTTTAATAAAACTATCAGAATTACTGCAGCTTGGCAAGACAGATTTTTGAGCCATTAGGTCATCTGATCTCCTGCTTTGTGCCTAGCAATGAAGTTTTCTGTTGTTGAAACTCCAGCATCTTAAGAATTGAGTACATTGGACAAAAGAATCTACCACCTTTGTCTGAGTAACACTTGTGCTTTGGGTGTAAATTCTAAGAAGCTACCACTTATCACTAGATTTTGGAGATGTTTCCCTACATTTTCTTCCAGGAGTTTTCTGGTATTATTCATTATAGGACCTTATAGGGCTTTGATGCATTTTGAGTTAATTTTTGTAGAGGTGAGTTAATTTCACTCTTTTGGTTATGGATATTCAGTTATCCCACACAATTTATTGAAGAGACTGTTCTGTCCCAGTTGAGTGGGCTTGGAGCCTTATCAGAAATCAATTGACTTTGGATCACAGGATCTATTTCTAAGCTCCCAATTCAATTCCATTGATCAATATGTCTATCTTTATGCTAGTACCATACTGTTTTGACAACTGTGGCTTTTAATATGCTTTAAAGTCAGGAAACATGATACCACCTACTGCATTCTTCCTTTTCAAAATATTTTTAGCTACTTAATGCCTGTTACCCTTCCAAATAAAACTGATAATTAGTTTTTCCATTTCTGCAAAATTGTTTGTTGGAATTTTGGTTGGGATTACATTGAATATATAGGTCAATTTGGGTAGAATTGACATCTTAATGATATTTAGCCTTCCAATCCATGAACATGGAATGTCTTTCCATTTATTTAGGTCTTCTTTGATTTCATTTAACAATGTTTTGTAGTTTTCTGTAAACAAATCCTTTACATCCTTGGTTAAATTTATTCGTAAGTATTTGATTCTTTTAGTTGCTATTGCAAATGGAATTTTTTTCTTTATTACCTCCCCCAGTAGCTCATTACTAGTGTATAGAAACACCATTGATTTTTGTATTTTGATCTTGCATCTTGCCACTTTGATGAACTTGTTTATTAGCTCAAGTAGCTTTGTTGTATTTCAGGATTTTCTAAATATAGGATCATGTCATCAGCAAATAGTGACAATTTTATGTTGCCTTTCCAATTTACATGCCTTTTCTTTCATTTTCTTGTCTAATTGGTCTAGTTAGAACTTCTAGCACAATTTTGAATAGCTGTCATGACAGTGGGCATACTTGTCTTGTTGATTTTAGAGGGAAAGTTTTCAGTATTTCACCATGAGTATGATGTTAGTTGTGGGTTTTTCATATCAAATGTTCTAAGACAAAGCTTGCTTTTAAATTTTGTTAGGAATGGCCAGGGTGACCTTTAGCCTTCTGAATACTCTACTTGATGCCCTATGAATTTCAAGGTTTTCCATTCTTTCTGATGGAAACGCAAACTATTCCTGCCCCTGTGTGAGTTTCAAGGATTATTCCCTCTATTCCTTTCAGAAGGCTCTTTCCCCAGCCTTGGTTACCATCCTCTTCACATCTCTAAGCTCTATTCTGTGCAGCTCTTCTCTCTGGTTCTGCAAACCTTAGCTATTTTGGCTCCTTGAGCTCTTGATTGTGTCCTCATCTCAGGGAGATTATGGGTCTCCTGAGTTCCCTCTTCCTATGCTATAGGCTGGAATCTGATCCCAGGTAGCAACTGAGCAGTTTAGGGTTGGTTTATTTCCCTTTCTCAGGGATCACTGTGCTGTGTGATGGATTTCCAATGTTTGAAAAATGTTTTCATATAATCTGTTTTGTAGTTGCTTCAGGTGGAAAGGTAAATCCAGTCCCTTTTGTTTCACTTTGACCATAAATGGAAGCGTGGCTACAATAATTTATTTTTAAGTAGGAAATTTGTAATATACAAATAAAAAGACAAAAACTAGAGATCAATCATAATTCTACCACATAAAGATAGCAAATATTAAGATTTTGGTGAATGACTTTACATTCTTAAAAACCATACACAGTGGGCGGGCCATGGTGGCTCAGCAGGTGGAGTTCTCGCCTGCCATGCCGGAGGCCCGGGTTCATTTCCTGGTGCCTGCCCACGCAAAAAAGAAAAAAAAAATCCATACACAGTTATATTTAAATTATATAAATGCATATATAGACACCAGCTGGGAGACTTTCTTCTCCTTAATTTTTAGTTGTTTCCTAAATCTAAAACTGGGTTGATTTGAGGCTCAGCACTTTTGGTTAAATGCCTCTAAAACCACCTATTCAATGCATTTGTATGTGAGACAGAGATTGTAGGGGTACAGGTAAGGCATAGAGTGGTGTGTACTATAGCAATGCAAATATGTTAAAATTCTGCATTTGGTATTTATCTTGCTAAAAGATTCTGCCACATAGGCTTCGCTGACATTTTGCTCAAACCTTCTCTTCTTCTTCCTTATTATCAGAATAAACAGCCAAAAAAAAGTCGTCTTATTTTCTTATGCAGAACAACTGAGGATTCCTCAGTTCAAATCTTTCCTTCACAAAGCAAAAGTCATGAAGGTTCTGAAGAGAATAAAAAGTCCTGTCATGTAGCAGGATCAGCACTTCTTAAAAGTTGGTTGTAGTTGTAAATATCATATATATGATATGTGCTATTATATATATATATATGTGTATGTATGTGTGTGTATATATATATACATATATATATAGAGAGAGAGAGAGAAAGAGAAATATATACCTGCAAATGAAATATTTTGATAGCATGTAGTAATCTGGTTGTTGCCTTAACATGCTGTGATGTTTTCTGTCTTATAATGTGCAGTATCATTTTTAAAGGTTGAATTTTAATGGTCACCACACTATGCTCAAATAATACACTCATGTGAGAAACTTTGGTTATTTCCAACTTTATATATATATAAATATGTATATGTATATCTGGTATATATTCTGAAAAAAGCACCAAAAATATAGTACAAAGAGATAAGGTGAAAAAGCTAGAGATGAATTAAAATCGAACACTAAACAATATTTGATTAGCCCAAAAGAAAGCCAGAGAGAAGGAATAAAAAATTAGAAAACAAATAGCAAAGTGGTAAGCATAAATCCAGTGATATCAATAAGTTCATTAAATACAAATGGGATAACACTGTAATTGAAAGGCAGAAGTTTTCAGAATAAATTTTTTAAAAGACCCAATTATGTGCTGTCTAGAAGACATGCACTTTATATAAAATATACCCAGATTGAAATGAAAAGATGAAAAAATATACCACATAAACATAAGCACAAGAAAGCTGAGATAACTAGATGAGTGTCAGACAAAATGGACTTTAATTCAAAGAGTATTACCAGAGTTGAAGAGGAACATTTAATGAAGATTAAAAAGGTCAATTCATCAGAAAGGCATAGCAATCATAAACAAGTATATTTAATAACAAAATTTAAAAATACATTATACAAAATCTGATCACTTTAAGTAGTGAAATAGACAATCCATAATCATAGTTAGATATTTTAATATGACTCAGTAATTTATAGAACATTTAGACAAAAAATCATGAAGAATACGGAAGAGCTGAGCAGCAATATCAACCTCTAAGACCTAATTAATATTTCTAGGACGCTAAGCCCAACAACAGCAGTAGTATTCACATCCTTTCTTAGGAGCACATGGAACGTTGAGCAAGATAAACTGGACCATAAAACAAGTCTAAATAAATTTCAGAAGATTAAAAACATTATAGAGTATGTATTCTGACCACAAAAGACTTAAATTAGAAATTAACAACAATAAGATATCTAGAAAAGCTCCAAATATTTAAAATCAATCAATTCAGTTTTAAATAAACCTGGTGGGCAAAAGGAAAAATTATAAGGGAACTGGCAATATTTTTCAACTGAATTATAATGAAAATATAGTGTTCTAAAATTTGTATGATACAGCTGAAACAATGCTTAGGAGAAATGCATGGCTTTAAATGCTATGTGTAAAATCAATGGTGTTAGGTTAAGAAATCAGAAAAGGATGAACATATTAAAAACAAGCAAGTATAAGGAAAGCAATATTAAATATAAAAGCATAAATCAACAAAGTAGAAAACAAATAATATAGAAAATTTACCGAGCCAAAATATGGTTCTTTGAGAAGATTAATAAAATTGATAAATCCCTAGCAAGACCAATCAAGAGAAAAGAGATGAAACCCAAATTGTCAGTGTTAAGAATGAAGGTAAGGTATGATTATACATCCTGCAGACATTAAAAAGACAAAAACAACTTTATACCAACCAACTGAAAACTTAGAAATGGACAAACTTCTTGGAAAAAGAAAACTTCAAAAACAAACCCAAAGACAGTTGATGATTAAGGAGTGCAGAATATTCAATAAGGCTCATTGTAAAGGTTTGGAAATGAATAGCATGATAATGTGTGAAAATTAGAGGCTAGACTGTAAACTCTTAGGGCAGTCATATTTATTACTGAGTTTTAACTGTTATCTCTAAATTCTGAGATGCTGTGCTCTTTGTGTATAATCTGATAGTTCCCTGAAACTTTGGGTTTCTGTGTGACATGAAAGACTTGTTAGATTTCTCCAGCTCTGAAAGTCAGCATTACTCCATACAGCATCTATTAAAGAAACTGAATAAGAGATTAAACTTCGAGTAGAGCTGATCTGGTTGTGACTAAAGCAAATCAGAATCTAGGGTAAAAGTTGATATTGTGTGTATTTTAAAACTTTAACTTTTGTGTGAGACCATAGGAAGAGGTGTTTATTTTGCCCAAAATTTAAATTCTCTGTAGCACACTATCTAATTAAACCTGTCTGTCAGTTTATTTACACAAACTAATTACATGGAACCTAGAATAGGGAATGAGACTTATTCTGTACAGGTTAATGTAATACCCTGATAGATTACAGAGTATTTTGGGTAGAGAATTAAAAAAGCATTTGCAAAATCCCTTGAGAGAATGGAGAAAACAATGTGGAATTATTAAACTTCTCCACGTAGGGAATTCCTGATATGCTTGCAAACATTAGGTACTCCCAACTGAATAAGCCAAGCCCTCGATCTTGAGGTTTGTCCTTATGAAACTTGTTTTTTTGTGGTGGCAAGGCTAAGCCTACTTATAATTATGCCTAATTGTCACCCCCAGAGAACCTCTTTTGTTGCTCAATATGACCTCTCTCTAGGTCAAACCCTGCTAATAAACTCACTGATCTCCCCATTATGTGGAACATGACTCCCAGGGATGAGTCTGGCCCTAGTATCATGAAATTGGCAATGCCTTCTAGACCAAATCAGGGAAAAGAAATGAAACAAAATAAAGTTTCAGCAGCTAAGAGATTTCAGATAGAGTCAAGAAGTCATTCTGGAGGTTACTTTTATGCAAGCTTCAGCCAGATATTGCAGATTGACACAATATGCCAAGCCACAACCAATAGTCTTACTGGACACTTTAAAGAATAAAGTTCTCTGGTCTTTATCTAATACTCTATAAAATTTTTACTTATTAAGTCTATTTTTTCAGAAACTTAAAGCCTCCAGATTGTTCCTATGCCAGATAAGCCCTGAAATCCAGAGGTACCAGTGTCTCCAAGAACATCAACCAGTTTCATTCCTCTGCCCCATAATGTCTACACCCTTTCTCAACATGAAGAAATTAGAATGGCCATTGCCCAGATATCCCTGAAGATTAAGAGAATGGTTAATGAGAGGGAGGAGTTACAAATGAGAAGTTAGAACTTGAGTGATTATGATTACTGATTCATTATATAGATATTTCTTTTCTAGTGTTTTAGAATAGGCAGAAGGAAATACCTGGAATTATTTAACTTTGTGCTTATTTGAAACTCTTATGTACCCCAGAAAAGCCATGTTATTTTAATCCATTCTTGTAGGTACTGACCTATTGTTGGGTGGAACCTTTTGATTAGGTTGTTTCCATGGAGATGTGACTCATCCAAGTGAAGATGGGTCATAATCCTTTCCAGAAGCCCTTTATAAGAAAGAGTCAGGAACATTTAGAGAGAGAAAAGGAATGACCAGAGACATTTTGGAGAGAGCTGATAGAGAAAGCAGAGAGATGAAACCAAGTGAAGGACTCAGAGGGACAGAGACACACTGGAGATGCTGAGAAGAGACCCACAGGATACAGAGCTCAGGGAAGTGTCCTCAGACAAGAATGCAAGGACCCACAGATGCTCAGAGAGAAAGCCACTGGAAACAGAGGCTGAGAGCAAGGGACCACAGACATTGTCAGGTGCTTTCCCATGTAACAGGAGAACCCTGAATACCATCAGCCTTTCTCCAGTGAAGGTAGCCTCTTGTTGATGCCTTAATTCAGACATTTTCATGGCCTTAGACCTGTAAATTTGTAACCTAATAAATCCCCTTTGTAGAAGCCAATCCATTTCTGGTATATTGAAACTCCTCCAGAAATCTAGGTGAATGTTTTTTTTAATACCTTTATGGAACCAATAGTGATGGAGCTGGAGAGAAGGGGATAGAATTATGAAACATCTTTGTGCTAGAGTATTTACTGATAGATTGAGCATAAGGATGAAGAAAATAGAGGAATCAAATAGAAATTTATTTTTGAGTAATTGGGTAGATGGGGTACTGTTTACTATGAAGGGAAACTGGGGAGAGTAGGAGAGGGTTAGAAAATAAAAGATACTGTTTGGGCCATATTTAAATTGAAATTTCCTATCAGATAGTCTCATAGAGATGTTGGGTAAGCAGTTGGCCAAAGCTGGTCATTAAGATTTACAAGTCACAGAGATGGTTTTCCAGCCGTCTAATGTGAAGTTGAAGGGAAGAAGGAAGTAAGGACCATTACGATTAAGTGAATGGAATTTCAAAGAAATTAAAAAAAATTCGGGTGTGCTCAGTTCTGGGGTAATAAAGGATAAGAGTTTTGACAGGCGCAGAAGTAGAAGGATAAGGAAGGATGAAGAGAAAAAGCCTTTCAATCAGAAAGAACAGAATGAAGGGACGCAGTCCCTAGTCAGACTAGACCCACTAAATTGGTCTAGCCATCAGCTCTAGAGAAATGAATAAAATGCAGGAAGGTTTATTTCAAGGAGCCAGTATATCTTGTAATTCTCAGTTCCCTGGGCCTGAAATAAAGATTTCCAAAGCACATTAACTCCTTTGGACTTTTAGGATACTGGTTAGTATGCTGAGATAATCACAGACCTTAAAAAGCTTCTACCAAGTGGCTGATTTATCCTCCATCTGTCCTACAAGATGATTCAAGTTCAGCTATTTCTCATTTGAGAGAGAACACTTAGGGTCATCTTGCTTCAAAGACATTGCCAATGCATTTGAAAACCAAATAACCACTGGTGATTCTGATGTCTTCACAGACAAAATGAAAATGTAGAGAACAATCATATACTTTGATTTCTCTTTGCAAAGGAAAGTGATGTTATTTAGTTCTCTCAAAAAAGGATGAGTAGAGGTAATTTTTACCTAAGGAATAAGGGAGAAAACTTTTGTTCCCAATAAACATAAGGGAATATTTCTTCCAGATGTAGGAAATTTAGCGAGAATGTACCATGGGGCACTTCAACCCTAAATCTACCCAAGATAATAATTTCACTTCTGAAAGCTTTCTGACTCCTGTTTACTAAATTTTTCTAAATCCTGCTTCTCTCAGATAGTTCACCGATTGCTTCAGTGCTGAGAATTTGACAAGAACTTGTCATAAGAATTCTGCTTGGCAGCTGCTTTTCTCAGCTTATGAAACAAGAAAGGTCAGTATGAATTTTAAGTTCTTGATGTCTAACATCTTAGCTGGAGGGTGGCAATCCTAGCAAAACTAGAGCTCTTGCAATAAAAATCTTTAGTTTAAAATCTGACAGATTGTCTGATCCCTTCACTTTTTCAGACTAAAACCATTGATGTCAGTCAATATATTGTCATAATGAGATTTAGGGCCAATGAATGCAGCCCCAGTCAATTAGGGAATACACTGATTACTATTTAGGAAAAGTACTCAAAAGCAAAATCATTTCTATAAAGTTGTTTCTCAAATCGATTTTAAAGTGCATATTAAATGAAATATATTATGGCAAAGAATTAAGCATTAAAGCGATGAAAGACTTTGTTTCTTTTGTGACAGCTGTTACCAAAAATGAATTGCTCCATTGATTATCTCCTAAAACCAGTAAAGGTAATAAAGCATGCTTCTGGAAAAAAAAAAAAGATTATTACATGAATTTTATTGTGTTTTATGTCAGAAAGATAAAATACCTTAATATGAGTATATTTTTAAAAACAGCATTATTCATGATTGCCAAAAGGTAGAAGCAACACGTGTCCATCAACAGATGAATATATAAGCAAAATGTGGTATGTGTGTATATACTTATATATATATGAGTGTATACACACACACATACACAATGAAATATTATTCAGCTGTAAAAAGAAGGAAGTTCTGATTCATGCAACAACATGGATGAACCTTGAAGTAAAAAATATTGAGTAAAATATTGAGTAAAAATATTGAGTAAAATAAAAACCATATTTTACTCAATATACCATATTGAGTAAAATAAGCCAGATACAAAAGAGAAAGTTTTTCTATAATCTCACTGAAGTGAAATAATTAAATTAAGCAAAGTGATAGAGCCAGAAACTAGAAAACAAGTTATTAGAGGTCAGGGTTGGAGTAGGGAATGGGGAGTTAAGTCTTCATTGGTAGAGAGTTACTGTTTAGGGTGATGGAAAAGTTTTGGCTATGGATGGTAGTTGTTGTAATATGGCAATTGTAAATGTAATTAATACCACTGAACTGTTTATTTAAATGTGGTTAAAAGGGGAAATTTGAGGTTGTATATATTTTTTAAAATTATAGCTAGGACTGTACAACAGAGTGAACACTAATGTAAACCATTGACTACAGTTAATAATTATAATAATATTTGTTTCATTGATTGTAATAAAGCTTTCACACTAATGAAAAGTGTTAATAATAGGGAATGCAGTGCATTTGTGTCGGAAATCTATATTTTTCTAGATGTTTTTTCTGTAAACCTACAACTTCTCCAATTAGAATATAATAAATGAAAAATATCAACGAGGACTTCCTGGAAGATGGCGGCTTAGTAAGACGCGCGGATCTTAGTTTCTTCTCCAGGACACCTACTAGGGGAGTAGAAACGATACAGAAAGCGCCCAAAGCCACAACAGAGATAAAAAAGACAGCGTACCCCATCCTGGAACGGCTGGCTGGCTGAGAGAAGCAGCTCGGGTGAGATCGCCGAGGCGCGCGGGCCTTACCGGGCGGGGCGGGAAGCGGCCGGAGTTACTCCCTTCCCCCTTCCCGGGCCGGCTGGGAGAATTGGAGAGGCGGTCCCCTGAAACAAAGACGGCTGGCGCCCACACCACGCGCAGCCCCCGGACCAACTGAGAGAATTGGATCGGAAACCCCCAGGCCGCGGAGAACGGTGACGGGTGGGGGAGGCCCCTTCCAAACCCGTGACTCCCGGGGAACGTGCACTCTCTCGGGCGGGCCGCTGCCGCTGGCGCCCTCCCGCCACGCTTGTTGCCCAGGGCCGACTAGGAAATTCGGACGGGCTCTTTCCCTGGCTGCGGCGACCAGCAACCCTCCCTGCGTTCGGACACCCTCCCTGCGTTCGGACCCCGGGCCGGCTCAAGCCGCTTCGGCTAGCGAACCCCCAGGACGGCGAGAGTTTTCCAAAGTTTAAGGTCCCACAGCACCTTTTACTGGTGGGACCCGCAGACAAACGTGTGCCACGAGCGCCACCTACTGGGCAGGATAAGAAAAACAGAACCCAGAGATTTCACAGAAAAATATTACAACCTTGCTGGGTCCAACACCAAGAGAAATCTGAATAAATGCCCAGACGCCAGCAGCAGAAGATAACTGTCCACGCTCAAAAGATTGAGAATATGGCTCAGTCAAAGGAACAAACCAATAGCTCAAATGAGACACAAGAGCTGAGACAACTAATGCTGAATATACGAACAGAAATGGAAAACCTCTTCAAAAATGAAATCGATAAATTGAGGGAGGACATGAAGAGGACATGGGCTGAACATAAAGAAGAAATAGAAAAACTGAAAAAACAAATCGCAGAACTTATGGAAGTGAAGGATAAAGTAGCAAACATAGAAAAAATAATGGATAGCTACAATGATAGATTTAAAGAGACAGAAGATAGAATTAGTGATTTGGAGGATGGAACATCTGAATTCCAAAAAGAAACAGAAACTATAGGGAAAAGAATGGGAAAATTTGAACAGGGTATCAGGGAACTCAAGGACAACATGAACCGCACAAATATACGTGTTGTGGGTGTCCCAGAAGGAGAAGAGAAGGGAAAAGGAGGAGAAAAACTAATGGAAGAAATTATCACTGAAAATTTCCCAACTCTCATGAAAGACCTAAAATTACAGATCCAAGAAGTGCAGCGCACCCCAAAGAGATTAGACCCAAATAGGCGTTCTCCAAGACACTTACTAGTTAGAATGTCAGAGGTCAAAGAGAAAGAGAAGATCTTGAAAGCAGCAAGAGAAAAACAATCCATTACATACAAGGGAAACCCAATAAGACTTTGTGTAGATTTCTCAGCAGAAACCATGGAAGCTAGAAGACAGTGGGATGATATATTTAAAATACTAAAAGAGAAAAACTGCCAACCAAGACTCCTATATCCAGCAAAATTATCCTTCAAAAATGAGGGAGAAATTAAAACATTCTCAGACAAAAAGTCACTGAAAGAATTTGTGACCAAGAGACCAGCTCTGCAAGAAATACTAAAGGGAGCACTAGAGTCAGATACAAAAAGACAGAAGAGAGAGATATGGAAAAGAGTGTAGAAAGAAGGAAAATCAGATATGATATATATAATACAAAAGGCAAAATGTTAGAGGAAAATATTATCCAAACAGTAATAACACTAAATGTCAATGGACTGAATTCCCCAATCAAAAGACATAGATTGGCAGAATGGATTAAAAAACAGGATCCTTCTATATGCTGTCTACAGGAAACACATCTTAGACCCAAAGATAAACATAGGTTGAAAGTGAAAGGTTGGGAAAAGATATTTCATGCAAATAACAACCAGAAAAGAGCAGGAGTGGCTATACTAATATCCAACAAATTAGACTTCAAATGTAAAACAGTTAAAAGAGACAAAGAAGGACACTATATACTAATAAAAGGAACAATTAAACAAGAAGACATAACAATCATAAATATTTACGCACCGAATCAGAATGCCCCAAAATACGTGAGGAATATACTGCAAACACTGAAAAGGGAAATAGACTCATATACCATAATAGTTGGAGACTTCAACTCACCACTCTCATCAAGGGACAGAACATCTAGACAGAGGATCAACAAAGAAATAGAGAATCTGAATATTACTATAAATGAACTAGACTTAATAGACATTTATAGGACATTACATCCCACAACAGCAGGATACACCTTTTTCTCAAGTGCTCATGGATCATTCTCAAAGATAGACCATATGCTGGGTCACAAAGCAAGTCTCAACAAATTTAAAAAGATTGAAATCTTACACAACACTTTCTCGGACCATAAAGGAATGATGTTGGAAATCAATAATAGGCAGAGTGCCAGAAAATTCACAAATACGTGGAGGCTCAACAACACACTCCTAAACAACGACTGGGTCAAAGAAGAAATTGCAAGAGAAATTAGCAAATACCTCGAGGCGAATGAAAATGAAAACACAACATATCAAAACTTATGGGACGCAGCAAAGGCAGTGCTAAGAGGGAAATTTATTGCTCTAAATGCCTATATCAGAAAAGAAGAAAAGGCAAAAATTCAGGAATTAACTATCCATTTGGAAGAACTGGAGAAAGAACAGCAAGCTAACCCCAAAGCAAGCAAAAGGAAAGAAATAACAAAGATTAGAGCACAAATAAATGAAATTGAAAACATGAAAACAATAGAGAAAATCAATAAGGCCAGAAGCTGGTTCTATGAGAAAATCAGTAAGATTGATGGGCCCTTAGCAAGATTGACAAAAAGAAGAAGAGAGAGGATGCAAATAAATAAGATCAGAAATGGAAGAGGAGACATAACTACTGACCTCACAGAAATAAAGGAGGTAATAACAGGATACTATGAACAACTTTACGCTAATAAATACAACAATTTAGAGGAAATGGACGGGTTCCTGGAAAGACATGAACAACCAACTTTGACTCAAGAAGACATAGATGACCTCAACAAACCAATCACAAGTAAAGAAATTGAATTAGTCATTCAAAAGCTTCCTAAAAAGAAAAGTCCAGGACCAGATGGCTTCACATGTGAATTCTACCAAATGTTCCAGAAAGAATTAGTACCAATTCTCTTCAAACTCTTAAAAAAAATCGAAGTGGAGGGAAAACTACCTAATTCATTCTATGAAGCCAACATCACCCTCATACCAAAACCAGGCAAAGATATTACAAAAAAAGAAAACTACAGACCAATCTCTCTAATGAATACAGATGCAAAAATCCTCAATAAAATTCTAGCAAATCGTATCCAACAACACATTAAAAGAATTATACATCATGACCAAGTAGGATTCATCCCAGGTATGCAAGGATGGTTCAACATAAGAAAATCAATTAATGTAATACACCATATCAACAAATCAAAGCAGAAAAATCACATGATCATCTCAATTGATGCAGAGAAGGCATTCGACAAGATTCAACATCCTTTCCTGTTGAAAACACTTCAAAAGATAGGAATACAAGGGAACTTCCTTAAAATGATAGAGGGAATATATGAAAAACCCACAGCTAATATCATCCTCAATGGGGAAAAATTGAAAACTTTCCCCCTAAGATCAGGAACAAGACAAGGATGTCCACTATCACCACTATTATTCAACATTGTGTTGGAGGTTCTAGAGCAATTAGACAAGAAAAAGAAATACAAGGCATCAAAATTGGAAAGGAAGAAGTAAAACTATCACTGTTTGCAGACGATATGATACTATACGTCGAAAACCCGGAAAAATCCACAACAAAACTACTAGAGCTAATAAATGAGTACAGCAAAGTAGCAGGTTACAAGATCAACATTCAAAAATCTGTAGCATTTCTATACACTAGTAATGAACAAGCTGAGGGGGAAATCAAGAAACGAATCCCATTTACAATTGCAACTAAAAGAATAAAATACCTAGGAATAAATTTAACTAAAGAGACAAAAAACCTATATAAAGAAAACTACAAAAAACTGCTAAAAGAAATCACAGAAGACCTAAATAGATGGAAGGGCATACCGTGTTCATGGATTGGAAGACTAAATATAGTTAAGATGTCAATCCTACCTAAATTGATTTACAGATTCAATGCAATACCAATCAAAAGCCCAACAACTTATTTTTCAGAAATAGAAAAACCAATAAGCAAATTTATCTGGAAGGGCAGGGTGCCCCGAATTGCTAAAAACATCTTGAGGAAAAAAAACGAAGCTGGAGGTCTCGCGCTGCCTGACTTTAAGGCATATTATGAAGCCACAGTGGTCAAAACAGCATGGTATTGGCATAAAGATAGATATATCGACCAATGGAATCGAATAGAGTGCTCAGATATAGACCCTCTCATCTATGGACATTTGATCTTTGATAAGGCAGTCAAGCCAACTCACCTGGGACAGAGCAGTCTCTTCAATAAATGGTGCCTAGAGAACTGGATATCCATATGCAAAAGAATGAAAGAAGACCCATCTCTCACACCCTATACAAAAGTTAACTCAAAATGGATCAAAGATCTAAACATTAGGTCTAAGACCATAAAACAGTTAGAGGAAAATGTTGGGAGATATCTTATGGATCTTACAACTGGAGGTGGTTTTATGGACCTTAAACCTAAAGCAAGAGCACTGAAGAAGGAAATAAATAAATGGGAACTCCTCAAAATTAAACACTTTTGTGCATCAAAGAACTTCATCAAGAAAGTAGAAAGACAGCCTTCACAATGGGAGACAATATTTGGAAATGATATATCAGATAAAGGTCTAGTATCCAGAATTTATAAAGAGATTGTTCATCTCAACAACAAAAAGACAGCCAACCCAATTACAAAATGGGAAAAAGACTTGAACAGACACCTCTCAGAAGAGGAAATACAAATGGCCAAGAGGCACATGAAGAGATGCTCAATGTCCCTGGCCATTAGAGAAATGCAAATCAAAACCACAATGAGATATCATCTCACACCCACCAGAATGGCCATTATCAACAAAACAGAAAATGACAAGTGCTGGAGAGGATGCGGAGAAAGAGGCACACTTATCCACTGTTGGTGGGAATGTCAAAGGGTGCAACCACTGTGGAAGGCAGTTTGGCGGTTCCTCAAAAAGCTGAATATAGAATTGCCATACGACCCAGCAATACCATTGCTAGGTATCTACTCAAAGGACTTAAGGGCAAAGACACAAACGGACATTTGTACACCAATGTTTATAGCAGCATTATTTACAATTGCAAAGAGATGGAAACAGCCAAAATCTCCATCAACAGAAGAGTGGCTAAACAAACTGTGGTATATACATACGATGGAATATTATGCAGCTTTAAGACAAGATAAACTTATGAACCATGTAATAACATGGATGGACCTAGAGAATATTATGCTGAGTGAATCCAGCCAAAAACTAAAGGACAAATACTGTATGGTCCCACTGATGTGAACGGACATTCGAGAATAAACTTGAAATATGTCATTGGTAACAGAGTTCAGCAGGAGTTAGAAACAGGGTAAGACAATGGGTAATTGAAGCTGAAGGGATACAGACTGTGCAACAGGACTAGATACAAAAACTCAAAAATGGACAGCACAATAATACCTAATTGTAAAGTAATCATGTTAAAACACTGAATGAAGCTGCATCTGAGCTATAGGTTTTTGTTTTGTTTTGTTTTGTTTTGTTTTGATTTTACTATTATTACTTTTATTTTTTTCTCTATATTAACATTCTATATCTTTTTCGGTTATGTTGCTAGTTCTTCTAAACCAATGCAAATGTACTAAGAAATGATGATCATGCATCTATGTGATGATGTTAAGAATTAATGATTGCATGTGTAGAATGGTATGATCTCTAAATGTTGGGTTAATTTCTTTTTTTCCGTTAATTAAAAAAAAAAAAAGAGAAGGGATAATTGGAGATGAAGGGATACAGACTGTACAACGGGACTGGATATAAAAACTCAGAAATGGACAGCACAATACTACCCAATTGTAATGCAATTATGTTAAAACACTGAATGAAGCTGCATGTGAGGTATAGGTTTTTTGTTTTTGTTTTTTTTGTTTTTTTTTCTTTCTATTATTGTTTTAATTCTTATTCTGTTATCTTTTTATTTCTTTTTCTAAATCGATGCAAATGTACTAAGAAATGATGAATATGCAACTATGTGATGTTATTAAGAATTACTGATTGTACATGTAGATTGGAATGATTTCTAATTGTTTTGTTAATTCTTTTTTTAATTAATAAAAAAAAAACAAGAATATGAATCTAAAAAAAAAAAATATATCAACGAATGGACCCAATTTCTCTATTAAATCCATAAATGTATGAGACCAATAAGATGCTTCTGATATTTGCAATCCATTTATTTTCACCCATTTTACTATGCTGCCAATATGTTGCAGAAAATAAAAGATTCATTGGAATGATATCACAAATCACATACTGGGGAAATAAAAGTTCTCTAGTACAATATACTTTGTTTATAAAATAAATGATAGAGGATGCCAGCCACCATGTCCCTTAAGAAATAACACCCCAAATAAAGCACATCTCATGTCTTGAAGAGGCCTATATTTTACTGATTTTTTTCTCATTTGTGCCTAGCCCTATGCCTCATTTTTTCATTTCTTGGAAGATGATCCTTTTTCATACTATTGCCTATTATCTTCCATCCTTTTTCTCTCCACCAACCCTCTCCAGACTAAGATACATATACCATGGAAAAACAAAAACAAAGACCATTTACATCAAATGGGAATAGACCTACATTAGGAGTTAAGAGAAAAGTTCTAGCTCTAGCTCTGCTCCTTGCATTCTGTACAACTTTTGTCAAATCATTTAACTTATTTCAACATCATTTCCTCCTTTTAAAGAAATGTCAATCAAAATAATGAAATATAAAAAATTGATAGCCAGTTATGTGGTAAGGATTTAAGCATTTGATAATAGATAGTGTGGGAGAGCATTTAGAGAAATATCTCACTTCTTGTTTGTGGGAATATAAATTAATTCATTCTTTAGCTGTGTAGGGTAGGGAGAAGAAGGGCTGGAGAGGGAGATCCGTGTGTGCTGGTTTGAAATGATGTATGTACCCTAGAAAAGCCATGTTTTAATCCTAGTCCCGTTTTGTAAAGGCAGCCATTTCTTCTAATCCCTGTTCAGTATTGAATGTTTGAAACTGTAATTAGATCCTCTCCTCAGAGCTGTGATTTAACCAAGAGTGGTTGCTAAATTGGATTAGCTGGAGGCATGTCTCCACCCATTTCAATGAGTCTTGATTAGTTTCCGGAGTCGTATAAAAGAGGAAACATTTGGATAATGAGAGATTTGGAGAGATCAGAGCAGAACGACATAGCCATGAGAAGCTGAGTCCACCAGCCATGACCTGTGGAGATGAAGAAAGAACATGCCTCCTGGGGAGCTTCATGAAACAGGGGAAGCCAGGAGAAGAAGCTAACAGATGAGGCCATGCTCACCATGTGCCCTTCCAGATGAGAGAGAAACTCTGACTGTGTTCGCCATGTGCCCTTTCACTTGAGAAAGAAATCCTGAACTTCATCGGCCTTCTTGAACCAAGGTATCTTTCCCTGGATGCCTTAGATAGGACATTTCTATAGACTTGCTTTAATTGGGACCTTTTCTCAGCCTTAGAACTGTAAACTACCAACTTATTAAATTCCTGTTTTAAAAAATCATTCTGTTTCTGGTATATTGCATTCCGGCAGCTAGCAAACTAGAACACTATGTATTAATTTTGTATTGATGTGTAACAAATTACTACAGACTTAGCATAAGACAGCACAGATTTATTATTTCCCAGTTTCCATGGGTCAGGATTCTGGCACATTTCAATTAGGTCCTCTACTCAGACTCTCATGTAGCTGAAATCAATGTCTCTAACAACTGTGTCTTTATCTGGAGGCTTACCCAGAGAAGGAGCCACACCCAAGCTCCTTGGGGTTGTAGGCAGTATTTACCTAACTCTAGCTGTAGGACTGAGGTCACCACTGTCTTGTATGTTGTTGGCTTGTGACCACATGACCCTCTGTAGACCCTCTCATTCTTCTGATCTCTCTGACTTCAAGAAAGGCTCAGTTTCTTAAAGCTCGGTTTCTTGATTATGTCCGGTCCACCCAGATTGTAAACCTTCTGATGAATTCAAAATCAACTGAATAGTAACCTAATCACAGGAATAGATATTCCATCATTTTCACACATTCAGCCAACACTCAGAAGAAAGCTATTACAAAGGCATGTGGGTAGGAATGATTTTATGTTCTTGGTCTTGGTCTGCATTCTGGTAATTGTGGATCTATTGTAAATAAAATCTTTTAGATGTTGCGTCACAGTAAAAACTTGAAAATGTGGAATTGTAATCTGAAATCTGTTCTACAGCTGACTGTTGTGATGTGCTTTGAAATTTATTGCTTTTCTGTATATATGTTATTTTTCACAAAAAAGAAAAAATCTATTGTGATGATTTAAAAAAGGAAGAGTCTTGAAAGGCATGAGCAGGTGAAGGCATTTCTGGGGAAATGAGTGATGAACATGTGTCTTTTCTCTTAGCAAAAAGTTGAATAAACAAAAAAGTCATGGCGGGGGAGGGAGAGAGAGTTGGGGGTTGGGAGGGAGAAAAAGATGAAAGAAAGAAAGAAAGAAAGAAGGAAGGAAGGAAGGAAGGACCTTCAGCTAAGGTGCAGCCCCACTGAATCAAATTGGGCTTTAATCTGGATTTCTGGAGTCCTTTATAAGCAGAGTAAAGTCGAATGGAGAGAGAAACCAGAGGAGGCTGTCATGTGACAGAGAAGCCAAGGACTAAGAACCCCTGGAGCCAACCCCAAATTGCCACTGTCTTCAAGGAGAAAACATCACTTCAATGATGCCGCGATTTTAGGCTTCTTTAGTCTCAAACTATGAGCCAATAAATTCTTGTTGTTTGAGCCAACCCACTATATGGTTTTTATTTTTTTTCTTTGTTGTTGTGAGAAAGTTTTTAATTATGAATCGATCTATTTAGTAGATGTAAGGCTATTCACATTTTCTGTTTCTTCTTTTTTTAATTTTCATTGATGCAACAACATACAAGCATATACATTCTTAACATACAAACATTCCATACATGGTGTACAATCGGTGGCTCACAATATCATCACATAGTTGTATATTCATCACCATGATCATTTTTTAAAACATTTGCATCACTCCAGAAAGAGAAATAAAAAGAAACAAAGAAAAAACCCATACATGCCAGACCCCTTATCCCTCCCTCTCATTGACCACTAGTATTTCCATCTATCCAATATATATATTTTTTAATTTTAGCATTTGTTCTCCCTATTGTTTATTTATTTTTAGTCCATATGTTTTGCTCATTTGTTCATTCCATAGATAAAAGGAGCATCAGACACTAGGTTTTCACAATCACACAGTCACATTGCAAAAGCTATATCATTATACAATCATCTCCAAGAAACATGGCTATTGGAACACTGCTCTACAGTTTCAGGCACTTTCCTCTAGCCTAATACACTTTAATCTAAAAAGGGGATATCCATATAATGCATAAGAATAACCTCCAGGATAACCTCTTGACTGTTTGAAATCTCTCAGCCACTGACACTTTATTTTGTCTAATTTCTCTCTTCCCCCTTTTGGTCAAGAAGGTTTTCTGAATCCCTTGATGCTGAGTCCTAGCTCATTTTAGGAATTCTGTCCCACGTTGCCAGGGAGATTTATACCCCTGGGAGTCATGTCCTATGTCAAGAGGGGGAGGGCAATGAGTTTGCTTCTGTGCTGGCTGAGAGAGAGATAGGGCACATCTGAGAAACAAAAGAAGTTCAGAGAGAGATTCTTAGGCCTAATTTTAGGTAGGCTTACTCTATCCTTTGCGGGGATAAGTTTCATAGGAACAAACCCCAAGTTGAGGGAACGGCCTATTGATTTCATTGTCCCCACTGCTTGCAAGAATATCAGGAGTTCTCCAAATGGAGAAATTGAATTTTCCCCCTTTCTTACCATTCCCCCAAGGAGACTTTGCAAATACTTTTTTATTCACTGTTCGAATCATTCCAGGATTTATTGGGGCATCCCTATGGACAAATCTACAAAATTTCATGCCCTATTCAAGGTTCCATGTACTTATGATGTTCAATTAAACTGTCCACATAAGTTACATTAGGATATGCACTAGTTAAAATATAAATTTTGTACCAAATAAACATTTTTTTGCTTTAGTCTCACACATAAAGTTTTAGAATATGAATTACCATTTATTTTCAGCACCCTGCAATATTGACATTTCTTTGTTCCTCCTCATGCAAAACCATTTTTTAATTTGTACGTTTAGTCACTATTATTGTACACTCTAGGCATTCCTAGATTATACCATCTCAGTCTTTATTGTTTATCTTTTTTTCTGGTTTCATTTGTGCCCCCAGCCCTCCTCCCTCTATCATTCTCACATTCTACTTCATTTGGTGTACTAACGTTATTGTATTATAGTTAGGTAGTATTGCGCTATCCATTTCTGAATTTTAACAATCGGTCCTGTTCACAGTCTGTAGTCCTTCAGCTGCAATTACCCAATATCTACCATAATTTTCTATCTCCTGATGCCTCTGTTCCTAACTGAAATTCCACAAGTTCATTCATTAATGTTAGTTCACATCAGTGAGACCATACAGTATTTGGCCTTTTGTTTCTGGCTAATTTCAGTCAGCATAATGTCCTCAAGTTCCATCCATGTTGTTACATACTTCATAAATTTATTCTGTCTTACAGCTGCAAAATATTCCATCATATGTATATACCACAGCTTGTTTAGCCACTCATCTGTTGACAGACATTTGGGCTGTTTCCATCTCTTGGCAATTGTAAATTATGCTGCTATAAACATTGGTGTGCAAATGTCCATTTGTGGCCTTGCCTTCATGTCATCTGAGTAGATACCTAGCAATGGTATTGCCAGATCATATGGCAATTCAATATTTAGCTTCCTGAGGAACCACCAAACTGCCTTCCACAGTGGTTGTACCATTTTACATTCCCACCAACAGTGGGTAAGTGTGCCTTTTTCTCCACATCCTCTCCAACACTTGTCATTTTCTGTTTTATTGATAATGGCCATTCTGGTGGGTGTGAGATGGTACCTCATGTGGTTTTGATTTGCATTTTCCTAATAGCCAGGGAATTTGAGCATCTTTTCATGTGCCTTTTAGCAATTTGTATTTCCTCTTCTGAGAAATGTCTGTTCATGTCTTTTACCCATTTTGTAATTGGATTGTTTGTCTTTTTGTTGTTGAATTGAACAATCTCTTTATATATTCTGGATACTAGGCCCTTATCTGATATTTCGTTCCCGAATATTGACTCCCGTTGTGTAGGCTATATTTTTTGCTTTCTTGGCAAAGTTCTTTGATGCACAAAGTGTTTTATTTTGAGGAGTTCCCACTTATCTATTTCTTTCTTCAATGCTCATGCTTTGGATGTAAGATCTCGGAAACCACCTCCTAATATAAGATTTGTAAGATATTTCCCTATATTTTTTTCTAAAAGTTTTATGGTCTTAGATCTAATGTTTAGATCTTTGATCCATTTTGAGGTAATTTTTGTACAGGGTGTGAGATATATATCCTCTTTCATTCTTTTGCATATGGATATCCAACTCTCCAAACACCATTTATTGAGGAGACTGTTCTGTCACAGGTGAATTGGCTTGACTGCCTTATCAAAGATCAATTGTCCATACATAAGAAGGTATATATCTGAACACTCTATTCAATTCTATTGGTCAGTATATCTATCTTTATGCCAGTACCATGCTGTTTTGACCACTGCAGTTTCATAATACACCTTAAAGTCAGAAAGTGTAAGACCTCTGACTTCATTTTTTTTCCTCAGGATACTTTTAGCTATTCGGGGCAACCTGCCTTTCTGGATAAATTTGGTTATTGATTTTTATATTTCTGAAAGGTAAGTTTTGGGGATTTTAATTGGCATTGCATTGAATCTATAAATCAATTTAGGTAGAATTGACATCTTAACTGTATTTAGTCTTCCAATCCATGAACATGTAATGTCCTTCCATTTGTTTAGGCCTTCTGTGATTTCTTTTAGTAATTTCTTGTAGTTTTCTTTATAGAGATTTTTTGTCTCCTTACTTAAATTTATTCCTAAATATTTTATTCTTTTGGTTGCAATTGTAAATGGAATTTTTTTCTTGATTTCCCCCTCAGATTGCTCATTGCAAGTGTATAGATACACTACAGATTTTTTAGTATTGATCTTATAACCTGCCAGTTTGCTGTACTCATTTATTAGCTCCAGTGGTTTTGCTGTGGATTTTTGGGGGCTTTCGACATATAGTATCATACCATCTGCAAACAGTGAGAGTTTTACTTCTTCCTTTTCAATTTCAATGCCTTGTATTTCTTTTTCTTGTTTAATTTCTCTGGCTAGAACTTACTACACAATGTTGAATAACAGTGGTGATTCTGGACATCCTTGTCTTGTTCCTGATCTTAGGGAGAAAGTTTTCATATATTTTTCTCCATAAGAATGATGCTGGCTGTGGGTTTTTCATATATTCCCTTTATCATGTTGAGGAAGCTCCCTTTTGTATTAGCTAGCATTCTCTAAAGAAACAGAATCAACAGGAAATATCCATAAATATAAAATTTATAAGTATCTCACGTAACCATGGGAACATAGAGTCCAAAATTTGTAGGGCAGCCTGTGAAGCTGACAATTCCAATGGAGGGTCTGGACAAACTCCACAGGAGAGACTCACCAGCTGAAACAGGAACAGAAGAGAAGCTGTCTCCTCATTAAAAGCCTTCCATTGATTAGATTAAATGTCACTCACTGCAGAAGACACTCCCCTTGGCTGATTACAAATGGAATCAGCTGTGGATGCAGCTGATGTGGTCATGATTTAATTCTATGAAATGTCCTCATAGCAACAGACAGGCCAGCACTTGCCCAACCAGACCAACAGGTACCACCACTTGGTCAAGTTGACACATGAACCTGACCATGACACCTTCTATTCTCATCCTTTGAAGTGTTTTCAACAAGAAAGGATGTTGAATTTTGTCAAATGCCTTTTCTGCATCAATTGAGATGATTATATGGTTTTCCTGCTTTGATTTGTTGATATGGTGTATTACATTAATTGATTATCTTACGTTGAACCATGTTCTCATACCTGGGATAAATCCTACTTGGTCATCATGTATAATTCTTTTAATGTGCTGCTGGATTCAATTTGCAAGAATTTTATTGGGGATTTTTGCATTTATATTCATTAGAGAGATTGGTCTATAATTTTCTTTTTCTGTAGTATCTTTGTCTGGCTTTGGTATGAGGGTGATGTTGGCTTCGTAGAATGAGTTAGGTGCCGTTCCCTCCTCGTCAATTTTTTGAAGAGTTTGAGCAGGATTACTAATTCCTTCCTGAATATTTAGTAGAATTCATATGTGAATCCATCTGGTCTGAACTTTTCTTTTTGGGGAGATTTATATGGTTTTTATTTTAGCTAAACTAAACTAAAACTCCTCCTATCCCTCTCCCTGCACCCCAAATATAATCAAAACCCAAGTCCCATATAAATAATCCTTGGCTTTTCTCTAATTTTCATGGAAGAGTTTCTAGTTCCATCTCTTTGTTCCTTGTCTCTACCAGTTGTGTTAACAATCAAGATGTAGCTTGAGATAAGTCATTAGACCTTGAGTATACTTGAGTATTGACTGAAATTGAATGGCTTATAAGACTATAGGATTTATAGGCCCTCAGGGGCCATCCTATAAGACAGCCCTGACAGCCCAGGACATCAGAGTCACCCATAGGATCTCAGATATGCCTAGCAGTCTCTTTTTCCAATGACCATCTATCCTGGGATCAGACGATAAGGGGAGAACTACCTTCCCCATTACAAGTGGGAATTTTGAATGCATTTTTCTCTTAGAAATATTGTTAGTATTTGATCATTTTCATCCTTTCATTGAACAAATATATTTTGAGTACTTACCATTTGGCAGGCACAAGGTATGCATTAGGATTCAAGAAGGTATCTTAAATAAGGCATGGGCTTTACGTGATAGAAAGGAAGAGATTTTGAATAAATAATATCTGAGTGCCAAATGACCCTGTTACAAATACTTTTAATGAACCAAACTAGGCAGAGGTTGGGGTCTTCTGCCTCCTAGTCTGCCTACGAAATTTCCCTTACTTATAAGGACTCCAGTCATATTGGATTAAACCCACCCTGATTCAGTTTGGTCTCCTCTTTATAGGATATTTGAAGATCCTATTTACAAATAAGGCCATTCCCAAAGGAGTGAGGGTTGAGACTTATACTTGTCTTGTCAGTGTATTGATTCAATCCCCAATAGGATGTGACAACATGACTGTTGGGGTTTGAATCGTGTCCCCCACAAAAGGTATGTTCAGATCCCAAACTCTTGTCCTGTTGGTGTGAACCCATTTATGAATAGGATCTTTGAAGATGTGCTTAATTGAGGTGTGCCAAAAATGAATGAGGATGGGCCTGAATCCATTATAGCTGAAGTCCTTATAAATAAAGGAAATTGGATACAAAAGAAGAAGCCAAAGGGAGCCACCAGAAACTGGAAGTCAATGGAACTTGGAAGAGAAAGAAGATGTTGCCATGTACATTGCCATGTGATGGAAAAGGGAAGAAAATCCGAAGACTGCCAGCCAGCCAGAATATACTGACTGGAGGAGAAAGCAAACCTTCTAGTCTCTGAAACTGTGAGCCAATAAATTCCCATTGTTTAAATCCACCCATTGTATAGTATTTCATTTGTCATTACAATGCACAAGCTGAATCCTTGGCTAATGATGAATAATAGGCAAGGCTTCCCAGAGGAAATGGTGTAAAAACTGAAACCTGGGTAATCATAGAACCCAAATGTAATAGCTATAATATTTCCTTTTACACCATATTAAAGAGAATAGATTTTTTTTCCTGAGGAAGCCAAAGAATTTCAGCGACTAGAATGATGGGATCAAATTTCCATGTTAAATCATATGTGTTTGTATCTGTTTTTCTTGTGAAATAATTGCAAATCCTAATCCCTGGATGTGTTAGTGTGCAAGCTGCCAGAATGCAATATACTGGCAGTGGAACAGCTTTTATAAAGAGAATTTAATAAGTTGCAAGTTTATAGTTCTAAGCCTATGGAAATGTCCAAACTAAGGCATCCAGGGTAAGATACCATGGTTCAGGAAGGCCAATGATGTTTGGGGTTTCTCTCTCAGCTAGAAAGGTACATGGAGACTTCTGCTAGCTTTCTCTTCAGGCTTCTCCAACTGTCTCTCTGCAGCTCTGTCCGTTCTGTTGGCTCTTTTGGTTCTGGTGGCTCTAAAGCTTTTTCCAAAATGATTCCTTCTTAAAGGATTTCAGTAAGCAACCCTACCTTGAATAGGTAGAGACATGTCTCCATGGAAACCATCTAATCAAAAGTTACCACCCAATAAATGAGTATGAGTACTGAATCATTATACTGATATTTCTTTAAGCTTCCAGTACCTTAGAGCAACTAGAAATAAACACCTAAAACTGGAATTGTTACCCATAGCCCTGAAATCTGTTCTACAACTAATTGTTGTGATATACTTTGAAATTTATTGCTTTTATGTATATATGTTATTTAAAGAGAAGGAGGAATATAACAGAGAAGAGGATTTAATAAATGAATGTGACTGCTGAATCATTAAATTGATGTTTCTGTTGGTCTCCAGTGTCTTAGAAGATCTAGAAGGAAAAACAAAATGTGGAACTGTAATTCATACCAAACTTTAAAATCTGTTCTATAATTACTTGTTAAAATGTACTTGGAAATTTATTGCTTTAAAAAAAAAGTTACCACCCACAATTGGGTGGGTCACATCTCCATGCAGAAAGATCCCACCCAGCGATATTGAATGAGAATTAAATGACATTGCTTTTCTGGGGTACATAATAGCTTCAAACTGGCACACTGGATATATTTATTGTAGTTACAGTTTCCACTTCAACTAAATGTATTTTCTTGTACATCTGTCCTGTGTAATTTGAGGCTTGACTATAAACGTCTTCTTCACTGGTATTTAAGAATCATAAATGCACATTTCTTCCTTTTTTTTTTTTTCAGTAAATAGTACATAAAATGTTGCAAACAATTCTATTTGCAACATTTTATTTATGTACAGCTTTCCAGAAACATGAGTTGCATAAACAGAATACTGCCTGTTTGGTGAAGAGAAATCAGTATTTGTCATTCAGTGACACAGTTTTTAAAACCTAATATGATTTGTAGATGATAACACTACATTTTAGATATTTGTTTCAAGATGGCTTTTTCTGATAGTGCTTTGTTTTAAAATATTTTTTATCCCAAGGGTATAAATTTCCCTGGCAACATGGGACAGAAATACGAGGATGAGCTAGGATCCAGCATCAAGGGATTGTGAATGCCTTATTGACCAAAAGAGGGAAGAGAGAAATGTGACAAAATAAAGAGTCAGTGCTGAGAGGTCTCAGAGTTGAGAGGTTATCCTGGAGGTTATTATTATTATACATTATATAGATATCCCTGTTTATTTATGGAGTACAGGAGTGGCTGGAGGGACATAAGTGAAACTGTTGAGCTGTGTTCCAGTAGCCTTGATTCTTGAAGATGATTGTATAAAGATATAACTTTCACAATGTGACTCTGGGATTGTGATAACCTTGTGTCTGGTGCTCCTTTTATCCATGAAATGAACATAAAGATAAAAATATGGATAAAAATAAATTATAGGGGGGACAAAGGGGAAAATAAATTGGATAGATCGAAATACTAGTAGTCAATGAGAGGGAGGGGTAAGGGGTATGGTATGTATGCGCTTTTTCTTTTTTCTTTTTATTTCTTTTTCTGGAGTGATGTAAATGTTCTAAAATATAATCATGGTGATGAATACACAATTATGTGATATTGTGAGCTATGGATGTACATTATGTATATAATATATGTGTGTGAAGATTTCTCAATAAAAATATTTTTAAAAGTTTTATTGAAAATTTTACATATACACAACAATGGAAAGAATATAATGAACACCATGTATCTATCACCCAGTTTCAATAATTCAACTTGGTCTTTTTATGCATCTGTAGTCTACCTACTGACATACTTTGAAGCAAATACTAGACACTACATCATTTCATCTCTAACTATGTCACTATATAAGTATACGTGTCCTTCCTTCTCACCCTCCTTTCCTCCTTTCTTTCATTCTTTCTGGCGCTCCTTAAACCATAACACTATTATTGCATCTAAAAAATTAACAGCAATTCCTTAGTATTTTAAAATCAATGTTTCCTGATTGCCTCGACTTTTTTTACAGTTTATGTGTTGAAATCAAAATTCAAGTAAGATCCTCACCTTGCATCTTAAGTCTCTTTTTTTCCTTTAGTGCTATAGTTGTAATATGTTTTCACATGAATTATTTCATTTAACTTTTTTGATATTTCTACACTATAGATTAATGTATCAACAATCCTAGCTTAGAAAGAAGAAATAGAGGAATCGTGAGGGTAAGTGATTTACTCTAAGTTTCACTCTAGTTAGTGGCAAAGCTGGAACCATAACCGATTTCTTCCTTTCTTTTCCTGACAATACTTTACATGTCCTCCATCATATAAGTCTCATATTGGTACTCTGTATTTGTTCAATTAATTAATCAATAAACTTCAGGTCAATGGGGCAGATTTTAATGCTTAAAACAATTTTCATTAAAATATTTTCTCCATTTTATAATCCCAAGAATTGGAGACAAGCATCCTCCCATAGGGTTCTTATTACATGGCTTTTTCCCCTTTATCACCAAGTTAACTAAATATTCTTGGTTCAACAACACAAAAAGTTTATTATTGTATAAATGGAATGTGGATCATACCCCCTCATCTACAAGTAAAACCAACATAAGAGATGGAATTCACTTTTCTTTTTAATGTGGAGAGTATTAGAGAAAATCTTTCACATAAATAAATGATGTCCAAGCAAGTGAATGAGTTGTTCATAGATATGAACAATAATTTATCTTTCATTGTTGTTATTTTCTATTCATATCTAGTTACTGTGATATCATCCATAAAAACAGTAGCATCCTTGAGTGTTAATTGTGTTATGAAATAAAACTCCCAAATCAATTTCCTTGTTGACAGAGATGGGAACTTTTAAGACACAGTGCTTTCTCTCAGATTACAGATAAATTTTCAAATAATATTGACATTGCCATAATAAGTTAAAATTGATGAACAGCATTTAATGACAAAACATTCTAAAGCAGTGTGATCTGCAGGTGAGTTTGTGTACTGTTTATCAGCCCCCATGGAGATACATAGACATTAAAACAATTATTGCAATTTGGCAATAATATTATGTCTATAGAATCTAACAACTTTTAAAAGTGGATTTATATTTTCATTTCTTTCATTTTTCTAGTAAATTTTTTAAAAACTAATTTTTAATAACTTTATTGAAGTACAAATTACATAGTCATATGCATCCTTTTTTCTTTCTTTGCATGAGCAGACACCGGGAATCGAACCCAGGTCTCAGGTGTGGCAGGTGAGAACTCTACCTGCTGAGCCACCGTGGCCTGCCCTTTATGCGTCCATTTTAAGTGTACAGTAATATGAGTTTTGACAAATTTATCAACTCATGTAATTATTAACAAAACATAATGTAGGACATCTTCATCACACCAAAAGATTTCCTTGTGTCCATTCCAGAAAATCATCCCACATCCCTAGCTCTAGGCAACCTTGGATCTGCTTTCTGTCTTTACAGATTAGATGTGTCTTTTCTGGAGTTTCACATGAATGGGATCATGTACCATGTACTCTTTTTGTGTGCAACTTCTTTTCTTCAGCA
Source organism: Tamandua tetradactyla (assembly GCF_023851605.1). NCBI lineage: Eukaryota > Metazoa > Chordata > Mammalia > Pilosa > Myrmecophagidae > Tamandua > Tamandua tetradactyla. The sequence goes on along the minus strand of NC_135336.1, from coordinate 84,763,928 downwards.
TAACATTTTTTATATTCATCCATGTTGTTCATTTATCAGTTGTACACTCCTTATTGATGATTGCTAGTTTCATTATATGGATAATCCACAATTTGTTTATTCAGTTACCTGTTGATGGACATTTGGATTGTTTACAGTTTTAGGCCATTATGAATAAAGCTAGTATATACGTTAATGTATAACGCTTTTTTTGTTCATTTGTTTATCTGAATGTGTAAGTTTTTGAGTGGACATGTTTTATTTCTCTTAGCTAGGCACCTAGGATTGGAATTGCTGGATTCTAACAAAAGTGTGTTAACTTTTTCAAGTTAAGATGTGCCATTTTGCATCTCCACCAACTGTGTATGAGTTCATTTGGTTCAACTCATCACCAATACTTGGTATTGTGAGTCTTTTAACATTTAGTGGTTCTAATGCATTTGTGATTGTATTGCATTGTGATTTTTTTGACGTTTCCCTGATGACTAATGTTGAACATCTTGTGTGTTTGATGGTCTTTTTTTTAATGATGTCTTTTAAACCTTTTGGCCATTGTCATGGTTAGGGACATGTGTTAACTTGGCCAAGTTGTGGAACCTGTTTATCTGACTGGGCAAGTGCTGGCCTGTCTGTTGCAATGAGGACATTTCATAGGATTAGGTCATGATCACGTCAGCTGCATCCACAGCTGATTCCATTTGTAATCAGCCAAAGGGGAGTGTCTTCTACAATTAGTGATGCTAAATCTAATCATGGGAAGCCTTTTAAGGAGGACTAGGAGGAGACAGATCCCATTCCTGCTTCGGCTGGTGAGCCTCTCCTGTGGAGTTCATCCAGACCATCCATCGGAGTCGTCGGCATCACAGCATGCCCTGTGGATTTTGGACTCTGTGTTCCTGTGGTCACATGAGACACTTATATAAATTTTATATTTGCAAGTGTTCCCTGTTGATTCTGTTTCTCTAGAGAACCCTAACTAATACATCTTGGTAACAGGAGTGGTTCTTGAGAGAAACAGAATCTTAAAAATGGTTTTTTATGAATGGTTTTCTACTCTGACTGGACTCAGAGACACTAAGGACTCTGATTCCCATAATCAGAATGACACTCCCAATCCATGGAGTGAGTTGGCAAAGGAGATAGTCAAAATATCATCATTCGATTCTCCTAATGCTTCGCTTGTACGAAGCCAGACTCTGGGGGATAATGTTTTTGACACCTTTACCTATTTTTGTAGAAATAAGAGTTATAGAGATGTTGGTTGGTTGTTGTTAGATACACTGGCTACATTAAGCGGTGAAAGGGATGGGCTTAAGGCTTCAAACGAGAAGCTTAAGTGCTGTTTGAAAGATGTAGACGTTTCTATGAGTATCCTGAAGGAAAATCTTATTTCCTGTAGCCATAGACTTGAGATCTCTGAAAATCAGACTCAGAATCTTATTGTTAGAGTAGCAGATTTACAATGTAAACTGAAATCTCAATCTTGCATGGTGTCTGCCGTTAAAGTGAGGGCATTGATTGGAAAGGAGTGGGAACCTGAAAAATGGGATGGTGACATATGGATAGATAATGATGTTGGGGGTGAGGTTGAAACCCTGGGCCATGCTGAGTCTTCTCTACATAACCCTGTAATAGTCTGCCCTGAGGACATAGCCACCCCACCTCCAGTCTGCCTTGAGGAATTGGCCACCCAAGCTCCTCCTGAAGGGATTAGCCCTAGAGTGATGAATCCTGTTTCACCAGATGAAACTGCAAATGAAGGCCCTGAAGCAAATGGCTTGGAAGATATTTCTAATTCTTTTCATGACCCACCCCCACCACCCCTCATTTCTTCCAGACCTATAACTAGACTAAAGTCCCAACAGGCCCCTAAAGGTGAGGTACAAAGTATCACACATGAGGAGGTATGTTACACTCCAAAAGAACTGTGTGAGTTTTCCAATTTATATAGACAGAAATCAGGGGAATATGTGTGGCAATGGATTTTAAGAGTGTGGGATAATGGTGGGAGGAATATAAGGCTGGATCAGGCTGAATTTATTGATATGGGCCCACTAAGCAGAGATTCTGCATTCAATGTTATAGCTCGAGTGGTTAGAAAAGGTGTTAACAGCTTGTTTGGTGGTTGGTTGAAACATGGATCAAAAGGTGGCCAACATTACCTGAGGTTGAAATGCCAGAACTGCCCTGGTATAAGGTAGATTAGGGGATCCAGAGGCTTAGAGAGATTGGAATGTTAGAGTGGATTTATCATGCAAAGCCTGCTCTTACACTCCAGGGAAGTCCAGAGGATGCACCTTTTACCAGAACAGTGAGAAATAAATTTGTGAGACTAGCACCATCATCCCTAAAGAGCTCTGTGGTCGCACTTCTCTGTAAGTCAGATATTACTGTAGGAACTACTGTCGCTGAGCTGGAATCCTTAAATACAATGGGGATGACAGGATCCCGAGTTGGCAGAAGCCAGGTGGCAGCACTTAATCACCAAAGACAGGGTAGATGTGGCTATTCTAATAGACAACAAACTCAAAGGAGGCATAAAAATTATATGACATGCAGAGATTTGTGGCATTGGCTAGTAAATCATGGGGTACCTAGAAATACAATAGAAGGGCAGTCTACTAAATTCTTGTTGGAGCTGTATAGACAAAACAGTTCTAGGTCAAGTGAACAGAAGTCTAACCTGAATTACAAAAACACAGAGTCACGGCCACTTAATCAATTTCCAGACTTGAAACAGTTTACAGACCCAGAGCCCCTTGAATGAAGGGGAGGCCAGGTCCCTTTGGGGGAGAAACCTGTTACACTGCCACAAATTTATACTGTTAATCTTCCTCCAAATCTTCCCCAAGGAGACCGACAGCCTTTTACCAGGGTAACTGTGCATTGGGGAAACGGAAATGATCAGATATTTCGGGGATTATTAGACACTGGTTCAGAAGTGACATTAATTCCAGGGGACCCAACACATCACTCTGGACCACCAGTCAGAGTGGGAGCTTATGGAGGCCAGGTGATCAATGGAGTTTTAGCTCAGATCCGTCTCACAGTGGGTCCAGTGGGCCCCCGGACCCATCCTGTAGTTATTTCCCCAGTTCCAGAATGTATAATTGGCATAGACATACTGAGCAACTGGCAGAATCCCCACGTTGGCTCTCTAACTCATGCAGTGAGGGTATTATGGTGGGAAAGGCCAAGTGGAAGCCACTAGAACTGCCCCTACCAAGCAAAATAGTAAATCAGAAGCAATACCTTATTCCTGGAGGGATTGCAGAGATTACTTCCACTCTTAAGGACTTGAAAGATGCAGGGGTGGTGATTCCCACCACATCCCCATTCAACTCTCCTATTTGGCCTGTGCAGAAAACAGATGGGTCTTGGAGAATGACAGTGGATTATTGTAAGCTCAACCAGGTGGTAACTCCAATTGCAGTTGCTGTTCCAGATGTAGTATCATTGCTTGAGCAAATCAATACATCCCCTGGTACCTGGTATGCAGCTATTGATCTGGCAAATGCTTTTTTCTCAATGGCTATTAGTAAGGACCACCAGAAACAGTTCGCTTTTAGCTGGCAAGGTCAGCGATATATTTTCACTGTCCTACTTCAGGGGTATATCAACTCTCCAGCCCTGTGTCATAATCTTGTCGCAGAAATCTTGATCATTTCTGCCTCCCACGAGACATCACAGTGGTCCATTATATTGATGATATCATGTTGACTGGACCTAGTGAGCAAGAAATAGCAACTACTCTAGATTTACTGGGAAGGCATTTGCATGTCAGAGGATGGGAGATAAATCCAACAAAAATACAGGGGCCTTCCACCTCAGTAAAATTTCTAGGTGTCCAGTGGTGTGGGGCATGTCGAGATATCCCTTATAAGGTGAAGAATAAGTTGCTGCATCTGGCCCCTCCCACAGCCAAAAAAGAGGCACAATGCCTAGTTGGTCTTTTGGATGTTGGCGACAGCATATTCCTCATTTGGGTGTGCTACTCTGGCTTATTTATCGAGTAACCAGAAAAGCTGCTAATTTTGATTGGGGACCTGAACAAGAGGAGGCTCTGCGACAGGTCCAGGCTGCTGTACAAGCTGCTTTGCCACTTGGGCCATATGATCCAGCAGATCCAATGGTGCTGGAAGTGTCAGTGGCAAATAGAGATGCTGTCTGGTGCCTTTGGCAGACCCTCTATAGGAGAATCACAACACAGACTCTTAGGATTTTGGAGCAAAGCCTTACCATCTGCTGCAGATAACTACTCTGCTTTTGAGAAACAGCTTTTGGGCCTTAGTAGAGACTGAACGCTTAACCATGGGCCATCAAGTTACCATGAGACCTGAGTTGCCTATCATGAGTTGGGTGTTGTCTGACCCACCAAGTCATAAAGTTGGGTCATAAAGCAGCACTCTATTGTAAAATGGAAATGGTATATACGAGATAGAGCCAGAGCAGATCCTGAAGGCACAAGTAAGTTACATGAAGAAGTGGCACAAATGCCCATGGTTTCTACTCCTGCCACATTACCTTCTTTTTCCCAGACCAGAGCTATGGCCTCTTGGGGAGTTCCTTACAGTGAATTGACTGAGAAAGAGAAAACTCGGGCCTGGTTTACAGATGGTTCAGCACGATATGCAGGTACCACCCGAAAGTGGACAACTGCAGCATTACAACCCCTTTCTGGGATGTCCTTGAAGGACAGTGGTGAGGGGAAATCCTCCCAGTGGGCAGAACTTTGAGCGATGCACCTGGTTGTTCATTTTGCTTGGAAGGAAAACTGGCCAGAGGTGCATTTGTATACTGACTCATGGGCTGTTGCTAATGGTTTGGCTGGATGGTCAGGGATTTGGAAAGACCATAATTGGAAAATTGGTGACAAAGAGGTCTGGGGAAGAAGTATGTGGATAGACCTTTCTGAGTGGGCTAAAAACATGAACAAATTTGTGTCCCATGTGAATGCACACCAGAGGGTGACTTCAGCAGAAGAAGGTTTTGATAATCAAGTGGATAAGATGACCTGTTTTGTGGATACCATTTAGCCTCTTTCCCCAGCAACTCCTATCATTGCCCAATGGGTTCATGAACAAAGTGGTAATGGTGGTAGAGATGGAGGTTATGCATGGGCTCAGCAACATGGACTTCCACTCACCAAGGCTGACTTGGCTACAGCCACTGCTGAGTGCCCAGTCTGCTAGCAGCAGAGACCCACACTCAGCCCCTGATATGGCACCATTACCCGAGGTGACCAGCCAGCTACATGGTGGCAGGTTGATTACATTGGACCACTCCCTTCATGGAAGGGGCAGTGATTTGTTCTAACTGGAATAGACACATACTCTGGATATGGGTTTGCTTTCCCTGCACACAATGCTTCTGCCAAAACTACCATCAGTGGCCTACAGAATGCCTTATCCATTGTCATGGTATTCCACATAGCATTGCTTCGGATCAAAGAACACATTTCACAGCAAATGAAGTGCGAGAATGGGCGCATGCTCATGGAATTCTCTAGTCTTACCATGTTCCCCATCATCCAGAAGCAGCTGGATTGATAGAACAGTGGAATGGCCTTTTGAAAACTCAATTACGGTGCCAACTAGGTGGCAAAAACTTGAAAGTCTGGGGTAATGTTCTCCAGGAAGCTGTGTGTGCTCTGAATCAGCGCCCGCTGTATGGTGCTGTTTCTCCCATAGCCAGGATCCATGGGTCCAGGAACCAAGGGGTGGAAATGGGTGTGGTACCACTCACTATTACCCCTAGTGATCCACTAGGAAAATTTTTGCTTCCTGTCCCTGCTACCCTGAGCTCTGCTAGTCTACAGGTTTTAGTTCCAAAATGGGGTGTGCTTCTACCAGGAGAAACAACAATGATACCATTGAACTGGAAGTTAAGATTGCCACTTACTCACTTTGGGCTACTTATGCCTCTGGATCAACAAGCCAAGAAGGGAATTACATTATTGTCTAGGGTGATTGACCCTGACTATCAGAAGGAATTAGGACAGCAACTACATAATGGAGGTAAAGAAGAGTTTTCTTGGAATATAGGAGATCCCCTAGGGTGTCTTTAAGTACTACCATGCCCTGTGATTAAAATCAATGGAAAACTGCAACAACCCAATCCAGGCAGGACTACTAATGGCTCTGAAACTTCAGGAATGAAGGTTTGGGTCACCCCACCAGGCAAAGAACCACGGCCAGCTGAAGTGCTTCCTGAGGGTAAAGGGAACATGGAATGGGTAGTGGAAGAAGGTAGTGATAAATATGACTTCAACCACGTGATCAGTTACAGAAACGAGGACTGTAGTGATGTTTTGTTCATGTTATACTATCTAAGTTGTAAGATATCAAGTTTAAGAATGAATGTTGCCCAAGGATTTGCACCCTATTCTGGAGAGATTTAATGTGTTTCCAGTTATATGCAAGACAGTTTATTGTCAGGTAAAAAAAAAGTGTGCTTATTTGTTTTCATTTGGAAATTAAGTATGGTTTAAGGTGATATATATATATATATATAGGTGCCAAGTTGACAAGGGGTGAACTATCATGGTTAGGGACATGTGTCAACTTGGCCAAGTTGTGGAACCTGTTTATCTGATTGGGCAAGTGCTGGCCTGTCTGTTGCAATGAGGACATTTCATAGGATTAGGTCATGATCACGTCAGCTGCATCCACAGCTGATTCCATTTGTAATCAGCCAAAGAGGAGTGTCTTCTGCAATGAATGATGCTTAATCTAATCACGGGAAGCCTTTTAAGGAGCATTCAGAAGAGACAGGCTCTTCCTGTTTCAGCTGGTGATCCTCTCCTGTGGAGTTTGTCCAGACCCTCCATCAGAATCCTTGGTTTCACAGCCTGGCCTGCGGATTTTGGACTCTGCATTCCTGCGGTCACATGAGACACTTCTATAAATTTTATATCTGCAAGTGTTCCCTGTTGATTCTGTTTCTCTAGAGAACCCTAACTAATACAGCCATATTATTGGATTGTATTTTTCCTTACATATTCTTGAAACAAGTCCTTTGTCAGGTATATATCTTGAAAATATTTTCTCCCATGAAAATTGAGAATTTACTTTTCATTTTCTTAATGGTGTCTTTCAGAGTAGAGGTTTTTAATTTTTTTTTAAGAAGTCCAATTTACTGATTTTATGATTTTGCTTTTTGTCTTTCCTAATAAGTCTTTTTCTACTACCCCCAAAATGATCATGACATTTTTGTCATTTTATATCTAGATATTTCAGAATTTCAGCTTTTGTGTTTAGGTTTGATTTATTTTGAGCTCATTTTTATGTGTGAGGTAAGGGTTGAAATCCATTTTTTCTCCAGACAGATATCCGTTTTAATTTTTGTTGAAAAGATTATTTTTAACCTACTGAATTACCTTGGCACTTTTTTGGAAAATCGATTGGCCACATATCTGGTCTATCTCATGACTCTATTCTCTTCCATTTATCTGAATGTCAACCCTTAGTCTAGTATTACTTCTTGATTGATGTAGCTTTATATAGTGTAGTTTTATATATAGGTAGTGGATATCCTTCAAATTTTCCTTTTTCAAAATTGTTTTAGCTATTCTGGGTCCTACAAAAGACTGCCAAAATTTTAACTAGGGTTGCTTTACATTTACATATCAATTTAAGGATAATTTTTACAAAGTTTATATTTTCATTAACAGAGGTTAAGTTATACTGTGCAGCTTTTCTGCATCTATTGAGATAATCATAATCCCCCATTTCTCTCCTGTATTCTTTTAACTTGGCGAATTTATATTGATTGAATTTTGATTTAATTATTTCTAGTAATTTATTTTATAAACATTTGTGAAAAATTTGAAATAAAAAATTGATGTTTCACCAGTTTCAAAAACAGTGCTTTAAAATAGTCATTTATTATTAGTATAAGCATTTTAAACATGTGCTTGGTAAACATGTGCTTGGCTTGCAAATTAAACTTTTATTAAAGTCATACCAAAAAAAAAAGTCCTTGGAGACTATAACTCACCAGTTTCCTAAATGATAAACTAGCTAAAACTAGACTGTGTTTTAAAACAATTTACTTCATTCAAATAACACTTCTTTATTTAAATGCAAGGATCAAAGTTTATAATCATTTCTTGACTACAACCAAAGGCACAAGTCACCTTTCATTTAGTCTCCTTTGATCCCTCTATACTCTGATCCTGGCTGAACATCCCACTGATATGCCATCAATATGAGTTGGTAATTTTTTTTAATGGCGGGAAGAAGGCTTTATTAAAAATCTACAGTTTAACTATCAGCAGCGTGTTTTTTGACAAGTACTCAAACTTACCACTTCACCTGTTGCTATTCTAAAAGTTTAGCTTCTTAGTTGGAATTTCATGTATTTTTTTTAAATAGTAAATTTTACCACCTTTATTTAGTTCAGTAGATTCTATTCTTCCCAAATTGATCACTTTTAAGTAAAAAATATCTGTACACAAGGAAAAAAACTTCAAACATCACAGAACATATTGTATAATAATTTTATTTTTCTCATTTTACTATTTTGACATTTTATGCACAAATATTTATCTGAGTAAAAATAGAAAATAACTGTTTTATGTAAAATTACCCAAAAAATGTAAAAACCACAAAGAAATGCATAATTGTTATTATGACAGTATAAGCATCTTTATTTAAAGAGTAAAAATGTATGCAAAAATCCTCCTCCCTTTTACAAAAGATTGAGAATATTTTTCTGGCAGCAAGTGAAATGTCACTGAGCTATTAATCCTTTACATCCTCTATATCTGAAGACATTGTTAGTCACAGGTTTGTTTTGAAAATTATGAATTCTAAAACATTTTTGTGCTATTTAAAAGATACTCATTCTTTTTAAAGGCAGCAGCATAAAATGATGAATATGAAAAACAGCAGGCTTCACCTGAAATACTTGGAGGCACTGTACTTATTCTGCTCAATTTGTTTGACTTTATGTTTATGATGCCAACCCCAATTTAGATTTCAGGCTAGGAAGGTACTTATTAAAAGTTGGCTCAATGAAAATCTCATATGGAAAACAAGTTTAAAACAAAAGCAAACATTTTATTATTCTTGATGTGTAAGGTACAAAAGGTGACCAATAATTTTCTTTCTTTCTTTGAATAGACAGAGAATGAATAGCATGAATTATATTTCCATTCACAAGATGAGTTACCTTTCAATAAAAGAAAGGACTCCTTGGCTTTCTGATAAGTATAACCTCAATAAAGACAAAGACTTTAAATTTGGGACTACAAAGTAATGAGAGATTTTTTAAATCAACTGGAGAGATTAGTCTCATTACTTTACCCATGTTCTGGTGCATAAGATGACAGTAAAAGAGGTAAAGAAGAAAAAACAGTGTCTGATCATGTATGAGAATTCTCTATTCAAATTACCATGAAGAATAAAATAAACTGAAAAAATAGAATGCTGGCTAAAAAAAGTGTCTGGGGAATGCTTAAAGCAAAAAAAAAGATAAGAATGATTTTTAAGGATCTAAAAGAAATGTGGGTGTTCCTTGTCTTAAAACATTTATATGTAGATATAATTGAGACATAAAGAATGTCTGTTTTCTTAGTTAAAACTTTAACAAAATGTTTCTTTTTAAGATCAACAATATACCAGAACAATATATTTTATTATTTTTAAGACAATTAATGACTTAACACCCCAGACCAAGAGTATGATGCAAAGCCTTCATTTTAGTTATTTATTTATTGGAAGCTATAGCTTCTATATATTATTCATATTGTAATCCTACTTAGATATTCTTACAATTATAGCACTCAAATTGTACTAATAATTTAAGATGTCAGTCTATTCTATGTGTTTATAAAAAAATAAAAATGAAAGTTACAAATTTTATTCATTTTAGGTATCTACAGCAGTCTTAAAGGACTCAATACAGTAATATAAACACTGAAATCAGACATTATAGTCCTATCACAGAGCTCTTAAAATTTTGATTTAAGGTTTCTAGAAAAAGTGATCCCTCCTCTCCTTGTTCTTAAGATCCCTGCCTCCTATGGTGCATTCCAAACTACTCCTTAGTACTGGTAGCAGTAACTACTAACAATGCCACTGTGCTCATGTTATCTTAGCCCTTTCCTCCCAGTTGGTCAAAAGCATTAACCAGGTTCTTATAAAGTTGTTTTGGGGGATAGGTTTGAAGGAAATGATGACAGAGAAGGAATTCAAGAAACCTTCTGCTATAAGAGGATTAAAAGCCATCTGCCAATCTCTCATATTATGATCTATGCGTAATACCATAAAACACAAAAAAGAAAGAAAAAAATGAAAGACATTCTTAATAAGTGTTAGCTTATAGTAGCGGTGAATATAAAAAATTACGTAATTAAATTTTTTTAGTTATTTAATATTCTTCCCTTTGAATACCTTATGCCTTCATATATATACATATGTATACATATATATGCATATATAATGGTTAACTATACATGCATATAGGTATTTGTATACACATACATATATAATATTCAAAAAGAAAAATTTAAATAAACAGTAGGTTTCATTTTAAGAGAGAAGACTATCTATAGTGGAAGTCAAATTTTCCTTTTAAAAGTACTTGCAAGTAATATACTAATATTTGAAAGGGAAAGTACTGCTGACTGATTTAAAGTCTTCATTTCATCAGAAACACAATGAATATATAAGCTGCCTTGTTTAATAAATCGGCACTACAGGATTAAAAAAAAAGCCAAACCAAACCAAATATTTATTTTCCGGGTGAGGTATACCTTTTCAGTTTTTTAAATCTCTGACTGGAAAAACAGAGATCATTTCAGAATTTTTGTAACAGCTGCTTTATTAAATTCCTCTCGAAATAATTTAACCTCTTGGCCTCACATTATGTATAATCAATACAGCAAATTCTTAAAATTGGCTTGAGTTAAGCCAGATTTAAACCTGGATCTCTTTCTTCAGCACTGCTCTTCTGCCAGTCAACTTCTTACTATCCTTTGCTTGCAAATATATAAATTACTTTAATAACTTGATACTCTAAGTTTAGTAATTTATTAATATCATATAATTTTATTTGATATGAATATTTTAGCTCTGCTTGATTAGATGAAACAGGAACACATGCTTTAGCTGTGAAAAATTCCATTTTCTGGTTCTATATAAAGCAACATCTAAAGCAGCAGAGAGGGGAAACAGATATATTTTCAAAAATAGTTAGGCCAGACTGTTTCCTGGAGATACTTCATTTATTTAATCATCTTCAGATACTACTGGATATTTTTGGTAGGGCTAGACATTAATACTGACCAGGTTAGCTTTCCTGACTGTAAATAAACTACCCCACAATGAACCTGCTTTCACACTGAAAACATTGTGGTGATCCCTTAACAGATATACTCTAAAATATATGCTCAAAGTAAAAAGATCCAAATTCACAAGAGTATGAAATATTTATAAAAAAAATCATGCATCAGATTGTACAGTCTAGAAATAAAAGAAGATTCAAATTCGGTAATAAAGGTAAGAGCAATACTGCTCTCAGTATTAAAGAAAGATGTTGGACTCCTAGAAGGTCCTGGAGTTCAATTATCTTTCTCTGTTTGCAGAGAAGCAGTAGCCAGGGCAACTGCTGTGACTGGCTGGGCAATTCCATGGAGCTGCATCTTTGCAAGTTTCTTCTGTTCACATTCTGTGACCAAACGGTTCAACTCTGCTGCACTATATCCAATAAGAGTCTTCAAGTCACAAACAAACTTGTACACAAATCTCTTGCCTTGAACTTTACAAATCATGTCCCCATCGTAATAATACCTTTAGAAAGAGAAAAACAAATTAGTACTACATAAAAAATTAAGAATTCAGACTTCTTACAATATTTCAGTCTATTCCATAAGCAAAAATCTGGTAGTATACTGCATCCACCAAAATAGTAATTAACATTAAAGTTATATAGAAATATTTAATGTTACTCCCAAGAAAACATGAAAACATTATTTACTAAAATATCAATGTATAGTACTTTAAAACATTATGAACTTACAAAGCATATTTTCAACAGCTATGATGAAATACTGATTTAGAGATAAGTAAGATTATTAAACCAACAAAACAAAAGAAAACACCTTGGGAGCAGGAGGAGAGCAGCTTTTAATAAGGGTTTTGGAGTCAAACTGCCAACATTCAAAATCTAGCATCACAACTTACTAGCTTTGTAACCACAGTAAAGTCCCTTTTCTCTAAGCTTTTATTCTTTATCTTTAGGGTTTACAACAGTACTTACCCTCATAGAGTTGTAGAGGATTAAATAGGATAATCTTTGTAAGGTACTCAGCAAATAATGACTGGCATATAGTTAGCTCTCTATAAAATGTAAGCTATGTTATAGAACAGAATAGAATAGATTCCACATAATATGAAGAAATTTTAAATATATTCTATGGAATATTGGAATGCCCACTTCTTTTCAGTTTTGTATAAATCCTGTATTATGTAGCCATGCCTTCATCTTTATCTTTTTACTATAATGAAAAACTTTGGTTAATGTACAGTTATCGTTGTGGCTAAACAATCACATGGCAACATTCTGTACCAGATTCTAATACATCGTTAACTACCAGGCACTGCTAATTCCAAAAACAGGAAAAACACGTCAAGGTTTTTCCTACAGAGGCAGAATGTGAAACCTTTATTTTAAAAGTATACTACCACGTGAGGTATAGGTTTTTTGTTTTTGTTTTTTTTTTTTGTTTTGTTTTTGTTTTTTTTCTTTCTATTATTGTTTTAATTCTTATTCTGTTGTCTTTTTGTTTCTTTTTCTGAATCGATGCAAATGTACTAAGAAATGATGAATATGCAACTATGTGATGTTATTGAGAATTGCTGATTGTACATGTAGATTGGAATGATTTCTAATTGTTTTGTTAATTCTTTTTTTAATTAATAAAAAAAAAAAAAGTATACTACCTATTCAACAAAGAGCTGTTACAAAAGAAACAACTATTTTCAAAAGTATCAGTGGTGGAAACAACCACATTTAGCAAAACTTTATTCTAAATGTCACTCAGCTTAATAAAGAGTGCAATAATGAGAAGACTAACCTGTATGCAGGAAATAATGTCATCTTTCCCTCATTCCAGGACAGCAAAAGTGTAAGTTATGTCGCTTTCCCATTAAGAGATATACATTGGGCATAGTCTTGTGTTTCCTTTTATGTCAATTACATTAATACAGGATTTAGATCTCAGCCCATAAACCATCAATTACTTGTCCTCCACTTTAAAATGCTATAAGTATTTAAATTTCTTAAAGAGAATTTCTATAAAATACAAGACTATAATAAATAGACAGTTGGGAAAAAAAGGGAGACTAAAGAAGGAAATCAGTTTTATATTTCTAGAAGGAAATAGAGCTGGTATAATTTTATGTTTCTTGGTAAGAGGTTATAGGAGAAAAAACACAAATAAATTGTAAATTTACTTAACACTTCACTTCTTTTAATTTAGATGTATCACAGAACTTGTATATAAATAGCACTAATTTTATTTCCCCCCTAAAATAAAGTAGAAGGGTACACAATACTGTATTTTCATGGGTTTGTCTTTTTTTCCTTCCCTCTTATTTTTTTGGAAACTTGTTCATTTTTAACTTTTTAGATTGGGTAATTTATCACACAAACAGAAAAGGATACAACAGTGAACAGTTCAAGTGACATATTATCAAGTGAATGTTTACCACTTAACTATCAGGTCAAGAAAAAGAACACTACCAGCAACCTAGAAATACCTCCCATGCCTTCCCTATCACCCCTTCTCCACTCTAAAAGGTAAACACAATTCTGGTTTATGATAGCATTTTCCTTGTTTTCTTTATGATTTCATCACCCAAATATGGATCCCTAAATCTTATAATTTGATCTTACTATTTTTTAAAACATTTCTTATTACAAAATATAACATATATACACACACACACACACACACACACACACACACACACACACAGCAAAGAAGGAAAAAAGGAATAATTATCAAAGTGTACTTCAACAAGCAGTTACAAAACAGATCCTGGAGTTTGTCATGGGTGAGAAATATTAATATTAGGACTCAGCAGCAATACTTGTTTGTTAAATCCCATTTTCTCTGTTATATCTCCTCCTTCCCCTTTAATCCTTCTCACAATCTATAGGGATCTTTGGGCAATGCCCATTCTGATGTTTTCATGTTGAGAAGGTGTGTCCACACTAAAGCATAGCGGGGATGTAATTAACTGAAAATCCTGGAGGAGTCTGGTCCCTTTGAACTTCAGGATTTATCTAACCTAGGAACCCTCCAAGAATTTATGTTCCAGGAAGGCAAACCAAGTGCATGAAATCTTTATAGAGTCTCATTTTGAGCTCCAGGTATTCTTAAGAGTCAACAGGAGTGTTGTTGGCTGGGGTTTAGTAAACCATGACATAATATTAGCACAATCTAACTGAAGCTTGCATAAGAGTAGCTTCCAGAATAGCCTCCTGAGTCCATTTGATCTCTCTTGGCCACTGATGCCTTACTTTATTACAGTTCTTTCTCCCCTTTTGTTCAAAGGCATTGTCGATCCCATGGTGCCACGGCCAGACTCATCCCCAGGTGTCATGCCCAATGGTGTCAGGGAGATTTTCACCTCTGAATGGCTTTCCACAGTGGCTGTACCATTATACAGTCTCACCCATAATGAATAAGTGTTCCTATTTCTCCACATCCTCTCCAACATTTGTAGTTTTCTGTTTTTTTTAATAGCAGCCATTCTTAAAGGTGTGAGGTGATACCTCATTGTTGTCTTAATGTTTCTTGGGGTTTAGTACCATGGAGGGTGGAGGGCAACAATCTCATTACAGAGTTGGGCTTAGAGAGAGAGAGTGGCACATTTGAACAACAAAGAGGCTTCCTGGAAGCAACTCTTAGGCCTTGTTAAGGGTAGTCTTAGCTTCTTCCCTACAGAAATAAGTTTCATAAAAGCAAGCCTCAAAATCCAGGGCTTGGCCTATTTTGTTGGGGGTCCCCAATGGTTGAGAGGGTATCCAGGATTTCCTAGATGGGAGAGTTTAACAGTTTCATATATATATACTCCCTTCAGACCCTCAAGAGATTTTATCAATACTTCTTAATTATCAGCCCACCATATTCTGAGATGTAATATATTAAGCTATTCAGAATTATAAAGCCTCATTCCCATTCTGGACTCCAGGAATCTGAGTTGTTGAAATGAGCCATCAAGAGAGGTGGATTTAGATTATGTATTACAGAAAATTTAGATTCTTGACATAATAAATCTCTCTGCATTTGGTCTTACACAGAAGCTGAAGGTCTAGCATATATGCACTATCATCTTTTGCCCTGCATTCTAATTTACCCTAGACCCAGTTAGACTGGCTTCGTTTTAAACTCTAATTGAAGCCTGATCTCTTTTTCAGTTACTTTAACTGTTATTATATATAGCTATGCTAATTTTCAGGGCTGCAGCACTCTATTTCTGTGTCCTCAGTATCATAGGGCTACTCAAAGTTCGAGGGAAATAGCAGCTGATACACATATAGCTCAGTGTCTCAGAATCCAAAATACATCTACAACTTCAGAGCAAATGTGGCTGCTCTAAGGATCCACAATCTAGGCTCCTGTTTTCTTTCAAGTATTTTCTGAGAGACCTTAGCATATTTATATTTGTTCTTTTTGTTTTTATCTTATTTTGCACAACACAATATACCCAAGGTTTATTCAGTTCATTGTGTGCTCCTCAATGTTCCTTTTTATAGCTACACCATATTTCATCATATAACTGTATCATCATCTGCCACTGTGCTTCTCAAACTCAACATTACCAACCATCAAATCAAAGCTTCCCCTTATCACTTGTAGCTCCCCCACAATTAGTTGCCCCTGGCAGTGCTGTGGTACTGTTGATGTCTTCCTGTTAACCACTGGCCGTAGCATGTACTTGTAGTTTTCCCCCTGTAACTCTTTACTACTGAAAAAAGAAAACTGTAAAATGACCTAAAGAGATGGAAAGACATTCCATGTTCATGGAGACGTCAATTCTACCCAAACTGATCTATAGATTCAATGCAATACCAATCAAAATCCCAACAACCTACTTTGAAGACTTGGAAGCTGATTATCAAATTTATTTGCAAAGGAAAAAGACTCTGAATAGCTAAAGATAACCTAAAAAAGAAAAGCAAAATGGGAGGACTATCACTTCCTGACTTTAAAGCCTACTAAAAAGTCACAGTGAAAAAAAAAAGCCACAGTGGTCAAAACAGTATGGTACTGGTACAAAGATAGAATGATCAACCAATGGAATTGAATCAAGAGTGCAAGACAGAACACGAAATCTACAGACAACTGATTTTTGATAAGGCCTCCAAATCCACTGAACTGGGAGTATAGTCTTTTCAATAAGTAGTTATGGGAGAAAGGCTATAAATAGCCAAAAGAATGAGAGAGTACCCCTACCTTACACCCTATACAAAAATTAATTCAAAATGGATTAGAGACCTAAATATAAAAGGCAGTACCATAAAACTTCTAGAAGAAAATGAAGAGAAACATCTTCAAGATCTAGTAATAGGAGGTAGCCTCTTAAACTTTACATCTCAAAGCATAAGCAATGAAAGAAAAAATAGACAAATGGGAACTCCTTAAGATCAACAGCTTCTGTGCTTCAAAGGACTTCATTAAAAAGGTGAAGAGGCAGCCAACCCAATGGGAGGAAATATTTGGAAACTACATATCGCATTAAGGCTTGATACCCTGTGTACATAAAGAAATTTACAGCTCAACAACAAAAGAACAAACAACCCAATTTTAAAATGGGCAGAGGATATGAACAGACACTTTTCTGAAGAGCAAATATAGATGGCCAAAAATCACATGACATGTTAATTTTCATTAGCTATAAAGGAAATGCAAATTAAGATGACAATGAGGGTGCACGGGTGGTTCAGTGGTATAATGCTTGCCTTCCCTGCTGGAGACCCAGGTTCAATTCCTAAATCAAGCACCCAGAAAAGGAAAAAAAGACAACAATGAGATGTCACCTCACACCTATAAGAATGGCTGCTATTAAAAAAACAGAAAACTACAAATGTTGGAGAGGATGTGGAGAAATAGAAATGCTTATTCATTATGGGTGAGACTGTATAATGGTACAGCCACTGTGGAAAACAGTTTGGCAATTCCTCAGCCAACTAAATATTCAGTTGCCCTGTGACCCAGCAATACCAATACTCAGATATATGCAGAAGAGCTGAAAGCAGTGACACAAACAGACATTTGCACCTCAATATTCACAGCAGCACTATTCACAATTGCCAAAAGATGGAAACTAAGTGCCCATCAGCAGGCGAGTGGATAAACAAAATGTAGTATATACATACAATGGAATATCATGAGCTGTAAGACGGGAAGATGTACTGAACCATACGACAATATGGATGAATCTTAAGGACATGATGCTGAGTGAAATAAGTCAGACACAAAAGGACAAATACTGTATGATTTTGTTATTATGACTCTGGTAAACGTAATCTCAGAGGTTACACTGTAGAATTTAGCAGACCTAGGGGTACACAAAAGCTAGACATGGAGGAACAGCTACCCAAAGAAGTTAAATCTAAATGCAAGGGAACATATATAAATGATGGTAACTAGTTAGCAGGTTTATAAGTAACACTGTCATATTGAAGGTGAATATGATTGAAAGGGGATGCATAGTGCCATGCATCCCATGTTAAATTTACAATTATAAATATGTTCTCAAATGAACTATTTCAAGTTTGACAGTGGTCTTACTATTTTTTGACTTTATCATATAAATGTATTAATGCAGTTATATTCTTTCGGGTCTGGAGTCTTTCATGGAACATTGTGAAATTCATCCAAACTGTTGCCTGTAAACTGTTAATTTTCATGGCTATACAGTATCCTCTGGTATTAACATAACACTATTTATCCAACTATTGAGAGAATATTGGGTGATTTCTAGTTATTAGTAGTTATAAATAATGCTGTGATGAGCAAATGTGTGGACATATGAGTACATTTCCATTTGGTATTTACTAGTAAGAAACTGCTAGGTTACAGATTACAAGTTACATTCCTATCAAAAGTGTACAAACATTCTCACTGCTCCATATACTTGTCAACACTTGGTACTGTAAGCTAAATAATCTCTTCTGAAGTGCATACTCACTGTCCACTTTTCCATTTTTCTTATTGATTTGTAAGAATTCTTTAGATATTTCAGATTACGGTCTACGTTAGATAAATGTGGCTTGCCTTTTGCATGTCTAATGGTGGCAGTTTGATGACCAGAAGTTCTCAATTTGTATTTTTGTCCGATTTACTGAGCTTTTACTTTATTGTTTGTACTTTTGGTTCTCTCCTTAGTCTTTTCCAAACCCCATTTCTGGAGATATCTCTGGATGCTTTCCTATTTTACCATTTCACTCATATTTAAAACCACAAGCTCCAAATGGTTTGAGGAAGGGGTCAAGCTAACTTTTTCACCATATGGATGGTCAATTGTCCCAGCATCACTGATTGTAAAGAAGCTCTTTTCCTCATAAACCTTCTCCTCACTGCCATTATCTTTAAATCAAGTGCTAATACATTTGTGGTTCTATCTGGGCTCTTTATTTTATTCTATGGTCTATTTCTCTATACTTGAACAAACACCACACACACTCTCTTTATAGCAAGTCTAAATGTCCTGCAGAGCATATCTTCTCATTTTGTTAATCTTCTTCAGGTGTCCTGGCTATAGTGGTACCTTATAATCCTGTATACAATTTACAATTATCTTGTCAAGTTTCACAAAAAAAACTGATTGAGATTTTTATGGTTATTGCATGGAAACTTATAGATCAATCTGGGGAGAAATGGCATCTTAATTATAAACTAATTTAGCCATTTATCTGTAATTTGGGGAGAATCTGAATGTATACAATAAATCAATTGTTTTACTTAAAGTTATAATTCTGATTATATGTAAAGAATCTTTAGATAACTGACAAAATGTTTGAGACTAAGTGCTATCACTTACATAGTCTCACAATCACACATTGAAAACTAAGTATTAAAGTTACTTATGAACTTTAAGGAAAACAAAAGTTCACTGAGGAAAAGAAAAATAACCACGATAAACTATGCGCTAGTATTCATATGACCACAGTACTGTAAAAATGAATATTTATATAACCAAAATGTCCACATAATTATATTGGGAGGATAAGGAGACTGGAAATGTATGTTATGAGTGTGTGGTGGGGGGTTGGGAGGGGTTAGTGGGTAGTGATGAAAGAGAGCTAAACTATAATTTCTCACAGGATGAAATCCACACACAAAACCCAAAAGTGAAACATAAAAAAGCAGTAAAAACATGTTATTTAGAAATATAGGGATAAATTACTATTAACTTTACTCTCTCTCTTCCAAAAATTCAGACATAATTCCATGATATTCCTATGTACCCTTCCTTCACAGATACTTAAATGCTCATGTTGAATTTTCCACTCTATAATGGAAAAGCATAATTTTTAATCATAATTTATAGCAAAAGATTTCATATTACCTATGGGAAATAATACTACTAAGAATAACTGTATTCTACTTCAATTCTATTAATATAAAAGATGGATATTTTGATTTAGACAGAATTTAGAAAGAGGAAAAAACAGGGAAATGGGTCAATATTTTCAACCGACTGTAAAAACAGAAGGCAATATCTGTATATTTGCTAAAATTTACACTCACTTAGGTATCCATGCAAACAATAACATGTTACAAAAATAACAGACACATCAAAATTGAACATTTTAGTTTTAAGCAAATAATACGTGCTTTTAAATCAGATAAAAAAAATCTTAGCATAATCTTTAAAAAATATATATGTCTCAAAATTATTACTAGTGAATTTTGAAAAAGCCTGTATTTACATAACAAAAAAGTAATAAACTGCTTACCTTAATGCACGACTGAGTTTCTCATAGTTCATTGTAGGTTTATTTTTACGCTGTCCCCATTTCTGTGCAACCAGTTCAGGCTGATTTAGTTTAAACTCGCCTTCATCACCAACCCAAGAAATGCAGTCTCGAGCATCCTTGTCAGTAAGAAGTTCTAGTAAAAACTGCCATAGTTGGATTTGGCCATTGTTTCCTAGAATGACAGAAGGGAAAAGTAGAGGATACAGTGGCATGGATTAACACAATGCAAAAGGCAATCAACACTTAGGTACTCCTATTCACGTTTCAGATATGCTACCAATACAATTTTTTTTTTAACAAATGTTGCCAGAGGAATAGTCCATACTCACAGAGAAAATAAAATACACCTCATTTGAAAAACTTTATAAATAAAAGATGATGACGGGTACCTGTCCTGTTTCCAGGTGAACTTCTATCTTCTCCTGAAATCCTTGGAGCTCTTTGTACTTTAGCTGCCTTTGCACTACTGTTTAGAACTTTAATGGTAGATGGTGTAGCAGACTGCACTGATGCTGGGATAATTTGCACAGCTGCAAGGAAAAGCAGGAGAAAAACAATTTATCCTCTCCAATATAAACACTGAAAAAAAATTATCTACTGGTTGAAAGGAAGAAACCCTGTGATACTATGTTAAGAGACTCTTATCCATATTCTTAAATACTCACACAGTGATTTTCACAGCAATCTTTTTAATACCCTACAGTAGTGCAAATGAATGAACTAGAGCTATAAGAATCAAAAGGGATAAGTCTCATGAATGTTAAACAAAAAGCAAGTTATATAAAAGGATATGTACAGTGTTACCATTTGACTCAAAATGTTTACCCATACACAATGATGCTCTAAAATGTTTATGATTATATAGTTGATAAAAGTATAAAATATGCATGGATTAATAAACATCAAATTCAAAATAATGATTTCTCTGGAGGGAGAGGAAAATGGCATCCACAAGAGATAAACCTGATAAAGTTTTATTTCATATGATATACATATGTGTTGGTTATAATTTATATCTTTGTGTATCTAAAATAGCTCATAAAAAGAAAACAAAATGTTTTTCTTTTTACTACCTTGAAGTACCAAATTAAGAAAATATCATTTATTGATAATTGGGTCATACATTATGGGTATGAATACTCACGTTGATCAATTGTAACTATCTCATTCATCTGTTGTTCTTGGCTTGCCAATACATCTGAAGAACATAAGAAAACATTTTGATTTAATTTTAAGCAAGAAAAGCCAAATCCTGTCTAGTAAAACTCAACTTAATAAACATGATTCCTTTAAAGAGAATTCCAGAATTAAAATAAAAAAAAAAACTGAAACATTAAATAATTGAAACTTATTGGCATATTAACCTAAACACTATTATTTTTTTTAAACTTTTTTTTATTAAAAAAAATTAACAAACAAAACATTTTAACCTAAACATTATTTGAAAGCCACTTTCTTTATAAGGAAAAGACAACTTTAAGAGAGGTTATAGAAGGAAAACTTCAATTTCAGTGAACTCAGAAAAGTTATTAAGAGAACCAAGGATTTCTAACCATATCTATATCTATTTATGGTCAGATAAAATCATGTACAAATAAGGAAATCTCCAAAATCAGATCAAAGATGAGAATATGTACCACTCTGAAATAATCTAGACATAGATTTTCAACCAAAAGAGCTGCCTTCAGGATGCTCTGAGAAATCTTTATAATTTATTAACCTGTTATAGACTTTTGAATAAAACTGCTTTAACTTTTGTAATGTTCATATTTAAAGAAAACTAATTTTTTAAAAATTGTAGCTATATTAAATGTCACAGTTAAACAAAATAACTTCAGAGGTTCACAAATATAGCACTCAACACAAGA
This sequence comes from Tamandua tetradactyla, assembly GCF_023851605.1. NCBI lineage: Eukaryota > Metazoa > Chordata > Mammalia > Pilosa > Myrmecophagidae > Tamandua > Tamandua tetradactyla. Next base: position 84,742,080 of record NC_135336.1, on the reverse strand, counting down.
GGTATACTTTAAAGATCCTAATATAAACCCTTACACAATCATTCATTATTCACGTGTTGCTATTCCTCCTCACGTTATTATTTACCTCTCAAACAAGAGTTGCACTTCCCAACCTCTTTACTTCAGCGTATTTAATCCTCATCATAGACTGCTCTTCTCTTGAAATTTTAAATTCTACCCACTAATATTCATTCTCCATGCTAGGCCCCCCCAGAGGGATCTGCTTGGGGTTTCATGCCAGGACCCAGCTCCAAATAAACAGATCTGGAAAGAGCTGGGGAACTAAAAGCAGTCTGAATTTTCCTATTCAGACAGCTTACTCTGAGTTTGGGAATTTAAACAATTATCTGGAACTAGCCTCAGATATTTCTGGGTTAGGTTCAAATTGTAGCCATCACTTAATGGCTGTGTCTGGGGTGAATTACTCAAATATTTGAAGATCAATTTCCTCATCTGTATGTAAATGAGATACCCCCACCTACGACCTCATGAGGTTGTCGTAAGGAAGAAAGAAAAACATTTTTGAATGAGAAGAAAACAAAGTTATAAAGAATTAAAGTTAGGCTTAAGTTATAATATAAATAGATAATAACTGATTTTATACATTTTCGAAGAAGCTCCAGATGACTCCAAAGAATTTCTCCCCGAGGGACCCGCTGAAAAAAATCTTCTTGGTTGAGACTACATAATTCTCTTCCCGAAATGTTGAGTGAGGTGAGGTCTATATCTGTCATGCTGAATTCCTTCATTACCCAAACCACCCAATGCAGGACTTGGTCTGTGGACCACTGTATAGGATCTAGAAAAAAAAATATCACCTTGAGGCTAGTTCCATCTTAGACAGTATAGGACTATACAATTAACTTGTTAATAAATACACATATACACCCACAAAGAGAGAAAGCGAAAGAGAGAATTCAAACAGGAGTCTTAGTTTTTCCAAGTAAGTGAAATGAACTATTTACATGAAATAAACAGATTTTTATGCTATATTATCTTCTTAGCCCTTTTTCCAGTTTCTAATCTAAATTTCTGATGGATTCATTTGGTTCTAGATCAGTCAACCTGTATTAAGAAAACAAGTGCAAAATTGTTCTCCACTGGACCAAATGAAAGAATAAAATAAGTGAGCACCCTGGAGAGAATGGAGTAAATTCTTAAAGTTTTAAAATTACTTCATAGCAGTGTATAGTTTTCTCCATTAAAAGAAAAATTATAAGGGGATTCTAGGGAACTAAACTTATTCTTCAAAATGTGAAGTATCCCTTTTCCTTCTTGCAAAAATTGGTTGCTTCAATATTTATCCCGATGGTGGCACTTATAAAGCAGCATGCTAGTTGTTTCCCTGACAAGACATTAAAGTCTCGTGTCCTGTAAACTATTCTATCTTCAGTGCCTACCATAATGCCTTGCTCATACATTTGCTGAATGTATAAATGGTGAATTGCATTTTCCTTATTATTTTTTGCTAAATGAACTCACAAATAGCCAACATGTGTAAATACTTCGCCAGTGTATCCCTGACACCTAACAGAGCATTCTATTCATAGAAGTTCAAGAAATATTAGTTGAATTTATATTTATTAACTTATTAAATTCATTTAATAAATACTAGTTGTAATTCTGCAAAGAGAAGATGATCTAACTCAAACAGTATTGGTTACATACCAATTACATGCACAATAGTAAGAAAGCAAAAAGAAAAAATGTTTAGGTCATTAGAGAAGCAATCATAATATAAATGAATCAAATATATGAATAGAGGATTTACAGCAAAAGAATTTATCTTTCATTTGATTTTTCCAAAGAAGATAAGGAAGATTCTGGAAAATGGTAGTAAAGCTTTTAAGTTTCTCTAAATCCACACGTAACAGAAAAAGCAACTAGAAAGCAAAATAAAAAACTCATGGACATTGACAATAAAATCCAATACAAGTTGCCTCACAAAGCCTGAAAATAAACAACAGTGACCATAAATCAATGACAACCACAAGATCTCCATGGTATCAGTATCTGTGCAGCATCAGCTAAGGACAGTAAACAGACATCTGATCTATTCTGAGCACAAAAAAACTGAACATAGACAAGAAATATTCACTGACAGCACAATTAACCAAGCTGAAATCAACAGCTAAAATTAGTTTTGCCCAATCCACTAGCAGCTGAGAGGGAGGATCATAGCAAGGTCTAATAGGGCTAGAGCACTGTTGATCCATAAGCTTTCAAACTGAGTCAAGGATAACTTCCAGGAGAGTGACCTACAATAAGAAGAAACTGCTGGGAGCGGGATCTAAATTGAGCAGCATAGGGACAACACAGAAAAGGAAAGAAAAGGCCCAGATCAAAGTGGAGTAAGAGAACAGATAAGAACTGAGAAAGCAAGGTGCCCTGTATTTGAATACATTTTGAAAACACAGAAGAGGGACATCTGTTATGTTAGAAAACTATCCTGAATCATACCTTCCTTTAAAAATCGGAGACAAATCATTTTAATGAAAAAGTATAAAGATCAGAAAAGTTAAGGACCACATACATTGCAAATGCTCACATGTTAACTAGTGGCTACCTTCAGTGAACAGTACAAGGCTGGACTGAAACGCCACTATATACCAAAAATCTACAACGAAAAAGATTCATACTGTCACTAAACAAAGATAAAGAGAAGATCCTAAAATCTCCCAGAAGGAAAAACAGGATGGACAAAGGAACTAGAATCAGAATGGTCATGAACTTCTTACACCATAAGACGATGACTGATTTTTCAACTTAATAGCCTAGACCCAAGCTCTCAAAAGAGAAAATAAAAATAAAGACATTTTCAGACCTGTAAAGCTTTGGGGGAAAAAAAAAATCCCAGGTGTCCTCTTTAAGGAATCTACTGGAGAAATCTCTATTAAATGAGAATAAAACTAAGAAAATGGAAAATATGAAATTCAGGAAAATAGGGGGATCCCAGTAATCGCGGTCTTAGGACGACAGCTCTGTCAGAATGTCTCAGAATCTGACAGCTTTGGAAAAGATTTAGAAAAAACTCAATCCAAATACATGAGAAAATTTGGGGAAAACTGACATGCACAAAACAGATGTGATGGAATGGGGGAAAGTCAGTCTTAGTATATAGAGAAACCTATACAACTAAAAAATAAGTCAACTTAGATAGAACTTTAAGAAAACTAAATCTTGTACAAATGTAATGTTTATACAATACAAAAACAAGTAAGCATAATACATACAATGATTAATGATTTCAACAAAAGCTACTAAAAGGTACTAACAAAATGGGGAAAGATAAGGTTTTGTTTTGTTTTGTTTTATATGGGAGAGAAGTATCAAGAGGACTAAACCTCCTCTACTATAACAGTAAGTCAATAATGATTAAAAACAAAGCCAAACGTGGTTGTTCCTAGGGAGCAGGAATGAAGATAAAAAGCTATTAGAAAACTGTTTTTACTATGGCTTCTTCCTTTCATAAAACTAGACTGAAAAAGAAATACAGTAAATGATAGAGATTACCAATGGGGTAAAGAGTGAGCATGGAACTGAATGGCTAGTTAAATACAAACCAACCCTATCTGTAATGCTTTATTCTAAAAGGCAAAACATGTAACAAAAGGTTAATATTTGACAATTCTAGGAGCCAAAAACGTATGTATTCTTTTAAAAAATTATTCCAGTATTTGTAAGAACAAGTAAAAATAAGCTCAGTATAGCCATCTTTTCAACATTCTTATTAATAAGGGACAAAATAAATATTTGGATTTTAATATTAGTCACTAATGTTAGTTTTCACATCTCCTGATAATTCAAGCTCTTTGGCCCGATTTCTAATTACTATAAACACATTAATTCGAGTTTCTTCTTCATATATATTTTTTTTATGGCATGGGCAGGCTCCAGGAATTGAACTCCAGTCTGCAGCACAGCAAGCAGAATTCTGCTACTGAGCCACCACTGCACTGTCCATTTTCAATTGTTTTAATGTGAAAATACTGAAAGAAAAAACAAAATTCTGCAGGAAGAAGAACTGAAGCCCTGGGATATCTAACAATGAATGGACTTTTTTAATACATATGAAGAAGTGGCTTATGGCTGCTGTCAAGGCATAACATTGATATGTGCAAAGTGAACTTTAGAGGAATTTCTAATTTCAAAGAGATTAAAGAAGCCATGACCATTTAACCACATTTCATTTTTGCACAGAATTAAGCAATCAGCAAAATAACTAAGAAATAAAAGCACGAAAGAACAGTTTCCTAAGAAAATTTGTAAAACCTTAGTTTCATGACAAAAAAAATCATCAATGACTGTTAAAAGTGTTCCTATATCTAAGTAAATCTCAAGTATTTTAAAAAAGCTTTATTCTATATAAATAAAATTTTTGGTAGGAACTTTGAATCAGAGTTTGTAATTTTGCTGTCTACAAATTCATGTTTATATCTCACTTTCCATAAAATATTCTACTACTGAAGAGTTCTTGTTGGTAGTCTAACAAACTGTGTAAAACATGGTTTCAAACTTTTTTGCTTTCTTCTTTCCTTCTCAGCATTTCCTCTCTCATGAGGTGATTTCCAATTTATTAAAACTAAGGTCAAGTACATTATTAACTAGCGTCCATGTGTCAAGAATAACTTGATACTTTCCAACCATCTAATCTTTGTTTTCTCTTCTATCTCTGAGGAATGGCGACATTTCATCCTTTAAACTGGATGCACCAATTAACAAACCCTCTATGCTCCAATTAACAACCCCTCTTGAAGCTTCTTTAATCTCTCCATATTATCCACAAATACACCCAGGCAACCACCAAATTTAGAATCTTTATTATTTATTTGTTTCACAACACTCTTCACTTCCCCCTTACCGTGAAGGTTTGTATTCAAATATTTCTATTTCTAAAATGCCTATTTATTTCTAATAACTCAGCTTTATTCTCTCCAACTTTACAGTTACTTTTGTTCAAATTTACCAATGCCTCTCTGATCAGCAAATTTAATAGATACGACTTAGTGGCATTCTTTGGCTCTCTGAGCCAAACTTCAGACTTCTAAACACCTTACACGTTCCCTCAATTTCAGTGATACTATAGAAAACTCTTGGTTTCCTTCTGTCTCTTTGTTTTCAACCCTAAATATTGACAGGACCCAGAAACCAGTCTTTAACATTGTGATCTCTTCCATTTTATTTCTTTCCACCAGAGAATGCATATACTTAGATAACTTCAAATGCAAATTTGATGTGAATGAGTCCCATATATTATCTTTATCTTCAGCCTAAATCTTGTGCACCTGAAATTACTTTCTGGCTACCTCCAGCTGAATATCTGCTATCAAAATCAAGTGCTATCAAACTTTTCCCTGAAAAACCTTTTCATACCAGACCTTCCTACTTCCCCTATAAGGCTTAGAAGGAATGGACTGTATCTTCATTGTACACCATAATAGCTTCAGAATCTAACACAGTGCCTGGAACAAGGTAGCGTTCACTAAAAATGCAATGAAGAGGTAACCAATTCATATTACTATTCTCTTTATCACCCAAGCTTGAGAAGTTAAGACCAACGCTTCTTCCCTCTTTACCCTCATAAAGTCTGACAATCAATTTCTTCGCTCTATCACTGTTTTCATCCAACTTCTCCTTTACAGTTCCAAATAAACTACCTAGTATAGGCTCATGTCACACCTAAACCGTAAAAATATGCTCCTGTTTCCCCTTCATTCAGTCTCGACCTGATTTGAGTTTTTAGCTATTCATTTTTCAAATGTCACTTCCCTCAATCAAAAAACAGTTTTATAGTCCCACCAAATAATCTTACCTACTAAATCTCACTACTCATGCACATTCCTACTTCTAAGCTTTTGCACATAGCATTTCCCATGTGGAATATCCTTTTCTGACCAACAGTTTTATAATCTATAATAAACTCTTTTCCGACTTTTTCCCAGGCTACTATGACACCTTTGTGATTCTACTAGTATGTTTTCTTTACAGGAGTTATTGACAGCTTTTACCTTTTATGGCAACTTTTCATCTATCCTCTCTTTCTTTAACTATACAATGCCCACCCAGAGAGCAGGGATTTTTCTTTTTTTAATTCTTTGTATTCCCAGCACCTCAGACAGTACTTGTCCATTGTTATGTGCTTAAATATCTGTTACTGTTCAAGATAATAGAAAAAAATGTGAGGATATTACAGAAAATCAATATTCTTCCTAAAAATTATACATTTAAAATACATTATAACTTACTCACCCTACCATCTGCTATGTCAAGCTTAATTCATATTATCTACCTAACATGCAATTATGTATTTTATTACCATATGGTATCCCAAGGCGTTCCTGCTCTTTCCTATAACCTTCGAGTGCAGCAGCCCATCTTGTCACTTGTTCAGAGGTTTCATCTGAAATGGTTGTGATGTGTTTTGTGCCATCAAGGGTAATCACTTGAGCTTCCTCAACAAGATGTGCTTCAGCTTCAGCATGGTGGGCATCTGGATCAATAACTACTTCAACAGTTTCCGCAGGCTTAACAATTTCAAGGATGTTTAACTTTGGCTCAATTCCTTATTAATGAATAAGAAAAAAACATTGTAAATCTAAATGGAAACACAAGTCACTAAAAAAAAAAATTATAGTTTGGTATACATGTTTTCAAATAGTATGAAAATATGCATTAAAAATTTTTTTAACATGTCTACAGAATTTAATAGATTCCTATTTGAAGTTGTGAGTCATACAACTAGATGAATGAACCTTAAGAACTGTATGTTGAATGAAATGTCAGGAACAAAAAGACAAATATTATAATGCCTCAATTACATGAACGAATTGTAAAATAAAAATTCAGTGAACTAAAGTTGAGAGCACAGGATATCAGACTGGGCTACACTGTAAGCTCTTACAGCAATTACATATATTCAGGAGGTGTAACTCTTAATTCTAAATTCTCAGATAATGAATTGTTAATATATAACATGGTCTTTCTCAGAAACTTTCGGTATTTATGTGACACCTCAGAGTTAGAGCTCTGAAGCTATGAAAGTCAGCAGTACCCCATACAAGAACGGTTTAAAAAGTTGAAAAAGTGATCAGACACTTAGTAGATTTATGAATGAAGTTGATGTGGATAGGACTAAGGTATATCAGAAGACTGGGTAAAGGATGGTATCATTTATATTTTAAAATTTCAACTTCTGTGTGAGACTAAAGGGAGAGATGTTTATTTGGCACAAAATTTATATTCTGGCTACTGCATTTCCTAATTTAACATATATGATCAGTTTAATTGAACATTTGTAAGTACATGGAATCTTGAATAGGGCATGAGATTCTGTTAAGTTTGTCCAGGTTAGTGTGATGCCCCAGTAAATCCCAGTGATTTAGACAGGGAATAAAGAAATATTTGCAAAGTCCCCTTGAGGACATGGGGAGAAAGGGGGAAATATTCAACTTCCTCATTTAGAGAATTTTTGATATTCTTGCAAGCAGTGGGGATAACCAAATCCACAGGCCAAGTCCTTGATCTTGGGGTTCGCCCCTATGAAATATATCCCTGCAAAGGATAGACTAAACCTACTTAAAATTAGGCCTAAGAGTCACACCCAGAGAGCCTCTTCGTTGTTCATGTGTGGCCTGTCTCTACGTCAACACGGCAAGTAAACTCACTGTCCTCCCCAACTACGTGGAACATAACTCCCAGGGGTGTAAATCTCTCTGGCAACGTGGGACAGAAATTCTGAGTCGAGTCAGGACCCGGCATCAAAGGACTGAGAAAACCTTCTCAACCAAAAGGGGGAAGAGAGAAATGAGAAAAAATAAAGTTTCAGTGGCTGAGAGATCTCAAACAGAGTTGAGAGGTTATCCTGGAGGTTATTCTTACACATTATATAAGTATCCCCATTTTAGATTACGGTGTATTGGAGTGTATAGAGGGAAGTATCTGAAACTGCAGAGCTGTGTTCCAATAGCAATGTTTCTTGAAGATGATTATAGAACGACATAGCTTTTACGATGTGACTGTGTAATTGTGAAAACCTGATGCTCCTTTTATTTAGGTTATGGATAGATGAGTAAAAAATAAATAATACAGGAAACAAAGGATAAAAGAAATTGAGTAGATTGAAATACTAGTGGTCAATGAGTGGGAGGGGTAAGGGGTATGGTATGTATGAGTTTTTCTTTTTTCTTTCTTTTCCTGGAGTGATGCAAACGTTAAAAAATATGATCATAGTGATGAATACACAACTGTGTGATGATATTGTGAGCCACTGACTGTAACCATGTCAAGAATGTTTGTATGTCAAGAATGTTTGTATGTTTGTTTGTTTACAATGAAAATATTCTTAAAAAAATAAAAATAAATAAAAACAAACCAACAAAAAGAATGTTTGTATGTTAAGTGTGTACAATAAAAATAGCAAAATCAATAGATTCCTACTAACAATAAACACAACAATTAAACAGAACTTCTGTCAATAATATTATTGTGTCAGCATGAATTTCCTGATTTTGATAACTGTACTGTGATCATATAAAAGAATTCATTTTTTGTGAGGAAATACACATACTGATGTATTTAGGGATAGAGGGGCATCACACCTGCAGTTTACTCTTAATTCAAAAAAATAATGGCAGGGAGAGAGAATAAAACAAATTGAATAAAAACAAATTTAATAAAAGTTAACATTTGGAGAATCAGGGTAAACGGTACCTAGGAATTATTTCCTTATTTTTGCAAAACTTCTACAAGTATAAAATAATTACACACACACAAAAAATCCTACCTACAAACATTACTAAGGGAAGAAAAAAGTACCACTATTAAATAGAAAATAAAAATTAGACTAGAGAAAGTATAAATTAAAATTATATACTGATTCAGCTTTTTCTTTTTCAAATCTTTTTAAAAAAGATTCTGCTTTTTAAAGACTCCATTTGAATCTGTTACAATCTACCTTAAAATTTAATAAACCAAAGTATATTTCAAAGAAAAAACTACTTGTTTTTAGAATGAGCAAATGTTTAGTTTGTTAAATTATGATTTTCATTTTCAATTGAAGGAAGAAAAACCCAAATCCCTAAGATATTTAAACCCTAGTACAAAGGTGTTAAGAATTATAATTCCTATGGAAAAAATGATTTATTAATAAAGATTCTTAAATGCATATTCACCCAGATTAAAAACACTTATATCTGTGTTTCAGAAACCGTGGTTACACTGAGAAAGTGCTCTGTAACACAGTTATTTTATTTATACATGTCTATACATTTTAAAGATACACAATTTACTGCTCAAACAGAATAAACCAGCCCTTCATGAAATACTCTCAGTTATTTCTGTTAAAATTACAGCACTAAGAAATTGTATCATATTTCTTAACAGCTATTGTTGCTCATTTGAATCTATTACAACCTACATCAAAATTTAATAAAACAGTGTATTTCAAAGAAAAACACAATCACCACAAAAAAAGTACTGTTATCATTTACTGGGTTATGTAGAAAACTAACTTTCACTAAACATACGTGATAAAAATATTCAGAATTTTCGAAAAACTTTTCCTAAAATGTATTCCCCAATTCATTCAAATTCCATCAAGCAACACTTCTTAAACATACTTGCACTGAGAGGTCATTAGGTTTTAAAGAAAAACAATGAATTTCTTTCCTATTCTCAACAACTGTTAATCGTAGGGAAATTAAAGACCAGAAGTAGGTAATAACCAGTTTCATAGCCTGAGGAAAACTGGTACATGAAATTATGTGCAAATACTAATTAGAGATTAAAATTATTATAAAACTCTCATTAGAAATCCCTCCAAGTCACATTTTTGCAAACTAAGATTCAATCTATCAACAATAGTTTCCTGATTGTCTTTCTAAATGGTGTATTTTCAAAAGGTTAGTTCTATATCACGATGGATACTTAAGCTCTAGAAGCATTGGCATGAGTTAAGAGGGGACAAGCAAGCCCACGACATCCAATTTTTATTTAGTATGGACCACTGTAGGGGCAGCATGGTTCCATGTTGACAGTTGTAGTGGTGGTTACCAGATTTGGCATTTTCTAAATCATGGCATGGAGGAGCTTCATGGGCAGTTCAGTTCTACTGAGTTGCTGAAGCATTCTTGGAATGTCAGCTTGGGCTGGTTCTACCTGTTCTCTTCCTGATTCTGCCATTTCATATCCTCCTGATATATCCTTTTCTGGTTAAGTTAGCTAGAATGCATTATACTTTCTACTTCACCCTGACAGATACAATGACTAAACAAAAAATACGAATTTTGGTTATAACATCACATCAAATAACTGAGACACCTAAACTTACCAAATCAAATTACCACTACTTTTTTTTACTCTTTGTTAGAGAAGCTGTGGGTTTACAGACAAAAACATACAAAATACAGGATTCCCATAAACTACCTACTATTAACACCTTGCACTGGTGTAGAATACATGTACAATTGATGACAGCACATTTTTATAACTACACTATTAACTACAGTTCATAGTTTAATTTAGGGTTCATTGTAGTACAATACAGTTCCATGGATTTTTAAAAATTTTTATTCTATTACCATATATACAACATAACATTTCCCTTTTAACTCCATTCAGATATATACTTCAGTGTTGTTAATGACACTCACAGTGTTGTGCTACCATCATCACCACGCAGTACCAAGACATTTCCATTGTTCCAAGTAGGAATTATTACTATTAAACATTACTTTCAAATGGCCATCACTAAAAGTAACTTACCTTGATAAGAAATTACCTGTACACTAAGTTGTACAGTTCCATCTGTCTTTACTCCTTGGTCAAATAAACTTCGTTCAGGATCGAGCTAAATAAGGGGTAAAAAAACACAACTGTTTTAGCTTATCATTATATTAGAGCCCCTTCTCGTTTTTTATAAACAGATTTACCAAACAAGGTATAATTACTGAGGATACTAATTAAGCTGTGAAAGCACATTTAACTATCCAAATTGTCATATCATTTAATTCGTTGTCAACACTGAAAACATTTTAACTAAATCTTTTAACATTTTCTTGCCATATCTTCTTTATACCCAGTGCCCATATGTTTAAAATCAAAATTAACTCTAAAATCTCTGACAAAGTTAATAAAAGTTAAGGAACTTAGTTTACTACCTGATCTACCTAGGAAGAGCTTTAATCATAATTCTATATTCTTTCAGTATCAGCGCTTTTTTTCCCCTTGGATATCTCCTTATAATGAACGCATTTTACATAGTAGCAAGTCGATGACAAAAAAGGAACTAATTCTCACTTCCATTTTCTGTCACTGGCTTAAAAATAGGCTTCCAGTATAATTATCTTGAAAAATGTATGTGTGCATGTCAGTGTATCATACAGCTGAAGATACAAAGCTCTTTCTACTCTCATTTCCAGGAATTCAATCAATACTGTGGTACAAATTTTCTAATATTTAAAATGTCATATATATAAGAACTAAAATCTTAAGTAACTATGTACCTCACTTGAACAGAGGGACAAGACAAACTGTAATCCTACAGACAAATAAGTCAAACATAGTAATTTCACATCTTAATATAACAGTTTCTGCCTGATACTTTGTTAAAATTTTTCTGATATTAAGCTTTCCCCTGTCTAACATATAAGTCACTGGCATTATGCATTAGAAGCTAGGGGATGTATAACTGAAAGTGAGCTGTGAGGCACTGAATATACTAGCTAGCTCAATAAAAGCTGTTAAAAGGACAAAATCTCAAGTATGATCTTGTGTTACAATATGCAAAGCAGTGCAACTCAGCTGCCTCTGCATCAGCTTTCAAGTCAGCATACATTTGAAAATACAAAAGCATTACGGCAAACAGCAAGCATCCTGACTCCAAAAGTCTATTTGGATAAACTGGCATGAAAAGAGCAGAAGTAGCCATCCTCATTTTCTTTTTTTGTGCAAAGTAGGAAGGGGGAAGTGGAGAAGAAGGAACACAAAATGCTCTTAGATCCAAAGTAAGCTGTGAATTTTATGACACTAGAACTGATGCATATATCTACTTATTCAACCAGTATTAAGAACCTAAGATAGAAGTCGGGCGCACGGGTCACTCAGAGGTTAGAAAGCCCACCTTCCATGTGGGAGAGCCGGGTTCAATTTCCGGACCACATACACCCCCTTCCCCCCCACAAAAAAGAACCTATGATAGGCTGGGTACTTTGCAGGCCATATTTTCATTTCAATTAGGTCAGATACTGAAAAGGAAGTAACAAATGTTAGAGAAAGACAACTAAGTGATCATCAAGTCCAGACTTCCCTTTATTTTATATATGAGAAAAAATTAGGTAAAGTTCAGTGACATTAGGCAAGTTACCCACTACAAACGTTCATAACATGTGCCTCAAACAAGAGGGTTTCTGAGTCACAAAGTTCAAATTCCAAGACATCCCTTTTTAAAAAAGGTACACTGGGCAAATTGTTTAATCTCTTTAAGTTTCCATTTCTATAGCCACAGAATGTGGTTTAAGAATATATTGATTGATTTCAAAGGACTGATGTGAAGATTAAATGAGGTCATTTAGGAGTGTAATTTTTTGTTCACTGCAAGTATGTTGTTCATATAGCTCTAGTTCACCAATTTTAAACAGCTGCCTTGAATTTCAATTTATGGAATTCATTTATCTAATTCCTAGTTTACAGGACATTTAAATTGCTTTCACAACTACACAATGAACATCCTCATATGTATATACAATTTTGCCCACCAAGGCGAGCATTTCTGTAGGAACAATTTGTTGAAGTGAAATAGCTAGGTATTTTACATTCAAAATCAAGAGACACTGAATACCAGGTTGCCTTTCAAAAAGAGTGTGCTAATTTATAGTCTGAGAAGGAAAACATTAAAACCTATAATTACAACATTAGAGCCACCTACATTCCCTAGTTTTAAAAGAGCAATTATGCACCCCATCCAACATTTATGAGACTTATACTGAAGGGAAAAAATAAAAGTATGGTTAAAGAGCAACTAAAATACAAAAATTTCCTCCAAACACTTAAATTTATTCTACATCAAAATTTTATTTAAAAATAATAACCATACATGGTGATATTAAAAAACGAAGGCAAAAGATTCTGGAAGACCAGGAATAGCCATGTCACAAGGCAGGGGAGGAAAGTGAGTAAATATAACAAACCAAACAATTAAAAAGATGATAATAAGAGCCATTAGTTCAAGCTAGTTTTTTTTTATTATTAAGTATAAAACTCTGGCTCTTTTCTTATGTTTAATGAAGGTCATGGAGAAAATATTTGAGTAATCCTATTATGATAATATATTATATACATAAAAATATTACCTTTCTTGAAATAGTTTCATAAATATCAATATGAATATTTATCAAACATAACATATTGTTAAACTACTACCACAGATGAAATCCTATTGTGCTATACACCTAGATATATAAATTTACTGCTAAAACTAATAAATATGGAAAGGAATATAAAAATTATTTGGTCAAATACCTCTTTGTTCAGGTTGGGATTAAGGAAATTCACAATACAGTGGTAAGGAAGACCTTGCCTGTTATTTTAGAACTTCACCTACTCTATGAGACCAAAGGAAGAAAGGTTTTTTTTGTACAGAACCTAAATTTTCTGTAGCACATAATCTAACTCAACCTGTCTCTGGATAGCTCATTTAAACAACCCAAATACAGGGAGCCCAGAATAAGAAAGAGGGCCTTTAATCCTGTATAGCTTGATGTAATGCACATATCAGAGTATATTAAACAAATAATCAAAAAGTGCTGGCAAAGTCCCTCAAGGGATGGTAGAAAAAATATGGAACTATCAAACTTTACCACCTGGGAAACCTTCGATACTGTGTCAAACACTAGGAACACCCAAATCAATAGTCCACGCCCTTGATCTTGAGTTGCTCTTGTGAAGCTTATCTATGTAGTGGGGAAGCTTAGCCCACCTATAGGTCACTTCTGGAAGACTTCTTTTGTTGCTCAGATGTGGCCTCTCTCTCTCTTTCTCTCTCCCTCTAAGATCAGCTGTGCAAGTGAAACCATTGCCCTACCCCCCATGTGGGACATGACATCCAGGGTTGAAAGTCTTCCTGGTGGTATGAGAAATGAGTCCCAGAAATGAGTCTGGCCCTGGCACTGGCATCGTGGGATCAACAATGCCATCTTGGCCAAAAGGGGGAAAAGAAGTGTAACAAAGAAGGTATCAGTGGCTGAGAGAGTTCAAATAGAGTCGAGAGGCTACTCTGGAGGTTACTCTTACAAAGCCTAAGATTCAGTTAGACATTGCTACCTATCATAACTTGCTAAAACCCAACCAAAACCATTCTGCCAATCCCAAAGAATACTGAAGGCATTATATAAGAGTCTACAAAGGTTCATGTACTAGGGTAACTTTCCAGAAACCTACAACCTCCAGATGGGTCCTTGTACCAGATAAGTCCTGAAAGGTAGAGGGGACAGCCTTTCCAGAACATCCACTAGTTCCATCCTCCTATCGACATATCGATATCGACATATCGACCCTTCTAATATGAAAAAGTTAGAATGAGCATAGCCCAAATACCCCTAAAGAGTGGGAAAAAGCTCAAAGGTGATGGTGGAGTTATACAGAGAAGGTAGGGTTTAACAAATGAGTATGACTGCTGAATCATTAAATTGATATTTCTTTTAGTTTCTAGCATCTTGGAGTGGCTTGTAGTAAAAACCTAAAATTGTGGAATTGTAACCCATACCAAACTCTGAAATCTGTTCTACAGCTAATCATTGCAGTGTGCTTTGAAATATATTGCTTTTTTGTAAATATGTTACTTTTCACAAAAAAAGAAATAAGTTGATTATGATGATAATTGCATAGCTATAGGATGATATCGTGAACCAATGATTGTACACTTTGGATGATTACATGATACATGAATATATAAAATATATCAATAAAAAAGAAAAAAGCTGTAAAAAAAAAAAACCTCTTTGTAAAGATGAGGAAACTAGTCACAAAAGATATTAAAAGTTAGCTAGAAATAGGGTATGAGGAGACACAATTTTCAGCTTCCAAGGTTAACACTGTTTTTCATTCATGTTTGAGCTTTGATTCAAATGTATTTAAACTTTTCATTTTGTACTTGCAAAAGAAAGTAAAAAATCTCAATGTTCAAGTACTCAAATTTTTAGATATAATTTTAAATGGAGAAAGTTTTGATAGAATTCTTTTTATTTCTAAATGTTTAACTTCTATATTACATATGAAATTTAGTTATAAAGACTAAAGCTAAAGAAATAAAAGGCTAACAGAAAAATAATTCTATGCAGAGTTAACTACTGAAATATAAATCTCAAAAAATTACCTGGATGTCTTGCAAGCAAATTTCATGAGCATCCAATGAACACTGTAGTCTTGGTTCTAGTAGTTTCTTTAAATTGCCTATTGGCTCATTGATGTCTATAGCTTGGCTGACACATTCAGCTGGGGTGTAGGTTTGTTCTACAATGCTAAATGTAAAAGAATATAATGGTTAACAATTATATTTTACCTTGGATATTAACAACATGCTTGAAACAAAACTCAAGACCAAATACATTTCTGGACTTTGAAAAATCATTTCTGTATATACACTGTACACAGTGGTGGGTTCATCACCAACCAGTTTTGCCAAACTGAATATTGAATTGCACAAAAAAACGCTGGCTTGAAATTTAAAGCACCATTGAAAAGACGTCTCATTTTTTATACACATATATGTATACATACATAAATATTGCATATACAATATTTAAGGGAAAATGTATGCATTATATTACTTTCAAATTATTCTGAAGAATTTTAGGCCCATAATGAAGGATAAAATATATCCTCAAAATCTGTAAATCGTCTCCATTAGTTAATTTTCTTTCTGAACTTAAATACTATTTAATAAATGCAAGGTGCTAAAACATGAAAATGTAAGTTACATAAAACACTTTCCATTTAACATAATTTGAAAACTATTGGTTACAATCAGCATAGCTTCACATTAAAAAAAACAAATTTACCTCCTTCCTTTAAAATTCTTAGAGCTTTTTTTCATTGTTATTTCACACTCCTACAGAACCATAAATTCCTTGAGGGTAAATCTGTATTGAGTAATTCTACATCTCTTATGTCTTATCACTTGGGGCCAAAGAGAAGATAGGGGCCAAAAAGGATTTACTGAGGCGGTGAATTTAGAATTCAAATATGATTTACAACATGTTTAATTTAAATAGTTTAAATTTAATTTGCAGTTGTCAAACACAGTAGTTATTCAAGTTTACCATGTTCCATTTTCAGTTAAATTCCAAGTATTTACTGACAAATAAATAGATATATTCAATGAATGCATACAGCTATATGCATGATATTCAATGAATGTTTCCAGCTGTGATTTCTTCTGAAATTTAAAAAATTTATAAAATAAACTATTTCATAAATAAAAATGTAACATTATTTTAAAACAACATAAGCTATAATTATTTGTTAAGGTATAAAAATGGGATCTTTTGGTTAAGTAAGCATATTTACCAAACTGTGGCACAGTGGCACATTCTTCTGTTTCCTAACAATAATTTTTAAAGTATTCAGGTGTCACTTTAAGACAGTTTTTTAAAATGGTATTTTATGCAGGCTTAACATGTTAAAAATTTTTAAGTTTTTTGTTGCCACCATTTAAACCTTGGGAGATTTCACAAGAAAATCTGAATTTCCAATTTCTCTTGAAAAAATGTGGATGATCTCACATCACTGGGCCTAAATTCCCACACAACAATCTTCTACATTGGATAGCAAATATCTGCTCCCTTTACACAGCTATTCTCCAGGTCAACATGGTAACTATCGATCTCTCATATTAGAGGTCTGCAAAGGTTTTCTGTATAGGATCAGATAGTTAATATTTTAGGGTCGTGGGCTTTCTGTGTATGTGTTCGTGTAAAAATAAATTATGCTTTTGGCAATAAATAAAAAAGTATTTGCAAAGTCCCCTTGGTGTCCTGGGGAGAAAGGAGGAAAGATTCAACTTTCCCATTTGATATTCTCATAAGCAGTGAGGACAACCAAATCAATAGTTCGAGCCCTCAATCTTGGGATTCGCCTCTGTGCTAGTTTGAAAGGATTTATGTACCCCAGAAAACCCATGATTTAATCCTAAGCAATCTTGTGGGAGCAACCATTTCTCTTAATTCTTATTCAGCATTATAGGCTGGAAACCGGATTGAGTTATCTCTATGTAGATGTAACTCAATCAATGTGGGTATTAAACTTGAATAGAGACATGTTTCCACCCATTCTATGTGGGTCTTGATTAGTTTACTGGAATCCTACAAAAGAGGAAACATTTTAGAGAAAGGAGAGATTCAGAGAGAGAAGAAAAGAACAACATAGCCACAAGAAGCAGAGGGTCCATCAGCCAGTGGCTTTTGGAGATGAAGAAGGAAAACACCTCCTGGGGAGCTTCACGAAACAGGAAGCCAGGAGAGAATGCTAGCAGATATGCCATGTTCACCATGTGCCCTTCCAACCAAGAGGGAAACCCTGACTATGTTCATCGCGTGCCTTTTCACTTGAGAGAGAAACCTTGAACTTCACTGGCCTTGAACCAAGGTATCTTTCCCTGGATATCTTTGATTGGACATTTTTATAGACTTGTTTTAATTCAGACATTTTCTAAGCCTTAGAACTCTAAATTAGCAACTTATTAAATTCCCCTTTCAAAAAACCATTCCATTCCTGGTATATATTGCATTCTGGCAGCTAGCAAACTAGAGTAACCTCTATGAAACTGATTCCTGCAAAGGATAGGCTAAGCCTACTTATAATTCTGCCTAAGAATCAGCCCCAGAGAATCTCTTTTGTTGCTCAGCTGTGGCCTCTTTAAGTCAAGTAGGCAGATGAACTCACTGTCCTCTCCTCTACGTGAGACATGACTCCCAGGGGTGTAAATTTCCCTGGCAACAAGGGAAAGGACTCCCAGGATGAGCCAGGACCCAGCATCAAGGGATTGAGAAAGCCTTCTTGACCAAAAGGGGGAAGAGAAAAATGAGACAAAATAAAGTCTTTGTATCTGCGTCTTTGAAGTTTCTCCAAAATGCTTCCTCTTTTAAAGGAGTCCAGTAAACTAATCAAGACCCACCTTGAATGGGCGGAGTCACATCTACATCTAATAAAAAAGTCACATCCACAATTGGGTGTGTCACACCTTCATGGAAAAAATTCAATCAAAGGGTTTTCACCCTATAATATTGAATCAGGATTAAAAAAGGCATTCTTGTCCCTACAAAATTGGAGCAGGAAAAAGACTTGGCTTTTCTGTGAAGTACATAACAGTTTCAAACCAGTACACCAAGGCGGACGATCTAGCTAGGTTGCTCCCAGGTTCTTAAGACTAAGAAAGTAAGTGTGATAATATTGTTGTTTAACAGCTAATAATTTGGGGGGTAATTTACTACATAGAAATATATATATATTTATCCAGAAGTCAAGAGAAGGATAAATTATCTTTTTTCTGCTATAAAAAATAACACATTGAACATAATGAAAAGCTCACTCAAAACTGTAAGGTTTTTCATCTTAGCTTCACTCTGAGCACTCAGCATTCTACTCAACTCAATAATCTCCTTGTCCATTGCCAACATAGTTGCTCTAAACTTATATTACTTTCTGAAATACTCTACCACTCTTTAGTCTCTTTCACTTTCAAGCATATTGATTCATCTCCTGCTTTATAGGGTAAACTAAAGACCATTAGCTATTATCTTCCTCAATCTTCTTCTTGACTTCCAAACCTCTATTTCTACTTGTATTCTCTCCTTGGATTTAAACTCATTACACCACTGTCCTCATTCCTAAATGGAATAGGCACTAGCAGAACTAACAATTTTAACTGCACTATATGAGCACATAATTACCCATGTACCTGTATGTCTCCTCAAACATAATGCGGCCACAAGAGTAAGGTATTATCTCATTTATTCAAATATTCTTGGAAAGTACCTTGAGGTAGCCACTTGCAGATATTTGTTAAAATAATTTAGCATTAAACTCTCTCTGAAATAAAAGTAAGCAGCACTAAAGAAAGGAATAAAGAATCAAATAGTGCCCTAGGGGAAAAAACTATCACAATTAAATGCTTGATCATTATCAGCTATACTTATTAGTACTATCTTTAGTTTAAAACTGTCTTTCCTTCCCAGCTGCAAATCCATTAAGTCAGAGAGAAAAAAAGAAACATTATCCCCTAAAATGTTGAAGTAGATTTAAAAAACAAACAAGTCCATGGTTTGATTCTTGAAATTAATTAGTATATTAATTATAGTAATAAATAAATTAAAAAACACCCACCTTTCTTCTGTGCATTCTGGTTTCTCTGTTCCATCAATCTCAATTTCTATCAGCTCCTCTGCTTCTCTTTTAGTCATGGTTAATATATTTCAAAAGATCAATTCTGTAAGAGTTAAATTTTAAGACATTGTGAAATTTTCTGCATAAACAAATAATACATAAAAAGTAGAGACCCAGTTCAATTAAAAGCAGATGGAAATACAAGAGAAAATAATCTTCAAATATAAAAGGACATCCACAGATGATATTTATAAACTAGTTTTAGTTTAAGTGGTGTTTATTAGCCTGAAATGACTTCACTTCATGGATGTTTTTAGACCCAACCTCAATCAATAAGTTAACTGAAGTTATTTCAAAATCACATGAAAAGGGTTGCTAATTATATAAAAGCAACTCATAGTCTTTATTTTTAAGCTGCAGATTTGAATCCATTATTAATAGAGACAAACAACAATGCTGAGGTAAAATCTATATTATATTAGCAGAATTTAATTGGTGCAACTGTAAAACATTGCACCAATAGAGTGGTACATATTTTAAGGGAAATCATGGTTTGGATTTTGGTTACAAACTGCATGTCTTATAAAACCAAGTCCACTATCTTAAAATGGCAATCTAAAGTAACGAAACAAATTTAGGGATGCACATCACTGCTCTTCCATCATAGCAGAATTTTTCTATGATTTATTTTTCCAGATGTGGTTTTATACATTTTAAACACACCACTAGTCAGTTTTTAACTATCTCTTGTAAAATTATTACCTACTGCTCTGTGCTGGTTTGAAAAGAAGCATGCCCCCTAAGAAAAGCCATGTTTTAATATAAATCCCATTTCATAAAGGTAGAATAATCTCTATTCAATACTGTATGTTTGAAACTGTAATGAGATCATCTCCCTGGGTGATGTGATTTAGTCAGGAATAGTTGTTAAACTGGATTAGGGGATGACATGTCTCCACCCATTTGGGTGGGTCTTGATTGGTTTATTGGAGTCCTATAAAACAGGAAATATTTTGGAGAATGAGAGATTCAGAGACAGCAACACTATGAAGCAGAGAGTCCACCAGCCAGTGACCTTTGGAGATGAAGAAGGAAAATGTCTCCCGGGGAGCTTCGTGAAACAGGAAGCCAGGAGACAAAGCTAGGAGATGACGCCTAGCAGATGACAATGCCATGTTCGCCATGTGCCCTTCCAGCTGAGAGAGAAGCCCTGACTGTGTTCACCACATGCCTTCTCACTTGAGAGAGAGAGACCCTGAACTTTATCGGCCTTCTTGAATCAAGGTATCTTTCCCTGGATGCCTGTGACTAGACATTTCTATAGACTTGTGATTGGGACATTTTCTCGGCCTTAGAACTGTAAACTAGCAACTCATTAAATTCCCCCTTTTAAAAGCCATTCCGTTTCTGGTATATTACATTCCGGCAGCTAGCAAACTAGAACATACTCTAAGTGGCCATTGGTAAAAAAACAAATGTTATAATTTTAAAATGCTCAATAATGCATAAAATAACTACTTATGCTGCTATTTTTTTGTGACTATTCCTGAGTTACTGCTGTAAATTCCAGGTTCTGTTAGTAACCATCTCACTGTCAATGAATTTGTCTTTGGATTCCACATGCACTCCTCAGTCTGTAGCACCTTTAGAGTAGAGTTTTCTAACTTCACTACAACATCTAAAAAGGCATATTTCTGACATATAAAGAATGCCCCTCTGTATTTGGTATTCCAACATTTAGCAAAGGAGTGTGTTTCTACTTTTAAGATTCAACAAAATGAAAAATCCAAATATTCATTCATTAATTATTTATTGGGTGCCACCAATGTATCGAACACTTTACATGTTAACTATCTTATTTTAAGCCCACCTATATATGAAAACTAACTAAGGATAATGAGGTTAAACTTTCTATGGCTCCATATTGTCACTCTAGGTCTATGATCCTAAGAACACATTGTTCCAGGTGAGCGGAACCCTGGTTTGTTCAAATGCAGGTTCTATATTATGTACACTAGCATGAGAGACCACCACACTTCTCTTATCTGGAACACTGCAACAGCCTCATTATAAGTTTTACCTGTGTTTTTCCCCCTGCGGTAGGCTGAATTATGTACCCCTGAAAAGAACATGTTATTTTAATCCTATTCCTATGGATGTAAACCCATTGTAAATAGGATCCTTGGAAGATATTTTTACTTAAGGTGTGGCCAATGGAATCAGAATGGGTCTCAGCCTCTTACTAGAGGCCTTATAAAAAGGGAAAGCCACAGGGAGAAGCTAGAAGTCAAGAGAATCCAGAAGAGAAAGGAGAGGAAATTGCCATGCAATGGAAAAGCCTACAAACCCAAGGACTGCCAGCCAGCCAGAATGCTACTGACCTCAGAAGGAAGCAAGCCTTATAGCCTCTGAAAATGTGAGCCTGTAAATTCCTGTTGTTAAACTATCCCATTGGGTGGTATATGTCATAGCAGCTGGAAAACTAAGACATCCTCCTACAGTTCATTCTCTGTCAATACAACAGCCAGAGTATGATTCTTTTAAAAACTGATTCAGATCAGAACACTTAGTTACTCGAAATCAGTCAGATTAAAATCCAGACACTTACCAATGGCCAACAAGGCTCTTTAAGAAGTACTCCCAACCCACTATTGCTCTGATGCCCTCTCCTACAATTGTCCATCTTCCATTCCAGCCTCATAGCTTGATCTCTCATCTTCTTGCCTTAAGACCTTTGCTTTCTCAGTCCACCTGGAATGTTATTTTCTAGATGTCTTCTTGGCTAAATCCCTCACCTTTTTCAGGTCTCTCAACAAATCACATGTTCTGAATGAGGCATATCCCTATCTCCATTTAATTTTATGTGCGTCCTCTTATTCCTTTAAGTTTTCTACTTCTCAGTACCACTTGCCTTCTAACATACTATATCATTAATTCATTATATTTTCTGCCATTTTTGTCCTGTTGGATCATCATCAAAAAGAACAAAATTTTCCAAAAGTGACCCTAGACTAACTTAGATTGTTTTGTCTGTACTAGGGACTTCCCTTCTCTTCTTGAACTGGGAGGGTCTTCACCAGGTCTCAATTTATCAAGGGACCAAAGTCTCTGTGACAGGCAGAAAAATGACCAAGAAACTGTGAATATATTAGTTTACAAGACTGATTTAAAGCTAGAATTAGGATGGAATCAGCTGACTTTAAAACAGGGAGATTGGTGCAGGCCATGGTGGCTCAACAGGCAGAGTTCTCGTCTGCCATGCCAGAGACCTGGTTCGATTCCCTGTGTCTGCTCATGCAAAAAAACAAAAACAAAACAAAGCAGGGAGATTATCATGGAATAGCTGAGTGGGTTTAATGAAATTATAAGGGCCCTTAAAAATAGAAGAGGGAACTGGAGAGCTGAGATGATTCACTGTGAGAACTCAACTGACCAGCTATGACTGGCTTTGAAGATCAAAGAACTGTGCCATGATCCAAGGAATGGGGGGCAGTCTCCAGAAGATGGAAAAGGCAAGGGAACAGATTCTACCCTAGAGACTCCAGAAGAAATGTAGCCCTGCTGACATCTGATTTTAGCCCAGTGAGATCCATTTTGGACTTCTGACTACCAGAACTGTAAGATAATAAAGTGGTAGTGTTTTTAGCTTCTAAGTTTGTGGTAATTTGTTACAGCAACACTAGGAAACAAATATGGTCTCCTTCTTCACTTTAAAGTGGGCTGCAACTTCCCTCAGTTCTCAACATTTCTAACTATTGGGTAGTTACTATTTTCTGACGACTTAGTCTATAAAGAGCTAGCACCCAAATCCAGATAGCCTATTAGGTGGTTAAAAAAAAAGGGGGGGGGGTCTGATTTTTCCACATTATTAAGGTTGCTTTCACACTTTCTCTATAATAAGGAAGAAAAAAAAAAGGGGGGTGGGATTCTCCACTACAACAGACACACAAAGTGCATGTCCTGTCTAGGCCGCAGCAGGCTTCTCTTTGAGATGAAGGATGAGGAACCTTTGTTTTCTTTTCTTGCTGATCCTGGCCTAGTAAGTCTTTCCTTTCTCCAACAAAGCTTACTCATTAATTGATGTTATATGTAAAATTGTGGAATTCATCCTGAGCATTATCCTGAGATGGAACCTAGCAGGGACCCACACTGTAGGGCAAAACAAGCTCAACAAGGAAGATACACTTGTTTTTCACAAAGGTATATGAAGTATGTTTATTAGTATCTTGCCCTTAGTAACCACACTATTAATATATGTTGAATAAATGAATATTACAAGGACTATTTCACACCATACAAAAGTGACACCAAAAGCCTTAAAGACCTAAGTATGAAAGATAAAACTATAACGCTAAAAGGAAATAGAAGAGATATTTTTGTGATCTAATAGTAGAAAAAGGATTTCTGAAATAAAAGTCTAAGAAGCATAAACCACACAGAGAAAAACTGCCAGATATGATTATAGAAAAATTAAAATATCTGTTCAATAGACAGGCTAGAGTAGGAAAACTAAATCTCCCAATATCTACATCAATCTTCCAGTATCTAAAAGTGACAAGGGACTAATAATTGGAATCTTGCCCCCAGATAAGCACTCCAGAGAAATTCTCATATTGATCTCACATGATAACAGGATCGTCAGGATAGTTTTATTGTTGATACCTGGAGCCAGGAGGAAACCCAAGTATACATCCTAAAAAAGTATCCACAAAATAAAGTGTGGAAGAGGCACATATTATGGGATTCCAGCAACAGTAAGAAACAAGGAAATAATGTACATGTAAAAAAAATAAATCACAAAAACTGTTCTGCATGTTAAAAATTTAAGAAACAGACCAAGATTTATAGCTGAATAACACTTGAAAAGCACATTTATGCTTTATTTTCTGAACTTGCCATTTTCATTTCCACGAGCAATTTTTAAAAAGAATAGAAAACAAATAGATTTTCTGGGAATTTTGGAAAAATAGAAAAGTATATGAGTAAGCAAGCAGAGGATGCGAAATATCCCTACTTATTTATTAGCAGGACTTCTTTTATCGTAAGCAGTAAAACAGGGAGTTGCTAGAAATGAATATACCCTATTACTTAAAAAAAAGTTATATATCAGTCCCTAACAGGTGCCAAATAAGGAAAAATTGAACCCCAAACATTCCTGGAAAATTGCTTCTCAATCTCTGAAATGATCTTTCTGTTTCTTAGTTCTCTAAACTAAGCCTAGGAGTTCTGGGAAACTAGCCAAATCTTTGCTATCAGGGCTTGAGAAGTCTTAGTTCCTTTCTAATTCCCAGGGATTCTATGTTAATACTTCAGAAAATGGAGAGGAGAACAGCACTTGGGGTCTCTTCACCTCAGAGGTATACCGTGTCATAACTGCACAGAAATAACTTCACACACTTTCTCTGACACTCTGGTCTCCTAAATTAAAACTATCTTGGGTCCAGAACATTTCACAAAATAAAAACTCGTTTAATTTCCTCAGGCATTTTATATCATAAAATGGATACAAACTACATGTGACTCTAATTAGAAATTCTGGGAAAGATTAGTATTTTTAAAATAAAGACGCTATTTTTCACAATAAAAAATAGAAAACATAATAAAATATAGACGTTTAACATTCCCTTTTGTAACTACAGATAAATTTGAGAAATGTCGTTCCTCAGTGGAAAGCACTGAATAAGTAAGTAACTCATGAAGTTTAGGACATAGTAACTCATGAAGTTTAGGACAAATTTTACCAATGTAGAAAAACAGGATAAATAAATAAATAAATAAAAGGGCAGTTTAGGGGAACCAGCACGATCAACAGCAGATTTTCTTAAGGTGACAAATACTTTTAAATGCCTGAGAAATTAAACAAGCTTTTATTTTCAAAAATAAAATGAACAGTTGACAAGTGTATATATCCATATGGGCGACTGCGTGTATATGTATCTATACATACACAAAGAAAGAGAAAACAGATATGGCAAGAGTTAACAATTGGTGACTTCAGCAGAAAGGTATACGGGTGCTCATTGTATTTTTATTTTTTCAATTTTTTTCTGTAGGTTTGAAGTTTCATAAATTAAAAAATGAGGATGGGGGAGTTAAAGTAAGCCGTTTCCACTAAGTAATCAGCCCCCATGAACTATTATGACTTGTCTCAATTTAGGCATCTAGCTCATTTGTTAATTCATGACTACATACTCCTGATGATACATAGAGAGACAGAGAGAGGTTACTAGTTTGTTTGTCTTTTTTTTAACTTAAGACTACCCACATTTCATCACTGCCCCGTTCTTTACTTCGCTTGTGTGAATCCTTCTAAATCTTTGTCCTGCCCACGAGTTAGACCTACTCCTGTTATTTATGGAGGCTAGTCATTGAGTGTACTTTATTTCTAAATTACTACTCATCATCTCACAATACAGTATTAGTTTGGCTTTGTCCTCCAAGCCGTTAGTCTAACCAAACTAGGTTTCCTAAATACAAACACGCACATACGAGTTACTTTCTAATACTCAAAATACTAAAAAGGTTGGCAAACCGGGTTAACCCATTGTCATCCCATTATCTCATTTCCTCGTTTTTAAACACAAAGTCAAAAAACATCATGTACATTCAGCAGTAGCTTCGGCGCAACTATGGAACAATTATGAAGTGAAGGTGAATCCCTAAGTCCGGCAAGAAGATTGTTTTACACATTCCTCTGGAAGCCCCAGGGTCTAAGGACCAGACAGATACCCGGACTGCAACAGTCAAGCGCAGGAGAGCACAAGGAGCGGTGAAATGCGGCACGTACTGCCAGAGTCCCCAAGGCGCGGCCGGACGGCACCCGCGAGCGCGGCCTCCCGGGTCCCCGCGCCGGGCGCCCCCCCGCCCCTCCCCTCTGCTCCCGGCGCAGCCTCTCCCGCCCCTCCCCACCCGGCTCCCTCAAGTCTCTACGAACGGAAATGGGAGTCACAGCGCCGGGGACCAGCGGAAACAAAACACAGAGTTGGCCGCGGGGGGGCCGCTCTGGGGGAGAAGGCCCCGGAACGAGGCCGGCTCGCGTGGGCCCGCGCTCCTCACTTCCCCCGCGGCCGCACTCACCCGCTCCAGAATCGGCCCTGTTGCCCTCGCCAGTATTCCTGAGCCGGCTGAAAACGGCAGCGACCTCGGCTCCACGTGCAGTGTTTCTCCGGGTAAGACCTGCAGCTCCCACAACTCGAGTGTGAGGCCCCGGGGCCTTCCCGCGGAATCGGCGCTAAGAAATCCCAACCCCCCTCCCGCCTCCCAGGTGCCCCCGGGTCCAGGACTACAACTCCCAGCAGGTTGCGCGAAACGATCGCCCGAGGCAACGGGGCCTCACGAGGCACAACACCTCAAATCCACTTTGTGTTACACTGTCTTGCTTTCCCAGTACATTCATACACCTCAACAAGCCCAAGAAACAGGACGTTGAATTGGTCCGGGGTGCTGAACTGGGGAAGAGGCCAAATTGCGCATGCGTACAGAACAAGGTTTCCAAGAGGAAAGGAGCAGGTCAAGTTAGGCGAAAGAAAGATGGCGGAGCTTCGCCAGAGGACCCGGAAGCATTTGCCCTTCACTTCCTCCTGTTTGGCTTCTGTCTCACCTACACCCGTCCGGTCGTAGACTGTCTCCGAGACGCTTCCTGTCCGGTGAGTGCCGACCGACTTAAAACGGTAGCCCAGAATGCATTGCGACGGCGTGAGGGCGGAGCCACGGCCGGAAGTAGGACTGTGGCGGCGACGGTTCGGGCGGCTCGGGACTGAAGTGCAAGGTGACTGAGAGGGTGTCTAGGACAGATTCGCCTGTTAGGATTTCGATTGTGGGTTTCTTCACAGGGCCTGTAATGTCTATCGCCTCTGCCCTGCAAGAGGAGAGAGCACTTATAAGTCCCGGGCACCTTTCCGTCTTTGCCCGGGGTCATATCACCACAGCGCCGTTAGGCCCTGAAGTTTACCCTAAGCTTAATAAATAGGACTGATAATACTCCCTTAGGGGGCAGACGGAGGGAGTGGAGCGAGAAGTAGAGGGGTCACGGGTTTGCAGCCCAGCTGCGGCAGTCCAAGGTCAGGCGCGCCCAACCAAGGCGCGCCGGAGACCTCTTAAAAGAACTATTTGGGCGGGACGTGTTCCGTAAGAGGGAAAAAAGGCGATTGTAATCTTAAAAGATTCTGTACCAGCCAAAAATGTTGGAGCTAAAACGTGGCATCGTAAAGTATGTACTGAAGTGTGAACGTACTTGCTGACTTTTGGCTGGTCAGTCATTGCTGTAAATCGTAGAGCCGTACGCTGAGACGTCTCCGCGTGCTGTACCCTTTAATTGCGATTCTCTCCTCGGCTGTTACCTTCCTATCCTTAGAGAAGAATTCCTCAGTGTTCCTGATTATGTCTAATCCCTATCATAAATTCTTCTGGTACCCCATAATACTCGAATATAGAACTTGCCACAGTCGATATTTTACACTTACTTGTGTAAAACGTGTCTCGTGGGTGACGGTAGACAGTCCACACTCAATGTATTTTTGTTCAGTGAAAAAAATGGAAGGGAATAAAGGGAAAGGAACAAGGTTTGATACTGAGAGATGTGTTAATTTCTTGGATAAGTTGAGTTTGGGGTGCCTACAGGACAAACAAGGGACATTTTACAAATGTTAAATATATGGGTTTGGAGTTAAGGAAAAAGACTAAAATTAGAGATGCGATTTGGGAATCATTATTCCTTAGATAATGAATAATCAAAACAAAGTGAATTTCACCCATGTTGTAGTGGAAATAACATCTTTACAGTCAGCTTTAGAGCGTATTAACTGGGAGTATGAAAAATTTAATTTTTCTTATACATAGGTTTATCATGTATAAATGAAGGATGAGAATACATCTCTTTAACTCAACAATATTACTATAAATGTACTAGAAAGGAATATGTATATATATGGAAGTACTCTGGGGAATATCTAGGGTTGAACAAATATTAGGTGACCTTATTGCTGAGTATTAAGCCTGTCTTTAGATTGCCAGAAGGGAAAATATACGTTTTTTTGTTTGTTTTTACTTTGTCCTATCCCACCACAGTGTGATCTTGGGCTAGGTACTTAACCTCTAAGCCTCAGTTTCTCAATATATGGAATGGAAATGATGATCAATGGCACCTTACAGGGCCATTTGTTGTTTGTTTGGAGTCTTTTCTCAGGTATTTTTCTTTTATAGAGTATAAGAATGATGTATATAAAGTCTTCCATTTATTCAAATAGTTTGCTTTCAATCTAGGTAAAGTGTAAATTGTTGATTAGGGATTTCTTTGGTAGTTTTTGTTATTCCAGGGTTTCTTAAGTTTGGCACTGTTGACATTTTGTGCATTGTAGAATATTTAGCAGCGTCTCTGGCCCCTACACCCTAGATACCAGTACTGTCCATTCCAGTCACCACAACCAAAACTGTTAATATCCCCTTGAGGGTAAAATCTCCCCTTTTTCTTCCTCACCCCGCCCCCATTTGTAAATCCCTTTACTGTTCTATAGCCTCCTAGATTAGTGCCTCATAAACTGTCAATGGAGAAAGGCTACATTTTTTTCAACTGTTGAGGAAGAATATTTTTGAAGAATTCAATAAAAATGAATTACTAGAAAAATGAAATTAAAAAAAGACAAAAAACGCAAGTCCTAATTTTTTATTAAGTTCAACAGACGTGAATTGTTTTGTCAAATTGTAAAAGCATATTCCCAATTTCTGTATTACTATACATTAGTAACACAGTTTGTATACAACCACTGATCCATGAACCACACTTTGAACAGCACTATTATAACTTAATTGAAGTCCATTGTTGGTATCAGGTAATTTTGAGGGGTAGGGCCAAAGGAAGTGTGTTAAGATGTCTGGCTTTCAGAAGTTTTCCCAAGCTATATTGAGGTGTAACTTTTATATCACCATTCCAATGTAAAGCTTGATAAACACTTTCAGTCTATAAACTGTTTGAGGAAAATTCTCATCTTCTAATTATTTATTCCCTCCTAACTTTTTTTTTTCTGGTATTCCTGCTGCAAATATTTGTTGTAATTTGAAATTATGTTTGCATTTGATCTTTCAGGCCACTAAATGAGATATCAGTAGAGATGCCTCCTTTGTCCACTGAATTTCTTTAGTCAGAAAATCATGTATTTTAGTTTCAGGAAGTTTAAAGACAGGGAAATTTTCGAGTCCTTGTTTTTAAGATTCAGACTTCCATATTTTCCTTCACTGGGTGTGCTCCTTAGGTTGCTTGATCCTCTCCTCTTATTGCTGAACTTCTTGAGCTGGCTACTGTTTTTCTTTGTTGGTTCTTTGGACTTAGGATTTGGTTGTTATAGTATCCTTGAATGGCTGTAATCCTACAGTTGCAGGATGCAGTAGAGCATCCTCTCCTGGCTATGGGTCTGTGAAATAGAAACTGCAAGGTTGTCACTTCTGGTTAAGGTACCTGTCTCCAGTCTCCCTGCCAAGCTCCCTTTTGGAATTTTGAGGACATCATGGATACCAGGCACATCAATTTGGGGGTCAGTGTCCAATTCCTGCTGTAGTCGATAGTTTCCTAACAGAGATCTATCAACACTACTAACTCTGGTCCAAGACCAAGTTCATAGAAGAAGAAACACCCCATACCAGATCCTGTGCTTTCTTTAGTCCCTAACCCCAATGAAGTCATAGGCCCACATTGTTCTCTGCTTTAGGTCCCCATGGGTTTTTGGTTAAGAAGCAAAAAACTTGTTAGTGGAGTGGACAGGGGAAAGGAGCTATGGTCAGGTGACTATGTTACCAGCATTCTACTCTCTCTAGACCGAGTTGTGGTATGGTTTGTTCTGTAGCAATTAGTAGAATTAGATTCCTGCTTTATGATATATTTATAGTTATTTTAACAAATATATATATATATATATATATATATATATATATATATATATATATATTCTGGTTTTGGTTTTCAGTAAACAGAATCACCATGATTCTTCAAAAGCTCTTCAGGTTTTCCTCTATCATTCAGTCAGCAGTCTCAGTCCATTTACGGAGGAACATTGGTGTTACAGCAGTAGCATTTAACAAGGAACTCGATCCTGTACAGAAACTCTTCGTGGACAAGATCAGAGAATACAGATCTAAGCGACAGTAAGTGGGCATATAATCAACCATGGTATAAACACAAATATTCAAAGTATATAATTTTTGAGATGTAATAAAAAATTATTTGGTATTTGAAAGTGTCTTAAGACTTTGAGCTGATCTCTTAACATAGATGATCATTAGGTGCCCCCAAAGAAGGAGAAATTCTTTTTTTAATTGCAAACTTCAGCTTCCTTATATGGATTCCTAGGGACAGCCCCATATAATCTAATACAGTGTTATACACATTCTTATAATGTCATTTATCTTAAACTAAGAGCCAATTCATACAAGCACATAGATCTGGGAAATCATCTAGCAATCATATCCAAGAAAACTAAACCTCTTAAACGTTGATTAACCTAAGGTCATAAAACTCATTGGGAAAAAGCATGTAATGAGAGTGTTCTAATGCTCAATTTAGTACCCTTTTTGTGACATCATGATTTCGGGGAAATATATAAGTGTAGCAGTTTTTCTTTAATGTGGTTTCTATAGTTGTAGATCTCTGGAAATGTCAAAGGATAAAAGACTGAAATGGTATAAAACAAGTCGGGGGAAAACATCCTTACAGAGATGAATGACAACCTTGCCCATCAAGTCCAGCCCTTCATTTTAGGAAAAGAGGCGTAGACGTTCATCCATAGCATCCATAGTTCTGCTATCTGCCATCTACTGTGTACAAAGCACTGGCCCATAAACTGGTGGCCACAAAGGAAGAAGCCACACTGCATTTCCACAATATTCCTAAAATCTGATAGGGGTAGAAAGCTTGTGAGCAGATAACTATAAAAAAAGGAAAAACAGGTTTTGCACTAAGGTTGTGACATTCAGTGTTTGGGAAATTCATAGGAAGGAGAGCTCCTTTCTACTCAGAAGCATTTTGTAAGGTTTTTTGGACCAGTTAAGGTTTTATCTCAACTTTGAAGGCAATGTCAGGGATCATTCATTCCTCTTGAGAATCTCATAGACAGCTATTTCATCTTCTTTCCAGTTTAAAAAAAAAGTGATGAATTTGTTCACACTATAATTTGCTTATAGTCTGAAAGAACTTAATGCCCCAGAAGGCCATCAGTAGATATCTACCCTTGGGGTATACTCCAGGCTAATAACTGTTGGTATGGAGGTTGGACAGAAAATGAAGTTGGGAAGAGATTAAATTTAGGAAGAAAGAATTGTATGCTTATGAAAACTAGAATGCACAAAATATTTGGGAAATTGTGTGATTCTGTTTCCCTCGAGTATAGGGTTCATGAGGAGTCTAATGACCAGTAAGAATAGAATGGAGTTAGAATAAGGGATTTTGGAAGGCCTTAACTGTAGGTAGAACAAATAAGATTACATGGTAGACATTTGTGAGAAAGGTTTTTGAGCAGGATGATGGGGTAGATTATTCTGCTTTGGAAAGGTAAGTTTAGTTACAGTAAATAAGAAGAATTGGAATGAGAATGGAGCGTAGGCAGAGATGTTAGGGAAATGTAATCTGAGCAATAGCTACTGACAGCCTGGGCTTTACAACAGTGGGAATGTAGAAGTGACAGGGTGAGAACATTGAGAGACTGAGAACTATCTTGGTAGAAGGCTAGAGAGAAGGGAGCAATCAGAGAAAATAGACTTGAGACTGGGTAACTAACGAAAGGGTGATGCCCATTACCAGAAATAAGAGAGCGTGAAGGGAATTTGATTGTCTTATGGGCATCTTAGCATTGATGTTGTTTGCACTTTTAAGTGTCCTAAAAGTCTGTCCAACAAAAATTTGGTCTTTGATTGTACCATGAACTAAAGGAGTCTGTGGTTCGTTTATTCATTTGTGCAGTAAACAGTATGGAGAAATATTCTGAGCATGGACTCTGGGCTGGAATCCAGTGCTATTTCTTATTAGCTCTGAAACCTCAGGCAGGTTATTTAAGCTCTGTGACTCATTTTCCTCATGTATAAAATGGGGATGATAGCAACAGTACCTGCTTTCCTGATGTGGTAGTTAGGTTCAGGTGTCAACTTGGCCAGGTGAAGGTGCCTAGTTCTATTGCTGTGGACTTGAGCCAGTGGCATGTGAAGCTCATCTGTCGCTGATCACATCTGCAGTCAGCTAGGAGGGGGGCCTGCTGCAATGAATGATGCTTGATTTAATTGTCTGGATGCTAAAATGAGAGAGCTCAACACAGCACAGCTCAGCCCAGGCCTTTGGAGATGCGGAAAGAAATCACCCTGGGGGGGAAAGTTATTGGAATCCAGAGGCCTGAAGAGAAGGCCAGCAGAAATCACCCTGTGCCTTCCTGTGTAAGAAAGAACCTCAGTTGAAAGTTAGCTACCTTTCTTTGAAGAAGTATACGTTTTTAACTAAATAAATCCCCATTTATTAAAAGCCAATCCATGTCTGTTGTTGCATTCCGGCAGCTAGTAAACTAGAACACCTGGATTA
Source organism: Tamandua tetradactyla (assembly GCF_023851605.1). NCBI lineage: Eukaryota > Metazoa > Chordata > Mammalia > Pilosa > Myrmecophagidae > Tamandua > Tamandua tetradactyla. Next base: position 84,709,157 of record NC_135336.1, on the reverse strand, counting down.
AGTGATTCAATAAATTAGCACTAGTGTTTAAAATAAACATCTCTTGAGTGTCTGCTTTGTCCCAGTTACCATGCTGGAGCCTGGGATATAAAAATAAACCAAATGGGCAGAGACTTATATTCAGTTGAGAAGGCAGATGATTTCTGGCCCTCTTTTATCATAAGAATGCATATTAAAGGTAATTCTCAGTGACACTAGTTAGATCTCAAAGTTGTTTCTAAAGCTTTGTGAATCCCAAAGCTGGAAGATAATCATCAGAGTATCTGGTTGAAGGCTCTAAAACTGCACTTTCATTTTGGTAGCTACTATCCACATGTTACTATTTAAATTAATTAAAATTAAATTTTATTGCCTAGATAAAATAACAAACTCCCAGACTTAGAATTTTGGGCCTCCCATGATTTTGGTTCCTGCTGTCTTTTCTACGTGAACTACTCAGTATTCCCCACATGCAGCCAGTGCTTTTCCATCTACCTCCATGTCTTTGCTTTTTTTGTTTTAGAATGCTTCAAATTAAAGTTTGACCCCAAATGCCACCTTTTTTAAATGAAATGTTCACTTATAAACTCAGCAAAAACTGATCTCTCCCCATCTTGAATAGTCTTTTTTAAAACCAAGTTATCACATAATTCCGTTGCACTGTAAATATTTTTAATATGCTCTTTGGTCTTCTATATTGCAAAGTCGCTGAGGGTAGCACATTGTGCATCTTTAGTAAGAACTTATCCTTGAGATATCCATTTATTAGAATCTCTTAAAAGACTTGTAGAGCATTTAGTGATAGCTGGTTAAAATGGATAATAATAATAGGTAATGGTTATTGAGTGCTCACAGTGTGCCAGGTACTGTGCTAAGTGGTACATGCAGGTTATCTCTACACCACCCTTATGTAGGACCTTCATGTCAAATCTCATATTAAAATAGCTAGATTTGAAATTCAAGTGAAAATATTTTATTTTCTTTCTGAAATGTGTATTTTTTCCTACATGAATACCTTTTGAAACTTGATGATGAGAAGTAATTTTGTTTTTGAAACTCAGTGCATAAAAATAAGTTTTATTTGCTCATTTACACAACAGGACATCTGGAGGACCTGTTGATGCTGGCCCAGAGTATCAGCAAGAGCTGGATAGGGAACTTTTTAAGCTTAAGCAAATGTATGGTAAAGCAGACATGAATACGTTCCCTAACTTCACATTTGAAGGTAAGTGTCTTTAATCGCAGGTGGATTCTTGTAGGAAATTATTTTAAGTGGAAGTATATTTATTAATAATGATTTATTTAGATTATTTAGAAAAGTAAATGATAAGTATTTGTGACCTTTCTAGATAGATAACAGTGGTCTGTGCCCAGAAGCTCTCAACTTTTGCTTGTAGTATAGACCACATAACATAGAGGTTAAATGGTAGAGATTTGGAGTCAAACTCTGCGATCTTGTGTCCTGATACTATCACTTAAAAACTGTGTGATATTGGATAGTAAACTGGTGTTTGTTTCTTTTGACATTTGGGTAGAATTGTAGCATCTTCTCCATATAGTTGTAGTTAAACGACATAATATATGTAAAGTCAATTAATAGAGAAGCTGGCTCATGCTAAGTGCTGAATAAATATTTAGCTATTATATTTCTTGTAGATGTTTAAAAACAATATAGATATTTACTAAAATAAATTAGAAAATTGATGATGATGCATTTTATTTCAGTATTGCCAAGCTTAAACTTTTTTTTTTTTCCCTTAGATCCCAAATTTGAAGCCATTGAAAAACCCCAGTCCTAAAGAAATAATGTAAAATTAGTTTAGTGATTTCTTGTGGATTAGTTCTATAACTAATCAGTAATATCAAAATAAACTTTTATTCCACAATTGTCTAACATTCTTTTGTTAATTCTGATTCCAAGTAAGTTACTTGGTAATGTTGGGTGCATGCCCGAGTGGACTGAAATCTGTGCTTTAGGGTTGTTTTAAATCCTTTTATTTGATTATAATGAAAGAGATGGAGATCTTATATAAATTGGGCAGAACTTGCCCATAACCCTGCTAGACTCTACTCATTAAGGAACAGTATCCATTTAAAGATACCTCCTACTAGGGAAGACTTACTGGATAAGGGAAACACTCTTTACCTAAGGGACTGGTTGCTCAGAAAGAATAAAACACAGTCTCCCAGAATATAAAAAAACAGTTTATAAATCCTTTGTCATACCTATTTTTTTTTTTAGGAAACTCAAACCAATTTTTGAATATGTATAGGGACATCTGTTAGATTTTACCTTTCGTCGCCTCAAATGCTAAATGCAAATGATTTTCTCTCAATAACCCAGGTCCCTCATCTTCCCATGTAGTATATGATCACAGGTCCTATTGCAGTTATGTACAGACAGAGGGAAAGCGGGGGTCGGGGTGCAGGTGAGGGACTTCTGAAAAAGAACTTGCTTTGAAAGATTAAGCTGCATACTGGTGTTTTGTCCCAGGTAATGGACAGTATGCTGATAAATGACATAGCAGGCATCATCAAAATTTCAGAATCTATAGATAACTTTCAACGAAATTAGAGAAAAAAAAGGAAACACAGGCATGCACAGTTACAGAACATTCATGCATAAAATTGTGGATTCCCATATACCACCCCACTACTAACTCCTTGCATTGGTGTGGAACATTGATGATAGCATATTTTTAAAATTCTACTATTTAAATTAAAATCCATGGTTTAACTTAGGGTTCACTGATTATGTAGTATAGTTTCTGGGATTTAAAAAATTTTTTTTCTGTTACCATAGAGACAATCTAACATTTCCCCTTTTCATCACACTCATATATATATTTCAGTGCTGTTAATTAAATCACAATAGTGTACTTCCATCACCACCATCCAACATCCATTACCAAAACAATTCCATCATTCCAACTAGGAACACTTTACATTTTTTTTTTTTTTATTAATTAACGGAAAAAAGAAATTAACCCAACATTTAGAAATCATACCATTCTACATATGCAATCAGTTATTCTTAACATCATCACATAGATGCATGATCATCGTTTCTTAGTACATTTGCATCGGTTTAGAAGAACTAGCAACACAACCGAAAAAGATATAGAATGTTAATATAGAGAAAAAAATAAAAGTAATAATAGTAAAAACAAAACAAAACAAAAACCTATAGTTCGGATACAGCTTCATTCAGTGTTTTAACATGATTACTTTACAATTAGGTATTATTGTGCTGTCCATTTTTGAGTTTTTGTATCTAGTCCTGTTGCACAGTCTGTATCCCTTCAGCTCCAATTACCCATTATCTTACCCTGTTTCTAACTCCTGCTGGACTCTGTTACCAATGACATATTCCAAGTTTATTCTCGAATGTCGATTCACATCATTGGGACCATACAGTATTTGTCTTTTAGTTTTTGGCTAGACTCACTCAGCATAATGTTCTCTAGGTCCATCCACGTTATTACATGCTTCATAAGTTTATCCTGTCTTAAAGCTGCATAATATTCCATCGTATGTATATACCACAGTTTGTTTAGCCACTCGTCTGTTGATGGACATTTTGGCTGTTTCCATCTCTTTGCAATTGTAAATAACGCTGCTATAAACATTGGTGTGCAAATGTCCGTTTGAGTTTTTGCCCTTAATTCCTTTGAGTAGATTCCCAGCAATGGTATTGCTGGGTCATATGGCAATTCTATATTCAGCTTTTTGAGGAACCGCCAAACTGCCTTCCGCAGTGGTTGCACCATTTGACATTCCCACCAACAGTGGATAAGTGTGCCTCTTTCACCGCATCCTCTCCAGCACTTGTCATTTTCTGTTTTGTTGATAATGGCCATTCTGGTGGGTGTGAGATGATATCTCATTGTGGTTTTGATTTGCATTTCTCTAATGGCCAGGGACATTGAGCATCTCTTCATGTGCCTTTTGGCCATTTGTATTTCCTCCTCTGAGAGGTGTCTATTCAAGTCTTTTTCCCATTTTGTAATTGGATTGGCTGTCTTTTTGTTGTTGAGTTGAACAATCTCTTTATAAATTCTGGATACTAGACCTTTATCTGATATGTCATTTCCAAATATTGTTTCCCATTGTGTAGGCTGTCTTTCTACTTTCTTGATGAAGTTCTTTGATGCACAAAAGTGTTTAATTTTGAGGAGTTCCCATTTATTTATTTCCTTCTTCAGTGCTCTTGCTTTAGGTTTAAGGTCCATAAAACTGCCTCCAATTGTAAGATTCATAAGATATCTCCCTACATTTTCCTCTAACTGTTTTATGGTCTTAGACCTAATATTTAGATCTTTGATCCATTTTGAGTTAACTTTTGTGTAGGGTGTGAGATATGGGTCTTCTTTCATTCTTTTGCATACGGATATCCAGTTCTCTAGGCACCATTTATTGAAGAGACTGTTCTGTCCCAGGTGAGTTGGCTTGACTGCCTTATCAAAGATCAAATGTCCATAGATGAGAGGGTCTATATCTGAGCACTCTATTCGATTCCATTGGTCGATATATCTATCTTTATGCCAATACCATGCTGTTTTGACCACTGTGGCTTCATAATATGCCTTAAAGTCAGGCAGTGCAAGACCTCCAGCTTCTTTTTTTTTCCTCAAGATGCTTTTAGCAATTCGGGGCACCCTGCCCTTCCAGATAAATTTGCTTATTGGTTTTTCTATTTCTGAAAAATAAGTTGTTGGGATTTTGATTGGTATTGCATTGAATCTGTAAATCAATTTAGGTAGAATTGACATCTTAACTATATTTAGTCTTCCAATCCATGAACACGGTATGCCCTTCCATCTATTTAGGTCTTCTGTGATTTCTTTTAGCAGTTTTTTGTAGTTTTCTTTATATAGGTTTTTTGTCTCTTTAGTTAAATTTATTCCTAGGTATTTTATTCTTTTAGTTGCAATTGTAAATGGGATTCGTTCCTTGATTTCCCCCTCCGCTTGTTCATTGCTAGTGTATAGAAATGCTACAGATTTTTGAATGTTGATCTTGTAACCTGCTACTTTGCTGTACTCATTTATTAGCTCTAGTAGTTTTGTTGTGGATTTTTCCGGGTTTTCGACGTATAGTATCATATCGTCTGCAAACAGTGATAGTTTTACTTCTTCCTTTCCAATTTTGATGCCTTGTATTTCTTTTTCTTGTCTAATTGCTCTGGCTAGGACCTCCAACACAATGTTGAATAAAGTGGTGATAGTGGACATCCTTGTCTTGTTCCTGATCTTAGGGGGAAAGTTTTCAATTTTTCCCCATTGAGGATGATATTAGCTGTGGGTTTTTCATATTTTCCCTTTATCGTTTTAAGGAAGTTCCCTTGTATTCCTGTCTTTTGAAGTGTTTTCAACAAGAAAGGATGTTGAATCTTGTCAAATGCCTTCTCTGCATCAATTGTGATGATCATGTGATTTTTCTGCTTTGATTTGTTGGTATGGTGTATTATATTAATTGATTTTCTTTTGTTGAACCATCCTTGCATACCTGGGATGACCCTTTACATTTTAAGCCTTAACTTCCCATCCTCAATCCTCACCCTGTCCCTGGTAAACTATATTCTAGATTTTGACTCTGAGTTTGCTTATTCTAATTGTTTCAGATTATTACAGTATGTGTCCTTTTGTATCTGGCTAATTTCACTCAACATATGACTTCAGTGTTCATGTGGCATGTATCACGACTTCATTCCTTTTTAATGGCTAAATAATAATCCGTTGGATATACCACATTTTATTTATCTGTTCATTGGTGGGTGGATACTTGGGTTGCTTCCATCTTTTAGCAGTTGTGAATAATGCTGCTATGAACATTGATGAACATATATCTGTTTGAGACCCTGCTTTCAATTTTGGGTGTATACCTCATAATGGGATGGCCAGGTGGTGTGGTAGTTTTATATTTAGCCTTGCCTTTTTATATTGATATATCCAACATAGGTCAATAGGGGTCTTTTTTTTTTTTTAATGAGTGTGCAGCTTAATGTCTTGTAGCTTCACTTTGTATATCCTTGATAAATAGTGAGATTTTGCAAACATTTCGTGTTTTTCAACAATTTGCATTTCATCATTTCAGTATTTGCTTTATTTTGCTGTTATTTTAAATATGAACATAGTAAGTTTTTTCCATTATTTTTAGGAGATCTTTGTACAATCTGCATACAAATCATTTTACAATCGCATATGTGACAAAAGTATGAAATGGATTGGCTTACAGGGGTCCCAGGCCCCAAACAATTTAGAAATCCTGCAGGGTGTACTCTGTTAGATTTCAAGGTCTGAGAATCATCTGTGGAATGATCTTTTGTCCTCTGGGTCTGATGGAGTGACAACCTCACTCTTTCCAAGTGGTCGTCTAACAGCCATGATCTCCGCAAATACTGGGGGGAAGGTTTACTATTATTAGGCATCTGGATGGCAGCCTGGCTTTAGGCTCCACCCTCATTAAACATTGGGGTAGCATCCAGATTCTTGACTATCCCCAGGCATCTGAGAAAACGGGTGACCTTCTGAACAATGGGGCAGAAGGCCTGCCCTCTCCAAGCTCTGGGGCATACTCACCCTTTTCATACATGGCTGGGCTCTCTAGACTGAAGAAGATGTTTTCAGTCCAGTCCTCAGCTTCCAGGGTTTTGCCTTAGAAGTATTTTTTTCCTTTAATCTGACCCTTTTCTGTCTCTTAGTCCAGGCTGGCAGTGGTTCTGTTTATACTGATCTTGCAAAAAACTGGGTTTCACATATAGTACATGGGTTGAAACCATCAGACAAAAGAACTTTCCACAAATCCTTTCTGGTTAACTGCATTTCCAATTTTGATGTGCACTGAAATGGCTGACTTGGCTCTATGTTCAGTTAAACCCTCACATGGAGCACTATTATCTGGGAACTCATTTTCCAGAAGCACAGAATTTTCCAAACCATTAATTTCTGGTTTCTTTGTGCCCCAAGAGTTCATTTCTCAGCTTATCCTTTCTTACACTTTAATATAAGCTGGAAGGAGAAGCTAGCTGTACTTTCCACATTTAGCTTCTAAATCTCAACTATCCAAGCTTGTCACTTTCAAATTCTGCCTTCTATCTGACATCAGGACTCAATTTTGCCAAGTCCTCTGCCACTTTAATGCAAGGACCATCTTTCTCCCAGTTTGCAATGACACATTAATCATTTCCTTCTAGGGCCTCATTGGAAGTACCTTTAATGTCCATATTTCTACCAACAGTCTCTTCAAAGTAATCTAGGGTTTTTCTATCAAGCACCTCATAATTCTTCTAGCCGTTACCTACTACCTATTTTCAAAGTTATTTCCACATTTTTGGTATTTGGAATAGCAGCAGCCCACTCCTAGTACCAAAATCTGTTTTACTTTGCTAGGCTCTTTAAAGCAGATACCATGAAATGGGTTAGCTTAACAATGGGAATTTATTAGCTTACAGTTTGGGGGCTGAGAAAAATGCTCAAATCGCATCACCAAGGCAATGCTTTGTGCCTGAAGACCAGCTCCTGGCGATCCTTGACTCCTCTGCCGCATGGCAAGGCACAAAGTGGCATCTGCTGATCTCTCCCTTCTCTTCTGTATTTCATTGCTTTCAGTTTCTTGCTTTCCATGGCTTGCTCTCCCTGTCAGAATTTCATTCTCTTATCAAAGCCTCCAGGAGGATTAAGACCCATACTAATTGAGTTGGGTCATGCCTTAACTTTAGTAACCTCATCAACAGGTCCTACTTACAATAGGCTTACACTCAGGGATGTATTAGCTTTAAGTACATGATTTTCTGGGATACATACAGTTCCAAACTTCTTTATTAAATTTATTCCACTTCAAAAAAGGAATAGTTTTACACTGTGAAATACCATACTAGCCGAAGTCTAACCTGCTAAAAAATACCTTTTTTAAAAAACATAAAAATATTACCTAAGAAGTATAGAGGTGATTAAATAAATAAAAGAGGTAAAAATGGAGTTTGGGGAGGTGAAATAGTAAGAAGAGACAGCCCAGTTTTCTTCAAAGTTAAATGGTGACAGGTAAGTTGAACTATTCTAATGTAAATAATTGTATGCATTGAAACAAGGAATTTGCCATTTTAATTATAGTCCTTTTTTTCTTTATTAGAGAAGTTGTGGGTTTATAGGATAATCATGGTTTCCCATATAACACTTTATTTATTATGAACACCTTGCATTTGTGTGGAACATTTGTTACAATTGATGATAAAACATTTTAGTAATTGTACTAACAATAGCCATTGGTTTAACTTAGGGTTCACTGTTTATTTAGTGTAGTTACATAGATTTTTAAAAAAAATCTTTATTGATAAATCTTCACACACATATACAAGGTGTACAATCTATGGCTCACAATATCATCACATAGTTGTATATTCATCACTATAATCATTTTTTAGAACATTTGCATCACTCCAGAAAAAGAAATAAAAAAGGAAAAAGAAAAAACTCATACATATCATAGCCTTTACCCCTCCTTCTCATTGACCACTATATTTTTGTCTACCCATTTTATATGGTCCTTTTTGAAGGTAATTGAGGATGTCAGAAAATCTAGTTGCAGAGGGCTTTCTTCTAACATCCCCTGAATCAGCTGTACTTCTCCCAGCTGTGGCAGCCAAACTGCCCTGAAACAGTGGTGCAACTGTTAGTCTAAGTAGAGAACCAACTGACCCTTTTAGCATATGTGTCATCTTTCTCCCACCCAGAATTTAGTTGAATATTATCATTTATACTCTTTCATACCTATTTACCTCATAGATATATATTTAATCTCTCTCTTGCAAATATTTGGAGTTATCCCAATCTCTTTGTCACATAAGCAGAAAGATTCCATTTGTGACTCACTGCAAGAATACTGCATTAAGCACCACCTCTGTGCCCTGTGTTACATGGCTGTACATTTATAGCTAAATTTGAGGCAGGAAAGTGTTCCCTCTGTTTTCCAGCTGAACTCACTGGTGGTCATATGAGTCATGGGCCCTATCCTCTTCCTCAGAGCCCCTTCTCTCTGTTGAGGCAGCACAAACTCTACAAACTGCTGCCTTTGGTGCGTCAGCCTAATATGTACTCTTCATCCTGCATTTAACCAGTTGAGTTAACCTTTATACATTTACAAAGGGAAATTGTGCCCTCTTGTTTGGGTAAATTTCATAGAGTAAATGGCAGTTTATGAGTGGAAATAGGAAAATTTATTTACTTTTGAATTAATATTCATTGTTAGCAATTAATCAGAATTTAAATGAGACTTCATCATTCTGATTTTCAGTCATTTTTACCATTTACCTCTGGAAATATCTTGACACCTGTAAAAAGGAATGTCGGAAATGAATGGATTCTTCCTATAACCTCTGGTGATGTCTTTTTACTAACATAGTTCTGTCTTATCTGTCAGTGTTCTTCCCTCCTTGTAACCATTTATCTTCAGATTCTCTAGAAATGCACACAGAGAATTCAAGCCCAGTGTAGATATCATTACTGAAAAGAACTGCTGCCTTTAATCGTCAGCATATCTTACTCCCCTGCTAAACCAAATTCATTCTCATTTCACCTCTGTGCTTTGTTCTTAGTACTCCCTTTACTGAAAACATGCATCTGCTCCCTTTGGATGACAGCTGAAGCCACTTCTCCTGGGAGTTTTCTCCCAGCCCTACCTTTCTCCACCCCAGGTAGACTCGTGCAATTTTTCAACTCCCAACCCATATAAACACTATAACACTTTATCTTTGCTTCAGTTTCCTCATATGTAATAATAGTATTGTGAGGGTAAAATGAGTTCATGGAAAGTTGCTTAGAATAGTGCCTGGCTAATAGTAAACATGTGATAATTGTTACCTGTTATCATCATCATTATTAGCCTGTTGTTGTCTTCACTATATCATAAACTCCATGAAAGCAGAAATTATTTCTGTCTTATTCATGTTGTATTTCCAGCATGTGAATAAATACTGTTGAATCAAAGAATTTTTAGAAAGTCTTTACTAAGGGGTTCTAGTTTGCTAGCTGCTGCAATGCAATATACCAGGAATGGAATGGCTGTTAAAAAAGGGGAACTTAATAAGTTGCTAGTTTACAGTTCTAAGGCCAGAAAATGTTCCAATTAAAGCCAGTCTACAGAAATATCCAATCTAAGGCATTCAGGGAAAGATACCTTGGTTCAAGAAGGCCGATGAAGGAAGGGGAGAAGATGGCGGCTTAGTAAGACGCGCGGGTCTTAGTTCCTCCTCCAGAAAAGCAACTAAAGAAACAGAAACAATACGAAACAGCTCCCGGAGTCACGACAGAGACCAAAAAAGACAGCGTACCCCATTCTGGAACGGCTGAACGGGTAGGGAGAATCCACTGCTGTGAGATACCCGAGGGGTGCACGTTTTCCCGGCTGGGGTGGCTGGCGTCTGGGGTCCCCTCCACGCACGTGGCTCCCCGGTCTGACTGGGAACATTGGATAGCGGGGCCCTCCCGTCACGCTTGGCGTCTCGGGCCAGCTGGGCAATTTGGACCGGCACTCCCCCAAGCCACGGCCAGCGACCCCCGCCTCCACGCGCGGTTTCCCGGGCTGACTGCCCCGCAGACAAACGACCGCCACGAGCGCCACCTACTGGGCAGGAAAAGAAAAACAGAGCCCAGAGATTCCACAGAAAAACCTTTCAACCAGCTGGGTCCCACACCCAGGGAGATCTGATCAAATGCCCAGACACCAGCAGAAAATAATGGATGACGCTCGGAAAATTGAAGATATGGCCCAATCAAAGGAACAAACCAATAGTTCAAATGAGATACAGGAGCTGAGACAACTAATGCTGAATATACGAACAGAAATGGAAAAACTCTTCAAAAACCAAATCAATAAATTGAGGGAGGACATGAAGAAGATATGGGCTGAACAAAAAGAAGAAATAGAAAATCTGAAAAAACAAATCACAGAACTTATGGGAGTGAAGGACAAAGAAGAAAAAATGGAAAAAACAATGGATACCTACAATGGTAGATCTAAAGAGACAGAAGCTACAATTAGTGAACTGGAGGATGGAACAACTGAATTCCAAAAAGAAACAGAAACTATAGGGAAAAGAATGGAAAAACTTGAGCAGGGAATCAGGGAACTGAATGACAATATGAAGCGCACAAATATACGTGTTGTGGGTGTCCCAGAAGGAGAAGAGAAGGGAAAAGGAGGAGAAAAACTAATGGAAGAAATTATCACTGAAAATTTCCCAACTCTTATGAAAGACCTAAATATACAGATCCAAGAAGTGCAGCGCACCCCAAAGAGAATAGACCCAAATAGGCGTTCTCCAAGACATTTACTAGTTAGAATGTCAGAGGTCAAAGAGAAAGAGAGGATCTTGAAAGCAGCAAGAGAAAAACAATCTGTCACATACAAGGGAAACCCAATAAGACTATGTGTAGATTTCTCAGCAGAAACCATGGAAGCTAGAAGACAGTGGGATGATATATTTAAATCACTAAAAGAGAAAAACTGCCAACCAAGACTCCTATATCCAGCAAAATTGTCCTTCAAAAATGAAGGAGAAATTAAAACATTTATAGACAAAAAGTCACTGAGAGAATTTGTGACCAAGAGACCAGCTCTGCAAGAAATACTAAAGGGAGCACTAGAGTCAGATACGAAAAGACAGAAGAGAGAGGTATGGAGTAAAGTGTAGAAAGAAGGAAAATCAGATATGATATATATAATACAAAAGCCAAAATGGTAGAGGAAAATATTATCCAAACAGTAATAACACTAAAAGTTAATGGACTGAATTTCCCAATCAAAAGACATAGAATGGCAGAATGGATTACGACCCAGCAATACCACTGCTAGGTATCTACTCAAAGGACTTAAGGGCAAAGACACAGACGGACATTTGCACACCAGTGTTTATAGCAGCATTATCTACAACTTCAAAGAGATGGAAACAGCCAAAATGCCCATCAACAGACGAGTGGCTAAACAAACTGTGGCGTATACCTACGATGGAATATTATGCAGCTTTAAGACAGACTAAACTTATGAAGCATGTAATAACATAGATGGACCTAGAGAACATTATGCTGAGTGAGTCTAGCCAAAAACTAAAGGACAAATACTGTATGGTCCCACTGATGTGAACCGACATTCGAGAATCAGCTTGGACTATATCATTGGTAACAGAGACCAGCAGGAGTTAGAAACAGGGTAAGATAATGGGTAATTGGAGCTGAAGGGATACAGACTGTGCAACAGGACTAGATACAAAAACTCAAAAATGGACAGCACAATAATACCTAAGTGTAACGTAACTAGGTTGGAACACTGAATGAAGCTGCACCTGAAATATGGTTTTTTGTTTGTTTGTGTGTTTGTATCTTTTGTTTTTGTTTTTTTCTTTTTCCTTTTTATATATATATATATTAGTAGTATTATTATTTTAATTCTCTTCTCTATATTAACATTCTATATCTTTTTCTGCTGTTTTGCTAGTTCTTTTCCTAAATCGATGCAAATGTACTAAGAAATGATGATCATACATCTATGTGATGATACTAAGAATTACTGAGTGCATGTTGTAGAATGGAATGATTTCTAAATGTTGTGTTAATTTCTTTTCTTTTTTTTGATTAATAAAAAAATTTAAAAAATAAATAAATAAATAAATAAATAAAAAAGAAGGCCGATGAAGTTCAGGGCTTCTCACTCAAGTGAGAGGCATATGTCAGACACGGTCAGGGTTTCTCTCTTGGCTGTAAGGGCACATGGCGAACATGGCATCATCTGCTAGCTTCCTCTCCAGCTCCCCAAGAGTCATTTCCCTTCTTTATCACCAAAAGTCACTGGCTGGTGGACTCTGTGCTTTGTGGTGCTGTGGCATTCTCTGCTCTCTCAGAATCTCATGGCTTTCTCTCGTTATTCTCTAGCTTTTTCTAAAGTGCTTTTAAAAGAGTTCAATAAAACCAATCAAAACCCACCTGGAATGGGTGGAGACATGTCTCCACCTAATCAGGTTTAATACCCACACTAATTGAGTCACATCTCCAAGGAGATAAGCTAATTAAAGTTTTCAACAAACAGTACTTCTAATAGGGATTAGAAGAAACGGCTGCCTTTATAAAAAATGGATCTGGATTTAAACATGACTTTTCTAGGGTACATAAATCCTTTCAAACTGGCACATAAGGGAAAAGGGGGAAATAAAAGTATAAAGTGTGACTTTGCCAGATCATACATTCTGTCTTTTTTTCATACTCTTCAGTTATCCATATAGAGTCCAAGGGACTAGAACTTTTCTTAGGTTCTTTATTCCAAAAAAAATCAGGATACCTCCAGCATACATGCATGGTTGTTTTAGGTTGCAAGCTGCTGGAAAGCAGTATACTAGAAACAGAATGGCTTTTAAAAAGGGGAATTTACTAAATTGCAAGTTGAGTTGACTGTTGGAGATTGAATCATATAAATAGGATCTTTGAAGATGCTATTAGTTAAGGTGTGCCCAAACTGAATTAAGGTGGGCCTTTATACTATAAGGTTGAACTCTTTATAGCAAAGGAAATTGAACAGTGCAGGAGAAGTCATATGGAGCAGCCAGAAGTGAAGTCAGTGGAACCCAGAAGAGAAAGAAGGTGCTGACATGTACATTATCATGTGATTGAAAAGTCAAGGAACCCCAAAGATTGTTAGCCATCCAGAAGATACCTAGGAGTATCTTCTGGATGGCTTTTTATGGTTTTTTCCATAAAAACCACACCCTAGGAGGAAGCAGTCTTTCTACATTCTGAGACTGTTAGCCAATAAATTCCTGTTTTTAAGCTAGCCCATTTTATGATGTTTGTTTTAGCAGCAAGAAAACTAAGACATGATAAAATAATGCCTGCCAGCTTCCCAACTTCATAGTAGTATGGTACTGTATTAGTTATCTCTTACTGCATAACAAATTATCCCAAAACTTAGTTGCTTAAAACAAAAATTATATGTCATAGTTTCATATATGTCATGGTAGGAATCTGGGAGCAAGTTAGCTGGGTAGTTCTGATAGTTTTTCATGAGTTTGCAGTTAAATATTTAGTCAGGGTTGCAATCATCTGAAGTCTTGACTAGCTGGAGGATCCACTTCCAATGCTCACTCACATGCCTGCCAACTTAGTATTGGTTCTACCTCACCAAGTAGGCTTCTCCATAGGACTGCTTGGATGTTCTCAAGGTATCACAGCTGGATAACCCAGAGAGAGTGGCCCAAGACAGAAGACAAAGAGGAAGCCTATTGCGTCTTATGATCTAATGTTAAAAGTCACATACCATCACTTCTCCTTTCTTTTTTTTTCCATAAAAACCAGTCACAAAGTCTAGCCTACTCTCTAGGGTGGGAAATTAGACTCCACCTACTCAATGGATGAATATCAAATCTCCACAGGTATTATTCTACGTCTTCTCAAACTTTCTCCGGTATCATAGATACTTAGCTTCTTACGCCTCTTCTAATTCTTCCTCCATTGTATGATCATGGTGACCACCAGAACCCCTTTTTAGGAGAGTGGTGAGACAATAACATTGTGTGACCAACAATCTCAAGACCAGAATCTTGAAGCATGATGCCTTCATGGAGTAGTGGTATTAACGGAAACAGCCACCTCTTCCTCTTTGGATTGGTGGTGGTGAGAAATGAGGGTGGTGGAGAGGAACTTGTCTTGTATATCAGTCTTACTTCCACTACACCCTTTACAATGGGAGCTGCAGAAATCTCAGCCCAAGGACCTCACACCATCTCCCCAAGTTGTTTTCACTGCTTATTTGCCTTCCTTTGCTCTACAGTTCCCCATACCAATTTCCCTCCACATAACACAAAGCAAACTATATAAGTAAATCATGCTTTGTTGATATCAGGGAAGGCAGACATTAAATTAAATCAACAGGTTCACAGCACCTCTCCCCCCCCCCCCCACTTCTATTTTGGTTTTTAGTCTCTTATGTAGAACCTGAGAAGAAAAACCCTCAGTTCCAAACCTCTTCACCCAGTATTTATCATTCTGAGAAGCTTATCTTTGTAACTTCTGACTAGTAGAGGAAGCCAAGGGGATTTCAAGCCTTTATCAGAAGCAGGCCAGTTTGCATTTTGGATCAACTTGCAAGGTGATTGTGGTGGTTTGAAACCCTATGTACCCAGAAAATCATGTTGTTAAAGCTAATCCTTTACTGTGGATGTAAACCTGTGGTAAGTAGGGTCTTTTTTTTTTTGGTATGCTATATGACAGGGTCACATTTCATTATTTTTTCCATATGAGTATGCTGTTGTTGAATTTTTGTTTGTTTGTTTTGCTTGTTTGTGTTTTTGGGATAAGTGCATGGACCAGGAATTGAACACAGGCCACTCACATGGCAGGCAAGAATTCTACCATTGAACTACACTTGTACCCCAGTAGGGCCTTCTGATTAGATTACTTCATTTATGGGTGGGCTTTAATTCTCTTACCAAAGTCCTTTATAAATGGGATAAGTACAGAGAAAGAGAAAAAGCCACTGAAGCAAAAAGCTGAAAACAAGGAAACTCAGAAGAGAAGGGACTTGTTGCCATGGACCTTGCCAGGTGATGGGAGTCACGGATCACCTGCAGCCAGTTTTCAGAAGAGAAACATCAGTCTCAATGATGCCTAGATTTGAACATTTTCACAGCCTCAGAACCTAAGTTTGTAAGCTAATAGATTCCCATTGTTAAAAGCCAGCCCATTTTATGGTATCTGCTACAGCAGCTCAACAAACTAAAATAATGATCAATTTGCTGAATTTTCCAAGTTTAATGATTTACCAGAAACATATTTTAAAGAACATTCTACAATATATTCTTCATTGTAATCATAAGTAAACTCTAATTTACTACCCAAATGAATATATATATATATAACTATATTAGTTGCTTTTTTGTTATTATTTTAAAGACTGTGGAAAACAGTGTTTTAATCTTAGGAAAACATTTTTATCACTAAAATTTTCAGTACATCAGTAGGATGTTTTCAGTTTCATTTGATTTCTATACTTTTAACTAACTTTTTGACCAATATCTTAGAATTGTTACAGTTCTTTTGACAATTTCATTAAATGTTCATACAGTTTGCCAACTGTATGCTAGGTAGGGTTCACCTGAGAAACAGAATCAGCAGGAGATATTCATAAATATAAAATTTATAAAGGTGTCTCACATAACCATGGGAATATAGAGTCCAAGGTCTGTAGGGTAGACAACAAGCTGGCAGCTCCAGTGAAGGTCCTCAACAAACTCTCAGTGAGAGGCTGGCTGGGCAATCATGGGAGTGTAAAGGTCCAAGATCTGTAGGGCAGGTTGCAAGCTGGCAGCTCTGAAGAAGGTTCTCAATGAACTCTCAAGAGAAGCTGGCTGGCTGAAGCAGGAAGAGTGACTGTCTCTTCTGAATCCTCTTCTGGTGATTAGATTAAGCATCACTCATTGCAGAAGACATTCGCCTTAGCTGATTACAAATGCAATCAGCTAAGGCGAACTGTGGATGAAGCCAACATGATCATGATTCAAGTTCATTGATTGTCCTCATAACAACAGACAGGCCAGCCCTTGCCCAACCAGACAACCAGGTTGGATCACCTGGCCAAGTTGACACATGAACCTGACCATGACACCAGCATTACCAAAAGTATTGGTTTTCTTGAAACTTGTTTCATTTATGGCATTTATATTGGGTAGTGTTCTAGTTTGCTAGCTGCCACAATGCAATATACCAGAAATGGAATGGCTTTTAAAAAGGGGAATTTAATAAGTTACAAGTTTACAGTTCTAAGGCCATGAAAATGTACCAATTAAAGCAAGTCTCTAGAAATGTCCAATCTAAGGCATGATGAAGTTCAGAGTTTCTCTCTCAAGTAGAAAAGCACATGGTGAACATGGCAGCATCTGCTGGCTTTCTCTCCAGGCCTCTTATTTCATGAAGCTTCCCAGGAGGCATTTTCCTTCTTCATCTCCAGAAGTCCCCTGGGAGGTATTTTCCTTCTTCATCTCCAAAAGTCACTGGCCAGTGACTCTCTGCTTCATGGTTCTGCAGCATTCTGAAGCTTTCTCCAAAATACTTCTTCTTTTACAGGATTCCAGTAATCTAATCAAGACTCCGTTAGAGTAGGTGGAGACACATCTCCATCTCATCAAGCTTAATACCCACAGTTGATTGAGTCACATCCCCATGGAGATAACCTGAGCAAGCTTCCAACCTATAGTACTGAATAGGGATTAGAAGAAACCATTTCTCTGCAAGATTGGTTAGGAGTAAAACCAATCCTAGGTAGGTAGGTTTTCTAGGGTTCATAAATCTTTCAAACTGGCACAGGTAGGATGGTTTTAATCCACTTTTGAAGATTTCTACTGTACCTCATAAACTTTATAACAAGATTTTAGGGAAGGCTCAGGTTGTCTCTGTCCGAGCTTGGGCTACATCTGGAGAATATGGGGGCAGATAGAAGGATCTTTATGTGGATAATGATAAAGAGAATTTGTACAAAGCATTCTGAGCTGCTGATGCCCCCTGGCTTGCCCTATGATTTTGCAGGGCCCTGGGCAAGAATATACTAAATGTCTAAATATTTAAAAGTTATAAATCATACTAACAATCTGTTAAATAAAATTAAGATTTTTCTTCCTGCCTTGATAAATACACCTTCATGAATTTCCAGAGAGCCAGCTTCAAATTTTGAATTTTTTGGATTTCTTGAAATAATGCTCCCAAATGTGACAGCATGCCAGAATCAGACCCTGATGATTGGCCTGCTGCATGCAGTTAAACTTAAGAATTCCTGCCCTATATATTTTCTTCTACCTTTTCTCCGTCTAGTTCACGATTGTTGAAGTGTTAACACTTTGTAACTAGGGTGAAAATAGGACATTTCAATTTTTTCTTTTTCACTGACTTTAATCATGCTCTGTCAAATTATGCGTTCCCTAATTTAATGACATATGAGACAGACATCAGAGCCTTCTAGTCACTTGTAGTTATTAAAAGACAGGGGTCTTAGTCTGCTCTTTTACTCTTTTTTCTTTTTTAGAGAAGTTGTACATTTCCAGAACAATCATACATAACATACAGGGTTCCAATATAGCACCCTTTCATTAACACCTTGCATTGGTGTAGAAAATTTGTTAAACTGATGTTAGCACATAATTGTACTATTAATATAGTCCATGGTTTAACTTACTGCTCACTATTTGTGCTGTATACTTCCATGGATTTAAAAAAATTTTTTTTCTGTTACTATGTATGCAATCTAATATTTCCCTTTTAAATTACATTCATATACATTCTTATACTCTTTCTCTTTGGTTCTATTTATTTGGGGATGAGGCAGGGGAAGAGAAATTGAAGGGGACATGTATCTGTTATTTATCATATTGCTGCCTTTAATAACAATACTAATAACCAGAGAGGGTACAATGTGCCAAGTTCTTCCATTCTAGGCAATTTTTACTTATTTAACTGTTTAGTGTAGGGTTGGGTTTTATATTTGTTTCTGTCATCATTGCTACCCTTAGTATAGCAGGCCTCCAAATGGCTAACTCTGGCCAGGTGCTTCTATCAGTTCTTCCAGGCGAGGGGTGGTCTGTGAGCTAGAAGATCTCCCCATTGCACAGACTACCTGGAATGGGAAGCCCACTCCAATTCCACCTCTTCCAGACTCCCCTCAGCTCCCACCCCAGTGGTACAGTCCACAGCCTCATTTAAGATGTCTGCTCTGGGTGGGACACTGTGAAGAAGGCTTAAGTAAGGCCAGAGCTGTCAATGATGCCCACTTGACCTGCAGAAAACTCACACATCCTTACCCTAAAAAATCATAGGAGAGCAAATGGTTCAGCATCTCCCCCATTGTCTTCCTTGATATCGTTTTCCAAATTTACCTGCTCCCTGACCAGCCCACCCTGCTCAAATAGGGACTTTTCTTCTTGGCAGGTGCTTGCAATATTTGCAAGAGATTCTCTTTAAAATTGCAACCAAGCTTTTTTTGTCTCAGCAGGGAGATGGGGAGCAGCATTCCCGACAACTGTAACAAACTCATTCTCTCTCACACTATTTAAATGATTCTCTCTTTTCTCTCTCTGTCTCTGCCTGTGGTGAGGTAAAGGAGAAAGGAGAGTGGACTGAGGTAATGGTTTCAGGGTAGCTGCCTCTTCATAAACATTGGAAGGTATATCTGAACTCAAATATATAGTTGTGTATAAAACTTTTTTCTTTCTCTTTTAGTATAATATCCTAAAATTTAGAAAAATAACTTTTGTGGCCTATAGCAAGTTCACTATAATTAAATGGTAGTGAAATATTTGGAAGGAAAGTGAGGCTGAAAATTAAAGGTTAAATGGCATTGGCAATTTTAGGAATCAAGCTAGAACTCAGAAACTTCACTAAGAAGTATGAAATAGCACATTCAGTGTTGAAAACATAATAAAATGAAGTTTTAAAGCAAACTGTCATTGATCATAGAGAAGTTAAATGGATTCCTTGTTGACACACATCAATCACTTGTTTTGGAAATATTTCCTCAATAGAAAGTATAAAGACATTTCTCATTCTAGCATGTCTTAATAAATTTTTAAAAACTTGGTCAAATAATAACATAACACATCCTTCAAAGTAATAAACAAGGTTAAGTAAAAAGTACAAATCAGTAAAAGTTTATAGTTTACCTAGAATTTTCTGAACTACTAAAAATGTCTCCAAAACTTATAAAACAAGAAGCAAGAGATGGAAAATTAAATTTGAAAATTGGAAAAATATCTTAAGCAGTGTCTAAGAACTATGTGAAAATGGACACCTTGATAACAAAAAGGGGCAGGGTAAGAGAAAAATAATTTCTGTGCTGCCTTAATTTATGGAGCAATACTTTGTGTAACTTTGATAATATAAATGAACTGGATCCAATAAAGACTATAAAAATGTTTTACAGGATACATTTTATTACTATTCTAGCTAAACCGATGGAGAAATTTTATCAGTAAATATTCTTGAAATTACTCTTTCAGTAGTGTTCTTTTGATTTTTTAAAATTCATTAGCCTTTAATGGGAACCTATTACATGCAAGATACTGCTAAATACTTTGGGGCTTATAATGATCTAGAAAGCATGACTCTTTTCACAAAATACTTACAAATTAGGAAGGATACATGAGAGAGAAACCTACAGTGCCACATGAAGATCAATAAAGCAATACAGAAATTCAGAGAAGAAAAACTTCTTCCAATAGGGGCAGTGAGGGAAGATTTCCTAAGAGGTAGAATTTAAACAGTCCCTTAAAGAATAGATAGAATTTGCATATCTTGTAGCCAGGAGAATTAGCATTCCAAGAGGAGTAAGTATTATAAGTATATTTAAAGGGGAGAAGAAAAACGGATGTTAAGATAAAATGACCATAGTTCAGTTGTTGGGTGCATGAGACAACCAAACAGGAATTATAGATAAGGAATTTAGACCTTGGTAATATATAGGTAAAGAGTGAAAAGAAAAGGGAGAAGAGTGCATTGTTCAAAAAAAATCATCTGGCAGTATCTGATGGACAGGATGAAGGGTGGAAAAGACTAGAGAAGAAGGATACCTTTAGCACAGGAAAGACTGAAATTGTAACTAAGTGTCACTGGGAGGGAGCAAGGTTCCTGAGGACAAAAGGTGAGATAGTAACAAAAGCCAGAGATAAAAAAGTTACAGAAGAATCAAATGTTCCTATGAAAATGAATGGAGCCAGTGAATAAATGGGAGGCTAAATTAGGAAGATTTAGAGATCAGAAGGGTGGTAATGATGGTGGAATATAAATGTATTCATCAGGGTTAGCATCATTTAAAAATACTAGTATTAGAGATTTGGTCTGTGGAGAGCTGATGAGAATGAAATGGCTCACCATGGCATTTAGACTGGAAAAAGAGAAAGGTGTTATAGATTGTGAGATTGGGAGGCAGACAGACTGCAGATAAGTCAGAATGAAGGGCAGATGTAGAAAGAATGAAGGGCACAGTGGTGAATGGAATCACCACTGATTGTGAGACTGGCTAGAGCGGGGACTGGGGAGGGGAGAGAAGATCCCGTGGAGTCCTTGAGCAAGGACAGTTAATCAAGGTCAGGAGATCCTGTTCTGCACAGACATCCTGCCTGGAGCTACCCACCTAAGCAAAACACCTGACTGCAGGTGACCCACCCAAATGCACTATCTACCACCAGGCATCATGCTGGAGAAGGGAGGGTAGGAGAAAGAACCCTGAACAAGGAGTGGGGAGGGGGAGTAAATAGAGCTTAACAATAAAAGCAGATTGCCCAACATTGCCTCTTGCCTCTCACCTCTTTCCTCTTTGAGAGTACCTTCATGTCCTTCTTGCATGTGTACTTAAACTTTCGGCCTGCTTGCTCGATCCGTACTGTGCTCTTGAATTCTTTCCCACAGCGTGGTCAAGAACCTAGGAACTTAAATTCCGCTACAATTGCATACATAAATTTGATTGAAGTGAGAAATTTTGTTTCATGTATGTTGCCATAATAAAATTAAAAAATAAAACACTACAAAAATATAACCATATAATACAAGGAGTGAATCCAAATGTAAACTATGAATAGAGTTAACAATACAATTATAATCTTGGTTCATTAATTTTAACAAAGGCACATTCATGCAAAATGTTAGTAATAAGGGAAAACTGTGTGCAAGAGTGAGGTATAAGAGAACTCCTTTTTTCTGCATGATTTTTCTCTAAACCTACAACTGCGCTAATGATTTTTTTTTTAAGAGCTAAGGCCGCAAGAATTTAAAAGGGAGGAATGTTGACAGCAGAGAAAAAGCACTGTGTTCCTGGACCAGGTGGACCTTTCATAAAGGTCTTGACTCTTAACAACTCTGTGAATTTAGCAAGGTACTAACCCTGCTTTCTCATCTGTAAAATAGTGACACTGCCTACTTTATAGCACTGTTGAGATGAATAAATGGGATTTTATCCACCCACACCGCTATTCACTCCCATATTCTCTGACAAATATAAAGTGTTCAATAAACAATTTATGCTTTTTATTTTCAGAGCAGTTTTTCAAAGTTTAGCAGGCATCCTAACAGAGATTATGAGATTCTAATCTTTAGGGGCTAAAGAGCTAGGTTTGTAGCTACAGACGATAAGAGGGTGTGGTTTCCTGGGTTTTATTTAACAACAATAGATGGGTGACTTCCCTGCACTGCTGAATGGAGCTAAAAAGTTTAACAAGATAAGCTATTTTTATTAATGTAGATTTTAATCAAACAAAACCACCTGTGGATGAAGTTCTTTACAGAGTTGTATTGAAAAACAATTGTTCCAGGTTTAGTTAGGTTAAAACCCCCAACTAAAAATAAATTAAATCTAGTTACAACAGCAACAATAATTAGAAAAAAATCTAAACAAAACCTTGCTATTAAAGATTCCAGAGTCCTAATGCTTATTATACAACAAAATTTCATCATAAAAAAATTGAATAATCAAATCATATAAAAATGCCTCTAAGAAATACGTGATTTTTTACCAATTGTTAGTGTTCAAGTCCTTCAAACAAAAACAAATAGAAATATAAGTCTGGACACCCATTCCATGGGTGGATATATTTTTAATAATTAGAAAATTACTGCTCAATGCTTTTTCCTTTGTGTGGGAGAAAGAATTCTTTATATATTGATTTTTATTTAGCTGTATACAATATTTTAAGATAATGTGTAATATATATTTGACACAAATAGTGTTAGACATTAACAATGCATAAAATGAGTCCTCTGGCCTAAGATGTCTTATGAAGAAGTTTTCCATCTACTAGTAAAGCTAAGGCACAAGATAATTCTTTTCCCACAATTTTGCTTCGTGTAATTTAAATTGAATATGTTAAACTTGTGTGATGGTAGGTATGCCCAAAGAGGCATCTTTGAGATTCACCTATCACCTTGGCATTTGGCAATACAAGAGGAAAGCATTCCTCAAATCATAAAAAAAATCTTTCAATCAAAGCATGGGCAATGTTTAGCTTGATTTCCTATCAAAACTTACAGATAGGTATATTTTCATGGTTTACTCCCAAGGGTTGGAAAACCATGCAGGCCAAATGCCATTCTCTGCCTCTTTTTGGAAATAAAGTTCTAATGTTATATCAATCCGCTAAATCCAATCCATGGATGTGGTCTGTTACAATGGCAGAGTTGACTACTTAAGAGAGAGATAGTATGGGCTGCAAAACTTAAAATATTTACTATCTGGTCCTTTAGAAAAAAAGTTTGCAGACTACTGCATTAACCTTTGGGGCAGAGCCATGTTAAGAAGCCAGACTTCCAGGGAGGGGGTCCACAGACAAGTTGAGGGCAGGAGTCTGACCACAGGCATCTACTCAGTTATCTGGTGTAGATGCACAGATGCACAATCCTAGGCACTCATGGCTGCTAAATCCATTCGTTCAGTGAAGCCTGGGGATTTGCTTTGCCTACTGAGCAGAAAAAAGAGACTCCTTTAAAAGCAACTTATCCATGTTCAATGTTCGTCAAAAGTAGTGAGTGACCTTTTCATCCAGATTTGCCCCAGGAAATGCTCTAGCCACATTTTGTTTTAATATGAATTGAATAATCAAAGTAAGTTATAAGTAATAATGTTTTCACCACAGTCTAATTGTTCTATTACATGGCTCATTGGAATTTTCAGCTTTTAATAATAATTGGGGGCCTTTGTGGTTCATTAGTTGAGAAAGCTGATGATGCCACCCATTTTTTCAATTGAACCACTGTTTCTGGCATGCAAACTACATGTCGGGTGGGGCATTCAGTGCTGGGAGCCATGGCGAGCCTGTAAGACATGGCTCGTTTTGCCTGTAAGACAACTTCTCCCCTACATGCCCCCACTTTGCTATCAGCAGAATTGCCAGACCACTTGCCCTAAAGGCAAGAGACTCAGCCCTTTCCAAAATTTCCTGATTTTTGGAGGGGGAGATGTGAAGTCACCACTCAGGCAGAGAAGATCTGCAGGATTTCATGTAGGCTGCACTTGCATGAGTTCCGAAGTCGTGCTCCAGGAGATGGTGCATATGCCAGAGGTTACTTATTCTCTTCAAAGGAGAAGAAAACAGCATCAGGCAGCTCCAAAGGGTAAAATAAGCCACTTGGATTTTTGTTTGACTCTCAAAATTATGTTTAATGAAGAAATGAATGACTCACTAGGAGAGTCCTACAGAGCATGATTTGTGAGCTCTGAACATTAGGTATATTTCTGGATGTTGCTTTTGGTTCTCAACAATGGTAGAAAATATAAAGCATAGAACCTTGAATAAATGACTCACCCCCACCAACTCTCTTCTGTGAATACATTTGTGATAAATGAACAACAATAATAATTATATTAGGTAAGAAATGAGGATTCTGGTAGAAATTAGGCCAGAGGTTCCTTCTGCAACTGACAGAGTATTATTTAAATCTCCTAAATGAGACCCATGCACTAAGGGTGTCTGCAGCTAATATCTTCATGCTCTGTGGATTAATTTCACAATCAGTATGAAATATTTCAGTAACTTTTTCTAGAAATTAGATTTATTAACATTTCACAAACTCCAGACTATTACAAAGTATTTTGATTCTTTTATCTTAGCCCAGACACAAAAAACCAGATGGTATTTTAGATGTTGAGAGAACTGTGTTTAGAATGTTAACCAATTTCAGGTGATTTAGAGGTCATAAAAGTTATAATGAAATACCAATTTAATTTCCTCCTATACCTCTTTGCAAATGTGAGACAAAGCAGAGTTTCTTAATCATTTAATAACTCATGATTTTGGTAAATCTCAAAGGTTGACTTCTTTTAAATTATAAAGGATTTTGTGTGCTTGAAATCCTAGAGAAAAGAAAAAGAAAAACTAAGTTTAAATATAATGTATTAATTCTTATTTAAAGAAATAAATATAAATCTTATGGGTATAAAGACATATTGACTATGAGAACTTTACATGTAGCATATATTCAATTAAATCTATTTTATCAGGAATTAACCACTAAGAGATAATGCTCTTTGAAACTGCCCAGAGAGTACAGATATAAGGCTGGAAATTAGAGCAGGATAAATCTTTTTAAATCAAGTATCAGCTCTAGTTTTTCTCGTTTGTAGATTTCCTTGCCTAGAACTTTTATAATTGAGCACTCAAAAATGTACACAAAAGAGATAATCTATGAAACTCAGAAGACATCTGTGATGGTATCATAGGATGGCTCAATACCCACTGCGATCCCCTTTTCTTTTTACTTTCTCTACTATAGGGACTATAAAAAGTAAAAACACAATATCCTAGCACCCTTCTCAGCTAGGGGTCACCATGAGTCATGGTTCTGGCTAACAAGGTGTAGATAGAAGTCTGCTAGTATAATCACTCCCCCTTCTCACTCCTTGGAACAGAAATACAATTAATGGAGATAGAGCAGCTAATCTTATGACCTTTAAGAATAAAAGCCACAACTCAAAGAAGACAGAAGGACTGCAGGACATTTATGCCATCATGGCTCTGCTGTATCAAACTAGGACTGCCTACCTCAGACTTCATGTTACATTAGAAAAACCAATACCCTTCTGCTTAAGTCATCATTGTGGGGTTTTCTGTGACCCCACCAAATGCAACCCTGAGTAATGTGGCACCATAGAGAAGATCTACTTTTATCTTTCTAGTTTTCCCCAAGTCTTTAATGAAATATGGTTTACACCAAACAGAACACATTTTAATCACCTTCAATTAAATATAAGTATAATGAGAACCAGAAAAGCTAAGTGATTGACTGAGGTCACATAACAAATTAATATTTAAATTGGGTCCACAACCCAGGTCACTTGCCTTTCAGTGCAATGTTCTACCTATGACCGTGCTCAATTTTTCCTTCTTTTCCATGAATAGTAGGTAAAAATTCAGTTTTTAATACTTTTCTATCTTACTATCTCTCTTAGACATTCTATCCTCCTTCTTTTCAAGTTGCACATACTGCCATTTTGTTTTGCAAGGACTGTTGGTCATAATAGGTGTTTACCCCCCAACCTAGAGTATAAAACCCTTGTGGCAGGAACCAGAGAATAGTAAACAATACAGTTTTTCAGAAATACTTCTAGAAAAGGAATGAGTAACCTCAGTTGTGTACTGAGTTGGTGGTGTGACCACACAGAAGATATTCTAGGTGTCATTAAAATATAGTAATTTGACTTACTGTCCTAGTGAAACATAACTTAAGAAAAAAATAGACCCTACATTGAATTCTTGTATTGTGTTCTCTAGTTATATTGGTTGTGGTAATGTTGGTATTGTAATTATGAGGCTTTGTACAAATATTGTGGGATACAACAAATATAATTATGTTCGGGTAGTTGAAAATTGGAATTCTCATTGATCACTTTTGGAGAATATTAAGCATTCATTTCCTTATTTTGAAAACTGGGAAGTAAAGACAAAAATATGAAACATTTGTTAAATAAAAACCTATGCAAAATTTGGTTAGATCTTAGGGCATTTAATTGAATCAATTCTTGAACTGGGGAGACTCCAATTGCCACAGAGTCGAGAGAAGTTCCTCTGAACAAAGAGAGCAACACCTTTTTTTTTTGCATGGGCAGGCACCAGGAATCAAAACAAATTTTTATGGTTAGAAAAAGCAAGGATATTGAGAGAGAATTTCTATTGGCTAGTGCCTTACAGGTGGTTGCTTAGGAATGAAAAGGTTAACCGGGGATAATTGATAAAGAGCAGCTGCATTTAAATTTGGTCTTCTGGGCAACCAGGGCATTTACAGGAAATAGAAACGTGCTTATTTTGGGTTTTGCTTAGATGGGACCTAGCACAGGTGCCTCCATTTTGGGCCTATGAAATTTTATTTATCATATTTACTCTATCTTCATATACCAATTATACCTTAGGTTAAGGAACTATGGATAAGGAAATGTTTCTCTTTAGAGAAATATTCCAACTGGTAGATGAAGAAGGAATGATCAAAGTAGAGGATCACCATTTGGCAATGGAAGCATAACTGCTAACATCACAACAGACACCCACACCCTAAGCACCTCCCATGGACGTACGCAACGCCAACTATGAAGTCTTCTTGCCAAAAAAACAAAGCAAAACAAAAAACCATCAAGCCTAAATCTGATGAAGCCTCTAGTTCTGTCAACCTACAGGGAAAGACAAAGGTATTAAATGGCATGAGGGGATGCATTCAGCAATATTCAAACTATGGAAAACTCTATAGGAAAAACAACTCATTTTCTTCAAAAAAATTATACTGTAAAATTAAAAAGAGAGAAGTAGAGAATCTATAGATCAAAAGATATTTAAGAGACTATTGGCCATCCGCAATGTAAGGATCTTATCTGGACCTGGATTTGGACTAAACTTTAAAAACTAAAACAAAAAGGTTTTGACAACTAAGGAATTGGAAGATTGGCTAAGTAAATGAATACTAATTTTTATGTGTGATAATGATACTGTGTTACAATTTAAATGCCTTTAATTTTTAAGGGAATACCAAATATGTATGAATGAAATGATGTGAAGTGTCAGATTTGCTTTAAAATAATTCTGGAGCTAAGGCAAAGAGAGATAGATGAAACAATTTTGGTCCTAAACCATCACTTTGAGTGACCACATAATTTATTGGTACAATCTAATTCCTCCTGTATTTCACTTCCGACTTTGGATAGCAAGTGTAAACACAAAGCCTATTAATTGAACTTATGACCCACTAAAATACTGATAAGAATTTATTTCCCTCTCAAGACTCATCATGAACATAGCCAGGGGCTGTCTGACATACCTTGTCAAACCCAACATGTGGATCCCAATCGAGGACAGCTTGAGGCTTGAATCCCAGAGTAGTTCAGAGCACTTTGACCACAGCCTGGTCTCAGTTCAGAAAATCTCTGGGTGACTGGATTAATTCTGGGATTCTGTGAAAACTTCTAAGCTGTTTAGAGTATATCTTGTGGATTCAATTTAGTGTCTTAAGAAACTGCACTTCATTCAGATCAGTGGGGACCCAGTGTGACCCCTTCTTTCTCAATAGCCTGAGATCCTCTCAATCAGGGGCAGTTTTGCCCCCTCCCCACCTCCCAGTGGCCATTTGGTAACGACTGGACACATTTTTGAATGTCATGACTGAGAGGAGTGGGGGTACTACTGGATCTAGTGGGGAGAGGCCAGGGATGCTGCTAAATATCCAACCCCAAAATGCCATTAGTGCTGAGTTGAGAAACCCTGCTCAAAGTGACTTTAGCTCTCAGCTGATGAGGGTAACTGAGAAGAAGACAAAGATAAAGACCTTTCTTTGTTTTGCCACCTTAGCCACC
This sequence comes from Tamandua tetradactyla, assembly GCF_023851605.1. Taxonomy (NCBI): domain Eukaryota; kingdom Metazoa; phylum Chordata; class Mammalia; order Pilosa; family Myrmecophagidae; genus Tamandua; species Tamandua tetradactyla. Next base: position 84,680,837 of record NC_135336.1, on the reverse strand, counting down.
AAGTGTCTCCTTAATGTTTGGTGGGATGAGAATATTTTATTCCACATTCAAGAAGTACTTTCCATATAAAAGTAGGAGAAAATATGCAGTTACATGTAGTTGGTTCCCTAATTAAAGAATAATATGCTTTTAGGGACAGTAAAGTTCAGAATAAGGTGATTCCTATAATGATCTGGAGCACACAGTGATTTTTAAAGCTAACTTTTGACAAAAATTTTAAATATCAGTGACACTGATAAGAATCACATAAGAAGCTTATTTAAAATAATGATACCCTTGCTCCAAACCCACAATCTACTGAAATCTAAGAGAACCCCTGCTATATAGGACTAAGGAATTCTGAGAACCAGCGCTCCATTTTGCAAAGAAGGGCTTAAACCCCTAATAACTCAGCATACCCACCTCCACTGTATTTCTGAACAAATAATCCAAGATTGGATATCTTATCTGTGGTGGGTTGAAATGTGGCCCCTAAAAGATAATTTCCATCTGGAAACTCAGAAAGTGACCTTATTTGGAACAAATATAATCAAGGTAAGGATTTTGAGATAAAATCATTCAGGATTAGGGTGGCCCCTAAATCCAATGAACTAGTGTCCTTATAAGAGACAGAAAAGGAGAAGATACAGAAATACAGAGACACAGAGAGAACAAGGCCATGTGAAGATAGAGGCAGAGATTGGAGTTATGCAGCTTTAACTAAAGAAACCCAAGAGTTGATGGTAGCCACAAGAAGGTAGGAGAGAGGCATGGAATGAAATCTCCCCAGAGCCTCCTAAGGGGATGAACTGTAAGGACACCTTGATTTGGGGCTTCTAAGTCTCTAGAACTGTGAGAGAATAAATTTCTGTTCTTTTTTTGAGCTGCCAAGACTATAGTAACTTATGGCTCCTTTCAGCAATAGCAGAGTGTCTTAGTTTCCTAGGGCTGCTGTAACAAACTGGGTGGCTTTGAAACACAAAAATTTATTGCCTCTCAGTTCTGGAGGCTAGAAGTTTGAAGTCAAAGTGTCCATAGGGCATGCTCCCTCTGAAACTAGTAAGGAGGAAGCTGTTCCCTGCCTCTCTTGGCTTCTGGGGTGACTTGCCAGGAATTCATCATGTTCTCTGCCTTAGTCTTCATATGGCATTCCTGCATCTGTCTCTGTCTATGTCCAATTTCCTCTTCTTACAAGGACTCCACTCATATTGGATTAGGACCCATCCTAATCCCAGGTTGGCCTCATCTTATCTAACAACAGCCTCAAAAAACCTATTTTCAAATAGGATCACATTCATGGGGCTAGGGGTTAGGACTTGGACATATCTTTTATGGGGGAACACATTTCAATCCATAACACAAAGGATACCCCATATCCCTAAAATTTCCAAATGCTCTGATTAGCCACACATCTACTGGAAGTGATCTTAACCAATTGCTTGGTCAAGTTGCCAGGAAGCAAGGGACCTGGGTCCCAGCTCCACCATTGTTTTCCTGTGAAAACTTGCATCTCAATTTCATCATTTACAAAATGGAGCTGATAATGCCAGACCTAGCAATACTAAGGAGGCAGAATAATAATAGAAAACCTCATAAGAAAAATAATGATACAGTAAAGATCACTTTCTATAAATACACGACAAATGCCAGGTGTTTTTATCATGCCATCCCAGACAGACAAAGGAAGCTAAAATTTATTTAGCTCCTTCTAAAATACCAGTGGTAGATATTAATACAAAGGAAAAATCCACCACTTCCAAAGAATTATTTTGCTTCCTAGCCTTCTTCCCTGAACACATATTTTCCATAAATATATGTAAAAGTTACTCACATTTTCACTCATTGTGGTAGCTTTGGATGTATAACTATTCTTCCTGTTGTGAAACACAAAAGACAGCATTTTCTAGATTATGACTTTCAATTCTGAAAAACACAGATCCTCTTTTAGTTAATACTACTCCATGCATTTGTGCAGTAGGAATATCAATATTTATCTTAGCCAGGTAGAACAAAATGGCAGCAACCATAATTGAGCCTCTTCTATTTATAGGCAATATTCGCAGGGAAAGCTATGCATAAAACCCTTGCATCTAAATGTAACCTAGGGTTAGTGTACTAAAGATTTCTGGTAGACTAAACCAGAGACAGTTCTCAATTTATTAGTATTTAACATATTATAATATCAAAATTAAATTTTTTCCATGGAGAAAAAGTTTTGCATGGTTGCTGGGGTTCCAGGTATTCAATTTATCATTCAACAAATATTATGGACTGTGGATTTGAGGACTAGGAGGAGATGTACCTAAGAATAAAGATATTGCCACCAGATTCCCACATGAGTTGATAGAAGCATTGTGATTAAGGGAAGAAAAACCCCCCTCATCCCAGCAATCACAACCTTTCCCCTTGTGTAAGATGATGTCCCTTCTATGCTCAAAATCCTCCCCTAACTTTCCATTTCAGTCAATTAAAGCAGTTCTCACAATTGCCTGGGGCAGGAGGAAGGAGTACACAATCAGGCCCAAACTGCTTTTCTGAACTCACCTCCTTTGCTGCTGCTTATTCTTATAACTTGGATCTTATCTTGGACTAGTACTGGGACCTAGAGACCAGAGTTGAACAGGAAGTCGGGAACAGGGAATTAATGGCAGCTAAGTCTTCAAAAGACTTAGGGGATGACAAGGTATCTGAAGCCATAGCAGCCCAAAGTTAGGTCTGCCATTTCCATACATATAAAAAGGACAGCCACAAATCAAGGGCATGTAAATCGAGGACTTTGGGGAACTTACACAGATCTCATACACTAATGACTTACAAATTTCTATCTCCAGTTAAGATACTTTCCCAAACTCCAGATTTATATATTCAGTTACTTACTAAGTATTTCTACATGGAACTCTAACAAATATCTCAAATATTAAAATTACAAAATACTCCAGACCTCTCCAACCACCTCGCTCCCAACCCCGATCCTTTTAAAATTTCTCACATTTAATAAATGGTAATCCATCCTGCTCATAACCTTGGAGCCAGCTTTGATCTCTCTTTTTCTCGACACCCACATCCAACCAATCAGAACATTGTGAAAAATATATCCTGAACCCTAGAATTTCTCATTATCTCTAGCACTACTACATTGGTCCCAGCCACCATTTTCTCTTGCCTCAATTATTGCAATAGCTTCCTAATTTATCTCCACACTTCCACCTTTTGCCACCTCATAGTTGGTTCTCAAATGAGCAGCCTGTGTGAGCCTTTTAAAGTTAAGTAATATGATGCTACCCTGCTGGTCAGAACCCTCCACTGACTTCCTTTCTCAGAACAAGAACTTAAGTCCCTAAAATTGCCTAAAAGGGTCTCCACACAATCTGCCCCTGACTAGTTTTGTTACTCATCTCTTCCTCTCTGTACTTCTCTCTTTCTGTTCTAGCCACGCTGGACCCCTTGCTGTTCCTCATATACTTCGTGCATGCAGGGCCTCTGGATCTTTCATTTGTTCTCATACCTCTGCTCTAATACTCTTCCCATAGATATTTATATGCCTTGCTCCTCCACTTCCGTCAAGTCTTCCTCAAACATCACCTTTTCAGTGACGGCTTCCTTGATCATCTATTTAAAACGTTACTATTTACTCCTATCCTGTATATTTGCTACCCTCTTACATGCTTTATTTTTCTCCATATTATTTATCACCATCTGATACACTTTTTAGTTTACTTATCTGTTTTCTCTTTGCCGTTCTCTACTAGAATGTAAGCTCCCTAAGGCAGATGGTTTTGTTTGTTTAATTCACTGTTGTATCCACATTCTATAGCACGGTATTGGGCATAAAATAGGTATTCAATAAATATTTGCTGAATGAAAAATGTGACTGAAAATAAAATTTTATTTGACAATTTTTAGTTTAATGAAATACAACAAATACGTTTGTTAAAGGAGCATTTTGGAAATGTGTCTGAAATCAAATTTACTGGTCTTATTTCTTCTTTAGGTAATCAATCATTCACAAATTGACAGAAAACTAGAATTAGAATGTATTTCTCAAACTTCACTAATTTTCCACAGAATAAAACCTACACAAATAACTCAAATTCATACTTCTGTTTTTTAAACAGATGATTAACATTAAATGAATTGCTATAGGACAAAAGACATGCATTTTTAAAAGCATACTTACTGGAAGGAGGTTTCTTCTACAAAAGAAAATAAGAACAGATCATTAATGCAGGAGTTGATGAGGTATGACCCAGACTCATATAAAAATGAGTTTTAGCTTACTTTCCTTTTCTTAAAGCTGGCATTTTGTATCTTCTAAATCAGGAATGGGTGAATTTTTTCTTTTAAAGGCCAAATGGCAAATATTTTAGTCTTTATAAGGCAGCAAGCAAAGTCAAGGATATCAGATAGGTACTTTTACAAGAGATAATACAAATTTCCAAAAATGTTATTGATGAGGCTCAAAATATAATGATAGTAACCAAGTACAAATTCTTATAATACAGGTCTATCATGAAAAGATTGGAACCGTTCTGGGAAAAGCCATTTCTTTTTTGGGGATTCTCAGTTAATACTCCCTATCATCAAGTTGATTGCAAATAGTCATCAAGACCAATCTTAACTTGGGAGCTGTGGTGGTTTGGAGCTAAATATCCCAGAAAAACATTCTTAAACTTAACCCATTCCTGTGGGTGTAAACCCCCCTGTAAGTAGGATGTTTTGATGAAGTTACTTCAGTTAAGAGGTAGCCTAAATCAATCAGGAGAAGCCAATCTATTTCTGGAGTCCTTTATAAGCAGACTGAAATTCAGACATATAGAAAAAGTCACAGATGGAGCTGCCAGAAACTGAAAGTCAACAGAATCTATAAGAGAAGGGAGAGGCCAGGGGAGGCCAGGAGAGGCCACCATGTACTTTGCCATGTGACAGAGAAGCCCAGGACTAAGGATCACCAGCAGCCAGCCCGAGAATGTAAGTCTTCAAGAAGAAAGTACCCCCTTGATGAGGCCTTGATTTGACTTGATTTGGACTTCTCCTGACCTCAAAGCTGTGAACGAATGAATGCCCATTGTTTAAGCCAATCCATTACATGTTACTTGCTCAAGAAGCCAAGGAAACTGTAACAGGAGCCATAGGAAAATAGATGGCTGGCCAGATTTGGGCCATGGCTGTAGTTTGCAACACCTGTTCTAAATGCAAAATCAAGAAAATAATGATCTTGAATAGGTTTTCTGCCAGGTGAAATTAATTAACATTGTTAGCCAATCAATTCCTATTATCCAAGTCAACTATTTAATTAATTTAGTATTTTAAGAAAAATTTGTTTACTAAGTCCGCATTGAAAATACTCAAATAGGTATTCTTTGAAGTATAGATAACAATGACAAGAATTTTGAATCAGTTATCTTATCTGTGTGTACTTTCAGTGGTGACCAGTAGGTGGACTCAGCTGGATTCCATTAATTAAAATTACATTACATTACACTGGACTAGATTGGAACACTATATACAAAATAATTAATTCACAGAGCAGTTATTCTTAGTTATAGTGAATCTCCTTGAAACTACTTACAAGGAGACATTTTATGATATATAATATGTAGTTTATAGGTATTACTAGAAAGCCCTTAAAGTTTTATTTTAGTAGAAATTACTTTTAAAGCTCAATTCCAGAATCAATGTTCACTGTACAGCAGTTGGTCCATGCTATAAACTTATTATTCCATCAAAAAAAGCTGCTTTATATACCAGGGTCAATGGACTTTTTGGAGTTCTGCAGTTCTTGAACTCTTGAATAATTTTAAAGACTGGGGTGAAGAAATGTATTTTGAGAATAAAAGATTATTTAAAAATCCTATCCATTTACATCAAACCCTAATGGAGGGGTTAGAGTTACAAAAGTTCTGTAGTGGGTTGAATTGGTATCTTCAAGCCCTATCCCCTAGTACCTGTGAATGTAACCTTTATTTGGAAATAAGATCTTTGCAGACAGTTAAGTGTCTAAGGTGAAATCACCCTTAAATGTCTGTATAAGAAAAGGACATCTTCTTATAGATGACTGATGTCCTTATAAGTAGAGAAAGAAACACACAAAAGACACAGAGAAGAAGACCATGTGAAGATGGAATTGGAATGATGCAGCTACAAGCTAAGGAACCCATGAATTGCCAGGAACCACCAGAAGATAGGAAGAGGCAAGGGAAGATCCTTCCTTAGAGCCCTCAGAGGAAGCATGGCCCTGTTGACACCTTCATTTTGGACTAATAGCATCTACAACTGTGACAGAGTACATTTTTTTGAAATTTGGGGCAATCTGTATGGCAGCCGTAGAAAACTAAAGGAAACCTGAAACTCAAAAAACTAAAAACCTCATTTAGCAGCAAAGCTAACGCAGTAGGTTTCTAGTTTTTACTGAACAATTCTACTCAATTATAGTTGTGCTAAATTTGATAATCAACATTTCACCATTCTACACTGATAAAACATTTCACTGATTTGTTTTGAGAAAATGTCTTATCATAAAACAAGACAATAGTTTTCATCTTCAGATCTATGATTCCTTCCTTAAAAATAAAAAAGATCTTAAATATGTGTAAATGCACATATAAATATCTGTCCACATTGACCAACTCTCAGCATTACCTCACTGCAACACTCTAGGAATGTGTTCTGCTGTGTTCCCTGGAAATTTGCAATGAGGCAGATCTCCCTTTTCTCCCTAGGTGCTTCATAATCCACCTGCATGTCATCTTGGGCATTTTCTACTACAGAAAATCAATGGAAAATATTCCCCAGAGTCGGCTAGAACTTCTTGGAGAAACTGTGTCTCATATGTAAACTAAAGATCAAGAAAGGTGAAATTCACTTACTTGAAAAGTAGCCTTTCCTCTGAGCATAGCACACGCCAAGGCCACAGATGGAAATCACTAAAACCACAACTACCACAGCTGCTATGATAGCACCTATGTTGAGATCATCTGGGAGGCAAAGCACACTGCATGTAAGTTCACATCAAATTTCTAAAACCAAAGAAATTTAAAAAGTATCCCTTCATAGCTATACCATATACATGGATAGTTTCAGGCTTTTGAAAACCATTCATCTATTAATAGAACTAAGTTTGCAAGAATCTGACATTTTAAAAAGTTTTATGATCCAAAAGTAAAATTTATGGGTATTTGTTTGCATTCATTTGGAGATGTAATAATTCATAGGCCTAAATATGAGAATGGAAACAATCTTGGAAGTTCAGAGTTCAAGTCTTCCACTAAGACTCTCACCTCCCTCAAATTTTTTTTTTTTGCTTAAAATCTCCTTTGTATAATCCTTTGTGTCAATTTCAAAAATAATGGAAAACCTCACTCAACCCAAATAAATATCATGTCACTATTATTCTGTAAAACAAAATGTCAGAAATATCTTCCTTCTTGAAATATTTGAGTGTGTATATACACACACACACACATACACATGCTATTTAAACTGCCATCTCATTGAGTTAAATATAAATGATATCCTTTAAGGCTTTTTCATGTTGCTATTAAATCATATCTCCTTTATCTTAATAAATTCAGACTTTTTTTTTTACCCAATTTTGAAATCACTATCCTGTTACCTGTTTGAGGTTTTTCAGATATTGATTCAGATATTGATTCTGTGGCCTAAGAATTAGATTATGAACCATCTTAGCTTAATATTCCTGCAAATGGGAAACTGTACCCAAAATGCCTTCATTCAATGAATTAATAAAATGATGAATGTTCAGGAAAGATCCATGAAATAGGCTATTAGAAACCTTCCTTCATATAATACAATGTATTGGCATGCTCCAACGTGGGATTCAATTCTGTGTGAATCCATCTCAACATAGTTTTATTTGGTTCCCATTTCTCCACCTTACCCACAAGGGTTTCATCACTCACACTCTCCTGTTATTTAGAAACTTCCATTTATTAACATCATGTAAATTACCTGCACTTTTTAAGGGTGCAATTTCTCAAAGGATCTTTTTGTTTAAAGCAAGTATATATTAGCATATGATTAAACAACTTGGAGAAAATATTTTATAGCATTTTTCTCAATAGTAATTAAATGTTTTAAAGCAGTGCACATTTCGGGAATTTTTTTTGGAAATATTATTTGAGCCTGCTTATCATAAAACTTTTCTGGTCTTGGAATTCTTTCCCAATGCCAAATGTTACTAATTTTCTCAGATACATTAACTGTTTTATTTTCAAAGGAAACATGTTAAGTAATATGTTTTGAAAGGCACTGAAACTGAACAAAGTAGAAAACATTAACAATTGTTTTGTATAAACTCAGCTCATATTTGCTTTGGCATCAGGGGTGTTAACAAAAGGTCAGCTATTTACTTAGACACAAGAAGAGCAGAGAGGGGAAAACCCTAGAGTAATCAAAATCTATGATGAAATTAAAGCAATAACTAAATTAAATTCCTGACACCCCCACTTTACCTCCTATTTCCTTTTTAGTTGTCAATGAATTTGACACCTCTGAAGGGTTCAACCTAAGGGCTATTATCTGACAAAATAACCTGTCCAATGAATTTGACATCGATGAAGAGTCAAACTAAAGGCAAAATCTGTCCTGTAACTGCTAAACTAACTTAAAATTTCTTTTCTCTTCTTCCATAAAATGAAAGATTAAAGAAGAGTAATTTAGAGATAGTTGTTTTCATCCTGTTTGCCATTTACTGTGAGATATTGAGCAAATCATAGAACCACATTATGCCTCAGCAACGTGTGAAAATATTGTATTTTTTTCTTTGGAAAAAAAAATGTCCACTATAAAAGAAAGGTACCATTATTAACAGATAACTGAATGGTTAACCTGCGAAGTATGAATGGGTTCTCTTGGAGTTGTATAATGAGGCAGCCTAGAAACAATCAGCAAATCCATCATTTGTTTTACTCCTATACTACAAAAATAAGCTAAACTTTAGGACACTTAACAGATTCTGCTTTGGTAACAAGTTATGACTAATCATTCACAAAGAAAACTGTACTTGGGAATCCATGAATTCTTAAATATCTCAAAAGTAAATTCCAAACCACGGACATGAATCCAGGTTCATATGAAATACCTAGATCAATGGATGAGCCTTGAACAAACTAATTTTAACTTCTAAGCCAAATCATAACCAGAAAGACTAAAAATGTAGGAATCATTTTCAAATTAAAGTGGTTGTACTGGTAAAACTTTCATATTTCAGTTGCTTTGCATTTATTAACGAAGTGCTAGGAAAAATGTTACTAGTCTATCACAATCATGACTTCACAGATTTAATTTACAATGAGGCTAAAGTAGGCATTTAAATTAAACTGGTCAATTCAAAGAAAAAATAAATAAAAATAGTTCAGGTGGTACAAAGTTATGGTAAAAACCATGAGGAGAGCATGTGAATGAATGAAGTTAGGAAAAATGAATTAATGTACCAAAGTTTAAAGATGTTCTGACAAATTTTTCTAATACATCAGTTTTTTAAGATGGTCTGATGAATTTTTTCTAATTATATCCCCAAAGCAGCTTTGAGAAGAATAATTCCTGATACTTTAAATAAATGCTTGAGTTTTATTATAAATGTCAGCACTTGAGCCTGGTGGATAAAATCCATAATATACATCCCTGAGTTTAAGAAAATGACTTGAAATTCAAATCTGTTTGTGGAAATTCGAACATACCATAGAATCTTATACTTTAGAATATCATGAACTCTAATACAATTTTTTAAATGCTGTTTAGTTGTACATAAACAATGTGAATGAGTGTGCATATCTGCACACCTCTAATTGCACTGAATTTCTGACCCCACAGAGCTGAGGACCAGTCCCTAAACTAAGAGGAACCCTCAGTTTTCTGTTTCAAGGAGTAGCCCTTCCCAGTGCCATCTGGCGTGCATCCCTCTCTATTACACAACAGTTTGCAAAACACTCAGCTTTCACACAAGGAAGAATTAAAACAAGTCACTAAAAATAAAATGGAAAAAATGAACCACTCTGCTCTGCAATGCATATAGGCTAGAAAAGATTCTCGAGCTCTATTTGTATTGAACTCTGAGAAGCTCATTTTGTGAAATACAATTTTTGGCAGCTTTTGTAGCCACCTAGCACATAACTATATTTAACACATCTTTTTTGTGGGAACCTGCTGTAGGATGAGTATAAGCTCAGTATTTCGGGGATTAAAAAAATGAACAATAACAACAACTCAACCACAACAACTAAAATGGCTAAGGCTTCTGTAGTGCTCAACAGTGTACTAGTACTATTCTAACACTTTTCAAATGTTGACTATTTTAATCTTTACAACAGCTTCATGAAGTTGCATTACAGTGACAGTGAGGCTCAGAGAGGTTAAGTAACTTGCCCAAGAATATGTAGCTAACAAGTGGAGGATTTAGATTTGAACTCCCTGACAGCCTTTTTGACCCTGAGGAATTTATAGACTGTACAACTTTAGCTTTCATTTGAAAGAAAGATTCCTATACTTGAGCTGCCAACAGAAGAACATATTTTAAAAACAGCTGTTTGAAAAGCTCAAAAATGTGTTAAATGTAATGTTAAATATTCTTGGCTTCTTTGGGAGATGGTTTAAAAACAGCACATTTGCTCCAAAGCAGTATACAGTGTCAGCCTAATTGTAAACACTCTCTCCTCTTTTTCCTTCAAATCACTCAAATCTTTCTGACCCCTTGCTCCCTCCATCCACTCCACCCCCACCCCACCCCCACAGATGCTAGCACACCTTAAGTGCAAACCATTTGTTCTTTCCGGTATTTCATGCTTACCTACTTGCATCTGTTTCCCAGGACACCTGCGATGTCCAACAGGATTACGGGCCTCACAGGAATATTCTCCACTGTCCAGTTTTGAAACAGGGTTAAATTGCTATTTGTGGAGGGGGAAAAAAATGTACTTTTTAAGCATTAAACTATACCTAGACTCTCAAACTAGCCATTTATTTTGAATTATAGCATAAAGTTGGTCATTCGAGTTTAATGGCATACAACCTTATATCTTTTCTGTGAATTTCAAAAATCCACTACAAACTCTAGACCTCCTGTTTAATTCAACACAGATTTAAGTATACGCTGGGAAGTTTGTTTTTAGTGTATCACTGCGAGCAGGGAGTACTGTTAGGTAGACAGGGAACTTTTTTTTTAGAGTTTATAACATTCTATAGTATTAAATGACAGCTATTTCTAATTCCTAGCAAACCCCATCTTTATATAAATGAAGGCCCCCTTGACCTAAAAGGGTGACTGTATTTCCCAAAGTTACAAATTTGTCACTGCAGCAGTGCACAATTAACACTTCTTCTAAAGAGCTAGAGTTACTACCAGGATGTAGCCTAGGGCCTATGAGTATATTAATCAGTGTAGTTTATAGAACTATAAACTTTATTGGCTCCAGAATTTCTGGAAAGATAAAGCCTAGCCTTTGCTCCTTCTACTCCCTGGCAAAGAAACTGAAAGGTCGGACTTTGATTTCAAAGGTTTATTTACTTTTATCAGTAGTTTTATCCCCTTTCTGAGACAAGGGGAGGGGGAGAGGAGGGGAGAGAATGGAAGGGGTTGGGGGAAGGGGAAGGAAATGAGAGTGTCTTGGACACCTTAAAAGATCCTGCCAGGGGCCACGGTGGCTCAGCAGGCAATAATGCTTGCCTGTCATGCCAGAGGACCCCAGTTCGATTCCCGGTGCCTGCCCATGTATGAAAAAAAAAAAAAAGAAGAAGATCCTGCCAGGACAATAAGGCCTGAGAGGCAGGTGCTCAGTGTTTCTCAGTGTCCTTGTCACAGCCTCAATACTGTAATGTTTAGTCCCACTCATCCATGGAACCCTTGAACTTCTGAGGAGCACCATGGATTTGATCTATTTCTTCCCCTTCCTCTTTCAATTTTCTTCACCCACCACCCATACCCCCTTTCTTCTATATATTTCAACATGATGGGATCAACAGCTTTTCCTTACTTATTTCACTCTATGGAATCATCTGTCACTTCCCCCAAAGCCAGAACACTTTGAAAATACTCAGCATGAAATCAGGGCCAAGATTAAAAATAAACAATGAATTAGACCCAAATAAAAAATAACCTTCTAGCACATTACAACTAGTAATTAAAAGGAAGCCCTTGTCACCCATAAACTGGGAACTTTGTTGTTCATTTCTCACAAAATGACCCATACTAGCTCAATCCTGCTGCCTTCACAAAATACCTCAAGGTTGGAGGTTAGCTGAGAAAAGTACATCTATATCATTGTGTTGGTTTGAAACTGTCATGTACCCCAGAAAAGCCATGTTCTTTAATCCTGATTCAATAGTTGGGTGAGATCATTTTGATTAAGTTGTGTTCATAGAGATGTGACCCACCCAACTGTGGGTGGGACCTTTTGATTAGCTGGTTTCCATGAAGATGTGTCTCCATCCATTCAAGCTGGGGTTGCTTATTGGAGCCCTTTAAGAGGGAACCATTCTGGAAAAGCTGATGCCAACAAAGCTGACAGAGCCCTTATGGGACCCAGAAGTTTGGAGATGTAGAAAGCAAATGCTCCTGGGGAAGTTGTTTGAAACCAGAAGCCAGAGACCCCAGCAGATGCCAGTCATGTATGTACCGTCCCAGCTGACAGAGGTGTTCTTGACCCATCAGCCTTTCTTGAATCAAGGTATCTTTCCCTGGATGCCTTAGTGTGGATATTTTTATAGCCTTAGAACTATAAACTTGTAACTTATTAAATTCCCTTTTAAAAAGCCATTCCATTTCTGGTATATTGCACCCCAGCAGCTTTAGCGAACCGAAAGAATCATTTCAGCCTTGCCTTCAGTTTTTAACACCTACTCTGAGAAAAAATAAATTTGAAAAGTAAATATAGCAAAGTGTGATTGCAAGTTTTCTGCCCAATTTCTCAGTATAAAATCAGCTGGACCTGCTGACTGCTCCAGCTGACTGCGGAAAGGGCCAAGGCCATGGGGCCTTCCTCAAGAAATAGTCACATCTACTGGTATGATTTATGAAAGCAAACATCATTCCTCCTTTTAAAAATCATTCAAATTATTATAATATTACCCTGCCTTTAGGATTTTTGTGATAATGGCACTAAAGTTTATATTGCTAAAAAGTTAGACCTTTTTAAACTGGTATGCAATATTAGCTTAACTGATTAAAAAGAAAAAGCTTTAAGCATAATGATTTTTTTTTTACTTCCACCCCATCCCCAAAAGTCACAGACGATAAAATAAAAAATAAATTATCATTAACTTTAAAGTACTTATATATAATTCCCCTCAATATTCCTAAGAAAGGCCTTTCAATAAGGATATTTTAAAGGAGGAAACAATTAGAAAGTCTGGGCTAAGTCTAAAGCAATGGATACTCAAGTCAGAGTCAATTGTTGATCTAGAATCACGCATGTTAAACGACACAAGCATCCCACCATGGGTTGACTATAGCTATTCTCTCATAGCTAGCAATGGGGTCAGAGCCTCCTCAAGAGCTTTCTTGCATATCCTTGGTCCTATGAATGGGAGACTACCCTACCTAACTCTCCAAGCCAGGAAGGTAGTGCAGCAAAATGCCTGATCCATCATCATGAATCTGGCTTGGCCTGCTTCAGGTCACTGGTGTGGGCTTTTGTGTACTCCACTCCCCAGCTCTCTGCATTGTGCGCTCACCTCCTGTGGCACCTCTTTTCCATAACTTCTCTGTGCAGGTACCACTGTCTTCCTGGCTACCCACTTCTCTTCCCAATTAGCCAAGCAATGGTACTCATCTTCTAGTCTCCATCATTTTTGTTCTAATAATTTTTTAGTTCAAGCAATAAGACAGTTATTAGGCCAATGTTATAAATGACCTTACCAGAGTTCCAGATTTTGTATTTATTGTGTAGGAGCTGTTAGTGTTTTGGGAGCCAAGTTTTGGGTTCTCTAGCAAACGGATGCCATTCTTAAACCACGTGTATTCAGGAGCTGGATTTCCTTCTTTTTCTTGACATCGTAGCTCGACCACCCTCCCACTCAGAGCAGAATTGGGTACTTCACACGTTGGAACTGCTGGAGCCACTGAATGATTGAAAGTCAAGTGATATCAGTTATTTACAAATTAAACAAGGACTTCAACAGCGGGTAAAAATATACTCATTGTACACTTGCAACAGGGATTGGCTACTTGTTCAATAAATCAATTTCCTTTCTTCCAGGACTTACAATGAGACTATAGTTTGTTAGCTCCCTTGCAGCTCAACAGGATCAGATTAAAGAGTTCTAGCTAGTGGAATATGAGTAAAAATGATATATGCCATTTCCAGGCCTGAAACAAAGACCTTTTATACGTTCCTTCATTAATTCATCCCCTCTTTTCCTCCATTTCCAAGAAGGTGTATCCTCCCATGGTGACCTTGGAGAGCCATGTATTGAAGATGTCAGAACCTCATCACCTTTGGTCTTTATGATGGACCAAAGTAGAGCAGTAGAGTTCCATCACCTCCCTCTGCCCCACCATCCCTTCTTTAACTATTAGGTTTCACTTAAGTGAGAAACTTTTATTATGTTAAGTTACTGAGGGTTCAGGGCTTATCTGTTATAACAACAAGCTTTACCTTAATTAATACAATGTCTATTTTTTTTGGATAAACGAGTTCTACTTTTTTCTTCATCTAGGGTTTTAATGCTTTACTATGAACTGTATTTAACAGAAATCAAATCTAAGTATATTTTTCAGGCCTAGTACTAAGCTGAAATCCCATTCTGTCTACAACTGGCCAAGAGAATATCTGCACCAAAAGTTAGGGTTATTCTGGTCTCAGAAAATGCTTAAGTCAATTAGAGTTTACTAGGTGTGCTGGTTTGAAACTGTTATGTACCCCAGGAAAGCCAGTTCATTTAATCCTAATCTAATCTTGTAGATACTGCCCTGTGGTTTAGGGTGGGACCTTTTGACTAGATTGTTTCCATGAAGATGTGACCCACCCAATTGTGGGTGTGACCTTTTGATGAGATTATTTTCAGAGTTGTGACCCTGCCCAGTTAAGGTAGGTCTTAATTAGTTTACTGGAGTCCTTAAAGGAGCTCACGGAAAGAGAAAGAGACAAGATCCAATGAAGACAGCAGATACGGACTTTCGGAGATGCTTAGGGATCTGACACAGAGTACAGAAAGATGAATCCAGGACACGGATGTCAGGAGATACAGAAGTAAGTAACATATGAACCCAGAAGGTGGGAGAGAAAGACAGCAGACATCGCCATGTGACAGAGAAACCCAGAATTAGCCTTTCTTGAGTGAAGGTATCCTTTCATCAGTGCCTTAATTTGCATTTTCATGGCCTTAGTATTGTAACTTGTAACTTAATAAATCCCCTTTATAAAAGCCAATCCATTTCTGGTATATTGCATTTCAGCAGCTTTAGCAAATGGAAACACTAGGTAACCTAATATCCAGGAAAACACAGAACTGGCTGTGGTAAGTAGAATTCTAAGATGGTGGTCCAAGATTCCTGGCCCTGGTGTACACTCAGTTGAGTGAATAACACTCAGTTATTCAATCAACACTAATCTAGGTACTACCATGAAAGAAGTTTGAAGATTTTATTAAGGTCCCAAATCCATTGCTCTTAAGATAGTAAGATTACATGGATGGGTCTGACCTAATCATATGAACCCTTAAAAATGAAAATTTCCTCTGGCTGATCACAAAAAGGAAAATCAGAGATTCAAATCACAAGAGGGATTCAATGTGACTTTGATGGTTTGAAGATGAGGAAGTCTAAGTGTTAAGGATTGTGGGGGCCCCTAAGTTGCTGAGAGTAACCCTCAGGCTGACAGCCAACACAGAAATGGGACCTTGGTCCTACAGTTGCAAGGAACTGAATTCTAACAACAAAAGTGAGCTTGGATGGCATTTTCCCTAAAGCCTCCGGAAAAGAACTCATCCTGACTGACTCCTTGATTTTAGCCTTGTGGTAGCCTGAAGAAAGAACCCAGTCACATCCTGATCTGCAGAACTGAAAACTAATAAATGAGTATTGCTGTAAGTTGCTAAGTTTGTGATAATTTGTTACACAGCAATAGCAAACTAATACAGAGGCTGAATTTTCTGCAAGTTTCTCTGAATGACATTTTTCTACATTAGTGCATTGCTTATATTCCTGAAAGAGCCTGGACCACACAGAAAAAGAAGTATTATTTTATTCCCTTTGCTTGGTAGCTTATACTAACATCAGTGAAGGAGAAAAGGTTCTCAGCCTCTATCTGGTTGTGTCAGAAGCTATTAATAGCTGATTGTTATAGTAACTAAACATAGATTAGCAGTGGTGTAATAATAGTAAATATTGACTTTTTTTGTCACATTTCATTCTTTTTTCATGTGAGTATCCCTTATTGCAGCACCATTTGTTGAATTTTTTAATTTTGCTTTTTGTTTGTTTGTTTGTTTCTTTAGGAAGTGCATGGGTTGGGAAACAAACTCAGGTCTCCCACATGGCAGGTGAGAATTCTATGACTGAATTTTACCTTGTACTTCCAAGTCCTGACTTTTGATTTAACCACATTTGGATCTAAATCCTGGTCCAGACACTTATTAGCAGTGTAGCCTTGGGGAAATAATTTACCTTCTATTTCCTCATCTGTAAAAATCAGACTGGCCGTGAGGGTTAAGTAAAATTACATATTAAAGAGTTTAACACATATTAGCTGCTTGATAAATACTAATTTCCTTTTTTTTTTAACCAATAACTTCCAGTCCTCACCTGGGCCTAAATGCCATTATTTTAATTTTATTTTATTGCTTTTCTACTATCGCATATGATACCATTTTATATGGTAGAGAAATGCTACATATGATGAAAGCCATTGAAAAATGAACTCCTAGGGAAAATGCTGCTCTGTGCAGTATAGGACCATTAGGAATTAGCTCAGTTTTAAAGACAAAAGACTTCATGACAATGAACTGACAGTGGTAACATTTCAGTACCCAATGAGGAGATGGGGATAAACATCCTGGGCATTGCAGGAAAGGTGGTGCTTGTGATCTCTATAAATGTAGTAAGTGGGGCTCTGAGTTAGGACACTGTGTTTATGGAACAGTTCTCATTGTGCCCACAGCTGGGGGTGTGGAGGGCTGGGTGGGGGGGTGCAGAAGCCATAATATACATACACATTACCTAATACTTCTAGAGTGACCACATCCTCTTTCAGGTTCTGGCCTTGCTCAGATGGAATGCTAACTTCACAACGATATTGTCCAGCATCATTTCTTGTAACATTTTTAATCCGTATACTGAAATCGATCATCTCAGCTCGATCTTTAAAATCACCTTTTAGAAAAAGAAGACAATTGTGTTAATAACGCAAGTAAATTTCTAAGTGATACCTTCTTAATGTCAATTTATCCAGCAAGCAAAATCATTTATTTTCCTATTAATAAACTCAATAAAAAATAATGAGCTTTATGTGTATGATTTTAACTTTTTTTGAATGACATACTATTCATAAAGGAATGCTCATTTCCATATTTCCATAATTTATTTTCATGAATTCAACCCTCATTCCTGCTCCCATGCCTTTTCTAAAACTCTTGTAAAAATATTCCTCCCTTCAAAAGACCCTGGAGAGCCTGGTTTAATTGGCTGGAATAGTGATTTTATGTGTGGTGGATCACAAGATAGCACCACAGAAGAAAATGTGAGGGGATCTTAAAAATATTATTTTGGTTATTTTTCAATAGTAATGTATGCTGAATTAAAATAGTGGTTTGTGTAATGTGCAGGTGTCAGAATTGGCAACCACAGAAAACTGAAGTGAAGGAGCCATGCTATTAGCTCCCTGGAGCCTGGAGCCTTATCTTGACAGATAAGAACATGAGGGTTCTTTAAAATTTTCTTTAAATTAAAAATTTCTTTCACTTGTTTACTTAAAATTAAATAAATGCATAGTATTTTAAAATAATAATAATGTTCACCTTTAAATCTTTTATTTTCAACTGTAAAAGTATTTATAATGGGAAATTTCAAGCACACAAAATCAGAGAGTATAGAAAAATGAAGCCCAATGGACCCTATCACACCCTATAACAATAATCAACCCATGGCCTACTGTAACCACTGGATTATTTTAAAGCCAATCCCACACATCATGGCATTTCATCTATCATTATAAATATTTTAAATGAAAAGTTCATTAAGTCTTCAACAGGAAGCACAGTGAGTGGAAAGAAATAGATAAACACATTTTTATAAAAGCAATAAGTAATGGTAGCTGTAATTACCTTCCCATAGGTCTTAATATCCTAAGCTTCTTGGTGATGGCCTATCTTTCTAGAGGGAGGTGTGGAGATAGGATGAAGTTATTACTTCTGAGCAGCTCCTCTCCACCCCTACCCTGCTGACATCTTTTCTTCCTTTCTCTGTAGAGTTCAATCTACTGGGCCAGTTAGAATAATTGCATTTTATGTCATCTAAAAGACTGAGCTGAGAAAAGAAGTGTCCAGGGCCTCAGTGAGGGTCACCTGCTTCAGTCCGCTGTCCTCTTTTTCACGGCTGTTCTGCTTTAGGTCTCAGACACTGTTGGTTACATCTCACACTTACAAGAACACATTTTCAGTAATCAGTCATATCGTGCTCTCATTTCTCAGTTAAAGGATCCAAACTGTACTCAGTGTTCTCATGCTTTCTCCTCATCAAGCCTCCAGCGTCTTACCTTGAAAAGCCTGTTGATAGTAGACAAATGAAACAGTACGCCCAAGTTTCTTCCACTCTAATCTGGAGGGAAGTGTCTTCTTTGGGTATTTACAAGATAAAATAGCTTCTAGGAATGAGAACAAAAATACTTTTCAACATGAATCTACATTTTACTTACATAGATAACACATTTTTAAAGATAATCTTGTTACGCCCTCATATCTCCATTCATTCATTCATTCATTCACTCATTCACAGATGATCTTGACAGGTACTATGACGGCGTAAACCAAAGATGAACTGGAGCATTAGAGCTCTTCCACATAATAACTAAGTGACATGTAGCCACTTTCCCTAATTCTCTGAGCCTCAGTAGCCATCTGTAAAATGGGTATTTCAAAGAGTTGTTGTGAGTTTTAAATTGCAATAGTATATGAAAAGCACACATGCCTGGACATAGTAAGTACTTAACAAATGGCAGCTATGTTTAATTATCTTGTTACTTCTGGTCTCAGTCTTCAAGGAGTTTACAGTCCAGTAAAAGAAGCAGAATGATACAAGGAAATTTCAGTCCTCTGTGATGAGTACTTGAATGGAGGTACATAGAGGGTGCTTCACATTTAGTGTGTGAGAAAGGCACTTAGTCCAGCTCAGGTCATGTTTGGAAACCCAAAGAAGTTCCCTCAATATGCTGCATTCTCAGTTAGATCCCTTCTTTGCTCAATCTCTCTGTGAAAGCATTAATACAAACTTGATATGTTCTTTTAGTAAATCATTATTTCCTACCCCCAAACAACTGCCTACAACCTTACCTCAATCCAGATAAACAGTAAAACAATCTATTGATCTTGATCTTGACATCAAGTTTAACTGCTTCAGTGGATTTCACCAAAGTCACTTTATTACAGGAAATGTATTGTACTGCAGTTATGCCACTAGAGAATTCCTGGAACCTCCAAAAGAACCCCCTCCTTTGACTGTCCAAACAAGATGACTGAAGGGGGTTAGAAATCCAATGCACATCTTCTGACTGCTGCAATCTGCCAAACGGAAGCCTCTTATTATAATATTTTTTAAAGAATGTTACAGCCACATTGTCTAGAATGCCAGCTTCCTATTTCTAAGACTTTTCCTTCCCCACAAGGGGAAGGAAATGGGATTTTTAAGGAAATGGGATTTTATTTCCATAAGACTAATATAAGGGGATTGTTAAAAGGTCTGCAGTGATTCATAACTCAGATTGAACACAGCATCTTCAAATTGAAGAGAAATTGCATTAAAATCTTTTCCACACGTCTGATTTTTCAAAAAGTGTTACTTTATGTTTGTCTAGAATGACAACCTTAGAACCAAAGATGGCAATGACATTAAAGGAATCCTCTGTGCTTTTAGAGTTGTTCCAGTGTGATTCAAGAGTCCATGTTAACTCCTTTATTGGAAATTTCCTACTCTTGATTGTTGTATTCCTGGAGTCTGGACCACGAAGAATTTGCCTAGGTTTTGGGCAGTGAACTCCTTAATGTTCTGTCAGTAAGTATTCATTTGGCCTGTAATGAGCAATGAATCCATCCTGGCAGGGAGCTGGGGTGGTCTGAAGAGTTTGGACTGTCCTTCTCAGGGAGCAGGGGCTCTCCTCGACTGTGCCACTGCAGATTCTCCTGCTGGCGAAGCTGCTGATACAGCTAGCAAGACTGAGCAATTCATGTTTATCTGCTACGGCGGACTTCCACATGAGGACATTGATCAGATGTGAATTTTAAAAAAATACATTTTTACTGAGAAATAACCACACACATACAGTTCAGTCATATTATACAATCAGTGACTCACAATATCAACACATAGTTGTGTGTTCTTCACTATGATCATTTTTAGAACATCTGCATCACTCCAGAAAAAGAAATAAAAAGGAAAAAAAGAACTCATACATCCCATACCACTGACTCCTCCCTCTCATTGGCCCACAATATTTCAATCTACCTATTTTTTACCCATTAACCCTATTATTTATTTATATTTTATCCTTTTTTTAAATTCATCTGCCCATCATGGATAAAAGGAACATCAGACACAAAGTTTCTACAATCACACAGTCACATTGAAAAAGCTATATAGTTATATAGTCTTCTTCAAGAATTAAGGCTACTGGAATACAGTTCAACAGTTTCAGATACTTCCCTCTAGCCACTCAAATACACCATAAACTAAAAAGGGATCTCTATGTACTGCGTTAAGAATAACCTCCAGGTTAGCCTCTCGACTCTGAAATCTCTCAGCCACTGGAACTTTATTTTGTCACATTTCTCTCTTCCCCCTTTTGGTCAAGAAGGCTTTCTCATTCCAATGATGTTGGGTCCTGCCTTATCCCCGGAAGTCCTGTCCCATGTTGCCAGGGAGATTTATATTCCTGGGAGTCATCTCTCACACAGGAGGGAGTGCGTTGAGTTCACCTGCCAAGTTGGCTTAGAGAGAGAGGCCACACCTGAGCAACCAAAGATGTTCTCTGAGGATGACTCTTAGGCATAATTATCATTAAGCTTAGCCTCTCCTTTGCAGGAATAAGCTTCATAGGGCCAAGCTCCAAGATTGAGGGCTCAACCTATTGAACTGGTTGTCCTCAGTGCTTATGAGAATATCAGGAATTCCCTAGAAAGGGAAGTTTAATATTTCCTCCTTTCTCCCCAGTCCCTAAAGGGGACTATGCAAATACATTTTTATTCTCTGCCCAAATTACTCTGGGATATATTGGGGCATCACACTAACCTAGACAAACCAACAAGTTCTCAAGCCCTAGTCAAGATTTCATGTAATTATGATGTTCAAGTAAACTGACCATACAAGGTAAATTAGATAATGTGCTATCCAAAATACAAATTTTGCACCAAATATACATCTCTCCCTTTGCTCTTGCACAGAGGGTGAAGTTTGAAAATATAGGCCATATCATCCTTTACCCGGTATTTTGACTTACCTTAGTCCTATCCAGATCAGTTTCTTTCATATCTCTAGACAAAGCCTGATCACTTTTTCAGCTTTTTTAACAGTTGCTGAATGGGATAATGTTGACTTTCATAGCTTCAGTGCTCTAACTCTGAGTCTCACGTATCACATAAATACAGAAAGGTCCAGGGAATGACCAGGTTATATACAAATAGCTTAGTATCTCAGAATTTAGAAATATCAGTTACAATTACTGAATATATGTGACTACTGTAAGAGCTTACAATCTAGGACCCTTTATAATAGGCCCCAACTTAATAACCTATGCTCTTGACTTCAATTCTCTGAGTTGGTATTTTACAGTTAGTCCATACGAATGAGGTATAATATTTGTCTTTTTGTTTCTGCGATTTCATTCAACGTACTGTCCTTAAGGTTCATTCACTTAGTTGCAAGTCTCACAACTTCATTCCTTCTTGAAGCTGCTCAGTAGTCCATTTAATGTAAACACCACAGTTCCGCCTTCCATTCCTCAGTCCTTGTACCATTAGGCCACTTCCATCCATTGTGAATCATAAACACTATATACCAGTTCCTCCAGGTATATACCTAACAACGGGTGGCAGGATCATATGGCAACCCCACCCCTAGCCTCCTGTGGAACCAACACACTGACCTCCAAGGAGCTGCACCTCTCAGCTTCCCTACTAACAGTGAATAGGTACATTTCTTTCTTCACATCTTCTCTAGCACTTGTTTCTTTCTGTTCATTTTTAACCAATTTTATTTGTACATATATGAGTTTTTAATTACAATGAGTACTTCTTCAAACTTGTGCTCCAAGGCAATATCTGCCTTTTTCAATGCTTCAGGAGAAAAATCCTTCTCTTTATAGACTTCCATCAGTTGAGGAGTCAATCTGTTTGCGTTCAGTGAGAGAGACCCTGGGGCAGTTTTTTATGGGATCGTAAATGAGAATGACAGATTCTTCAATGGCGAGCTGGCAATTGAACTGAGAATCCAGGAGTGTGGGGTGATGAAGGAGCCATGGTATAGGGACTAGTACCAGTCCACGTGATGATCAGCGTTAACCTGGTGAAGGCTCCACAGCATTTCCATCTGCTATCGAACTTCATCAAAGTCAGCAGCATCATCTGTATGCTGGGGGAACAGAAAGCAGTTGGTAATTTCAAGTCGATCTTCTACAACCAGGCCCAAAAGCACTCCTTGGACAACTTCAGTTCCTTGTCCTTCTTCTTGATAATGTTTGATTATTTTTAGTATCTTCAGGCCACTGATCTGTACTTGCTTCACAGCCCAGTCTCTGGAGCTGCTTCTGCCTTTCCCTGCTGCGCTGGTGGTGGTGGTGGAAGAGGAGGCAGCAGAACCAGAACTTCCTCGTGGGACACCATCTTCCCAGCCAGATAGGCATACCTCTGATTTTGAGTTAAGTAAATGCAATTGCATTTTAAAAAAGAATGCAGGATATTACACGGTATAGCAGATGAGAGAGCAATATTAATAATATCCTAGGTTTTATTAAACATTAAGAATAGGGTGGTATATGGGGACTCTGTGTCTTATGCAGCTTTTCTGTAAACCTACAGGTCCTCTAATAAAAAAAAATTTAAACAAAAAATAAAATCCACAGACATGAACCAAAAGCCTTGAAGAATATGTATGAAAACATTAAGCCACTGGTGATTTTTGTGTCATAGAATTATAATTTTTTCTTTATTATAGGTAGTTACTATCCTTTTTAGTTCCACATACTGCTAGAAATACAGAAATGGAACAAAAGCTAGTTTAGAATAGAAAGTAGGGGAGAGAAAAGAAAAGCAAGCAAAAAAAGAACAAGAGGTTTTTTTTTTTTCAAGGATACTTAAAATTTTTAAGCAGGTTGTTTACATTACAAAAAGACATCATTTAATAGACATGTTTACAATTATGCTACAAAGACAAATGTCTGCTGAGGGACTTGTCTGAGGAAACACAGTTCTGTTCTGTTGATTAAGGAGAGTGGGTGTCGGCCTTCCGGAATCTTGAGCTTTAGATAGGTTTCCTTCCCGTATTTTGTTAAGTTTCCAACAATTAAATGCACACCCATACTCCAATTCATTTTTAGCCCATTCTCTGTGTTTTACTCCTAGGTCTTAGGAATAATTTTATGCTCAGTAATCACATTGCTGCATATATTTAATAGACACACACACACATATACACACATACCCTGCAATGATATCTTCCCGATTTCTATCCTTGCTGCTCTGCCAAAATATACCTGTGTAGAAATTATACGAGAAAATGTACCCAATGATTTTCCTAAGCCCAGTGACTCCACTCCACCTTCACCTTCATCCCCTTTGACTGTGAACCGTGGAGAAGGGGTCTATCACTTCTTCCAAAAAGAACTGAGCACTGACTGTGCCCAGCACACTGGAGAGAAATCAATGAGTAAAACAATGATCCCTGCCGTCTGGGTCCTACAATCTAGTAGGGGAAAACCAGCAGATAAGAAATTTAATAAAGTAATTGACAGTATGTTGGAAGGTGATAGGTGCTCTGGAAATAAAGAAGAGTAGGACAGAGTGACAGGGAAATTCACGAGCGCTGGGAGCAAGGGTGCAATTTATTTAAAAAGGGAAGTCAGAGTAGCCCTTGTTTAGAAGGTGACCTAGAGCAAAGATTTAAAAGAGGGAGGGGATTCACTATGTAGTTCCCTGGGAAGGAGGGCTTCCAGCCAAGGGAAGAACCAATGCCAAGGCCCTGGCGGGGAGCAGCCTGGCACAGTGAGGAAACCTGTGCCCATAAAGTCCAATGCAGAAAGGGTAAGTGGCAGAATTTTCAGAGATAATAGGGGCCAGGACAATAAAGTCTTATGGGACATCTTAAGGACTTTGAGGGTTTTGAGCTAACGAGCGATATGATTTGATTTATGTTTCAAAAGGCTCACTCTTGTACTGGTGATAAATTGTGAGGGACATGGAGACCTTCTGGAAGCTTACTCAGTAACACAGGCAGAAGATAACAGCAGCATAGACAGGATAATGGCAAGGGGAAAAAAATGGTCAAATTCTGAATATAGTCGCAAAATTTTAAAGGTACAGCCCATGGATTTGCTGAAGAATTTGATGTGAGGTGGCCATAGAATCAGATCACACATATATATATACACACATCTTTTATTCTAGTTCTGTGTTTCTAGCAATAAGTGTGGAATTTAGAAAAATTAGACTACGTAAAACAAAAAGGAAAAATCATAATTCTATCATACAGAAATCACCACAGGGTTAACTTTCATATATATTCATCCTGGCTTTTTATCCATGTCTATCTATAAATTTTTAATAAGACGTGGATATTATTTTAAATTTTGTGCTCTCTCACCCTTCTCTTTCTTTTTCTCTCTATACACATATATATGTATACTCACATTTTATATTTTTATTTTTGGGGTAGGAGAAATAATAACATTTCTATCTGCTAAAGATAACACTCTAATAGAACATAAACAATTAATGATCTAGAACAGAGCAGAGAATTGTTAAAACAATGCTTTTATACAGACAAGAATGGAAGAAACCTAATGTATACGGGAAAGGACTAACCTCAGATGGGAATTTCCTCTATGGTAACAGGCAGGAACGTTGAGTATTTTTGGTTAGATTTTGGTAAGTGGGTGGAGGTGGTGGGAAGTCACTGGAAGTTCACTTCTGATTTGCTTCCATATTCTCAGAAAAGCAAAATCATCAACTGAGAGAGAATGGGGGAGGGGGCCTGTGACTTTGATGAGAGAAAAAAAAGGATGAAATATTGTCTCAGAGGGTGGGAGAGTGAATGGAAAAGAGCTGCATGCTAGAACCACTGGGCAGCAGTAATGGTCTTGTTGAGATCTGCGGTTAAGTAAACGAAAAGCCAGTGGATTTTTCTCTAACCACATGCAGTTAGTTGCATGAGTGCAGGGGCAAAATAGAACAGTGGTTTGCCAAGTAAGAGAAGGATCAGGGAATTGAGATGTATGCAAAAGGAAGATTAAAATGACTGACCGTGGAATTTCTGATATTTAGAAAGGGAGAGAAGACATTGACAGGAGAAAAGATGGCCAAAAGCTGCAAAGAACAATGGATCCAAAGTGGAGGAGTTGGGCGCTACTGGAAATGAGCCAGAATGATAGAAAGTAGCAGGGAGAGAGTGAAAAATATGAAATTGAGATTGTGGAGCAATTGAAGTTATTGTCAAGGGCAAGGTCTAAGTTATGGCAATAAGATAGAATGTCTAAGGTGGAGAAGAGGACTGGCTGATTGGAGGAGATGGCTATTACCCTTGGAAATGATGGGTCTTCACCTTGGATAAACTTTCCAATCTTCATTCTTCTTACTTTCTAGAATATTATCCATCCGCCCAGGGCATTGGTCCTCAAGCGTTAGCAGCATTAGCATCACCTAGAGGGTTCTACCCTCGGATATTCAGATTCACTGAATATTCAGATATTCAGATTTGCTGAAGTCTGGGGTAGAACCCAAGAACTTTCATTTCTAACAGTTTTCCAGATAATGCTCTGCTGTTCTGGGGAGCACACTTTGAGAATCACTTTACAGTGTACTTCATCTTTTTATGAATTGATTGTCAGAATATCCAACCTGTGTGAGATGACAGGCAGGTATAACTGCCCAACTTTTACACATGAAGGCCTTTGAGGTTAAGTGGCTTGGTTGGAGATAGATAACAAGTGAGAGTTTGAATTCAGTCTAATCACTCCTCAGTCTCTCTCCATCTCTAATATTTCATATATGTGATGGTTAGGTTCTGGTGTTAACTTGGCCAAGTGATGATGCCGATTTGTCTGGTCAAGCAAGCACTGGCCTGACCACTGCTGCAAGATGTTTTGTGGCTGGTTGATAAACTGGAAGTCTGGTGTATTAAATCATGAGTGAGTAGATTGCATCTGTGGCTGATTACATCTTTGATCAACTAAGGTATGTCTCCCACAATGAGATATTCAATCAGTTGAAGACTTATAAGGAAGGAGAGAGACTTTTCACTGCTTCTTCAGCCAGCAAGCCTTGCCTGTGGAATTCATTCAGGCCCTTCATCAGAGCTGCCAGCTTCACAGCCTGACCTATGGATTTTGGACTCTTCCATTCTCATGGCTGCATGAGATACCTTCATAAAACTCATATTTACAGATATCTCCTGTTGATTCTGTTTCTCTAGAGAACCCAGACTAATACAATATGCCTGGATTATCTCCAAGGACTTGGCTTAGTTGTTTTGAATTTATGCCATTGTACTGTTGTTATTTTCTCTTTTACAATTGTGCCAGTGTCTCCAAAATTTATATTTTAGATATCCAACTCTCATATCCCATCTCTAAAATTTGGGCCTAGATTTTATCATAAGTGTATTTTCCCCTTCTGAAAGTGAATGTCTGAAGCTACATAAAAATACTAAAACATTTCAAAAGATTTTTGTATTTTCCCCTTTTATCTGAATATCTATAAACTAGTAAATCCTCCCAAACTGAGCAATATAACCATCAGAATTGTCATTCCTCCCACCATGACATAGAACTTGGATATAATTTTAGACACAATATTATCATACATACCCACCTCCCCTCCCCCCAGTTTAATAATTTGAAAAATCTGTATACTTCCTTCCCTGTGACTTCACTTATAATATAACTGATCCTTTTTGCCCTATTACCAAATTTCTTTTCTAGGTCTTCATCATAAATGATATAAATATCCACTCTCATAATGTGTTCAAATATTTTTATTCTTGTTTGGCTTCGTATAAAAATTATATTTCTGAAAATGTGTGAAAATCCAAGTTTTTATAAATAGAATAATTCTTATTGACATGTCACAACTATTTTAAGTCAAGCAAAGATTCAAACATCTGATTTTATTTCAGTGGCCCCTATACTTTGGTTTTAATTTCCTTTACTCTTCCCTTCCTTCCTCCCCTTTCTTTGTCCTGTTTCACATCAACTCCTTCAACTACAAGCCTGGCAAACACACACACACACACATACACACCAAATATACCCCCAAAGTCCCATCTGTCTAGTTTAACATTGGCTAACGAGGTGCTGTTTGGTTACCTTTGTTAGATTAAAAGTTAAGCACATCAAGATAGAAGCTTTGGAAAACACTTGGGCCAACCAACTTTGTAGTTTTATGGCCATGGAAAGATCTTTTAACCAGCCTTAGCCAGGCAGCTTAGAGATGCAGGCTACTGATCATGAAGGGGAATTGAGAGCAGGGATGGATCAGTATAAATCCCCTACAACCAATGGTGAAATCAAAGTGGTGTTTTAACAGGTTCCCTTTATATAGGGAGGCCAGTGTTAGAAAAAAGCAGCGCTTAAATACACTTTGGGAGCCATTTAAAATATTAGCAACGTGCAAATCAATTCATAACTTTTAGGGATTCAAATATGTAGTCAATTAATTTCCTTCAAGTGAGAGTGTCGTATCATTTTATCCATCCATTTCATTACTGAGTAAATTTTTATTCATTATTTGGCTTTCTAGAGGCTATGCCTCTGTGACACCAGGATATATTTATATAGTGTATGTGATCATTCCCTCAAGCCCCTAAAATCAAAGGGTTGACACATACATGTGCTTTCTGTCTTACACATATCTGCAAGGCATATGCATGACCCTTAGTAAAGAGCTTGCCAATGAAAACAAGCTGATTAGGTACTGGCAACAGCTTTTTTTGTGGTTTTGTTACCCATTCTGTGCAGATGCTGCTTTTATAGTGGCTACTATTTTAACCTTAACACCATATCAATCATTTGGTAGCTTGACATGATAGAAAGGTATATTTTTCACTATGACAGATTTACTTGTAAATCACTCAAATTTTAAATAAAATGTTAATCTGTTTGGGGATCAAGAAAAGTAATAAAGATGCAAGTCATATTTTCTCAAAACAAAGCACATTAAAACATAAAAATACACCAAGGCTTTCTTTTATGGTGATTATTTAATTACCAAAAAGACTTGTTTGGTTTGAATTAAGAAAAGGTAATTCTTTGTTTAAAAAAAGCATTAACAGTATCATGTAACAATATAATCACTTTTAGGTATCATACTGATAGAATCACTGTGAATTTCACTTTTTCTAGTGTTCTATCTAAATCTTTTGACTATCTTTTGATTTTATTCTCTGTGCTCAAGTTAAAAAAAACATCAAACTCTCATATAATACAAAATTACAGCTACCAAGTAATTTGGAAGAACTATCAGAAATTATTTCTGTGGAGTAATGCATGCTTTTAAACTCTGATTTATGGCTTTCAGGATCAGACACTGTCTACATAAGGCTGCTTCTGCTATTTACCAGCCTGGCAGAGCTGTTTTCAGTCTCATTCTGCTTTTAGCACCACTATGGGAAGTGATGCAGAACAGTAGCCCTGAACAGAATTAATTAGTTCACTATTTCTTGACCTCAGAGAGAAAAGACAAAAAACTGAAAGAGTTGCAGGGGATGTACATACACAAATCATAAAACATTTTAGACTTTAAGTAAAATAAAGTTACTGCATAAATGATGCTAGAAGATAGAAATTTATTTTTGCTTTATGGAGAGCCAAGTGCTAACAAAAACAGCACCTAAAATAGGCTATATTCATGTCATCTTAAATCTATATTTTGTGGACTGCAGCATTAATTTACATTTATTGTATCTAGCTGAACAGAAACTTTTTCAAGATTTCTATCCCTCAGTTTCATAAATTATATTTGCTTTGTGAATAATTTACATAATAAGAGACCTTCTTGGGACATCTTTGTCTTTCATCTAAATGTCCACAATTTCCTGAGGAGATGACTTTTGAGCTGTGCTAATAAACATATGTAAAAGTTTTCATGCTGGAAGCAGTACAAAGTAGTGCTACAAGTAGATAAATCAGTGTGAACTGACGCAGAGGATCCCGACAAACAGAAGTTCAGGAAAGATAAAAGCACATTTTATCTACATGATTTATTTAAATAATTCAGCCAGTGAAAATAAATAAGATACTGTACCTTCAAACTCTATTGCTGTGATTGGTTGATGGTCTTTTGGGGCAGACAATCCATAGGCTTTATGGTCTGAAAGAATAAATCAGACAGGGGTAATTAAAATAGCATAAAAGTCCATTTCCAAGTATTTGAACAGTATTCAGTATTAGAATACCTGACCTAAAGTTGGGTAACAGCTTTATACAATCCATTATACCTAAGTTTTAGAGTACCAAAATTAGAAAAAACAAACCAAACCTCCTACATGCTTCTTCTGTTTTCTGAATTGTGGTTTTGGTCTTTAAGCATTTCCCAAAGTAGAACCAATGAACCTATTTGGGCCCCACACTGGACAACACACTTTCACTAGCCTAACTGTTAAGCAAGAGCTTATGTCCTTAATTCAGCTTAACATGCAATCTAATGTCACAGGACATTAAATAAAAGGTAATTATTTTTAGTTCTTTATTCAAGGGCATAAATTGCTTTACCAACCCATATCATATTTAAAAATGCCTATACCATATAGAAATGTGTCATTTCCACACTTTCAATATTAAACATTCTATATGATGTATAAAAACTCTACATATAATTATAAGGATGCAAAAATACAAGTAAGATATTTTTTTCTCCCAAACCATTTCAGTGATTTTCAGGATTAGATTATAGGACTGAATCAACTGACCGACTATGGTGGCTGATGTGATCTGGTAATTATACGATGGTAATCACCATGACAGCAACGATGATGACGATATCATTACTTTCTTAAAATTATATGGAAATTTCCATTTTAAAAGGAACTTACAGATACTCATTTTTGTCCACTAAATTTCAATGTTCAAAAAGACCTGGTGATGTGAGCATTACTATGTCTAAACAAGAAAGTAGAATCAGGATCAAACTTTTCTATTTCAGTCTTTGACATGTATCGCTTTGTGCTATTTCACTTTGTGGATGCCATTCAATAGTCCTGTTGAAAGACCATATTTAAGAAATTTTAAATAATAATTTCCTCTGAATATGTATTTCTAAAACATAAATGCCATGAGGGCAAGTGTATCTGTCTGTTTTATTCTTTGATATAGTTCAAATGCCTAAAACAGTGCCTGACATAAAGCCAGGGCTAAATAAATACTTGTAGACTGAATGAACTACTCCTTTTTGTACACTAATGAGAAAAGTCCAGTAAATGGGATCAGATCAAACTGATAACTGACAAAGGATTTCTGAAGACAAACATTTCTTTGGGGAAGATGATGTACACATACAATATTAGATTGGTGTTAATTATTTCAAAATCAGAATAATGAGAAGCATTCTTATTGGTCATTTTGAGTCAATATTTTAGGTAAAACAACCCAATCACTATGAATAATTATTCACACAAAATCATATGTGAAATACTCAAACACCAATTAAACAGATCATGAAAAATCTAATAAAGGCTATTTATTGAACATATTTACTAGCAATGCTATTTCTCTGGTAATGTTACCATCTATCTTCTGCCTTGTATGATCTCCTGACCCTGCTTTCACCAAACACAAATTATGTATTTCTTGCCAAATCCAATGGGCAGTTTCCTGACTTTAGATTACTTGGTCTCTTCGGGTAACAATTGACTCTATTGACTCCACTGGACACTGACATGATTTTCTCCTTGTCCTTCCCAAACCTACAGTTCATTCCATCTTGTTTGTGGGTTCTTCCTCTCCCTCAATCTGAACATGGATTCAACATCAACCCACTGCTTTTTTAACTCAACTCATCATCTTCTAGGAAAGCTTTTATACTCGTTGACTCAACTACCATTTACTTAGCAAAAACTCTTAAACCATATTTCTAGCTCTAATCTCTCTCCTGAGATTAAATCCATAAATTCTTCTTTTTTAATCTGCTCTGCTGGATATCCATATCTCCATTTCTCCAAGGTATTACAACATATGGGCAAAACCAAATGCACCAGTTTGTCCCAAACTTTGTTTTCTTCTTCAAACCCCATCACTGTGAAAGGCACCAGAATCCCCATGGTCACTCATGCCAGAAACTCACATATTTTTCTTGATGTGTCCGGTCTATAGAATAAGAATGGTTGTGGCATCCAGGACCATATTTCAGAATCATTGCCTCTTTCCTTCTTTGCTCTGTCCAGCCCAGAGTTCTTTGCTTCAGTGAGGGGATGTGACCAGCCCAAACCAGAGAGAGAGAGAACAAGAGTACTTCTTGATCTTCCAAGTTTAAAAATTCCACATTTTTGGGGAAATGGAAAAAACTCACAGTTTAGGTAAACACTTAGGACAAACTATCATGAATGAAATATAACTTCTCCCCAGACTTATATCATGGAGTAGAAAGAAGGTGGTGAGTTAGAAGGCATGGACATTGGCGGGAGTAGTAGTTTGCCAGAGCTGCTGTAACAAAATACCACACACTAGCTGTCTTAAACAACAGAAACCTACTGTCTCACAGTGCTTGAAGCTGTAAGTCCAAAAATCAAGTGTCAGTAGGGTCATGTGTTCTCTTAAATGGGAGACTTGGTTCCATGCCTCTCTCTCGGCTTCTGGTGTT
Organism: Tamandua tetradactyla; assembly: GCF_023851605.1. Lineage (NCBI taxonomy): Eukaryota > Metazoa > Chordata > Mammalia > Pilosa > Myrmecophagidae > Tamandua > Tamandua tetradactyla. Next base: position 84,648,641 of record NC_135336.1, on the reverse strand, counting down.
TTTTCTTGTTTGCTTAAGCAAAAACCATGCAATGAGTCAGCTTAAACAATGGGAATTCATTAGCTCACGGTTTTGAGCCTAAAAGAAAGTCCAAATAGAGGTGTCATCAAGGCAGCACTTTCTTTGTGAAGATTGGCTTTCTGGGGCTGGATGCCACTGATCTTGGTCCTTGGTTCCTCTGTCACCTGGCAATACACACGGCAGCTTCTTCTGGCCTTTCCATTTTCTTCCAGATTTCATTGAATTTCAGCTTTTTGCTTCCTGTGGCTTTCTCTCTTTGTCTAAATTTTATTCTGCTTATAAATGACTTCAGTAATAGGATTAAGACCCATCTTGATTGAGGTGGGCCACACCTTAACTTAATTAACTTCATCAAAACGACCTACTTACAATGGGTTCATACCCACAAGAATGGATTAAGATTAAGAACGTGTTTTTCTGGAGTACATACAGCTCCAAACCACCACAAGTGGGTAGCCAGTAATCCATGGGGCTGCTTGGCCTATGGCAACATAACTCAATCTTTGCCTTTATCATATAGCCCTCTCTCTCTCTGTATCTCTGTTACTGACTGTCCAAATTTAGCAGTATACCTGGCCTCTACCCACTGGATGCCAGTAACATTCCCACCTGATCATGATCATGAAAATTATCTCCAGACATTGCCAAGTGTCATCTGGGGGGAGCAGAATCGTTTTTGATTGAGAACCACTGCTCTAGATTTACAATTAGGCTGGTTTGAAGAACCAGGAATGGAAATAAATTAGGAGAACAAAGAACCATGAGTTCAAGGGTTTTGAAAGCTCCTATGGGATCAGAATTGCTTAACCATGAAAGATGATTTATTATACACCTGGGAAGGAGAGGGAAAACCTTACATACAATACGGCATTTTTTTGCACAACTATATGTATAAATTAACCTTCCATTGTGCTTGACATTATCACTCTTAAGGAACACATGCTATTTTTAACAAGTTTTTCTTCCTTTCTTCCCCACTTAAAAAACTGGACTGCAACTCTGATTGCAAAATTATAAACCTCAAAAATTCAGTGGCTTCAAATGTGTAACTTCCCTATCCAATAATGTTTAACTATCAAGGTTCTATATTTCTAAATTACAAACCATCTTCATTAGGGAAATTAGCAAACCTGGTGTTTAAGTGCAAAGTGTAGGACTGAATGGTTTCTTTTTCTAACAACGGTAAATACATCTGTATAAAAATAGTATCCCAAGTGATTCAATCTAAGACAATGTCAGGGCTACCAAAAATAACTTCAAAGTAACTCTCCTCCTTGTATATTACAAAAATCACAAAGCGGTCCAAGCAATCTTTTTTAATGTCCCTTTTCCCCCTTTCCATATGCTTCTGTCCATATAACAGCTGTTCTTTTTTTCTTTCTCTTCTTTCCCATATTACTCTGAAAATCCTCCCCCATCCCCTAGTATTCTTTTATTTTCCAGCTTCTCTTCTCCTCTCCCAACTTTATTTCCCAGAATCCAAAGGTAGAGTCCAGAACTTCAGAGAGTAGAGGAGGGGAAGAGGCTGAACTGGCCAAGCCTGAACCTTCTTAAGGCAGCTGAGTAGAAAGACAGAACCACATATATTCTTGTTACATTACATCTGCATATAATGTCATGATTGCTGAATGTTTCTGCCAATGACTCTGATTCCAAACCACTGTCCTGTGTAACTTCTTGTAGAAAACTTTGAACTATTCTCATTTCTCCTCTAGTAATCGGTGAGTCAGTGTCCTCAGTGAGGCTCCAATTATGATTGGCAATCCTTATGATTTTGAACTATTTTGCAACACTTTTTAGACAAAATAGTGAAGACCCATGTTCATTAGAAACCAGCAGAGGGAAAAATCTGGACAAAATAGGAAATGATGTTTGTTTCCCCATCTTCATCATAGCTTTGAACTTTTTAAACACCACATTGCCTACTGAGAATGTTTATTTTCTTCGGTAGGCTTGGGCTTTCTTTCATTTAAGACATACTTTAATCTGTGGTTGGAATATACAGGAGCTGAGTCAAATCATTTTCCCTCTTTCTCTATTCCAGCTTTCTTTTTTCAAAAATTCTTTTGAGAAAAATTTTTAAAAATTAAAAAAATCACTTTTAGAGTTCTATGGAAAATAAACATCTATTACTTTAGGAATTTTATTAATTCCATCATAAATTATAAATGCATAATATGGAAAAAATGTGTCCTAGACACTAAAAAAAGAGGGGATTAGTTGAATTGGAGAAACTATGAAGACAAAAAAAATTAAAAAGGGGACTATTTTAAATAAATTAATAAATAAGAAGTATTTCTTGGCAGGTAAATATTTTCCCCCATGATAAATATCTTTTCTTCTAGGTATCTTGCCTTCTTTTATTCTATTTATCTCATGGTTTACTTGAAAATAGTTAAAATATGTGGTCACATGTTGAACTTATTTAAACAAAAATATAACTCTAAGATTCTAGATCTTTTAAAAAATGATTTATTATAAGATTTCTACCTTGTGTTAGCCTTTCTAGTCTTAGAATTCACTTTTATTTTTTAACTTGCCCCTAATAACTATCTCTTTTTATTAAAACAAAATGTTAGATTTTTATATTAACATTTTGTTGAATACATTCAGAATAGTCTGGTTACTGATCTTTTGAATTGATTTTTATTTTTTTTCACATTTCTAGAATAAATTAAATAGGAAAATAAACAAAAAAAAAAGTGTCACGTAGGCCTGCTGATTGAGGCCAACAATTTTATTTTAAGTTAGCTACAAAACATCTTTAGTAGGTATGGATGTGTTCCAGAATCACTGGCAGAATTTCATAAAATGAGGTTAAGAGTTGATTGTTTTCATAACTACTAACAACTCAAAGTCAAATAATTATTAGTCAAATGAAAACTTTTGTGCTTTTTCTCCAATTAAGAATAAACATTCTGGTATTCTTCATTATTCATCTAAAATAATCTGGTTTAATAAAAGTTGACACTACTTTATTCCACCACAATGTTTAATTTACTACAAACACATTGTTTAAATTAATATTTTTAATTGAAAAATGATTAGGAAACTTTGGAGTGTTTTAAAAGTATAGTACATTTGGCAATTGCCCTGTAAGGCTGTAATCATTTCAAAATAACAAGTTAAAAGAAAAAAACTGTACAGTGCAGATAGTACCACAAATAAAAGCAAGTTATAAAAACTGTGGATACAAATTATTTTTGGAAATTATCAAAAATAAAACTTAATAGACATATGGTTTGATAATCACTGATATATAATGTTACTGACAAATATAAAAAATTTGCACAGGGTTAGCAGTAACAAACATAACAATACCACAAAAATTTATTATGGATAGATATTTATATGGAGAGAAAATACCCCAATGACATAGGCGTTAAGAGTTATATAACATACCCATCTATCTTGCTATAATTCAACCACTAGTTCTTGGTGTGAGATGAAAAGCTAGACAGATATATGTCCTTCTAGTCCCTCAAATCAGACATTCCAGCCCTTTTTCTTTTTTAAATTACTTTTTAAATTTTTTTTTAAATACCAAAAAAACCCACCAAACTCAAATATTCGTAACTTTTGATCATTCCATTCTGCATATATAATCAGTAATTCACAATATCACATAGTTGCATATTCATCATCATGATCATTTCTTGGAACATTTGCATCTATTCAGAAAAAGAAATAAAAAGAAAACAGAAAAAAATTCATACATACCATACCCCCCACCCCTTCCCCTTACCGATCACCAGCATTTCACTCTAAATTTATTTTAACATTTGTTCCCCCTATTATTCATCTTTATTCCATATGTTTTACTCATCTGTTGATAAGGTAGATAAAAGGAGCATCAGACACAAGGTTTTCACAATCACACAGTCACACTGTGAAACTATATCATTGTACAATCATCTTCAAGAAACATGGCTACTGGAACACAGCTCTACATTTTCAGGTACTTCCCTCCAGCCTCTCCACTACATCTTGACTAACAAGGTGATATCTATTTAATGCGTAAGAATAATCTCCAGGATAACCTCTCGACTCTGTTTGGAATCTCTCACCAGCCCTTCTTCTTTTTCTTTTTCTTTTTTTTTTTAACATGGGCAGGCACCGGGAATCGAACCCAGGTCCTCTGGCATGGCAGGCAAGCATTCTTGCCTGCTGAGCCACCGTGGCCCCAGCTCTTCTTCTTAATGAGACTTTGATACCCTCTTTTCAGGGAAAGGGGAGTCAAAACCAAAGTGTAAGGAGAAACTAAAAAAAGCATTTTTGACTTTAGATTTATCAATGGTTGATGTCATGGTACGTTAATGATGACCTAAAGAATTTAAAGGTGATATTAACTATGGATAAGTTTTCTCCTAAAGGACCTGACATCTAAGTAAGATGTGACTCCATGTGTTAATGTCCTCATTTGACAGATGTGACAACTGAGAGAGGTTGAGTGAGTAGCTCAGCATTACAATGCTAGAAAGCATAGAAGCCAAGATGAACATTCAGTTTATTTGGTTCCATAGTCCTCTCTCTCTTCACTCAGGGCAAAACATTGGGAGAAAACAGTAGCAAACTCAACACTACCAGACACTGTAAAGGGCTTCACATCCATTTTCAAGCTTTAGAGTCATAAAAATATTATTCAAAGAGTATATTACAAATTGCCATTTCAACAGAGACAGTTAATAGATAATTGTTTATGGTGAATGAACTAATTTAAATAAACCATGTATATTTATCATATATGGTTCTAAAGCTTAATGTACCCCTTTCCTCTTTTCTAGTTCTTTAATAATTTGAGTACAAGATGGACTGTGGTTTATTAAAGTGATGAGTATAAAGTTATTTTCATATAAGTTATAAGCATTATTAAATTCAGGAAAACTTTCAGGTCATTCTGTTACCCAAACAACTAGATGGCTAAATTTTTAGTGATATTAGATCTAGATGAAGTAAATAAAGTTCTCAAAGTAAAATAAGTTCTCAAAATTTCCAAAGAAGTGTCCTCTAGCACATTGTCAAATGGTTAGTTGTGGCCAATGGTATAGGAAAGCCTCAACGGATGAATTTCTCACCAGAGCCTCCCCTAAATGAACAAAGTCATTTTAAGACTCTGCAATCTTTCTTCGTACCCAAGTGACGATCTCAGCCAAACACAATCATTCACCAGTGACACTGATTATAGATTTTAGATAGACAGCACCAGTCATTCAAATCCAATAGACTCCTAAGACAAGATTAAGAAATGTCACTTTCCAAAATTGATGCTAATTCAATGGGAGTCAAAGTTGTTGACCACTCTATGTTCTAATTGTTTCCCACTAAGATTAAGAAAATAATAAGATTGAGGAAGAAATGGCCCTAAAACTTTACTAACGTAAAAAAGGAAACTGTTATGAAAGATAGTGTTCTAGTTTGCTAGCTGCCAGAATGCAACACACCAGAAATGGATTGGTTTTTAATAAAAGGGGATTTAGTTCATTAAAAACGTATAGTTCTTCAGAGGAAAGGCAGCCAACTTTCAACTGAGGTTCCTTCTTATGTGCAAAGGCACAAGGTGATCACTGCCAGCCTTCTCTCCAGGCCTCTGGGTTCCAACAACTTTCCCCAGGGTGATACCTTTCTGTATCTCCAAAGGCCTGGGCTGAGATGCGAGTGCTGAAATGAGGTATGCTGAGCTTCTTGGGCTGTGCTACATTGAGCTTTCTCATTCAAGCACCAGCCAATTAAATTAAACATCATTCATTGCAGTAGGCACGCCTCCTAGCCGACTGCAGATGTAATCAGCAACAGATGAAGTTCACGTGCCATTGGCTCATGTTCACAGCAATAGAACTGGGCACTTTCACCTGGCCAAGTTGACACCTGAACCTAACTACCACAGACAGCAAACAGAAAAACAGATACGTTGCATGATGGCAAAGAATAATAAAATGGGAGAGGCGAGAATAACAAAACTGTCTCTTCTCACAGATGAGCCCATATAGTCTGAGTTGTGTGACAGGTGCATCCCAACAGTAGAGATGGCACATCAGGTTTTTAGAGCTTGATGACATTTAAAAAAATATTTTTTGCTGAGAAATTTTCATACACATACAGTTCATCCATAGTATGCAATCAGTGACTCATGATATTATCACATAGTTGCATATTCATCATCATGATAATTTTTAAAACAGTTGCATCACTCCAGAAAAAGAGATAAAAAAGAAAAAGAAAAAACTCATACATCCCATACCCTTTACCCTGCCCTCTCATAGACCCATGGTATTTAAATCTACCCAATTTTTTTTTTTTTACCTCTTATTGCCTCCCATTTATTTATTATTTTTCCTTATTTTTTTTCATCTGTCCACACTCTAGATAAAAGTAGCATCAGACACAAGATTTTCACAATCACACAGTCACACTGTAAAGGCTATGTAGTAACACAATTGTCCTCAAGAATCAAGGCTACTAGAACACAGTTCAACAGCTTCCGGTACTTCCCTATAGCCATTCCAATATACCATAAACTAAAAAGGGATATCTATATAATGTGTAAGAATAACCTCCAGGATAGCCTCTTGACTCGGTTGAAATCTCTCAGCCACTGAAACTTTATTCTATCTCATTTCTCTCTTCCTTCTTTTGGTCAAGAAGGCTTTCTCAATCCCATGACGCTAGGTCCTGGCTCATCCTGGGAGTCCTGTCCCACATTGCCAGGGAGATTTAGACCCCTGGGAGTTCTGTCCCATGTAGGAGGTAGGGCAGTGAGTTCACCTGCCAAGTTGTCTTAGAGAGACAGACCACATCTGAGCAACAAAAGAGGTTCTCTGGGGATGACTCATAGGCATAATTACAAGTAGGCTTAGCTTATCCTTTGTAGGAACAAGTTTCATAAGATTGAGGGCTCAGCCTATTGAATTGGTTGTCCCCACTGCCTGCGAGGATATGAGGAATTCCCCAGATGAGGAAATTCAATATTTCCTCCTTTCTCCCCAGTCCCCAAAGGGGACTTTGCAAATACTTTTTTATTCTCTGCCCAAATTATTCTGTGATATATTGATGCATCACACTAACCTATGCAAACCCACAAGATCTCACTCCTTAGTCAGGAGTCCATGCAATTATGGTGTTCAAGTAAACTGACCATACAAGTTAAATTAGGAAATGCACTACCCAAAGTATAAATTTTGCACCAAATAAACATCTCTCCCTTTGGTCTCACATAGAAGTTGAATTTTAAAATAGACTATATCATCCTTTACCCTGTATACTGATTTACCTTAGTCCTATCCAGATCAGTTTCATTCAGATCTCTAGTTGAATTCTTATCACTTTTTCAACTTTTTAAACAGTTGATGTATAGGGCAACATTGACTTTCACAGCTTCAGTGTTCTAACTCCAGTTTCAGGTGTCACATAAATACTGAAAGTTTCAGGAAACAACAAGGTTATACACACTTGATGACATTTTAATTTAAGATTATTCATTAGGCTTTAATCTGAAATTGCAATTACCCCCTAATTCCCAGATTTCAATATGATCTATCAATATGGATTAAAAGCCCAGCTCTGCCACCATCATTTGGTACTTCTAGTTCTCAGTATGAATGAACATACTAGTATAATTGCCCAATAAATAATTTTGAGATTAGGCATTGTTCTAGTTTGCTAGGTGCCAGAATGCAATATATCAGAAATGGAATGGCTTTTTTTAAAGGGGAATTTAAAAAGTTACAAGTTTACAGTTCTATAGCCATGAAAATGTTCCAATTAAAGAAAGTCCATAGAAATGTCTAATCTAAGGCATCCAGGGAAAGATACCTTGATTAAAGAAGGCTGATGAGGTTCAGGGTCTGTCTCTCAAGTGGAAAGGCACATGGTGAATGCGGTCAGGGTTTTTCTCTCATCTAGAAAGGCACATGGCGAATGCGGCATCATCTGCTAGCTTCCCAGGAGGCATTTTCCTTCTTCACCTCCAAAACTCTCTGGCTGGTGGACTCTCTGCTTCGTGGTTCTGCGGCATTCTCTGCTCTCTCAGAATCTCGTGGCTTTCTCTCCTGTTGTTCTCTAGCTTTTTTCCAAAGTGTTGCTTCTTTTAAAGGATTCCAGTAAATCCAATCAAGACCCACATGGACTGGGTGGACACACCTGTCCACCTAATCTAGTTTAATACCCACACTTGATTGAGTCACATCTCCATGGAGATAAGCTAATTAAAGTTTCCAATATACAGTACTTGCTCCCATAAAACTGATTAGGATTAAAACATGGCTTCTCTAGGGTGCATAAACCTTTTCAAACTGGCACAGGCATTATGAATCATTTCTCCAGAGACTGACAGCCTCTGGGCAAATGGTTAAAACTGAGTTTCTGAACTTGAATTCTGAATGCTTGTCCTGAATCACTGTGAGAATCTTGGAACCCTGCACTAAACATCCTAATACATGATATTTAAACAGCTTTATTCAGGGGATAAGGAAATGCTTACTTCAAAGTCATTTTATATTTATAAAACCAGTTAAATGACATTTGTATGAATATATTTCTACCATCTACTAAGTTCCCTCTCACCCCCACCTTGCATAGATACTTAGTATTGTTTTAATTAGTCTCTATACCTTCTGAGTTTATTTCTCTGCCTTAATGAGTGAATTTTGAGAAACAGTAACAACAGTTTAATGTGTTAAATGTTTCCATTTTTGAAGCCACAAACATGGAGTTATGATATGAACTGTGTCTTGAAGTTTCAGTTTACTAATGCTGTTGGAAGCAATATACCAGAAATGGATTGGCTTTTACAAAGTGGATTTATTAGGTTACAAATTTATAGTTCTAAGGTATGAAAACGTCCAAATTAAGGCATCCAGAAAAAGATACCTTGACTATAAAGAAAGGGGATGGCATCCAGGGTTTCTCTGTCACATGGGAGGGCATATGGGGATGTCTGCTGTGCTCTCCCAGCTTCTGGTTTCAGACGGCTCTAATTCCAGTGACTTTCTCTCTAAACATCTTATGGGTCCTCAATTAGCTTCTCTGGGGAAACTCTGGAGTTCATCTCTTAGCTTAGTATTACCAAATGCCTGTAACTTGGTTCCATCTGTCAGCTTTCCATGTTAGCTCTGAATTCTTTCTCATAAATGGCTCCAGGAAAGGATTAAGACCCACCTTGAGTGGGTGGGGTCACATCTCCATGGAAACAATCTAATCAACAGGTCCCACCCAACAATAAGGTCTGCCCCCATAAGATTGAGTCAGAAGAACATGGCTTTTCTGAGGAACGTAACAGTTTCAAATCAGCATAGCAGGCATAGGCACAAAAAGTGTCTAAAAGATTCTCTAAAATCACCAGTCTGTCAAATTTATAATTTGCAAACATGGCTGTCTACATCTCTTAAGAGAAGATCCCACTGTCAGTATTTTCAATTTTTTTCTGAATTAGAAGATTTATAAAATACAATGAACAGGCACAACAAATGAGGTAGATTCACCATGAAGTTAATGAGGCTTAACTTTGGAGCCCCACTTAGTACCTCAAAAGGTTCTGGGGTGGGGGTGGGGGCAGAGGATAAGGAGTCCCCAGCAATGTGTGTACATTTTTTAAATTTGCAAGAGTAAGCTATTTCTCCTAAAGAAGGACCCAAACTACTCAACCCTACACACAGTTATGGGCTTCTCCTTATTAATGAGTTTATTTAGCTTTCAAGATTTGACAACCTACAAAGCTGGATAAAGAACACTGTTTTGAGGCACCACTGTCTGACAGTTTAACCTCTAAAATACTTAAGATTTTAGATGAACAACCACTTATACTAGAAACTTAACTCTATCAAATTTCAATTCTTAAAAAAAAACATGAGTTATAAGGATTTTAATTTTCAACACTCCTGCCAGATACTGACTCATCAAAACTTTAGCCCTTACATTTTACACACGTATTACTAATTAAATTCTGTGACCACAAATGTTTACAGAAGAGATTTGAAAACTAAGAGAAACCCTCCCAGTTTACTGTTCCTTCTTGTTTCCTTTGATTAGTCTTCAGGAAGCCAAAGGAAAGAGAACCGTTTATTTTGAAGTATAAAACATGGAAACAATGGCAGGGCTTTGCTTAATTGTCATATTCTACAACTGTCAGGTAAGACTTCTCAGAATTAGTTACCCTAGTTTCTAGGGTGCTCCAAATAGAGGGACTATAATTTCCCTTCTTCTTTGGTAGAGATAGTTCTCTGACTCATCTATTTCAAAACTGGTCCTACACATTCAACTGCAATCAAACAGGGAATATACTTATTGGGCCTGTCAACTAGACCAATAAAAACAAAAATGGCTTAATGAACATCTGGATAAAAATCCTGTATTCTGGTTAAAAATCCTGTATTCTGGATTAAAACCCTGTATTCTGAAATGGCTAGGTAAAGAGCATGTGTTATTAGAGTCCACTGTTAATTTTCGAAACTCATTCAGATCAAGTATTAGAAAGAGGAACAAAGGTATTTGTATCCAAAATGTGGTTTGCCAGAATGTAATTCAGGTGAAATGGCTGTTTAATGTAGTGTAGCATTAGTATTACCGGATTAATGACAGAATGATCCAGATAGTTGAGAGTTATGTAGAGTCAGTCTTAAGACTTCATTATTTGATGAAGTGGTATCAGAATTGATTTCATGCTAATTGGGATAAAGAGATAAATATTATCCCACACCCACCATTTTCAACAGCCTGACCTTTTCACTAAATATCATCAGGTATCATGTAAAAAGTAGATTAAAACCTAGATGGATGAGGAAAGCGGCATCTATTATAAACATGAGCTAATTCTTTATTATGGATAGAAACAGAGTATGTGGCCTTTAGGGAAGCACAGCTGATACACAGGAAATCATTCTGAGCTGGGTTTGAAATCCAGAGCTATGAATTATTAGTCGTATCACCTTGGACAATTTACAGCCTTAACTTTCTGAGCTGCAGTTCTCTTTTTGGTAAAATGAAGCTAATAATGCCTTCCTTTATTGTTGTAAATATTTAATTAAATAAAGTACATAATTGCTTAGCTAAATAATGGTTTATAATTATTGGCAATATATTATCAATACCTTTTTATTATAAGAATATTTATTTTACAAATATATCAATTATACAAATTAGGGCTACTTTCTCACAGTTTTCAACAACTTGCTTTTTTCATTTAACACATTATACACATTTGAATAAATCACTAAATATTCCTTGAAATTATAATTTATAATGGTTCTGTATAAATCCACAGAACGAATGAATACACTACAGTTTGACTGTTTCTCTATTGTCAGAAAAGAAGGTAGTTTCTAATGTTTTGCTATTCACTGTGGGAACACACTTATACAAAAATATTTATACACATCTTAAATTATTTCCTTTAGATAAGTGGAATTGCTGGGTCTACTTCCATATTTTTGTTAAAAATATTTTTTTATTATTTCCAAACTGCATTCTAAGGAGAGTAAATGAATTTTCTATATTCCCACCAGCATTACATGAAAATGTGTTTTCCTATATTCTCTCCAACGCTGGATAATTTTAAAAATAAATCCTTACCAACCGATGGACAAAATTTTGCCTACTTTGAAAGGTTTTCTTACCTCTTTCTGTGCTATCAGACTACTTACCAACTGTAATTTTTTTCTAGCTGGTCAGTAAGCCTCTTTCTAGCAGCAATCCCCTCAACAATTTCTAATGTTGGGCTGGAATCCAGATAAGATTTATGGAGCACTGGCCTAGTGTACTGAAATACAAAGATAAGACTGCCCCAAAGAACTAAAAGTCTAAAAGTCTAGTAAAGAGTAGGATGATTAGGCAAGGAGAGTAACCATAACAAATGACTGAATATAAGAAAGGTACAAAGAACAGGGGCTGTAAGAGAGCAGCTGAAGAGCCTGATACAATCTCCCCTCCCTCTCAAACCTTTCCACTGTGCCCTCTGTAAACATAGTTCTACATAATAATCTCCATCCCCTCTGCCCCTCACAGTTCCTAAACTTTATGCACACAGAGCGTACTCTGGCCTGCCTCCTCTAAAACAAAACCCACTTCCCAAGAGAGACCTCATTCACCTGGAGCACCCTCCAGAGGAAACTGCTTCTTTTGAATCCTTTATAATTTAGTCTAGGCAATGGAGCCTGTGTTTTCCTTTATCTCTATCACTGCTTTACCCATCATTATTTTTCTACTTTCAGTAAAAATATTACCTCCTTTGGAGAGGATGCCAATCTGATATACTCTTTACCTTCTCTCATCTATGTCATTCATTAAATATTTTGCAAATCCTCAATATTTACTGAAGGCTCCGGCATCCTAAATCCTGCTACCATCCTGTATCTTCAAATAATAGTGAGCTAGGTCATTCAGTAGCAAGCATCACAGTTCTTCATTGTGTTGGACATTATGTTTTTTCCCCATGTCCTTTCCATCCCTCTCCAATGGGACTGACCCTAACCCAGGAATAGGCCCTGACTGGCCTAAGTGAATCAGAGTGACACCATCTTCCTTGTCACAGGGGTGACCCATGCTTAAGCCAATCAGGGCATGACATTTTCCTGGCTAGAGTGATTATACAGGGTGAATATAAGTTAGTCCAGTCAGAGTCAAGTCCAGGAATTGATTCCAGTGTCAAGAGAAGCTCACTCTCTTCCTCTTTAACATTATTATGGTAACATATCTAAAAAATTAAATTTCCCATTTGAACCATCCATTTCAATGGCATTAATTACATCACAATGCTGTGCTACCATCACTACCGTCCATCGCCAAAAACTTTCCATCACCCCAACAGAAGCTCTATCCATTGAACATCAAACTCCTCATTCTCCCTGTCTCTCTAGCCTCTGGAAATCTGCAATCTAGTCTCTGTCTCTCCATTGGCATGGTTATTTCATATGAGTGAAATAATACAATTGTGTCCCTTTGTGTCTGGCTTATTCCACTCAACCTGTCTTCAACATTCATCTATGTGGTCACAAGTATTAATGTTATTCTTCTTTATGGCTGAATAATATTCCACTGTAAGCCTATACTTCACTTCGTTTATCCACTCATTTGTTCATGGGCACTTGTATTGTTTCTGTCTCTTGGCAGTTGTGAATAATGCTTCAATGACATTGGATACAAATATCTTTTGAGTCCCTATTTAAATTCTTTCTGGTATAAACTTAGAAGTGGGCTTGCCAGGATATACGGTAATTCTATGTTTAGCTTTCTGAGCAATCACTATCTTCCACAGTGGCTGTACCATTCTATATTCCCACCAACAAGGTATGAGGGTTCCAATTTCTCAGCATCCTCGTCAACAATTATTTTTTATTTATTTTTTATTTTTATATAACAGCCACCCTAGTGGGTGTGAGGTGGCATCTCATTGTGGTTTTGATTTGCATTTCTGTAATGGCTAATGATATTGAGCATCTTTTCATGTGCTTATTGGCCATCTGTATATCTTCTCTGGAGAAATGTCTATTCAAATCCTTGACCCATTTCTTAATTGGGTTATTTGTTTTTCTTATGTTTATTTTCCTCTTGTGGTATAAGGATGTGATATCTGTAGCTGTTAAGCCAAGCCATATCTGACTCCAGGAGGGGAGCCAAGAAAGAAGAAGCTTACCTGCAGGAGACATTAACAAGAATATTACAAAGAATAGATCCTGTTGTTATGTCATGACCTGTACATCAAACTGAACCTAAAGCCCACCTATCTCTTGACTTTTCAATATTTATTTATTTATATTGAATATAATTATTCAATGTTTATTTTTCAATAAATCCCCTTTATCATTTAGTTAAGTTTGGTAATCTCTTGCTATTTGCAATTAGAAGAATCCTAACAGATTTTTTCCATAAATCCGATTCTTATGTTTATATTTTTGTATAGCATAAACTATATCTTAAATAGAAATAAACCATATTTTTAATCTACTGCAATGTCTGGCATACTAAGCTCACAAATAATATTAGTTGAACTAAAGCTAAAGTATTGTTTTATTCATATTCTAACATTTCTTTTAAAATATTACAATTTTAGAGCCTCTTTACCCAGAAACCTAAGAGTAATTTTGCCATTTCATAATTCTAAACTGTTCTCACCTTAATGACATATAAAGGGAAAAAAGTATATAAACATATTTGTATAAACAAAATATACACTGTGCCCAAACACAGTTATTTGGGAATGAGTTCTGTAGTCTTTTTAAAAATAGCTTAATTGTTTTACACTTAATTGTTTTCCTCTCATATGAGTTAAAAGTGAACATTGAAAAGGGAAAATCTGGTTTCCCCAAAAAAGAGGGAGCATAATTTTTTCTTATCAACTGTCACTGAAACTTATCAACTTTTCTTATCAAACTTCAAAACTCAGTGCCATGATGAAATATATGTAATTTGAATTCATTTTAATTTGTTGGTTTGCAACACTATCAACCTACTTTTATAGTAATTTTTTATGCCCCTTTTACTATCCTAAAACAAAATGTATGGATAATATAAACTATAGTTATTATAATATATTTAGAAAATGAAATATAATTCTCCTTTAATATTAAACAGAAATAAAAGGAAAATAATCCATAATAAAATTATATATATTTCAATGTGTAAATACTTATACGTGAGTAAAAGAAGATACAATGAAGAAGTCAGATATTTGCCCACACTTATTATGATAAGTTAGATAAAAGAGAAGTAAGATCAGAGGCCATTCCAAATAATACAGGAAAATAAAGAAGCAGGGTTACTGCAGACATTAGAACATAAACTTGTATATCCAGTTACATATTAAGACTGTGAAAAAGAAGCGATTTGTGTTTATTTGTAAAATAGAGTAGGTTCTAAGTTCAGATAATTATAGATAAAATTTTCATTTCTATGAGCATACAATGGGAATTTGGCAAGTCATGAAGGATGAAAGGTGAAGGATACAGGAAAATTATTTAGTTTGCAAGACTGTCTGGCACACTGCATGATATTTAACAGCCCTAGTCCTTACCCAGTAGTTGCATAGCAACCACCCATCATTGTGACAATCAAATATGCCCCACAGAATTCCTCAGTAGCCCCTAGGGCAAAATCACACCGTCTCCTGTTGATGGTCCCCCATTAAATTCCTTGGACACAATCTAAGCTATAAGACACTTGAAAATAGTTTATAAACTGAGAATGTTATCCAGTTATGCAGTTAATGGAACATGACCATAAAGTTACTATTTAAAAAATAAAACTTATGGTCTATCTTTTGTTCCATTGGTGTTTTTCACAGAACAAACTACAAAAGAGGTATTGGAGAAGACATAGGATTTATTCAAACCTTTAGTGTACAGTTTGGAAGCTTTTCAACTCTGTTAATTTCTGTCTTACTTCTCTAGACTTTTAATTACTCACTGCTCCAAATATAAGCCCAAAATAATTCTTCCTACTCACAATATGCTGTGTATCAAAGGAAAATCTTTCCACGTAAGAGGAATTTAACTAATTTGATGAGTTTAGATGGAATGACTGGGGTCTCTTAAGTGTGCTTATCTGTCAAGAAGAATAGGCCCAAAGACAGATATATATTTTTTTCCTTTTCAGGCATGTCTAACACCGTTTTAAGATAGTCTTAAAGCTCTCTGATCTAATTCTTTAATAAAAATCTTTGACAAGACAAACGTATAATGAAATCATAAACCAGTTTTCTCCACCTTCAAAGATGTAACACGAGGCTCACATCATTTAAGCTCTAAGTGCATGGAACCTAATTAGGAATCTTGGACTCAAGCTTTTGAAAGAGCCCCAAATACTTTCTGGCTGATCCTGTTCCCATAGAAACAAAAATCTGGAAGTAGTAAAAGACAAAAGAAATCACAAAATGGTACAAAAGAAGTTAGCTAAAAGAGTTATTTTTTATTTCAAAAGAAAACAATAATGTGTCCTCTCAGGTGCACACAGCAATTAAAAAATAACACATATACAAAATTTAATCAAAGGAATGGATGCTTTATAAAAACATTTATCTTTGTTTAAGACTAAGACACTATCAATGTTTTTCTTTTAATGTTAGCTTTAAGAAGAAAGGCCAGGAAATTATGAATATATTCTGTTCCCCTTTTAAATACTCTGAAATGTGGGAAGGTAACTTAATTGGATAATAAATCTCTCTCAATACTGGATGTGCAGATATTTGAATATTTTCCCATTTAGTTTAACAGTATTTTTAGATCATAGAATATTCATTTCAAGGTTATGGCTTACCCTTCATGTGAACATTGCTTTGAATTCAATTTAAGTTGTGCTTACTGGAGTGCATTTATAAACATTAAGTGACAGCCATGCTGTAAATACTCTAAATGTCAGAAAGTATTTTAATTAGGGTGGTATAGGGGAATCCTGCATTTTATGCGTGATTGTTCTATAAACCCACTTCTCTAATAAAAAAGTATTTTATTTTAATTACATATGAAAATACCCAGAACATTAACCACATTCTAAACAGAATATTCAAATTATTTTCTTATTATGATAGAAAAAATGAATCATAATATTTACCTTGTGTGATCTCTACACTGATTCTAGATCTATATAGCACAAGACAGAGTCTATGTGCCCTTATATTACCAAAGTGAAAATCAAAAGAGCCACTACATTTCCCCTAAAACCTCATCAGCCTTCCACCTTTCCTTCCACTTTCCAAACAGTGCATCCTCTGAATCCTCATTTCCCATATAGGGAAAAATGTGAGCTTTTGAGTCAGCAGCTCTCACTTCAAGTTCTGCTTCTGTTATTCCTAAAAATATTTTAAGCCGCTGTTTTTCATCTGTAAGACTGTAATAGAAATGGTTCCTATGTACCTCACAGGGATGTTAACATGAAAATGAAATAAGTCCTGCAAAAGCATTTTGCCCATTGAAAAGTTCCATTTAAGTGCTAATTTTTAAAAAACTCTTTAATCTCTCAGGGTACCCGTTACTTCTTTTCCCATCATTCTTCATGACCTCCAGATAACAACCGACTTCACAGAATTCCTCCTTGGCTTCCATGACTCCGGTTCTTTTGGTTTTCTGTTGTTTCTCTAGGCGCTTGTTCTTCATTGTTCTAATCTTTTCTATTTTTCAACTAAGCACATTCTCCAGAGTTCAGTCCTTTGCCCCTGACTAATCTTCCTCCACTTTTCTCCCAGAGCATATCTATAGTTGTTTTCATTTATGACTTAAATACAGGTAGTAGATACAATTTCTACTGCACACTTCTCACTCTCTTTTCAATGATCTATGAAGACATTTCTAGGTGGATATATTTTTGCCCCTCCGAAATTTAATGTATAATCATTCCTTTTAAATGTAAACACCATGATTTTTCTGATTCTTCAGCATCTACCGCTTTATTTCTTCAATAGCCCCTTACTATTTTTTATTTTGGTAACATATATAAATTTATAACATAAAATTTGGCATTATAATTATTTTTAAGTATACAATTCAATGGCATTCATTACTTTTACAATGTTGTACTGTCATCACCACCTTCACTACTAAAACTTTTTCATTCCCAAACAGAAACCCTATCCTTTAAACAATAATTCTCCCTCCTACCTGCCTGTCTGCTCCACCCACCCCATCCCAGTCCCTGGTTACCTCTAATCCACTTTCTATTTCTGTGAATTTGCTTATTCTAGATAGTTCATGCAAGTAGAAACATACAATACTTGTCCTTTTGAGTCTGTCTTATTTCACTTAGCACAATGTTTTCAAGATTCATTCATGTTGTAGCATGTATCAGATCTTCCTGCCTTTTCATGTCTGAATAATATTCCACTGTGGTTATGTCCCACATTTTGTTTAACTATTCATCTGTCAATGGACACTTGGTTGTTTCCACCTTTTGGCTACTGTTGAACAATGCCGCTATAAACGCTGTTATAAATGTATGTGTTTGAGTCCCTGCTTTCAATTCTTTGGGGTATATTCGTAGGAGTGGAATTGCCAGGATTTGGTAATCCTATGTTTAACTTTTTGTTGTTGATTTTTTTATTGTGAAATATAATACATATACAAAAAATCAATAAATTTCCAAGTACATTTTAACAAGAAATTATAGAACAGATTTTAAAATTTGGTATGGGTTATAGTCCCTGATTTTTTGTTTTTTCTTCTAGCTGCTCCATGATACTGGAGACCAACAGAAATATCAATATAATGATTCAGCAGTCATATTCATTTGTTAAATCCTTTCTTCTCTGTTATACTCCTCCTTCTCTTTAAATAACATATATACACAGAAGCAGTAAATTACAAAGTACATTGCAACAATTACTTGTAGAACAGATTTCAGAGTTTGGTATGGATTACAATTCCACAACTTTAGGTTTTTATTTCTAGCTGCTTTAAGGTACTGGAGGCAAAAAGAAGTATGATAATTCAGCACCCATACTCATTTGTTAAACCTGACCTTCTCAGTATAACTCCACCATCAACTTTGATCTTTCCCTCACTTTTTAGGGGTATTTGGGTTGTGCCTATTCTAACTGTTTCATGCTGCAAGGGGCTGTCAATAATATGGGATAGGGGGATGGAACTAGTTGATAACCTGGAAAGGCTGGTCCCTCTGTATTTCAGGACTTTTGTGGTCCAGGGACCTATCTGGAGGTTGTTAGGTTTCTGGAAAGTTACCCTAGTATATGAAACATTTGTCGAATCTTATATAATGCCCCAGGTATTCTTTAGGATTGGCAGGAATGGTTTTGGTTGGGGTTTGGCAAGTTAGAACATGTAGCAATGTCTAACTGAAGTATGCATTAGTGACCTCCAATGTAGTCTCTCGACATTATTTGAACGCTCTCAGCTGCTGATACCTTATTCGTTACACTTCTTTTCCGCCTTTTTGTCAGGATGGCATTGTAGATCCCACGGTGCCAGGGCAAGACTCCCACTCTGCCAGGGAGACTTTCATCCCTGGATGTCATGTCCCACATAGAGGGGCGGGCAATGGTTTCACTTGCAGAGTTGGGCTTAGAGAAAAAAAGGCCACACCTGAGCAACAAAGAGGTTCTTGGAGGTGACGCAGGCATACCTATAGGTAGGCTAAACTCCTCTACTACATACACAAGCTTCACAAGACAAGCCTCAAAATCAAGGGCTTGGCCTATTGATTTGGATGTTGCTAATGTTTGGCACAGTATCTGGGCTTTCCTAGTGGTAAAGTCTACTAGTTCCATAATTTTTCTCCCATCCCTCAAGGGACTTTGTCAATACATTTTTTTTTAGTTTTTTTTTTTTTATTAATTAAAGAAAAAAAAAAAGAAATTAACCCAACATTTAGAAATCATTCCATTCTACATATGCAATCAGTAATTCTTAACATCATCACATAGATGCATGATCATCATTTCTTAGTACATTTGCATCGATTTAGGAAAAGAACTAGCAAAACAACAGAAAAAGATATAGAATGTTAATATAGAGAAAAAAATAAAAATAATAGTAAAAAAAAAGAAAAGGAAAAAGAAAAAAAAAGACAAACAAACAAACATACAGACAAAAAAAAAACAAAAAAAAACCCTATAGCTCAGATGCAGCTTCATTCAGTGTTTTAACATGATTACTTTACAATTAGGTATTATTGTGCTGTCCATTTTTGAGTTTTTGTATCTAGTCCTGTTGCACAGTCTATATCCCTTCAGCTCCAATTACCCATTATCTTACCCTGTTTCTAACTCCTGCTGGACTCTGTTACCAATGACATAGTCCAAGTTTATTCTCGAATGTCGGTTCACATCAGTGGGACCATACAGTATTTGTCCTTTAGTTTTTGGCTAGACTCACTCAGCATAATGTTCTCTAGGTCCATTCATGTTATTACATACTTCATAAGTTTATTCTGTCTTAAAGCTGCATAATATTCCATCGTATGTATATACCAGTTTGTTTAGCCACTCGTCTGTTGATGGACATTTTGGCTGTTTCCATCTCTTTGCAATTGTAAATAACGCTGCTTTCTGGTCTTATTGATTTTGTTTATTGTTTTCATGTTTTCAATTTCATTTATTTCTGCTCTAATCTTTGTTATTTCTTTCCTTTTGCTTGCTTTGGGATTAGTTTGCTGTTCTTTCTCCAGTTCTTCCAAGTGGACAGTTAATTCCTGCATTTTTGCCTTTTCTTCTTTTCTGATATAGGCATTTAGGGCAATAAATTTCCCTCTTAGCACTGCCTTTGCTGTGTCCCATAAGTTTTGATATGTTGTGTTTTCATTTTCATTCGCCTTGAGGTATTTACTAATTTCTCTTTGTCAATACTTTTTGATTATCTGCTTAATATACTCTGAGATGAATCCAGGCATTACATTGAGCTATACAGGATTAAAGGCCCTTATTCTTATTCTGGGCTCCTTGTGTTTGGGTTATTTAAATAATTTATCCAGATAGGCTGAGTTAGATTATGTGCTACAGAAAATTTAGGTTCTGGACATAATAAAACTTTCTTCCTTTGGTCTCAACGAGTAGACGAAGTTCTAAAATACAGGCAATGCCTTTCTTTCCCCTGTATTCTGAATTACTTTAATCCCGACCTGATGGGCTTCATTCTTATCTCTAAATATCAGATTTTACATATATATAAAACTGCCCCTCAACCTATGTTTAACTTTTTGCGGAACTGACAAACTGTAGCGGCTATATCATTTTACATTCCCACCAGAAATGCACGAGAGGTCCAATTTCTCTGTGATGCTCCCTATATTTAATAAACCACTTTCTTACCAATTTCTATTTTCAATGTCTTCTGGATTTAACTCTTCTTAAATAATTTTGACAGCTGCCACATTAATCCTGGAGTCCATTACTTCATTCCTGGGCTATAATTACCTCTTTCTCACTAAATCTGTCCAATATGTAAGGGCCAAAATTACTGTTTACCTTACCCCAAACACCATTTTTTTGTTATACTGCTTCATTTCAAAACTTCTAGTGACTTTCTGTTGCCCACTCCATCAAATAGAAATGCTCAAGCATAATATACAATGAACTCGAAGAACACCAAGTCACTTTCAGAGCCCATTTCTTGCTCCTTTTCCAACCAATAAGACTATCTTTTCTAACCAATTAGAACTCTAAGAATCAGCTTAGAATTAAAATATGTTTTTTAGGTGGAACAGTGAATATATTTAGGGCAGTGAAACTATTCTGTATGATATCATATTGGTGGGTACATTACATTATAAATTTGTCTAAATCCTTAAGACTATACAATGCAAAGAGTGAACCCTAATGTAAACTATGGATTTTAGTTAATAATAATGTATCAATATTGGTTTTGGAGTGGAAGCAAGATTGCATTATAGCCCTGTAATTGAATATTTATTTTAACAAATGACCTCACTAATGCAAGATGTTAATAATAGAGGAAACTGGTGTGGGATAGGAACAGAGATGGAGGCATATGGGAATTCTGCATTTTCTGTTTGATTTTTCTGCAATCCCAAAACTTCTCTAAAACTAAAGTCTATTAATTAAAAGAAAATAATATGTTCCAAACCACTTATAACTTTATAACCATAGGCAAAGTGCATCAAGTTTTTTCCCCCCTTTGAAAACCAAAATGTTAAATTATAAAGAATGTAAATGATCACTGAACCAAACTATCTCATTTTACAAATAAGGAAAACAAGACCCAAATAAAATAGATTTTCTAAAACTATATCATTACTCTTGCAGATTGAATTATGTCCCACCCAAAAGGCATGTTCAGGTCCCAACCCCTGGTTCCGTTGGTGTGAACCCATTTGTAAACAGGACCTTTGAGGATGTTATCAGTTAAGGTGTGCCCAAACTGAAAGGTGGGACCTTAATCTAATATGGCTGAAATCTTCATAAGCAAAAAAAAAGACAGAGAAAGAGAAGCCACAGGAAGAGCAAAAACAAACAAACAAATAAAACCTAACAACACAGAAGTTAATGAAACACAGAGGAGAAAGGAAAAGACATGTGCACTGTCATTTGCCAGAAACCCCAGGAACCTCAAGGATCAGTGACAGTCAGGCACAGAAAAATGCTGTGGGGAAAAAGCATCACCCTGCTGACACCTTGGCTTCGGACTTCTTTAGCTTCAAAATCAGTAGCCAATAAATTCCTGTTGTTTAAGCGAAAACCGTTGTACGGTATTTGTTTTAACAGCCAGGAAACTAAAACAATTATAAAAGAAAAACTCATCATTCTAGGTCTTTAGATCTCAAGTCAATTTAATTAGGTCTTATTTTTTGCTTTTTTATGAACAAGCTTGACATTGATGTTTAAGGTATTAATAGGTCCTTTGAGCATACAGTGGAGATATTTTCTAAGGGTATTTAATTTATAAATTCAATAAGGAACAATTGGCAAATAGATATTGGAAATATAATTTATAAAATTAATCAATTTAAAGAATGAAGACAATTCTCCCTACCATCCTAGGCAGTGTGAACATAGCCTTGAGTTTGCGTATCAGAGAATTTGTGTCTCTGATATTCTTTCAGGCATAAAATGGGAATCCACTGTTCTCTGAAAAGAAACATTTCTATTCAACCTACACATTGGTGGAATAACTTTACTTGATAAAAGGCTTTCTGTAGCCCATGTCTAAAATTATTTGTCCTCTTATTTCCTAACAATTAGAAATAAATTTCCTCCAACATTTTAGCCCACATGATGAGATAGGATGGTCTTAAAGCTGATCTCATCATTATTCATCAGACTTTGGTATCTCACTGCCTACAATAAATATTTTAACCTATAATATGGTCTTAGAAACACATAACTGTTTCTTCAAATAATTAGGTCTCTAAATATATATTGCATTAGAGGACTATGATGCACTCTTGCTTCAATTTCAGAACTAAGAGGTAATGGAATGGGAGGTGAAATGGAACTTCTTCCTCCCTTAACATCTACATTTCATTGCTCAGCATGGAAATAAATTCTGACATAAATGACTGTGCATATGCTGCTGATGCAGACTCTAGGCTGCTTCTAAATTGGCAGCTAAATGCCTCCATTCCTTCCATTCTTTCCCCACATCCAGCATCTTCTCTAAAGAAGCCTTAGAGCTTTCAGATCCTCAGGGCTAAATCTGAATTATGATAAGTTAAATCACATGAAGAACCCGTGTGGAACTTCATATTAAGTTATTAAGGTCAAGGCTTTGAGCATTAAATGATCAATTCTGAAATGTGTCTAGGCTGGTATGTCACATTTTGGCTATGTCCCTACCCTATCAGAAGGCCATATGTATTCTCTTGTGTTGTTTGGAAGAGACACAGGTTTGATGAGAAAAGTTTGATTGAATCAATTTCTGTCAAACAAAAGCAAGAGAAAAATATTAAATGCTGAGGAATGTAATTACCTATTCTTACCATCAACCTATGAATATGGCATGCAGTCATCTGAGTGGATGTGTTTACACTTTAGGGAGTAAAATATTGAAGTCCCTTTCAAAGGAAATGAACTGAAAGTTTCATGGTACATCCTGAAGAAAAATGTAGCTGTTATGTAGTGGATTTGCTAATAGATTTGTTGTATAATTCAGGATCTTGAATTCAGTTCTAGTTAATAACAGGATTTAATAGGCATTTTCATTTTTCTTCCTGTTAGTGTAGAATAGACTAAATAGATTAAAAAGGGGGTTATTCAAAAAGAATTTGTGTTTCTTACATAGACCACTGCAGTTAAGGGTTGAGGTTAAGACAACCTGATTTTTCAATAGACTCATCTTGGTCTATTTATTTTCTCTCTAAACCAGTAGATTCTAAGGTGGGGTACACAAGAAAACCCAGAGGGATGCGGAAAATAAATATTAGAATTTTTATATATTTAGCTCATTTTTCCTGTTTTCATGACTTAAAATAGCTTGCTATTATGAAAATTTTCAAATATACAAAAAACTAGAGAAAACAGTACATTAATCCCATATATTCATCACCCATATTCAACAGTTACAAAGAGTTAGTCACATTTAGTTTATCTATCATTTTGCGTTAAGGAATTTTAAAGCAAATTACAGACATCAAATTACATTCTTTATCATTTTAGTAGATACAACTAAAAAAATAGAAATATTTAGCTAAAACATCATTAGAACAACTAACAAAATTAAAAATAATTCCTTGGCATAATCTATTATCTAACCCATAGTGAAATTCCCCTGATGTCCTTTTAGAAGTAATTTATTTGAATCAGGATTCAAACCAGCATTACATTTGCTACTTAAAATTTTATTTTTTCAATCTAGGGCTAACTCACCACACCTACCCCCACTCTCTTTATTTTTCTTTACATACCATTGCCTTGTTGCACAAACCTGTTCATCTGTTTTGTAGAATAACCCACTTTCTGAGTTTGTCTGTTTGCTTTCTTGTGGTGTCATTTTAATATGTGCATCTAACCTTCATTCTTGGTATTTCTGTAAATGGAAGTTGGCTTGCCTGGAAGCTTGATTCAGTTCAAAATCAATTTGGTGGGGTGTGCGAGAGTAGAGAAGGGGTACAAATATTACCAAGCATGTGCTGTGTGTGTCCTGGTGCATCACACAATGTTTGGTGGCCCTATATTTAATGATGCTAATATTAATCAAGGGTTTCTGGTGACAAAAAACTAATCCTTCTATTGTAAAGTTTTCCATCAACACTTGGTTTAATGTTTTTACCCACTCGTAGTCATATCCTGAATCAATGACATGCTGATGATTAATCCAAGATGATTATTAGATTCTATTTTTTTCTATTATCTATTATCTTGCACATTTATTAACTGGAATACAGACATGGAAGTCTTTTTCTTATCAATTAAGGCCATATGATTACAGTGCATGCATAAAGGAAATCAGGATAAATATTAATTCTTTATTTTTATTTCCAAATATCAGAGTAAAAAGTGACCTAGTTAATCCCAATGGTGGACAAAGAGTAGTGAGTTTCTATTTTATTGACTTTCTCTTTTTTTGTATCTTGTTAATTAGCACATTTTAAAAATGCAATTTAAAAAGTAAAAAGCATCAAGAGTTCGTACTGGTATTTCTAAATTCAAAGATAACATAATATGATTTTCACTAAACTTTTTGATATATACATTTTTCCTACACTGAAAATCTTGATTTCTAGCTACATTAACATAATTACTGATATGCATTGTCCTACAATACAAAAAAAAATAGTATCAAAAGTAATAAAACCACTGTGGTAGGTTGAATTAAGTACTCCAGAAAAACATGTTCTTAAACTTAATCCATTCCTGTGGGTATAACTCCATTGTAACTAAAGAGCTTTTTGAGGATATAAGGTGTGGTCAATTCAGTCAGGTTGGGCTTTAGTCTAGATTACTGGAATCCTTTATAAACAGAATGAAATTCAGACATAGCAAGAGAAAGCCACATGGAGGATCGGAAGCTGGAAATCAATGGGATCCAGCAGAGAAAGGAAAAGATGCTGCCATGTGCATGGCCATATGACAGAAAAGAAAAGGACCCATGGATCACCAGCAGCCTGCCCCAGAATGCCAGTTTTCTAGGATAAAGACCAATGTGCAGAGGGACTTTTAGCCTCAAAACCATGAGTCAATAAAATCATGTTTTATAAGCCAACCCATTGCATGGTATTTGATTTAGCAGCTGGGAAACTAAGACAGACACTATTTTAGACTACTAAAGCTTAAAACATATTTGCAGTTATATTTGTCCTCCAAAATACATTTTACAGTCAGTGGAATCTTGTGTTCTCAGCTCAGACTGGAATAATTCTTTCCTCTGTGTGCTTATATTATTGATTGAATGTACAGGTAGTTCATTTATTTCAATTTTTAGAGATGGCTGTTTTAATGAATTTTATTTTTTGAAATAAAATTATTTAAATTTCCAAAACCAAATCTATGTAGTAAATTATATTTAGAGAAGTACCTATTCCGTTCCTGTGCCTTCCAACCATTGTCAATGGTTTTCAGTTAATCCCAGTGTTTCTTTCACATATAAAATGTAGCTCACTACTTTGTACTGTTCTGTACCTTGCCTTTTTCACTTACTATATCCTGGAGATATATGTACATAGAGATTATCTTCATTCCTTTTTATGGCTACACTGCATGCCATAGTTTGGTATTAGTCAATCCACTAATGATGAGCAGATATTGTTTCCATTTTTTATAATAAATAATTCTGAAATAAATAATACTAAGCATAAATGAATTTTTTCAAGTGCCACTTTGGAGCAGGTTATCAGTAACAGGTCAAAGGATAGATAAGTAATATTTTTACATATTGTTGAATTTCCTTCCACAGCAGTTCTATCATTATACAGCGCCATCAGCAGTATATAAGAGCACCTGATTACACACAGCCTCACTAACAGGTATGGAGATGAGTTATATACTTTTGCCATTCTGGTAGGGAAGAAATGCTGCCTCGGGGAAGTTTTGATTTCAAATTTTAAGTTATGATGAGCAGGGCTTCATATTTTATAAACCATTTCAATTTTTCTTCTAAAAATGGTTCTGTGTTTTTGTTTAGCCATTTTTTTCTATTTTGTTTGTATTTTACTTGCTTTCAATTTTTTTTTGTTTGTTTAAAGCAACACAAATTTTTCACTTTACATTTTGTATGTCGGAAGCCTGAAGTGTTCTGACCAGACTAAAATCAAGATATTGGCAGAGCTGCATCCTTTTCCGGAGGTTCTAAGGAACATTCCATTTCCTGCTCCTTAGACTTGGCAGAATTCAGGGTCTTGAGGTAGCAGTGCCTAGGTCCCCATTTTCTTGCAGGTTGTCAGCAGACGCCGTTCCCAGCTTCTAGAGACTTGCAGAATCTTTGGCTCTTGGACTCTTTCCTCCATCTTCAAAGCCAGCCACGGGGTTGTGTTCTTCTCACACTGAATGTCTCTCATCCACTCTTCTTCCTCTGCATTCTAGTTTTTGTTAAGCAGTTCTGTTGAGATATATTCGCACATCATACAATCCACCCAATGTATATAAACAATGGCTCACAGTATCATCACATAGCATTGCTTTCAATTTTTAGGGACTGTTTTGGTTTGCTAAAGCTGGTGAGATGCAATATGCCAGAAATGGGCTGGCTTTTAAAATGGGGATGTATTAGCTTACATGTTTACAGTCTGAGGCCATGAAAAATGTCCAAATCAAAGCATCAGCAGGAGGATATTTGGACTCTAAAGGCTGGCTACTAGTGAGTTTGGGCTCCCCTATCACATGGGGAGGCACCTGGTGGTGTCTGCTGGTCTTTCTAGCCCAAGTTTAGTTGCTTCCAGCTTCTGGCTTCAGTGGCTTCCTCTGTTTTCTGTGTGTCCTCTCTTTTAGCTTTTGTCTCTCTTAGCTTCCCTGGGGCTATTTTTCTGAGTCTTATCTTCTTATAAAGGACTCCAGTAAGAGGATTAAGGCCTATCCTGGGGCACTCCACAACTGAAATAACCTAATCAAAGTGTCCCACCCACAATAAGTCTACACCCATAGGAATGGATTAAATCTAAGGAGATGATCTTTTCTTAGGTCCATATAACCTCCAAACTGCCACAGGGACTCTTTGTCTGAGACTTAAATGGCAAAAATCTTTTCCCAATTAGTCACTGATCTTTTGATTTGCTTACGGTGTTTTATTTATTTACTTATTTTCATGCAGATGCTTTAAAAATATTTAGCCAAATATATTAATCTTTTTCTTTTGTATCTGAATATTGAGTCATAGTTAAGGTATTTTTCCCCCATCTCCAATTTATAGAAAAATGAAGCTTTTTTTTTGGTGGAGGAGTATGGATGGGGTACAATTTTATTTATCTATTTATTTATTTATATTTAGATCTCTTATATTTGGAATTTATCTTCATATACATTGTGAACCACAGATGCATTTTTCCCCAAGTGGCTACCCAGTTGTTGTAACAACATTTATTAAACATTCTCCATAGTTTTTGAGATACTACCATTCTCATTATTAAATTTCCAAATGAAGTCGTGTCAGTTTCTGGATTTTATATTCTGTTTATTCATGTACTAATCCCATACTGCTTAACTATAGAGGCTTCAAAAAATGTTTTAATACAGAGTAGGACAACCCCCCCTCATTTCTGTCCACTAAGGTTTGTCCTGGTCATTATTGCTTCTTTATTTTTCCATTAACTCATTTGTTTTGATATATATTCTATTTATGTTTTTGTAGTGAATGTAATATATTGATACATAAATACATGTACATAACTTATAATCAAAAATATTGGCCCAGCCTCTCCAGAACATCAGATAGTTCCATCTCCCTACCCCATATTAGTGACAGACCCTTCTGATATCAAAAATTTAGAATTGCCATAGCCCAAGCAACCCCAAATTGAGGTATGGAAAGATCAAAGGGGATGGTGGAATTATACATAGAAGATAGGACTTAACAAATGAATATGAATGCTGAATCATTAAATTGATATCTCTTTTAGTCTCCTGTATTTTAGAGCAGCTAGAAGTAAAAACCTAAAATAGTGAAATTGTAACCCATGTGAAAGTCTGAAATATGTTCTACAACTAATTGTGGTGCTGTGCTTTGAAATTTATAGCTTTTTTGTATATAGGTTATTTTTCACACAAAAAAGAAGGAAAACAAGTTGATTGTGATGATAAAAAAATATTTAAGCCCTCTAGCCTCCTCTATTTTGGAGCAGCTAGAAGGAAAAATATGAGAGGAGCAATGGTAGCCCATGGCAAACTCCGGGATCTGTCCTGTAACCACTTTTTGAAGAAGGCTTTGAAAACTATTGCTTTTTTGCTTCTTTGCTTTGTATATGTTATAAGATACAATAAAAAAAAGTTAAAATTCTAAAAAAAGCACATGGAAAAGATGCTCAATATCATTAGCTATTAGGGGAATGCAAATCAAAACCACAATAAGATACTCATCTTATACCCACTAGAATGGCTACCATTAAACAAATAGGAACCTACAAGTGTTAGAGAGAATGTGAAGAGATATAAACACTCACTCATTGCTGATGGGAATGTAAAATGGTGCAGCCACTGTGGAGGACAGTCTGGCAGTTCTTCAGAAAGCTAAGCATAGAATTACAGTATGATCCAGCAATCCTGCTGCTGGGTATACACTCAAAAGAACTGAAAGCAGGGATTCAAACAGAAATTTGCATACTGATGTGCATAGTGGCATTATTCACAACTGCCAAAAGAGGGAAGCAACCCAAATGTCCATCAACTGATGACTGGATAAACAAAATGTGTTAATACATACAATGGAATACTATTCAGCTGTAAGAAGGAATGAGGTCCGATGTATGCAACAACATGGATGAATCTTGAGGATGTTATGTTGAGTGAAATAAGCCAGACACAAAAGGACAAATATTGTATTATCTCACTGTTAGAAACTAATTATAATAAGCAAGCTCTTAGAGTTAGAATCTAGGATATAAGTTACTAGGAGATAGACTGGGGTGAGAGAATGGGGAGTTGATGTTTAACTTGTACAGAATTTCTATTTAAACTGATGATAAAGGTTTGGAATAAATTGTGGTGATAATGGCATATTATTGTGTGTATAATCAACAGCACTGAACTATATAGGTGAATGTGGTTAAAACAGGAAAACTTAGGATGTATATATTACTAGAATAAAAATTAAAAGATGAGACATAGGACCATATAATGCAGTGAACCCTACTGTAGATGACGGACTATAGTCAGTAGAACAGGTATAAGAATGTTCTTTTATGGGTTATAACAAATGTTAGATACTAATACAAGGTGGTAGTAATAGAGTAGTGTATGGGGAAGAAGTATACCTAATGGATGACAGAACCATTTTAATAATTTTTCATCAATTGTAACAAAGGCAACTACTGTTTTAAAAAATAGTTCAATTATTTTAAAATGTGTTATCATTAATAGTAACAAATGTTCCATACCAATGCAAGGTGGTGATGGGATGCATATGGGAATCCGATATTTTAATTTATGCATTTTTTTGTAAACTCACAACTTCTATAATAAAAAAAGAATACATTAAAAAAAAAAGACATATTGTGATATATGCTCTTTTTAAAAGAAGCAGAATATGCAATCAAAAAACTTTGAAGACCACAGCTCCAGACAGTATTTTTCTGGTATTTCAACATTCTCAGACCACTCTTAGGGGAACTAGTTTAGCAGAGCTGAGATTCTTAATTTTAGCATTTTCCTAATGATAGACTGTGAGAAGATGATACCTTTGGACAGAGATGCTGGCTCCATTTGGTTTCAGGGGTAATTTTTTCAGTGTGAATGAGCAGGTTATAAATGACAGTTATAAATCATAAACTGTCAAGATCTCACAAGAAGATGTTACATTTGGAACATCTAAGTTAGTCTGCAGACCAATAAAAATGAGCAAAGAGAAAAGGAGGAAGAGGAGGGGGAGGAAGGAGAGGAAGAAGAGGAGGAGGAGAACAATTTGTTTTGGATGGTTTGAGCTAAAAGGTAGGCACCACTGCACTGCAGCACAGGGGTCGTAAAGGCGCTCTGCAAGACGTTATGGTGAGATATGCCTAGGAAACCTAGCTTTGGGGTAACTTAAATACTAATAAAAATACATTTTTTAGGAAGGTACAGAACACTATGTATAATATTCCATTTATTGAAAAGGTGCAAAATATGTTGAATAGTAAAATTTTATTTTTTAAGACATTATACAGGTACATTCACATATGTTGGAACAGGCACTCAGTTTTTCTGGAACTCTACATAGGAAACTTGAGAGTAGATTATCTGTGAGGAAGGTAATAAGAGTCAGATAGGTTGGAAAGGAGACTTATTTCCCACTTCAGTGTGTTTATGTTTGAATTTACCATATACTTATATTATTTTAGTTAAACACATAAGTAAATGCATTTAACAACTTATTCTTGCCTTTGTGTTTTTAGTAAAGTATTTAGCAAGTTTTTACAATGTGAGGAAAGCTATGACTTAAAACAGCAGGTGACTGTTTTGACAAAATGAGAGCTAGCAAACTGGAAAAGCCTAGCACAAAGGAAAAAGACCAGTTTATGCCTCTCATTCTTTACAAATATGAAGAGGAAAGCTATGACTTAAAACAGCAGGTGACTGTTTTGACAAAATGAGAGCTAGCAAACTGGAAAAGCCTAGCACAAAGGAAAAAGACCAGTTTATGCCTCTCATTCTTTACAAATATGAAGAGAAATTTTCCACAAATTGTCCCTGTGAGAAATTTTGAAAGCTAAAACCAAATAAAACAAGACAGGAAACCCAACAGAACAAAAATTTTATGCCAAGGGACAAGAGAGAAAAAGGCAAGTCTCTCCAATAAAGAACAAAAATTCCTGTCTGGTAAGCTCACAAGGATTCTTGCTCGGGACTTTTTGAGCCAAGACAGTGGACAGCTCGGACTGCAGTTCTTGAAATGACTTTCACAGGATTAGGTCCAGTGTGGATCTTTTGCTTCTCTGCTCACAAAATACAGTAGTAATTCAGTAGACGGAGAATATTTATCACCCTTTCACAGGCTTGAAGATCTAGAGAACAGAGTTTTGTGATCTTATCAGCAGGCATTCATTAAAATATACACATTCATTCATCCTCTCAATCTCTCTCTCTCTCACACACACACAAAGACACACACACACACAAGCACACAGTCATACACTTAGTGACACAGAAGCTCCTCTGCCTATCCAACAAAATAACCCTTCAAAGGGAAGAAACACTGGGAAATCTTAATACGGAAAGAAGACAATCCAGGGTGAAGAAGAGAAAAACATTCAAAGAAGATAATAAGTAACAAAAAAGGCTACTATTTCACCTTGGGAGCTGAAGTGAACATTGGAAACACTTGCAACATGCATGATTAAAAACTTCTAAAAAAACTTTAAAAACCTAAAGGCAACCTTTTATAAATCTTAGTTTTAAATTTAATTAACTGTACTACACACAGAAAACAATTCTCTGTGGTCATATGTGTATGCATGTAATTATACTGTATATATGTATATATTTCAATAAACTACATAAAAGAAATAAGCATAGAAGCAATTGCCTGGATCATTCCATTAGCAATGTAACTGGTCTCCCTACATCAATTTCCCATCCTGCTCATTCTCCATACTTCATCCATTGTAGTCTCACTGAAATGCAAACGTAACGGTTTGTTTCTCCTTACTTTTAGGATAAATTCAAAATCCTGACTATGTCCCATAAAACCCTTACCTGGCTGGCCATTGCCTTTTCCTCCAGCACCTCCTGGCATCACCCTCTTCTGTCCTCTAAGCTCTGGCCATGGGGAACAGCCCTCATGCTCTTCTGCTGGCTCTTGCCCAATGACCTCCGTGCATGCTGTTCTGAAACATCTCCTCTACCCCCTTCACCTGGCTAGCATATTATATGAAGCAGAACTTTTAAGAATGCATTTTAAGGTCAATTCCTAAAATAATAAAAGTAGACCAAGCTGTTTAAACTAGTAAAATGCATAGGATTTTATTTCTTTTTGGATATGGCTCTTATATATGTAGGAAATCCATTAAAACTTATAGTATGGATGTTTAACTCCACTGCTACAAAATTTTTAAAAATAGTAACAGTGGCTAGTAGTTTTCTAGATGAGCTATAAACATATTAACACATTTAATTCCCTCCATGAGGGAACATTATTATTAGGATTTATCACCGTTACAGATGAATAAACTGACATACACACCAAAATGAAACAATTTGTCTCAGGTTACACAGCTAGTAAGTGAGCCCTGAATCCAGCACCCGAGTCCATGTTCTCTACTGCTATACTCTGCAATTTGAAATAAAACTCATAAAAAGACAGTTCTAGATCACTATGAAATATCATATAACGGCAAATGTATGGTTGTTCTATAGGATCTAGAATATTCTTGACCATAACCCTGGTCACTCTGCTACTGTGTATGTTCTGATTTTGGTTGATATGTCAGGGAGAAGACCACCTACACCAGTCCCTACAAAGATGTCACAACATAATCTCAGGAATCTATGAATCTATTAGGTTAGAAGACAAATAAAACTTAAGATTGCAGATGAATAATGGTTCCTAATCATCTGACTTTGAGATGTGGAGGCTATCCTGGATTATTCCAGTGGGCCCAATGTAATTACAAGGATCTTATTGTATAGTATAGAATTTAGCTGGTCTTTGTCCCAAAGTCCTGGGATATCCTCTCTAAATCTTTGGAATCTCCAGTAATATGAGTCTTTTGCTTTAAATAGTAGGCTCTTGGGACCATACTTGATAGTTTATGCTAAGGAGCTGCCTCAGGGTAGGGCCAATCACACTGGTGGTCTTAGGGTGGGGGCTGGCCAAGCTAGAACTGCCAGCCACATGTCTAGAGAACTGGGGCTTACAACAGGACCACCAGGGAGGGACGAGGTCTGGAGAGTGAGTTCAATCACACGGGCACTGGCTCAATCACTCATACCTACCAAATGGAAGCCAAACAAAAATTCTGGACACCAAAGCTCAGGCAAGCTTCCCTGATTGGTAATATACATTCGTGTGCTAGAGCAGCAAAGAGAGGACACAGAAGATGCACATTAGGGGACCCTCCCAGACCTCCCCCTATTCATCTTACTTCTTCTTTTGGCTCCTTCCTGTTCATATCCTTTTTGCTATAATAAAACTGCAATCATAAATATGGCACTTTCCTGAGTTCTGTGAACTATTCTAGGGAATTATTGGGCCTCTCAAAGGGATGGTAGGGACCTCCAACCTTGTAGCCAGTTGGTCAGAAGCATGGGTGGCCTGGGATCCCCTGAACTTGTAGCTGGTGCCTAAAGAGTGCATTATCTTGTGCGGACCATGCCTTTAATCTTGGCATCTGACCTAACTTCAAGCAGTTAGGAGTCAGAATTCCAGTGCAGTTGATGTCAGAAGCTACTGTAGGTCCTTACAAAGGTAAGAGAGAGGCAGAAGAGAGAAACAGAGGGATGGCAGCCAGCAGTGACAGGCTTTTAAGGGGAAAGAGTGGGGCCAGGAGCAAGGAATGTGGGTGGCCCTAGAAGCTGGAAAAGACATGGGAATGCATCCTTTCCTAGAACCTCCAGGAGGGATGCAGCCCCACCATCACTTTGATTTAGCCCAGTGAGAACTATTTTGGATTTTTTTGTTTGGTTTTAAGTTTTTGATCATGTACTACTGGAACAACAGGAATCTAATTCAGTTGGGTTGTTTTTCTGAGTTCTAGCCTTGTTAACAGTGACACTTTCCAAGAAAACAATTCCCAGTCTTAAGTTTTCTTTTCCTGCTTTTGCTAAAGGAAGTGCCTGACCCAGGTTTGATTACCCTTTTCCACCCTCACCCTTATCTTTCTCAAAACATCAATACTGGTGTACTAGAGAATTGACTCAGCAGTTCTTCTGCTATATCACTATGGGATGAAAATACTATTTTCAATAATGACCTCTACAGATTTCTGGTGGTCTGACTTCAATAAAGACAAGAGCACTTGCCTCCATACTTTCGTACATCTTCTTCACCAAACAACCAATGTGATGAAACCATGGGAAAAGCAAATGTCTATAAATTCACAAGCACTCCCTTTATTAGACTGCTCACATGAAATGATAAACTAACATTCTCAGCCACAGGAAACCTGCAGTTCTCTTTATGTTGAAGTTGTTTATTTTTTACTTTCTTTTTTATGACCTTTCTGGCACAGTCCTGAAATGTTTGTCAGGTTCATTGTGTAGTTAGATTCAGTTGTCAGCTTGGCCAGGTGAGCATACCTAGTTCTGTTGCTGTGGACATAGCCAATGGTATGTGAACCTCATCTGTTGCTCGTTACATCTGCAGTCGGCTAGGAGGTGTGCTTGCTGTAATGAATGATGTTTGATTTAAGTGGTTGGTGCTTAAATGAGAGAGCTCAATGTAGCACAGCCCAAGCAGCTCAACATACTTCATCTCAGCACTCGCAGCTCAGCCCAGGCCTTTGGAGATGCAGAAAGAAATCACCCCAAGGAAAGTTGTTGGAACCCAGAGGCCTGGAGAGAAGACTAGCAGAGTTCACCCTGTGCCTTCCCACGTAAGAAAGAACCTCAGCTGAAAGTTAGCTGCCTTTCCTCGGAAGAACGAAATAAATCCCCTTTTATTAAAAACCAATCTGTCTCTGGTGTGTTACATTCTGGCAGCTAGCAAACTAGAACATTCACCAACAAGCCCATCTTAACCTTTGTGCTGATCAGATAACTGAGAACATGCCAGAATGGAACAAGTTCTTTTCAGAAAATTATGATGCTTTGTTCTTAACAATGTTTACAGAAGGCAGAATTTTCCTGGCATCAGTTGTCTGGAGTCTTGTTCTGTGGAAGTCCTACCATGGAGGCAGGACTTTGTGATTTTGCAAGAGATCCAGGCCTCTCACCCCTACCACAGTCCTTATTAGTCAACAAGAGCTTAGAGACTCAGATTCTAGTCCAGGTTTGGGTGCCAGCTACTACCAGTCATGTAGAACCAGGAGCAGACAACAGCTTTCATTCATATCCAACTAACTTCTTAGACTATGAGAGGTCCCTGAAAGCATGATGGCTTTTCCAAAAAAATATGGAACATTTGTTCCTTTTGCTTTGGGATATATCAACTTAAATGTCACTTCAGAGTAAGACATGTCACCTACTCAGAGTAAGTGTGTGATTTATATTGCAAGTATTAATTCTATCCGTACATGTCTTCCACCAACTCCACCTGTTCCTCAAACCATCGAATCAACAGGTATATATATATTTTTCTTTCTTTCTTTCTTTTTTTTTTTTTTTTGCATGGGCAGGAACCAGGAATCAAACCCGGGTCTCTGGCATGGCAGGCGAGAACTCTGCCTGCTGAGCCATCATGGCCCACCCAACAGGTATATATTTTAAACTTACTAAATATCAGGCACTGGATATACAATGTTGAGCAAATATCAAGAAGTCCCTTCCCTCATGGAACTTCCTTTTAGTGGGAAAGAAAACTATAAATCAACAAAATATATGTCCAAATATCAACAGGTACCCTGTCATTACAGTTTAAGCAATATTAACAACAAAAACAATACTCCAGATTATTAACAAAGAAATAAAAGATGCTGACAAAAAAAGAAGAAATGAAAGGAAAAACCAGAATAAACACGATATTATGCATAGTAGATTGGGAAAAAGAGTGGTACAGCCATATGTAGGAGGAATATTAACAAGATGAGTGTATAATTAATTAGGGATAAAAAATCCATTAAGCCTTTTCTTGAATGCAGAAAAAAAAAAGGATCAAGCACTCGAATAGAGATACATAGAGAGGAGTGAAGGCTGGTTGTCTATGGAAAGAGTTTTCAGATCTTCAAAACCAAGCCCCACCTCTTTCCTACTTAGACAAGTGAGCCTAAACAAGTAACTTAACTTTCCTGAGCTGGGATCGTTATCTGTAAATTGAGTGTGTGTTCTGACTCACAGGGTTGTTGAGAACTTAGAATGTCTGTGACATTCATTAGAGCAGTGTCCAGTATATACATAAGTCTTCAGTACACTGCTTTTGGATGAAACCAGAGTGGAGAAATCACAAATAGGAATACAGACAAAATCAGCCCTGAAAAACATGTCTGTGAGCCAAGAAGCAATGGCACCCAGTAGCAAAGAGCACACCTAGTGTTCAGATGTCCATTTCTAATATCATTCTCTAATAAAAGGAATCAGAGCTCCTTGGATAAATGGCTGATTCTAGAATGGAGCAGGAAAGATAGAACATGAACTTGGAGCATCATGTAATGACAGAAAACAAGAAAGTGCTAAACCCTCCACATATAAACATACACAATGATGGAGGTATGTCAAAGGGACCCAAGAACCACATGAAAGAGCTCCTAATGGCCAAATATGGAAAATTTGAGCAACAAAATAAAATAATATTGACTCATAAGTCAAAGTAAAAAATAAATACTCATGAGCCCATAATGATACAAATAATTGATTGAATAAATAGATAAATGGGGAGAGACTAGATAGATCTTCCATGCAGAAAACTTCCAATTATTTATGTAGCTATTCCCAGTTCAAGGAAGTAGACTTCCCCTCTTTCTCCTTAAGGGTGGGCTACATATAGTGACTTCCTTCCAAAAATGCATATGGAAAGGAGTGGGGAGAGTAATTTCACACTGGGAAACCTGACAAACACTACCTCAGCCAGGTGATCCAGGTTAGTGACAGCAGTCATAAGTCAAGTTGATAAAATGTACCCTTTATATCATGTGATGACAATGGCACTTTAACCTCAGTCTAATTATAAGAAAAACATCAGAGAAATCCCAGTTGAGGAACATCCTACAGAACATTTGACCAGTACTCTTCAAAACTGTCAAGGTCATGAAAACAAGGAAAATCTGAGAAACTGTTGCAACCAGGAGAAGCCTAAGAAGACCTGATTATCCAATGTAATATGATATTCTACATGAGATCTTGGAACAGAAAAAGGACATTAAGTAAAATGAAGAAAATATGAACATTGTGAGGACTTTATCAGTATATGAATATTGGTTTATTAATTGTGACAAGTGTACCATACTAATGTAAGATATTACTAATAGGAGAAACCACATGTAGAGTATATGGGAAATCTCTGTACTACCTTTACAATTTTTCTGTAAATCCAAACTGTACTGATGTTTTTAAAGGTTGCTTTAAAAAAGAGAGAAGAAAGTGCTCTTATAATGCCTGACCTCCTGACATCCCAGGCACAATATAGAAAAGGTCCCCATAATGCTTCCAAAGTAAATTCCTGTAGGAATCAGGATTAGAAAAGCCCATGCCATATTTACTCAAATCCTGAAGAAAAGATGATTCTGCTCATTAATACAACTCTTTCTTTGCCTCTTGGATGTTTCTTGGCTACAATTTCAAACTCAGGGTGTACTGTGTCTTTTTCTTAATTTTCTCTGTTTTTAATTAATGACACCTGTACAAAAAAGCTCAGGCTTTTATATTTGAAATTTAGGATTTTCAGCACAACTTTCCCAGTAGTTTTGTTATAATTCCTCCAGCCTGCTCCTTTGTTGCCTTCCAGCATTCAGTGCATTTTCCCCCCAGTTTGTTAAACTTCAACATGATACCGATTTTGGTTTTAAAATTAAGTAATGGTTTTATTGTGCAAGCTTGCCTTCTTGGTTTGATTTCCTATAATATAGGTCAGCACATGGCCCTTCACTGAGACTACTTGCACCTTCCTCCCCCACTGAAGGACACAGCCAACACCAAGCGAAACAGCAATAATCACTCGGCAATGAGAGTGTGAGAAAGTCATTGTGTCTTGCTATTAGACACTAACCCGGCAAGTTATTTTAAAGCAGTATAATACCAGAGCTTGAATAGCAACAATAACAACTAAGTCTAAAAAGAAAGAAGGGGGGAGGGAGGAAGGGAGAGAGAGGCGGGGGGGGGGGGACCTCTTAAGGTTCTTAAAGGCCATTGTAGTTTCCTCCACTTTTCCTAAAAAGTCAACGTAAAGGAAACAAAATAAAAGAAAATGTTCTCACGATTTAAATGCTCATGAACCCGGAATCCGTGCGTGAAAATCCTGTTTAAAACCATCCCGTGAAATTGGCTTTGTAGCGCGCCCCCCCCCACAACCCTCGCTAATCCATCATTCAGCTTCTGCATCTTTCTAACAATCATCCCATTGGACGTCTCCCGAAGCCACAGCAGCGAGCTAGAGTCGCCAAACCAGACTCCTCCAACTGCATGTCGCTGTGCAGGTGGGGAGGATAAAAGTAATTGAGGTTCGGCAGCCATGGATTCAACTCCCCTCAAGCGCACCGCACATTTGGGACTCCGTGAAGTCCAGAAAACTCTAACACTGCCTCCTCCTCCGCTACTTCAAGTGCGGCAGGCGCCTCCGAGTGATGCCATCTTGGTACTTAGTGAGTTCTGCATTGTGCCCACGTCCCTGTGTCTTTGAAAACTTATTCCACTTTGCTTGCAAGAAAGATGAGAGCCTGACGGTGTGGACCCTTAATTTTCTCTAACCAGAATTCATAAAATCAGATGCTGTTCACAATAAACTAAAGAACATCGGCGATGCTCGCCTGAGGCTCCGCGCCCC
This sequence comes from Tamandua tetradactyla, assembly GCF_023851605.1. Lineage (NCBI taxonomy): Eukaryota > Metazoa > Chordata > Mammalia > Pilosa > Myrmecophagidae > Tamandua > Tamandua tetradactyla. The sequence goes on along the minus strand of NC_135336.1, from coordinate 84,609,549 downwards.
GCTTCCCGGCTAGCAGGGTGCAAGGGCAGATGCCCCGCAGCAGACCCTCGGCCCGGGGCCCTGGAGACCACCGTCCTGCGAGCGCGACATTGAGGGGCTACTGGCTTGGGGGAGGGAGGTCCATGCAGCAGACCGTGCGAAGTGGGAGGGGGCAGGTACCCGCGCAACTTACAGCCCAGGGCGACCACCAGGTAGCGCAGCAGCAGCAGGAGGAGGTGGCGGCGGCTCCTCCTCGCCATCTTCCGGGGGCGTGGAGGCGTGGGGGCGAACTGTCTTTGCCTTCGAGGCCGAGGGTCCTGGCGTCGGCAGCGAGGGAGGCTGTGCCGGGGAACCCTGAACTTCTGGGGCGGGAAAGAAGAAACTCGCAAAGGGGAAGGAGAGTTGCGGAGGGGGCGGACCCTGGAGGGACGTCAGTTGCCCCCGCCCAGGGGCGCCGTCTCAGCTGGATGCTCTGGGGCAGGTCTTCCCGAGCCCTGGGACCGGGAATCTCCAGCCTTTCTCTTTGGGGGGTGGGAGAGCGTGAGAGGGGGAGGGCCGTGGAAGTCGGCCGAGGTGTCCGCGGGGTCCTAATGAGGGGGCTGGTCAAGGCGGAAGGGGAAGCCCTGGCGGCGTGTCCCCCCGCCGGCCGCGCGGCTGGGATTGATCGGCTTTGTGTCTGGTTCGCGCGGGGCTGCCAGCTGTCTGCAGGGCGAGGAGCCCGGAGGCGGGCGGCGCGCGGGGGTGGTGTGGCGAGGGCGCACCCCGTCTGCCCTCCTCCAACTCTTCTCCTGCTCTGCGTGGCACAGAACTTCTTTTCGGTTCGGAGCTAAGTGGTGGAGACTTTTGGAAAATTTCAGGCCAGTGGGCGAAGCTGCGGGGAAGGCACTTGGAGGTGATGGGTGGGGTGCGCCGGCTCCACCTCGGACTCGAGTTTTAAAAAAAAAAAAAAAATCGAGACTCACGCGAGAAGGCAGGTCTCAGATTTTAGCAGCAGCTTTGGCTCCTGAGCTTTTGTGCTCCTTGGAGACTTAAGTGTATTTTGTGTTCTTGGCTTTTTCACCTGCCAGAGTTAAAAAGTTCATCTGAGGGTGTGAAATATTTATCATGCTTTTGTCCTGTTATATAACTGCTGTCTTTGGAGTTTTCCACATGTTAAAACTCTACAGCTGCCCTTTGTCAGGTTTATTTTTGGTATACTGTGATTTTAAAAGGGAAACCATTATGAATGCTCTGTTTCGTTCTTTAAAATTGGCCAGCACTTACATTGCACATACTACAAAGGTTAAACAGGCAATTTTTATATTTGCTCCTGGGGACCAAAAAAATGTTTGGTGCATTTAAGAGCTTCCAACATGGACAGGTCTTGTGAAAGGCCATTTCAGCAAGAACTTGTTTTACATCAACCTTTAAAAAACAAATTGATTTAGTGGTGCACACACAAGAATTCAGCTGGCTCAGTGGACAAAGGCGACCAGGGTTTCTATATGCAGAGCTGTGAGGAATGAGGCATCCTTGCTGTTACCTTGGTGACGGTGATGGAAGCTTTGTGCCCCTGGGAGTAGGGAGTGGGGAGAGTGTGGTGAGAGGGGAGGAGGACCCAGGGAGCCCAGAAAGGGAAGTCAACATGGCAAAAATGTGAAAGCCACATACCTATGTCAAACACGAAGAAGGGGCCAGATTAAATGACAGACTTATGTCCGTTTTTAGGGCAATGCCAGAAAACAACGTTTTAAAAGAAAATTTGTTAGCATCTTCTTTCCTCATTCTTTCTCTCTCTTTTACTCCTCCCTAAAGATACATAGAAAAAGTCATAAAAAAATTTTTATGACATTCTTTGTGAGAAATTGATTCACTCCGTTATTTAATTGACACATGGTCGAGGCGTTTGTCAAACGGTTACAATGAGCCAGATGTAGCCATTGGTAGAAAAGATTGTGGGACAATGGTGAACAACACTGAGTTTTTGCTGCTAATGAGCTTACCATCTTGAGGAAAGAGAAAGTCCCGTCTGAAAATAACTCTAATGCAATGTAATAAGGACTCAAAGGAAATAAAATAATATCTATATTTTACTGAGAAATTTCTCAGTGATGGAGGCTGAAAAATGCAGTATTCAATTCCCCAACAACTCTGTAAGGGAGGTAATGTTACCATTTCCACTTTACAGATGAGAAAACTAGGGTGAGAGATGCTAAATGGTTTGCCCAAGGTCAAGGATAAGGGGAAGCTCTTTCTGATAGAGGAGAAGGGAGGAGCTTCAGTTGATTTCTTATTAGTCTTAAAAATGAACCAAACTGAAACCTCAAATTCACTACCACATATTAACTTTTGTAGCAACTGAATTATTTTATAAAACTAGCTTTTATTTCCTATCGAATCGTATATTTAAATAGTCAAGCTTTAAGTGAACTATAACCTGAAAGCTTGCTAACCTTTGATGTAGCCAGAAGGCAAACACTTAAAATATAAAAAGCCTCACTGAACTATAGTCTGTAACTTTTTGAAGTAGCTAAAAGCAAAAGCCCATAACTATGTAAAGCACTAGACTGCCATGCCGATGCTTGGATGCTAATGCTTGCCTGGATGTTTTGATAATAATGCTTTATTAAGTAGATATATAAACCTTATCTGTAAGTTTCTTGAAGAGTGTAACATTTCTTGAAAACTCGTGACTTAGCAAACTCTTATCTTGTCTTGTCTTTGTGTCTGTGAAACTTGAAGGAGATTATGACCATTACAACACACTGAACTGTAACCCAAATGCCTGAATATTTGGATAATGATATTTTGCTTTGTAACTTGTGACCAGTTCTGTCAAGACACTCTATCTCAATTTATGTAAAGGGGACAGCAATAGGACCCTCTTATTTTCCCACTTTAAACCTACTACCCGTTCATGTAGCTTCCTAATGCATGTGGATCCCTAATAATTACTTAGGAAGTAGCATGAGTCAGTCCAGAATTAACTATCCAATTTTCTGCAGTTTGGAGAAACAGCTGAGGTTTTAATCTCCTGTTCTCTTTGTGCTGCATGCCACAATTAAAACTCTTTCTCTCTTTGAAATCCTGGTGTCTCAGAATTGGTCACTGAGCACCTCTCAGGTAGAGAATCTGAGTTTTGTGCAGTATCAATTGGTGACCACGAAGGGACCAACGGGCCATAAGGAGTCCAACCACACAAAGTTCTGGAGCCCTAGCTGGACAGATGAGCACAGCAATTGAGTCTCTAGACTAACTGACTGAGTTTGTCCTGTCCAGCTGGCATTGCAGGCTTGTCAGTGTTTTCAGCATTTCAAAGGGAGAAACATTTCAAGACCAAGCTCAAATTGGATGAGTAGGTTATCAAAGGTAGAAGTGAACCAGGAGGAAAGAAAAAGGGTTAGAGTTCCTGGGACCCAGTTTGGGGCCAAAGGTCCTGCCTCCAGATGGTTTCCCTTGTTTTAACCACTTTAACTTTTAAGAGAGAGTTGGAGTCCCTCAAATCAGCGTTTGAGCCTCCTATAATATAAGAGTTTGAGTCTGAACATATAAACGCACCTTGTATTATATGTATATATATATATATGGGTTACTGATAGATCATTGATTGTTAAACACAGAAATTGGTAGTTGTTGATAATTAGTGTTCATTATATTAATTTGCAGTACAGAAATATTGACATGGAATACTAATACTATTCCTGGACATAGTCCATTAAGCTGCAGTCTCAAGAACTGTGATAAATTTTCTTATGCCGCTATGAAAAAGCAGAGAATGTCCTTATATTCTATTTGACCTGGCTATGCTTAAGAGGCAGAAAAGAAATGTCCTGAAAATAGAATAGTGGATAAAGATCTTTTACTGCATTTCCTGTAAAGGAAACAAGGAATGGGACACATTAATATATTTTGAATCTTTTATCGGCCTTTCCCAACAGGCATGTCAATCAGAAATGGTAATGTCTTACCTGTCATGTCGGTAAAAACTCAAACAGAAGTAAAAACTGGTCGCCCTGATTCTAATTTTGGAGGACCCAATAGACCCTGTATTAAACCCCCATCTGCCCTTCTGCCTCCATCTTACAACCAAGGAGCTGGAGAATCGAGAGGGAACGGAATCTTTTTCTTCCCTTTCATCTTCCCTTCTACCCCTTACTCCCCCTTTGCTTCCACCTCCCTTCCTTTTTTTTAAAAAAAAATATTTTTATTGATAAAAGCAACATGCAAACATACATTTTTAACATGCAAACATTCATAAATGGTGTACAGTCAGTAGCTCACAATATCATCACATAGTCATGTATTCATCATCATCATCATGTTTTTGCATCACTTCAGAAAAAGAAATAATAAAGAAAAAAGAAAAAACTCATACATACCATACCACTTGTCCGTTCCTCTCATTGACCACTAGCATTTCCATCTACCCAATTTATCTTAATCTTTGTTCTCCCTATTAATTGTTTATTTTTATCCATATTTTTTACTCATCTGTCCATACTCTAGATAAAAAGAGCATCAGATACAAGGTTTTCACAATTACACAGTCACATTGTAAAGCTATATCATTATATAATCATCTTCAAGAAACAAAGCTACTGGAACACAGCTCTACAGTTTTAGGTACTTCCCTCAAACCACTTCAATATACCATAAACTAAAAAATAGATATCTAATAGTGTGTAAGAATAACCTCCAGGAAAATCTCTCGATTCTGTTTGAAATCTTTCAGCCACTGACACTTTATTTTTTCTCATTTATTTTTTCCTGCTTTTGTTTAAGAGGTTTTCTCAATCCCTTGATGCTAGGTTCTGTCTCATCCCTGGATTTCTGTCCCACATTGCCAGGGAGATTTTACACCCCTGGGAGTCATGTTCCACTTTGGGGGGGTGGGGGTGGAGGGAGGGCAGTGGGTTCACTTGCCATGTCAGCTTAGAGAGAGAGAGTCCACATCTGAGTAACAAAGCAACCCATTCTCTGGGTTGACTGTTAGGCTTGATTTTACACAGGCTTAGCCTATCTCTTGAAGGAATAAATTTCATAGGGGTGAACCCGAAGATCAAGAGTTTGGCCTATTGATTTGGTTGTCCCCACTGCTTGAGAGAATGGCAGAAATTCTCCAAATGGGGAAGTTGAATATTTTCCTCTATCTCCCCATTCTCCCAAAGGCTTGGGACTTTGCAAATACTCCCTTATTCACCATCACTAATAACAGGAGAAGAAAGGAGGATGGTAATAGAGAACAGAAGACAAGAAGTGGATAGAATATAAGGTGAATTACCCAATGTGCCAGTTTGAAACTATGATGTACCACAGAAAAGCCATGTTTTAATTCTGATCCAATCTTGTCAGGCTAGACCTATTGTTTAGGGTGGGAGGTTTTGTTTGCATTGTTTCCGTGGAGAGGTGATACACCCAGTTATGGGTGTGGTCTTTTGAATAGATGGAGATGTGACCCCACTTATTCAAAGAGGTCTTGATTAGTTTATTAGAGTCCTTTAGAAGGGGAAACATTTTGGAGAAACCTCAGATGCAGATGCTTAGAGAACAGTTGCTTCAGAGCTAACAGAGATGCTTGGAGTGATGACAGAGAGAGCAGATGCCTAGCGGGGACATTTGGAGCCCAGCAGACATCACCATGTGCCTTCCCATGAGATGCTAAGCAAGACAGAACCCAGAGTTGTGTCCTAGCCAGAGTTGTGTCCTAGAAGAGCTATGTGAAGTCCACAGATGCTTAGAGAGGAAACCACTAGCATTAGAAGCTGGAAGCAACAGAACTGGACACAAGGATCAGTAGATGCCAGCATGTGACTTCCCATTTGACGACATCGACCTTTCTTTGAAATTAAACTGTCTTTCTCTGGATGCCTTCGTTTGGACATTTCTATGGACTAAGAACTATAAACTTGCAACTTAATAAATTCCCTTTATAAAGCCATTCCATTTCTGATATATTGCATTTATGGCAGCTTTGCTAAACTAAAACGCCCAGTAATCCAGTACATACCAGAGCACAATTAGCTTTGCTAGTTACAGACCCATGGTGGGACCCAAATAATAGCAGACATTGAATGAAATTGATGCATTATAAGGATTGTATTAAAGTGAGCATACAAAATCGAGTTTCCAAACTCAGAAATTTTTTTTTAACATTAAGTATGTATTTATTTATATTATAAAGAACATGGACTGGGTACCAACAACCTGATGGGAGCTATGCATAAGTAGTTAGGGCTTATAATCCTTTTTATTTCCATCTCTCTGTATAAGTTTATGCTATGATTCCTAGAATTGGGAAAACAAACAATGAAATGAAATAAAAAGCTTGGATTAAAATGAACTTGTAAACGTCTTTCAGGAAAAGTAAAAAATTGTGGACAGGAAGGGAAAAGGGAAACATTGTCCTAGACTTTATTTCTAGACTGTTACTATAGAATATTATATTAAAAATATATTTATTTTATAGATTCTCAAAATAGAATAGTGAACCCAGGCCTAACTAGGGACAGAACCCTGGCAATATTTTTGAGTCATGTGTATTACAGATTAAAGTTTACCCAGATGTTCTTAAGGGGTAAAACCCAGAAAACAACTTCATATCCCTTATAATTGATTATTTTTAGAAAGCTTAATAAATACTGGGGAGTATGCTAATATAATTGTTTGGAAAGTGAAAAGTGTGATGTAATAAGTCTTTTAGAAGTCACTACATGGTGCCAAGCAACTTAAGTCAACTAGATATCTTTAGGACCATGTCAAAAACAACAGGCTAATCTATTGTTATGTAGCAATGGCTTCAATGCAGTTTTTCACTCTTGGCTCTCTAGAAATCAATGGCAGAGCTTGGGCTATTTAGTGTATAGTCTGGTGGGCTTGGAGCATAAGGCATACTACCAGAATGTATGTTGCCCCCTACTCCTCCTTCTATACCTGATTACTTTAGGTTAACTCTGAGAAGCATGGTGACAAATACTGAGTGTGCTACCCTGAGTGTGATCAGACATGGGCAGTCATAGTTTTTACTATTGGAAGAAAGCCCTTTTTCCACCTTGTGGTATTTTTCTAATTTTTCTTGAGGAGTATGTGTTTGAATGCGTACATGCGCGTGCGCGCGCGCGCATGTGTGTGTGTGTGTGTGTGATCGTGTAAATGATAGTTCCAAATAGTTTGTTTGTATATTCACATATAGTTGTGATGGGCTATATATAATTTTTTTTAACTTTTTTTATTGTATAGTATAACATACGTACAAAGCAAAGAAATAAAAAAGCAATAATTTTCAAAGCACTCCTCAAAAAGTAGTTACAGGACAGATCCCACAGTTTGTCATGGGCTACCATACAATCCTCTCATACTTCTCCTTCCAGCTACTCCAGAACATAGGAGGTCAGAGAGCTTAAATATTTTTTTATCATCATAATCAACTTCTTTTTCCTTCTTTTTTGTGAACAATAACATATATACAAAAAAGCTCTAAATGTCAAAGCTCAGCACCACAACTAGTTGTAGAACATATTTCAGACTTTGACGTGGGTAACAATTTCACAATTTTAGGTTTTTACTTCTAGCTGCTCTAAAATACTGGAGACTAAAAGAGATATCAATTTAATGATACAGCATTCATATTTATTTGTTAAGTCTTATCTTCTATGTATAATTCCACCACCAACTTTGATCTTTCCATACTTCTTATTGGGGTTGTTTGGGCTATGGCAATTCTCAATTTTTTATATTGGAGGGTCTGTCACTAATGTTGGGTAGAGAGATGGAACTATCTGGTGTTCTGGAGAGGCTGGTCTAGGTTTCAGAACTTATCTGGACCAGGGACTCATCTGGAGGTTGCAGGTTTCTGGCAAGTTATTCTAGTGCCTGAAACCCCTGTAGAATCTTATAAATTGCCCTAGGTGTTCTTTAGGATTGGCTGGAATGGTCCTGGTTAGGGGTTGGCAGCTTGTGATAGGTAGCAAGACCTGACTGAATCTTGCATAAGAGCAACCTCTGGAGTAGCCTCTCAACTCTATTTGAACTCTCTCTGCCACTGATACCTTATTAATTACACTTCTTTTCCCCCATTTGGTCAGGATGTAATTGTTGATCCCAATCCCAGGTCCGGACTCATCCCTGGGAGTCATCTGCACGTCACCAGGGAGACTTTCACCCGTGGATGTCATGTCCCACCTAGGGGGAAGGACAGTGATTTCACTTGCAGAGTTGGGCTTAAAGAAACTGAGGCCACATCTTAGTAACAACAGCGGTCCTCCAGAAGTAACTCTTAGGCATGCCTATAGGTAGTCTAAGCTTCTTCATTAGCTGTATAAGCTTCACAGAAGTAAGCCTGAAGATCAAGGGTATGGCCTATTGATTTGACACAGTATCAGGGGATTTCCTGATGGTAAAGTTTAATGTTTCATATTTTTTCTCCCATCCCTCAAGGGACTTTGACAATATTTTTTGACTATCTGCTTAATATACCCTAGGATATATCCCAGGGTGAATGTTAATCCTCTCACTGGAGTCCTTTATAAGAGAAAAAGCTCAGAGAGGCTCACAGAAAAAGCTCCAGAGAGGCTGAGAGACAAGGGCACACCCACAGAAGCTGAGAGAGGAAGCCACTGAAGCCAGAAGCTGGAAGCAATGAAACCCTAGAGAGAAGAACCGGCAGACATGATCATATGTCTGGCCAAGCAACTGAGGAGTCCAGATTGCCAGTAGCCTTACTTCAGGAAGGAGATATCATCCTGTTGATGTCTTAATTTGGACATTTTCATGGCCTTAGAATTGTCACTTGTAAACTAGTAAGTCTCCATTGTTAAAAGTCAGTTCATTTCTGGTATATTGCATTTCATCAGCTTTAGCAAACAAAAACACCTAGGTTTGGGTGATTATGTCAAAAAGGCCCCCTTTGCTGGAAAGAAGGAAACCAGTCCCAACAACATAACCTGCATAATTCAAGAAATCTAGGCTAGTTAATAACAGAGCAATGCCACCAAACCACAATCTTAAAAGAAAGGGAATGGTTAGAAACAAACTGGCATGCCCGATCTGGTATTTATTGGGTGACTCCTACTGGAACCCAATGAATGTGTGTACCAATTTATGGCTTTGGTTACCTCCAGCTAGATAGGCTGATGCACTCTAGGTCAATGTACTTCCTGGACCCAAGGAAGTATTCCTAAAACCTTACCGCCAGCAGCAAACTTGCTATTGCTAAAGTCTCACTGGACCCAAGCAATATTTCACTGGTATGACCATCTAGCTGCTAAATTTTTAACTTCACTAGGTATAGAAGATATTATACATAGAATAGAAGCTTTAAATACATTCACACAACATGCTTTAAATGATAGCTTGCATAGCATGTCCCTTTTAAATGCTGAAATGACCTTATTGCAAAAAGCTGTACTCCAAAACCAGATAGTTTTCGATATTCTAAATGCATCCCATGGAGGAACTTGTGCTATAATAAAAACTGAATGCTCTACCTACATTCCAGATGAATCTGAAAATGTGACTAAAATACTAAGTCATATGAAAGATTAAATCAATTCTATAGACACTAGTCCTCTCTCCGACATATTCAATATACTTAATAAGCTTCCTGCTGGAATTGGATCATGGTTTTGCTCTATATTACAAATAAAAGTAATGATATTATTGCTAATTATTGTAAGTATACTCATTTTTAAAACTTGCATTTGCATTCTATCCCAGCCATAGTAAGAACAAAATGCCTGGAAAAGAACTCCTCCTTCAGCCAGTTTGTCAGTTCTTATGGACTGCCAAAGAATAGATATAACTAGAAACAGAAAATTGACACCACTTATGAGTATGAAGAAGCTAGAGTGGTCATCATCCCACTGTCTTCAGGATTGAAGAATGAACAAGAAGGAGGGGGGACTAGAAACCCTAAAACCACAACCATGTATCTTTTGTAGCAAATGAATTATTTTATATAACTAGCTTTTTTCCTATTGTAATCTTGACGTGTGTGTGTGTGTGTGTGTGTGTGTGTGTGTGTGTGTATATACAGTCAAATCATCAAATCTCAAATGAGTCATAAACCAAAAGCATGCTAACCTTTGATGTAGCCAGTCGACAAACGCTTAAAATATAAAATGCCTCACCAAACTATAATCTGTAGCTTTTTGCAATAGCCTGAAGCAAAAGCCTATAGCTACTATAAAGCACTGAATTGCCACACAGATGCCCAGATGCTAATGCTTGCCTGGGTGTTTGATAATAATGCTTTATTAAGTACATATATAAACCTTATCTGTAAATGTAAGTTTCTTGAAGAATGTAACATTTCTTGAAAACTTGTGACAGGCTCTGCCAGCAAACTCAGCAAACTCATGTCTTGGTGTCTGTGAACCTTTGAAGGAGTAAATAATACTTGTGACCATTATAACACACTGAACTGTAACCCAGATACCTGAATATTTGTATAATGATATCTTGCTTTGAAACTCATGACTAGCTCTCCCAAGACCCCCATCTCAATTTGTATAAAGGGACAGCAATAATTCTGAAACCCTCTATTGTTTTCTGCAGTTTGGGGATTAAGAGCTGAGGTTTTAACCTTCCATCCTCCTTGTGTTGTACACCACAATTAAAGCTTTCTCTCTCTGAAATCCTTGTGTCTCAGAATCAGTTATTGAGCTCATCTGGTGGCAAATCGAAGTTTTGTTCAGTATCAAAACTCCAAAAGGGAGAAAATAAAGGAAGGACATTCTATGTAGAGCAAAGCACAGTATCAAATGCTGGGAGATCTGAAAATGTATAGCTTGTGTAGGAAAAGCAAGAGTCTACAGCCCTTGAGTATGTGTGGAATTGGGTCAGTGGAGGTTGTAGAAACTGAAAAGGAGGTTGTATTATGAAGGTTATTCATGTCATTCTATGAACTCTTGACCTTCTCCTATAAGTAATGTGCTTTTTAAAAAGAGAGGTAGGATATGAAAAGATTATAAGACTATAGGACACGGCTGCTTTAGAATGCTGATCCTTGTGGAAATGTAGAGGATAGATTAGAGATAAGAGAATCAGAATGTTATACAAGTCTAAACACTATTGCAATATTCTGAGAAAGAGATGATGAATGCTTGAAATACATGGTCACTATGGGGGAAAATGAAAAAGTGGGTTGATTCAAGTGATATTTCACAAACTTCATTAGCAGGATTATGTCATCAATTAGGTATAGTGGTGAGAAAAGGTGACTGATATCTCTAGCTGTGGTGGTTATAATTAGTGCTTGTGCTGGTTTGAAAGGAAGTGCGCCCCATAGAAAAGCCATGTTTTAATCCTAATCCCATTTTGTAAAGGTAGCCATTTCTTCTAATCTCTATTCAGCATTGTATGTTTGAAACTGTAATTAGATCATCTCCCTGGAAATGTGATGTAATTGAGAGTGGTTGTTAAACTAGATTAGGTGATGACATGTCTCCACCCATTCAGGGGGGTCTTGATTAGTTTCTGGAGTCTGATAAAAGAGGAAACATTTTGGAGATTGGAGATTCGGAGAGAGCAGAGAATGCTGCAGCACCATGAAGCAGAGAGTCCACGAGCCAGAGACCTTTGGAGATGAAGAAGGAAAATGCCTCCCAGGGAGCTTCATGAAACAGGAAGCCAGGAGAAGAAGCTAGCAGATGATGCCATGCTTGCCATATGCCCTTCCAGATGAGAGAGGAACCCTTACCATGTTCACTATGTGCCTTTCCAGATGAGAGAGAAACTCTGACTGTGTTTACCATGTGTCCTTCCACTTGAAGAGAAACTCTGAACTTTATCAGCCTTCTTGAACCAAGATATCTTTCCCTGGATGCCTTAGATTGAACATTTCTATAGACTTGTTTTTCTTGGCCTTGGAACTGTAAACTAGCATCTGATTAAATCCCCCTTTTTAAAAGCCATTCTGTTTCTTGTATATTGCATTCTGGCAGCTAGCAAACTAGAACAGTGCCTGTTGGGGATTGGACCATGCCCCCCACAAAGATATGTTAAAAGTCTATAACCTTAGTCCTGTGGGTATGAATTCATTTGTAAATAGGATCTTCAAAGATCCTATTAGGATAAGGCAAAGTTGAATAAGGTGGCCCTTAATCCAATATGACTGGAGTTCTTAGAAACAAAGGAAATTTGGACATGGAAGTAGAAGCCAGAGGAAGAAACAGAAGAAGAGAGAACATCATGTGACAGAGACAGAGATTGAGTCACCGCTAGAACATTGCAGACTTTGGGGAAGACATGGCCTGCCGATACCTTGATTTTGGATTTCAGCTTTCCAAACTGTGAGGAAATAAATTCCTGTTGTTTAACCCAATCAGTTTTTGGTGAGGAAATAAATTCCTGTTGTTTAACCCAATCAGTTTTTGGTATATGTTATAGCAGCCCTGGCAAAGTAAGACAGTGTCATTAACTCAGATCTTTCTCCCAAGCTCCAAATCCATTCTCCCTGTTTTTAGAACACACCTACCTAGATGTGCTGCTCAAAAACAGTGTGTTTAAAATTGAACTGACCTCATCACCTTCCCACTAAAGTCTCCTTTTCTCTACCTTTTCCCTCCTTCTCTTCCATCCTTTCTGTCTTCCATTATCAAATATGTAATAAGATGCTGTGCCAGTGGTTGGCATAAAATTATGTCCAATAAAAGAAGTTCTAGTTTACTAGCTGCCATAATACAATATACCAGAAACAGAACAGCTTTTAAAAAGGGGAATTTATTAAGTTGCAAGTTTACAGTTCTAAGTCTGTGGAAATGTCCAAATTAAAGCAAGGCTATAGAAATGTCCAAATTAAGGCACCAGGGTGCATGGGTGGTTCAGTGGTACAATGCTCACCTTCCATTCAGGAGACCAGGTTTGATTCCCAGACCATGCACCTAAAAAAAAGAATGTTACCAAATTAAGGCACTAACAAGAGGTTACCTTCACTCAAGAAAGGCCAATAAAGTTCAGGGGTTTTTTGCAAAGGCACATGGTAAATATAGCGATGTCTGCTGGCTTTCTCTCCAGGCTTCTTGTTTCATGAAGCTCCCTCAGGGGCATTTCCTTCTTCATCTCCAAAGGTCTCTGACTGCAAGGGCTCTCATGGCTCTTGTGACTTTCTTCTCTTTCCAAAAATGTTTCCTCTTATAAAGGATTCCAGTAAACTAATCAAGATCCACCTGGAATAGGTAGAATCAACTCCATGGAAGCCATCTAATGAAAAGTTACCACCCGCAATTGGGTGGGTCACATCTCCAAGGGGACAATCAAAAAGCTCCCAGCCAGCAACATTGCATGAGGATTAAAGGACATGGCCTTTCTAGAGTCTACTACAGATTCAAACCAGCACAGCAGACAACTTCCCCCTTATGGAGAGGTAGACATAAATCAGGCAATGTAAGCATACACATTAAGATTGCTGTTATTGAAAGGTTTGCCTACCCAGGGAAGTCAGGAAAGACTTGCCTGAAGAAAGGATGCTTGAGGCGAAATCTGAAGGAAGAAAGTCAGGACAGGTGGGGAAAAAAGGAATAACATGTGCAAAAATCTTGTGACAAAATAGAGAATGAAAGTCAGCTGATGGGACATAGCACAGAGACCAGGAGGGAGAATGAATGGGATATGGAGCCAGAGATAAGGTACTGTTTGCAATGGGAAGATATTGAAGAACTAATCTGTGGTCAGATTTCTGTATTGAAAAAAATTACTCTGGCTAGCTGGGGCAGTATCAGTAGTTTAGGTAGAAAATGGTGATAGTAAAGATGGAAAGGAGTAAACAGGTTACAGAGATATTAAAAAGTTAAATCAATGTTACTTGGTGTTAGAATCAGATATAGTAGGTAGGCTCAGGGACTTGGAGAAAATACAATCGGAAAATTTGTAGGCAAGAGGGTCTAGAGGAGACATAAAATGAGTGCAGAATGTAAATATATTATGTTCCATTTAAATGTCTGCCAAAGGGCATCCCTTGCAGAGGAGAGTCTAAGTAACTAGGTAAACAAGATGCTACACCCTGTAGATATCAAGATTTCCCTCTCCCCCATGTTTGCTCAATAGGTTCATTGCCAAAATGGCTATGGCAGTAGTCATGGGAGCTATTTTTTGAGTTGAACGAAATGTACTTTCCTTCACCAGCAGTGTTCTGCTTACTTTAGCAGATGAGTGCCCAAACTGTCAACCACAAAGGGAAATGCTGATTCTCCAACATGGCCTCATTTTCCAGGGTAAGTGGTGGCAGATTGATCGCAATGGCCCATCATTTTTTTTTAACTTTTTTTATTGTATAGTATAACATATATACAAAGCAAAGAAATAAAAAAGCAATAGTTTTCAAAGCCCTCTTCAAAAAGTGGTTACAGGATAGATCCCAGGGTTTGTCATGGGCTACCATACGATCCTCTCATATTTTTCCTTCTAGCTGCTCCAGAATATAGGAGGCTAGAGGGCTTAAATACTTTTTTATCATCATGATAGACTTTTTCCTTCTTTTTTGGTGAAAAATAACATATACACAAAAAAGCTATAAATTTCCAGGCACAGCACCACAATTAGTTGTAGACTTTGATATGGGTCACAATTTCATAATTTTAGGTTTTTACTTCTAGCTGCTCTAAGATTCTGGAGACTAAAAGAGATATCAATTTAATGATTCAACATTCATATTCATTTGTTAAGTTCTATCTTCTATGTAAAATTCCACCATCACCTTTGAACTTTCCATACCTCTCTTGGGGTTATATGGGCCATGGCAATTCTCAATTTTTGATATTGGAGGAGTCTGTCACTAATATGGGATAGGGATATGGAACTATCTGATGTCCTGGAAAGGCTGGGCTAGGTTTCAGGACTTATCTGGACCAGGGACCCAACTGGAGATTGTAGGTTTCTGGAAAGTTACTCTAGGGGCTGAAACCCTTGTGAAATCTTATAAATTGCCCTAGGTGTTCTTTAGGATTGGCTGGAATGGTCCTGGTTGGGGGTTGGCTGCTTATGATAGGTAGCAAGGTTTATCTGAAGCTTATGTAAGAGCAAACTCCAGAGTAGCCTGTCTCTGCCAGTGATACTGCCACTGACTCTGCCACTGATACAACAATTCCATCCTGACCAAAAGGGGGAAAAGAAGTAATACTGCACTTCTTTTCCCCCTTTTGGTCAGGATGGAATTGTTGCTCCCATGGTGCCAGGTCTGGATTCATTTCACCCCTGGATGTCATGTCCCACGTAGGGGGGAGGGCAATGATTTCACTTGCAGAGTTGTGCTTAGAGAGACTGAGGCCACATCTGAGCAATAACAGAGGTCCTCCAGAATTAACTCTTAGGCACGTCTATATGTAGTCTAAGCTTCTCCACTACCTACACAAGCTTTACAAGAGCAAGCCTCACGATCTAGGGCATGGCCTATTGATTTGGGTATCCCTGAGGTTTGACACAGTATCAGGGGATTCTCTGATGGGAAGGTTTAATAGTTTCATAGTCATACTCCCCTCCCTCAGGGGACTTTGCCAATACTGTTTGATTATCTGCTTAATATACTCTAGGATGTTTCCAGGCATTACAATAATCTATGCAGGATTAAAGGATATCTTTTTTATTCTAGGCTTTCTGTGTTTCAGTTGTTTAAATGAGCTCTACAGATAGGTTGAATTTGATTATGTACTACAGAAAATTTCAGTTCCAGATCAAATAAACCTTTCTTCCATTGGTCTCAAAGAGTATTTGTGGTTTTAAAATATAGACACTGTCTTTCTTACCCCTGTATTCTGAATTACTTTAACCCCAACCTGTTTGGCTTCATTCTTATCTTTAAATATCAGGTTATATATATATATATAACAGCCTCTCAGAATCCAGAAATAATAATCATCACTCCAGACTTTATGTGTCTGTTCTAAAAGCTTATAATCTAGGTCCCTGTTTTCTCATAAACATTTTTGCTAGCTGCCAGAATGCAATATACCAGGAACAGAATGGCTTTTTAAAAAGGGGAATTTAATAAGTTGCTAGTTTACAGTGCACAAGGCCGAGATAATATCCCAACTAAAGCAAGTCTATAGAAATGCCCAATCAAAGGCATCCATGGAAAAATACCTTGGTTCAAGAAGGCTGGTGACTTTCAGAGTTTCTCTCTCAAGTGAGAAAGTTTACAGGGCAAACATAGTAGAGCTTCTCTCTCAGCTGGAAGGGCACATGGTGAACACAGGCATCATCTGCTAGTTTTCTCTCCTGGCTTCCTGTTTCATGAAGTTCCCCAGGAGGTGTTTTCCTTCTTCATCTCCAAAGGTCGCTGGCTTGTGGGGTCTCTGCTTCTCGTGGCTATATTGTTTTTCTCTACTCTCTCTGAATCTCTCATTCTCCAAAATGTTTCCTCTTTTATAGGACTCCAGTAAACCAATCAAGACCCACCCAAGTGGGTGGAGACACATCTCCCCTAATCCAGCCCAAGAACCACTCTTGATTGGGTTACATCTCCAGGGAAATGATCTAATTACAGTTTCAAACATACAATCCTGAATAGGGATTAGAAGAAACAGCTGGTTTTACAAAATGGGATTAGGATTAAAACATGGCTTTTCTAGGGTACATACATCATTTCAAACCAGCACAGTGACCATATTATTGTTATTTTTTTTTTGTTTCTGGCTTATTTTGTCTCACCAAATGTCCCACATGTTCATTCACATTGTTGCATGCCTCATGACATTGTTCCTTTTTGTAGCAGTACAACATTCGTTCATAAGTATACACCATCATTCGCCAATCTACTTCTCAGTCAGTGCATCCTTCAGCCACCTGCATTCATCAGGCATCATGTAGAAGGCCCCAAGTCCACAGTCCATCAACATTCTCAATTTCAGATAATTTCATTGTTCCCAAGAGACAGAAAGCCAATAAACCCACCCTCACCGAATAGGAAATCTAAACCTTCTCTTAACTCTTGTCCCTCACCCCATTATTTACCTCTGCTGTTGCTTGGGTAGTGCTGATGGTTTCCTTTTGAATATAGCTCATAGTATACAACAGCAGTTTCCCCCCTGTACCCTGGACTTAAACACTCTTTATACAAAAATCATATCTTTGAAGTAATTCTTACCAGAACTCATTCATATTTCTAGTGTGAATTAGTGGGACCTGTAGGTCTATACAGCCCCTTTCAATCTTGTTCATCTTCAGTATGGTATTATTACTTATAGACCCACCAGAGAATCACCTTCACTCCTGTCTATTCCCTTGCATTGGAGGTCAACCTCAGTAGGTAACGGTTCACCCATCTCTAGCTACAATGTATCTCTAAGTACCCTATATTCTGAATTATAAACCTCTGATTATAACTTTATGCTCCTCAGAAAAGTGGAATTATGCAGTATCTGTCCTTTTGTGTCTGGCTAATTTCACTCAGAATTATGTCCTCAAGGCTCCTCCATCTTGTCATGTGTTTCAAGATGTCATTTTGTCTTATTGCTGCATAATATTCTATCATATGTATATACCACATTTTGTTGATCCACTTGTCTGTGATGGGCATTTGGTTTGTTTCCATCTTTTGGCAATTGTGAATAATGCTGCTCTGAACATTGGTGTGCAAATGTCTGCTTGTGTTGTTGCTTTCAGCTCTTCTGGGTACATACCAAGTAGTGCTATTGCTGGGTCATAGAGCAACTTGATATTTAGTTTCCTAAGGAACCTCCAAACTGTCTTCCATAGTGGCTGCACCATTATACACCAGTAGTGCATAAGTGTCCCAGTTTCTCCACATCCTCTCCCACATTTATAGTTTCCTGTTTGTTTAGTAGCAGTCACTCTTATAGCTGTGAGGTGGTATCTCATTCTAGTCTTGATCTGAATTTCCCTTATAGCCAGTAAAAATGAGCATCTCTTCATGTGCTTTTGAGCCATCTGTATTAACTCTTCAGAAAAAATGGCTATTCATATCTTTAGCCCATTTTATAATTGGATTGTTTGTTCTTTAGTTGTTGAGTTGTATGATTTCTTTGTATATACAGGAAATCAAGCTTGTCTGGTGTATGACTTCCAAATATCTTCTCCCATTGAGCTGGCTGCCTCTTTACCTTTTTGACAAAGTCTTTTGAGGTGCAGAAGCATTTGATTTTGAGGAGTTCCCATTTATTATTTATTTTTTTTGTTGTTGTTGCTTGTGCTTTGGGTGTAAAGTTTAGGAAGCTACCTCCTATTACTAGGTCTTGAAGATGTTTCCCCACACTTTCTCCTAGAAGCTTTCTTGTGCTAGTTCTTATATTTAGGTGTCTGATCCACTTTGAGGAAATTTTTGTGTGGGGTATAAGTTAGGGGTCCCCTTTCATTCTCTTGGCTATTGATATCCAGTTCTTTCTTGCACAACTATTGAAAAGACTATTTTTTCCCAGTTCAGAGGATTTGGGGGCCTTGTCAAAAATCAGTTGACCATAGATTTAATGGTCTATTTCTGCACTCTCCATTTGATTCCACTGGTCAATTCTTCTATCTTTGTGCCAGTACCATGCTGTTTTGACCACTGTCATTTTATAATAGGTTTTAAAGTCAGGGAGTGTTAATCCTCCCACTTCTTTCTTCTTTCTTAGGATGCTTTTAGCTATTCAGGGTCTCTTTCCCTTCCAGATCAGTTTGGTAGTTCACTTTTCCAAATCTTGAGAGTAGGTTGTTGGAATTTTTATTGGTATTGTGTTGAATCTATAGATCAATTTGGGGAGAACTGACATCTTAACTATATTTAGTCTTCCTATTCATGAGCAGGGAATGTCTTTAGATCTCCTTTGATTTCTTTTAGCAATGTTATGTAGTTTTCTGTGTACAAGTCCTTTACATCCCTAGTTAAATTTATTCCTAAGTATTTGATTCTTTTAGTTGCTATTTTGAATGGATTTTTTTCCTTAACTGACTTCTCAGCTAGGTCATTCCTTGTGTATAGAAATGTTACTGATTTTGCACATTGATTTTATATCCCCCCATCTTGCTGAATTTGTTTATTAGCTCAAGTAACTTTGCTGTAGATTTCTCAGGATCTTCCAAGTATAGTATCATATCCTCTGCAAATAATGAGAATTTTACTTCTTCCTTTCCAATTTGGATGCCTTTTATTCCTTTGTCTTGCCTGATTACTTGAATATAATGGTAATAGTAGGCATCCTTGTCTTGTACCTCATCTTAGGGGGAAGGCTTTCAGTCTCTCTCCTTTGAGTATGATGCTGGCTATCATTTTTTCATGCATTCCCTTTATCATATTGAGGTAGTTACCTTTGATTCCTATCTTTTGCTATGTTTTTATAAGAAGAGGATGCTGAATTTTGTCAAATGGTTTTTCAGCATCAATGGAGTTGATCATGTGATTTCTTTCCTTTAATTTGTTAATATGATGTATTACATTAATTGATTTTTCTGTGTTGAACCATCCTTGCATTCCTGTCATAAACCCCACTTGGTCATGGTATATTTAATGTGCTGTTGGATTCAATTTGCTAATATTTTATTGAAAATTTTTGCATGTATGTTTATTAGGGAGATTGGCCTGTGGTTTTCTTTTCTTGTAACATCTTTACCCAGTTTTCACATTGAAATGATATTAGCTTCATAAAATGCATCAGGTAAAGTTCCTTTTTCCTCAATTTTTGGAAAACTTTGAGCGGATTGGTATTAGTTCTTTCTGGAATGTTTGATAAAATTCCCCTGTGAAGCCATCTGGTCCTGGTCTTTTCTTTGTGGGAAGATTTTTGATGACTGATTGAATCTCTTTACTTGTGATTGGTTTGTTGAGATCTATTTCTTCCTGAGTCATTGTAGCTTGTTTGTGTGTCTTCAGGAATTTGTCCATTTCATCTATGTTGTCTAGTTTGTTGGTGTATAGTTGTTCATAGTATCCTCATGATTTCTTTTATTTCTTCAGGGTCTGTGGTAACGCACCCCGTCTCAATTCTGATTTTGTTTATTTGCATCCTCTCTCTTTTTTCTTTGTCAGTTTTGCTAGTGGCCAATCAATTTTATTAATTTTCTCAAAGAACCAACTTTGGCTTTATTTTAATTCTTTCTGTTGTTCTTTTGTTCTCCCATTCATTTACCTCTGCTTTAGTCTTTGCTATTTCTCTTTTCCTATTTGCTTTGGGGTTAGTTTGCTGTTCTTTCTCAAGTTCCTCCCAGTTTGCTTTTAAATCCTCGATATTAGCTCTTTTTTGTTTTTTAATATAGGCATTTAAGGCAATAAATTTCCCTCTCAGCACAGCCTTTGCTGCATCCCATAAGTTCTGATAAGTTGTATTCTCATTTTCATTCATCTCTAGATAACTACTGATTTCTCCAGCAATTTCTCTTTGGCTCACTGGTTGTTTAAGAGTGTGTTATTTAATCTTCATATATTTGTGAATTTTCTCGTTCTTTGCTGGTTATTGAGATCCAGCTTCATCCCATTATGATCAGAGAAAGTGCTTTGAATAATTTCAATATTTTTAAATTTTAAAAACCTGTTTTGTGCCCTAGCATATGATCTATGCTGGAGAATGTTCCATGAGCACTAAAGAAGAATGTATAACCTTGTGCTTTGGGGTGCAATGACCTATGCATGTCCGTTAGGTCTAATTCATTTATAAAGTTATTTAACTTCTTTATTTCTTTGTTGATCTTCTGTCTTTTTGTTCTATCTATAGAAGAAAGGGGTGTATTGAAGGCTCCTACTATTATTGTTGAAACATTTATCACTCCTTTCAGTTTTGCCAATGTCTGTCTCATGTACTTTGGAGCTCCATGATTGGGAGCATAAACACTTATGATTGTTACATCTTCTTAGTGAATTGACCCTTTAATTAGTATATACTGTTGTTTTTTGTCTCTTATGATATATTTACATTTAAAGTCTATTTTGTCCAATATTTGTATAGCTACTCCTGCTTTCTTTTGGTTACAACTTGCATGGAAAATCTTTTTCCATTGTTTGACTTTCAATCTATTCATATCCTTGTGTCTAAGATGAGTCTCTTGTAAGCAGCATAGAGCTGGATTATGTTCCTTAATCCATTCTGCCAATCTGTATTTAATTGGTAAATTTAGTCCATTAACATTCAAAATTATTACTGTGAATTCAAAGCAGCTTAGAGTATTTTGGGCTTCTTTGACTTATATATTTATGTCCTTTATGAGGGTTGGGAAGTTTTCCCCATTATATCCTCAATTATTCTTCCTATCCCTTTACTCCTCTCTTCTCCATCTAGGACACAAGTGATTCTTATATTTGTGTCCTTTGTTTTGTCTTATCATTTCCCTGAATTCCCATTCAGTTTTTTCCATCTTTTTTTTGCCATTTGCTGTTTTGAGTCTTCAAAGTTAATTATCCTGTCCTCTATATCACTAATTCTTTCTTCTGTCTCTTTAAAGCTGGTGTTGTGTGTCTGTAGTATGTTTGTTATTTGGTGAACAGAATCTTTAATCTCCATGATATCTGCTATTTTTCTATTTATTCTTTCAAATTCCTCTTTGTGCACTTCTACTGTTTTCTTGATCTCCTTCATGTCATTTACTATCCCACTTATTTTATTAAGTAGAGTTGTATGAATATCTTTAATTAGTTGTTCCAATGTCTGTGATTCCTTTGGTGTTTTAATTTGGTCATTCAGCAGAACTATATCTATCTGCGTTGTGATATGCTTAGTGGTCTTCTGCTGTCTTCATCGCATGTAAATATCTTGATTGATATATTTTTGGAGTTGATTTCTTTCAGTAGTCTAAGGCCTTATGTTTGTGGGATGGTTGTATGACAGGGAGCAGGTCACGGGGCGGAGCAGTCAGTATGGTGATTTGTTTCAGAGCAGGTATGGGTGCAGGTTAGGGATGTTACACTGGTGCTTGTGAACATGGTGCCCAATGGTCAGGGAGAATGTAGCTGTGTGGGTGCACCGGTATGGGAGGCATAACCCTGGTGTGCACTTGTCTAAGGCACAGGGCCCTTTGTTTGCATGTATAGAACTGTGGCAGTAGGTCAGAATTACACCTTCATGGATTGGGGACAGATGTGACCTGGCTGCGCAGGTTGGCACTTTCTCAGAGCTGGAAGTGAGGCTGAAGACTGTGTGCATGTGTGGTTCTAGAAATGCTGTAAAGTGTGGTTCCCAGAGCTGAATGATGTGATTGGGGCCATGCACATGTGTGTGCCTGGGAGTGCCAAAAACAGATGCACTGTGCTCAGGGAGGGTGGGTGGCCCATACTTCAGAGATAATGATGTGGATTTCTTTTTAATGTCCAAAGCATTTGTGCCTGCACCATCACTTGTGAAATATGTAGAATGCCTTATCCATACTTTACTTCAGAGAGTGAGGAAAGGGGAGTGCAACAAGAGACTGAAACCTACGAATTTCACTAGTTTTATCATATACCCCCCCCCCAGAAGCATGGCTTGTGGAAGGGTATTTGTGGTGTGAGTTAGGAGACAATACCCTGTGAGTTTGATGCTCTCTTCCCCTTACCCAGAATACGTAGTATGGTGGTTTGGAGTTGTATATATCCCAGCAAAACATGTTCCTAAACTTACTCCCTTCTTATGGCTGTGAACCCATTGTAAAAAGTACCTTTTGATGAGATTACTACAATTAATATGTGGTTCATTTCAGTCAGGATGTGTCTTAATCCTATTACTGGAATCCTTAATAGGTGGAATGGAATTTAGACAGAGAGCAGGAAAGCACCAGGAAGCAGGAGCTGAAGCTCAATGGAACCTGGAAGAGAAGGGAGAGGCTAAGAGAGGCTGCCATATGCATTGCTATGTGACAGAAGAGCCAAGGATCACTGGCAGCCAGCTTCAGAATACCAGTCTTCGGAAAGACAGCATCATTTTGATGATGCCTTGATTTTGACTTTCTTTTAGCCTCAAAACTGTGAGTCAATAAATACCCATTGTGAGCTGCCAAAGG
The DNA here is from genome assembly GCF_023851605.1 of Tamandua tetradactyla. Classification (NCBI taxonomy): domain Eukaryota; kingdom Metazoa; phylum Chordata; class Mammalia; order Pilosa; family Myrmecophagidae; genus Tamandua; species Tamandua tetradactyla. The sequence goes on along the minus strand of NC_135336.1, from coordinate 84,586,704 downwards.
AACTAAAACAAATAGGTTCAAAATTTGGGGTGGAGCTGGGAATGACCCCTCTAACCATTCCCCATGAAAAGAATACATGGTCTTAATACTCAAGGGAGGAAAGTTTCTACTAGGAAACATACACATGATTCTGGTAAATAAGAATTTGAGACTGAACCCTGGAAAATTTTAGCTACTTATTTGTTGGAGAGAAAAAACAGTCAGTAAAGGGACTTATTGTACAGATGATGGGAGGTGATTGATTCTGATTACCTTGGGAAGCTATGGGTGCAAGGAACACTCTGTTGGGAACCAGGGGATTCTACGGTCCCTCTTTGCTTAGTAGCCCTAGTTAAGGAAACTGCAGCAACCTAATAAAGAAAGGACCACCGGGAACTCAGTTCCTAAAGGAGTGGAGGTTAGTATCACCCCACGAGGTGAATAGCTGGTGAATCATTTAAGATGCTGACAAGGGAAAGAGGAACATAGACTGAGTGATAGAAGAAGGAAGTTATTATGATCAATTTAGGACTTGAGATCAGCTACAGAAGTTGGGACTAAAGTACTCATCTTTTTTTAAAAAAATTATTTTATTTATTAAATGTACCAACATACAAGCACAAACATTCTTACCATATGATCATTCCATTCTACATATATAGTCAGTAATTCTCAATATCATCACATAATTGTAGATTCATCATCATGATCATTTCTTAGAACATTTGCATCAATTCAGAAAAAGAAATAAAAAGAAAACAGAAAAAATTCATACATACCATACCCCTTGCCCATTCGTTTCACTGATTGCTAGCATTTCAATCTACTAAATTTATTTTAACATTTGTTCCCCTATTATTTATTTATTTTTAATCCATATGTTTTACTCATCTGACCATAAGGTAGATAAAAGAAGCACCAGATACAAGGTTTTAACAATCACATAGTCACCTTGGGAAAACTTTATCATTATACAATCATCTTCAAGAAACATGGCTATTGGGACACAGCTCCACATTTTCAGGCAGTTCCCTTCAACCTCTCTGTTGCACCTTAACTAAAAAGGTGATATCATTTAGTGCATAGAAATAACCTCCAGGATAACCTCTCAACTCTGCTTGGAATCTTTCAGCCATTGACAGTTTATTTTGTCTCATTTCTCTCTTCCCCCTTTCAGTTGAGAAGGTTTTCTCAATTCCTTGGTGCTGAGTCCCAGCTCATTCCAGGATTTCTGTCCCACATTGCCAGGAAGGTCCACAACCCTGGGAGTCATGTCCCATGTAGAGAGGGGGAGGGCAATGAGTTTGCTTGTCATGTTGGATGAAAGAGAGAGGCCACGTCTGAGAACAAAAGAGGTTCTTTGGGGGTGACTCTTAGGCCTAATTTTAAGTAGGCTTAGCCTATCCTTTGCAGAATTAAGTTTCAAATGGACAAACCCCAAGATTGGGGGTTCAACCTATTGCTTTGGTTGTCCCCACTGCTTGTGAGACTATCAAGAATTCTCCACTTGGGGAATTTGAATTTTCACCCTTTCTCACCATTTGCCCAAGGGGATTTTGCAAATACTTTTTTATTCACAGCTTTTTATGAAAAGTATAGCTAGTAGCTAATGTTTTAGATTTCAGGTGGGAGTATATCCAAATTGACATTTGACTATAGTATCTGATGAGATTTTGTGTATCCTGTAAGTTGAGAATATGATGTGAGGGGCAAAAGGAATGAATATGCTCTATGTCTTTTGTTTGCTTCTTCAGAGCACCCAATTTTTTTTGCATCACACTGCCTATTGTGAGAATCTGACCCTTATGAACCACCTCACCCTCTACCTTCTGGTTGAGATTAGCCATTGGAAGGCACAAGTAAGAGACTGAAGAAGTGGGAGGAGAATGAGGTCAGAGTACTTATTCCCCTGGTTTCCTCCCACCTATCTCACTGTAGGTCATCTTTGATCTTCTACCTAAGGCAACAACTCAGGTAGCTCCCTAATTTTCTCCAGATTCCAGATACTGCAGCCTTCTTTTGTTCCTTCAGACTTAGGAGTGATATTATTTGCCTGCTACTGCTAGTCCAGATGGACTGAGACTCTCTTGGTTTTCCTTTACCCTGCCTAGACCTTTTCAAACAGTTTCTTCATCAAACTCTTATCCATTTCCTTCTAAGACCAAGATAAGAATTCCCTCACATGTCTTACATCTTATCCTCCCTCTTCCCCCAATAGCTGAGTTGATTATGCCTGTACCTTCTCTTGGCTAAGTCTTTGTCTGCCCATCCCCAACTCACTTCTCTCTCTTATTCTGAAACTACTTGTTCTAGTTTGTTAGCTGTTGGAATGCAATATACCAGAAACAGAATGGCTTTTAAAAGGGGAATTTAATAAGTTGCTAGTTTACAGTTCTAAGGCCAAGAAAATGTCCCAATTAAAACAAGTCTATGGAAATGTCCAATCAAAGACACCCATCCAGGGAAAGATACCTTGGTTCAAGAAGGCCGATGAAGTTCAGGGTTTCTCTCTCAAGTGGAAGGACACATGACAAACACAGTCAGAGTTTCTCTCTCATCTGGAAAGGCACATGGTGAACCAGTCAGGGTTCCTCTCTCATCTGGAAGGGCACATAGTGAACACGGCATCATCTGCTAGCTTCTTCTCCTGGCTTCCTGTTTCATGAAGCTCCCTGGGAGGCATTTTCCTTCTTCATCTCCAAATGTCACTGACTGGTGGACTCTGCTTCTTGTGGCTGTCGTTCTGCTCTGCTTTCTCTGAATCTCTTTCATTCTCCAAAATGTTTTCTCTTTTATATGACTCCAGAAACTAATCAAGACCCACCTGAATGGGTGGAGACATGTTGTCACTTAATCCAGCTTAACAACCACTCTCTATTACAGCACATCTCCAGGAAGATGATCTAATTACAGTTTCAAATATACAATGCTGAATAGGGATTAGAAGAAATGGTTGCCTTTACAAAATGGGATTAGGATTAAAACATGGCTTTTCTAGGGGACATACATCCTTTCAAACCAGCACACTACTCCTTAATTATGTCTTTCTCAATGTGTTAAAAATACTCTCAAGTGTCTTATTTTTTCAAAAATTCACAAGGCCTATGCCTGTCCTTATTCTTCAGTCATCACCCTGTCTTCTCTTTCACAATTTTCTGTACTTTCTGTTTCCATTTCTGCTTCCCCATTCATGCCTCAGCACACTCCTATCTGTCCTTCTGCCCCATGATTCCACTGAGGCAGCTCTTAAAGGAATATATTTTGGCTCTCATCTTACATGATCTCCTAGCTTTGACAGTTTTAAACACCTCTATATAACAAAATGCAGGATGATCCACTATCTTCTTTGTAGTTGCATCATCCCCTATATTGTCAATAAACGTTGAAGGGTGGGAAGAAGATGGTAGAGTAGGAGGCACCAAGAATCAGTCTCTCCACCAGAACAACCACCAGAACAACTACCAAAAAGCAGTAACTATCTGAACCAACAATCCTGAAACTTCAGAGTCTATTAGAACACTGTCGAGAATCCAACAAATAGGAAGAGGCTGTTAAATTGTGGTAAGTACCAATGAATTTCACCCTCTGTGACGTGGATACTATCCACCTCATCCCAAGCCTCCTGAAAAGCAGCTGTAGTACCAGCTCTGACTCCTGGTTTTGCCTTCTGGTGCAAGGGTGGAATAAAAACACCGTCTCCCAAGATTCAGGAGTGTGTGGTCTGATTGCTGATCACTGCTTTTGATCAGCTACTGCAGATTGCTGGCGACCTGCACTGAAGGTAGACGTTTTTTAACTCACCTTGTACAAAATGGCAAAGGATTCTTAAAGACATTACACATCCTCAAAACTATGGAAAATAGTTAGAGATCTGTATCAAATCAAGATGACATGATTTCAAAAGCCACAGGAGAAGATCCTGGTGCCCTTGCTAATTCTTTCATCTGTCCTCCCCAGCTTGTCACAGAATCAGCCTCTGTTCCCACTGTGAGTACCTTGCCTTGTTCTGGTTAGGAAAGACTGGCTTAGGAAAATTCTCTAGCTTCATTCACCCCCAAGATTTCACTCTAGGCAAAAGTAGCTTGGGACAGCTAAAGCAGTACAAGAAACTGGTCAAACAGCCTAGGGCAAGGGATTACATGATTTAAGTCTATAATAGAGCATCCAGGAGAGGGAAGAAGTCCATTTCATAGGAGGAGAAGGGGCAATCAAATTCCTATAAACAGGGGTACTCCTAAGGGCACTAGCAAGCACAAGCCCAGGACAAGACTCAGGCTCAGAAAATATAGGGCAGTATCTGCAATCTGCAGTCACACTGGGCTGATCCTCTTGATGGACGGCTGTTCTTTTGAAGAAAGGCTGAACTCTGAAGGAGAGCACTGGCCAATACAAAGCCAACGTGAAAGGTGTTTTTACCTTGGTTTGATTGTTTGTTTTTTAGCACAACATTTAATACAATAAGTACTGTATTTCAAAAGTACTGTGGGACAGAGGGCTATGGGAACAGGGTAAGTGTATGCTATTGAAGTTAAGTTAGTATCAAATCAAATATGATTGTTATAGATTTAAGATGTTAATTTTTTAACCACAAAGAAAAAAATATGAAATATACATAAACAAATAAATAAGAAGGGACTCAAAATGGTACAAAAGAAACATTCAAATAAACATGAAAGTAGGCTGTGCCAGTTTGAAGCTATTATGTACCCCAGAAAAGCCATGTCCTTTAATCTTATATTGCTGGGTGGAATCACTTTGATTGTTTCCATGAAGATATGATACACCTAATTGTGGATGGTAGCTTTTTATTAGATGGCTTTCATGGAGATATGTCTCCACCCACTAAAGGTGGGGTTGCTTACTGAAGTTCTTTAAATGAGAATCATTTTGGTAAAGCTTTAGAACTACCAGAGTCACCATAATTGACAGGGTCCACACAGCCAGACACCTTTGGAAATGAAGAAGGAAAACACCCCTGGGGAAGCCTTCTTAAATGAGAAGAGAAAGCTTGCAGATGTTGCCATGTACCTTTCCAACTGAGAGAGAAACCCCAAACATCATTGGCCTTTTGGAACCAAAGTATCTTTCCCTGGATGCCTTAATTTGGACATTTTTATAGCCTTGCCTTAATTAGGACATTTTCATGGCCTTAGAACTGTAAACTTGCAACTTAATAAATTTTCCTTTAAAAAAACTGTTCAGTTTCAGTTATATCACATTCTGGCAGTTTTAAAAACTAAAACATAGGCATTAATGGAAAAATGAGGGATAAAAAAAGGTATAAGACTTACAAAGACAATGTAGCTAAATGGTGGAAGAAAGTCCTGCATTAGCATTAGTTACTTCAAATGTAAATGGATTATACTCTCTAGTCAAAAGCCAGAGTTTGGCAGAATGGATGAAAAAGCATGACCAAATTATATGCATCTTACAAGAGGCTCACCTTAAATTCACAAATAGGTTGAAAGTGAAAGGATAGGAAAGTATATCATACAAATAGGAAACAAAAGAGAGCTGAAGAGCTATAATAATATCAGGTAAAATAGACTTTAAGTTAAAAACAATTATAAATAAAAAGAAGGAAAAAATAACTAAAAAAATAAAAATATATAAGAACAAAAAAGGTCATTATATACTGATAAAGGGATCAATTCAACATGAAGGTATAAACATTATAAATATATATATGTGCCTAACAGCAGAGCCCCAAAATTTATGTTGGCAGATCTGAAGGGAGAAATGTATGGTTCTACATTAATAGTAGGAGACATCAATGCATCATTTTCAATAATGGATAGATAATAGAGTGGTATATGGGGAAAATACATGTATTGCAAATTATGGACTATAGTTAACAGTAATATTTTAATATTCCTCCATCAACAATAACAAATGTACCACACCAATGCTAAAAGATCAGTAAGGGGTGGGGGTGGGGTTAGGGGTATGGGATGATATGGGTTTTTTGGCAGCAATGAAAATGTTCTAAAATTTGTTGTGGTGATGGATACATAAATATATAATGATACTATCAACTATTGGTTGTGCACTTTGGATGGATTGTATGATAGGTGAACCTGCTTAAAGTAATGGATAGAACATCTACACAGAAGAACAATAAGGTAATAGAAGAGTTGAATGATACTATAAACCAGCTAGACCTACAAGACATATACAAAACACTTTCACCCAACTATGGCAGAATACATATTCTTTTCTAGTGCACATGGATCATTCCCCAAGGTAGACTATATGTTAGGCCACAAAGCAAGTCTCAATAAGTTAAAAATATCAAAATCATGCAATGTATCGTCTCTAACCATAAAGGGATGTAAAAATACACAGAGGGAAAACTGGAAAATACACAAGTATGTGGTCAAAGAAAAATTACCAAAAGAATTAGGAAGTATCCTGAGGCAAATGAAAATGAACATACGACCTATCACATTTCTGGGATGCGGCAAAGGTAGTGGTGAGAGGGAAATTTTTCAGCACTAAATGCTTACAATAATAAGGTTGATCACATATGAAAGCGCTAATCTCATAACTGGAGGATCTAGAAAAAGACAACCAACCTAAAGCGAAAGTGAGCAGAAGGAAGGAAATGACAAAGATTAGATTGGATAGAGGTTAAAAAAAAAATAGACTCAGAACTAAAAGTTAGTTGTTTAAAACCATCAATAAAATTGACAAGCCCTTAGGTAGACAATTTAAAAAGAGGAAAAAATAACTAAAAAATAAAAATAAAAAGGAAAGGGGGAACATTACTCCTGACACCGCAGGAGTGAAAAAGGATTATAAGAAGAAAAATTGCATGCCAACAAAGTAGATAACTCAGATGAAATGGACAAGTTCTGAGAAATAACAAATTACCTCTACTGATTCAAGTAGTAGAAAATCTCAACAGACCAGTAATAATTAAAGAGGTTGAATCAGTCATCAATGACCTTCCGACAAGGGGGACATGACATATAGAGCTGAAAGTCTCCCTGTTGACATGGGAGATGACTCCCAGGGATGAGTCTGGCCCTGGCACCATGGGATCAACTATGCCATCCTGACCAAAAATGGGGACGAGAAGTGCAACAAATAAGTTATCAGTGGCTGAGAAAGTTCAAATAGAGTCACGAGGCTACTCTGGAGGTCACTCTTAGGCAAGCTTCAGTTAGACACTGCTACCCATCATAACTTGCCAAATTCCAACCAAAACCATTCCAGCCAATCCTAAAAAATGCTTAGGGCAATATATAAGATTCTACAAAGGTTCCATGCCCTAGGGTAACCTTCCAGAAACCTACAACCTCCATATGGGTCCCTGGACAAGAAAAGTCCTGAAACCTAGAGGGGCCAGCCTCTCCAGAACATCAACTAGTTCCATCTTCCTACCTATTATTATTGACAGCCCTTCCAACATGAAACAGTTAGAATGGGCATAACCCAAATAATCCTAAGGTGTAGGAGAAAGATCAAGGATGATGGTGGAGTTTTACAGAGAAGGAAGTGTTTAACAAATAAGTATGATTGCTGAATCATTATATTGATATTTCTTTTAGTCTCCAGCATCTGAGAGCAGCTAGAAGTAAAAACCTAAAATGGAATTGTAACCCACAGTAAACTCAGAAATTCATATTACAACTAATGGTTGTGCTGTGGGTTGAAATTTATTGCTTTTTAAATATACGCTATTTTTCACAAAAAAGAAGTTATGATTATATATATATATATTCTTTCTATCATCCAAATGTTTTGGAGCAGCTAGAAGGAAAAATCTGAGATGATGGTATGGTAGCCCATGACAAACTCTGGGATCTTTCCTGTAACTATTTGTTGAAGTATACTTTGAAAACTATTGCTTTTTTCTTTCTTTGCTTTGTATAAATGTTATATTATCCAATTTCAAAAGTTAATAAAAAGATCTCCCAATGAGGAAGAGCCCAGGACATGGTTAACTTTACCAAACGTTCCAAGAATAATTAATAGGAATTTCTCAAACTTTTCCCCAAAATAAAAAAGTTGGAAACACTTCCCAACTCATTCTGTGAGACCACCATAAACCTAATATCAAAGTCAGATAAAGATATCAAAGGAAAAGATAATAACAGGCCAATATAATTTCTCATTACCCCAAACAATTCAATTAACCATTAACTCCCCATTCCCAAATTCCACCCAACCCCGACAACCTGTATTCTAGTTTCTGACTTTATGAATTTGCACATTCTACTTATTTCATCTGAGTGTGATAACCTAATATATACCTTATGAACATAAATGCAAAAAGCCTCAAGAGAATAAAATTCAGTGGTAGAATGCTCGCCTTTCATGCAGGAGACCTGGGTTTGATTCTTGAACCATGCATCCCCCCTAAAAAAAAGCCTCAAGAAAATACTAGAATAATTAATTCAACAGCATATTAAATGATTGTACAAAATGATCAGGTGTAATTTATTCCAGGCATGCAAGGATGGTCAACATAAGAAAATCAATTCATGTAATAAAACCCAGCACCCCTTCTTGATAAAGGCATTTAGAAAGCTGTGAATAGAGGGAGACTTCTACAACATGATAAAGAAGATATATGGAAACATGCAGCCATAATCATACTCAATGATGAAATCCTGAAAAGCTTTCCCTCTAAAACTAGGAACAAGACAAGTATGTCCACGATTTCCACTCTTCTTCAACATTGTACTGGAAGTTCTAGCCAGGGCACTTGTAAAGGAAGAAGTAACCCCTTCCCTATTTCCAGATGAAATGTTCCTATACATGAAAAATCCTGAAAAACTTACAACAAAGTTCCTAGAATTAATAAAGAGGCGGGCCGCGGTGGCTCAGCGGGCAAAGTGCTTGCCTGCTATGACGGAGGACCTCGGTTCGATTCCCGGCCCCAGCCCATGTAACAAAAAAAAAACGGAGAAACAAAATACAATAAAACAAGAAAATGTTTAAAAGATGTTTCCCTTTCTTCCTCCTTTCCTTCCTTCTATCCTTCCTTCCTTCTCTCTGTCTTTCCTTTATAAAAAAAAAAAAAAAAAAAAAAAAAAAAAAAAAAAAAAATAAAGAAATTCACCAACATGGCAGAGTTAAAGATGAACATATGAAAATTAGTGCTGTTTCTATATACTCGTAATGAAAATGAGAAGAGAAAATTAAGAAAAAAATTCTGTTTACAATAGCAACTAAAAGAATCAAATATGTAGGAAGAAATTTAACCAAGGATACAGAGAAAGCTATAAAACATTGCTAAAAGAAGTCAAAGATCTAAATAAATGGAAGGACATTCCATGCCATGGATTGGAAGACTAAATATTGTCAAGATGTTAATTTTGCCCAAAGTGATTTACAAATTCAAAGCAATCCAAATAAAAATTCTAATACAGAAATATAAAAGTCAGCCCTCAAATTTATAGGGAAGTGTAAGGGGCCCTGAATAGCCAAAAACATCATTTAAAAGAAAAGACAGAGAGAGAGAAGGAAGTTGGGGAACTCACATTTCCTGATTTTAAAGCTTATTACTAAGATTTTATGGTCAAAACAGCATGGTACTGGCATGAGGGCAGATTTATAGGCCAATAGAATCAAAGTGAGAATTCAGAAACAGACTCTCATATCTATGGGCAATTGATTTTTTAATAATAAATAAAAATCAATTTATACAGTTTCATATGAAGTCAGTATAATAGTTCTTGTCTCCAAGAATTTAAAGTATTTTTATTGCTAAAACAACATACAATATATGTTATATTATACAATAAAAAGTTAAAAAACAACAACAATATATAAACATACACATTCTTACATACAACATTTCATACATGGTATGCAATTAATGACTCACAATATCATCACATAGCTGTGTATTTATCACCATGATCATTTTTTAGAACATTTGCATCACTCCAGAAAAAGAAATAAAAAGAAAAACCTTATACATACTTCATACATTACCCTTCCCTCTCATTGACCACTAGTATTTCCATCTACCCAATATTATCCAATATATTTTAATTTTGTTCCTCTTATTTTGTTCTTATACCTCTTACCACTCTTTTATTGATCACTAGTATTTCAATCTACTCAGTTTGTTTTAGCATTTGTTCCCCCTATTACTTACTTATTTATTTTTAATCCATATTTTTTATTCATCTGTCCATACAAGATAAAAGGAGCATCAGACACAAGGTTTTCACAATCATGTAGTCACATTGCAAAAGTTATATCATTATACATTCATCTTCAAGAAACATGGCTACTGGAACACAGCTCTACAGTTTCAAGCAATTCCCTCTAGCCTCTCTAATATATCTTAGACTAAAAAAGGGGATATCTATATAATGCATACGAATAACCTCCAGAATAACCTCTTGCCTCAGGAATCTCTCAGCCACTGACACTTTATTTTGTCTAATTTCGCTGTTCCCCATTTTGGTCGAGAAGATTTTCTCAATCCCTCGATGCTGAGCCCCAGCTCATTCTAGGATTTCTGTCCCACATTGCAGGGAGGTTTACACCACTGGGAGTCATGTTCCGTGTAGACAGGGTGAGGGTAGTGAGTTTGCTTGTCGTGTTGGTTGGTTGAGAGAGTGATAGGCTACATCTGAGCAACAAAAGAGGTACTCTGGGGGTGACTCTTAGGCCTAATTTTAAGTAGGCTTAGCCTATCCTTTGCGGGATACATTTCATATGAACAAACCCCAAGATTGAGGGCTGTGCCTATTGATTTGATTGTCCCCACTGCTTGCAAGAGTATCAGGAATTCTCCATGTGAGGAAGTTGAATTTACCCCTTCCCACCATTCCCCCAAGAGGACTTCACAAATACTTCTTTATTCACTGTTCAAATCATTCTGTGATTTATTGGGACATCACTCTGGACAAACGTACAAGATCTCATGCTCTACTAAGGTTGCTTGTACTTATGGTGTTCAATTAACCTTTCCATATAAGTTATATTAGGAAATGCTCTAGTCAAAATATAAATTTTGTACCAAATAAATATATGTTGCTTTAGTCTCACACAGAAGCTGAAGTTTTAAAATATGGATGACCATCTATTTTCAACACCCTACAATATTGACATTCCTTTGTTCTTCCTCATACAAAAACATTTGTTAATTTGTACATTTAGTCACTATCATTGTACACTCTATGCATTCCTAGATTATACCATCTCAGTCTTTATCGTCTATCTTTCCTTCTGGTTTCATATGTGCCCCCAGCCCTCCTCCCTCTATCATTCTCACATTTAGCTTCATTCAATATTCTTAAATTATTGTGCTACAATCAGATAATATTGTGCTATCCATTTCTGAATTTTTTCAATCAGTGTTGTATAATCTGTTTCCCTTCAGCTCCAATTACCCAATATCTACCCTATTTCTATTTCCTGATGACCCCTGTTTTTGACTGAAATTCTCCACATTCATTCATTAATGTTAGTTCATATCACTGAGACCATACAGTATTTTTCTTTATGTTTCTGGCTAATCTCACTCAGCATGAAGTCCTCAAGGTCCATCCACGTTGTTATATGCTCCATGACTTCATTCTGTCTTACAGCTGGTGCATAATATTCCATCGTATGTATATACCACAGCTTGTTTAGCCACTTGTCTGTTGATGGACATTTGGGCTGTTTCCATCCCTTGGCAATTGTATATAATGCTGTATAAACATTAGTGTGCAATGTCCTTTTGTGTCCTTGCCCTCATTTCCTTGGAGTAGATATCTAGCAATGGTATTGCTGGATCATATGACAATTCATCTATCCTGTCTTTTATTTCCATAATATCTGTTATTTTTCTAATATTCTTCCAAATTCCCCAAAAAGGGGGAAAGAATTGTAACTAATAAATTATCAGTGACTAAGAAAGTTCAAATAGAGTCAAGAAGCTACTCTGGATATCACTTTTATGCAAGCTTCAGTTAGACATTGCTACCTGTCATAACTTACCAAAACCATTCCAGCTGATCCTAAAAGACACCTAGGGCATTATATACTATTCTACAAAGGTTCCTTGCACTAGGGTAACTTTCTAGAAACCTACAACCTCCAGATGGGTTCCTGGACCAGATAGGTCCAGAAATGCAGAGGGCCCATTAGCTAGTACCATCTCCTTACCCCATATTATTGTCAGCCCCTTCCAACATGAAACAGTTAGAATGGGCATATCCCAAATACCCCTAAAGAGTAGGAGAAAGATCAAGGGTGATGGTAGAGTTATAGAGAAAAGGTAGGGCTTAACAAATAAGTATGATTGCTGAATCTTTATATTGATATTTCTTTTAGTTTTCAGTATCTTAGAGCAACTGGAAGTAAAAACCTAAAATGGTGGAATTGTAATCCATACCAAACTCTGAAATCTGTTCTACAACTAATTGTTGCGATGTGCTTTGCAATTTATTTGCTTTTTTCATATATATGTTATTTTCACCAAAAAAAAGCAAAAAATACATATTTCTTCTAGCCTCCAAGTGTATTTGAGAAGCTAAAAGGAAAAATTTGAAATGGTGGAATGGCCACCCATAGCAAACTCTGAAATCTGTATGCACTTGTTGAAGAGTGCTTTGGAAATTATTGCTTTTTTTCTTTCTTTTCTTTGTGTATATGTTATATTTAACAATAATTAAAAATAGACAACCTACACAGTGGGAGAAAATATTTAGAAAGCACATATCTGAGAAAGTATTAATATCTAGTATATATAAAGATGCCCTTCAACTTCACAAAAAAGACGAACAACACAATTCAAAAATGGGCAGAAATCTTGGACATCTCTCCAAAGAAGATATACAGTAGCCAGAAAGCACATGAAAAGATGCTCAATATCATTAACTGTGGTAATTTGAAGCGGTTATGTACCCCAGAAAAGTCCATGGTTTTTTACTCCATTCCTCTGGGTGCAGACCTAGTGTACTTGGGACCATCTGATTAGGTTGTATATTGGTTAGGGTTCCCTAGAGAAACAGAATCAACAGGGAACGCGCAAATACAAATTTATAAAAGTGTCTCACGTGACCGCAGGAATGCAGAGTCCTAAGTCCGCAGGGCAGGCTGTGAAACCGATGATTCTGATGGAGGGTCTGGATGAACTCCACAGGAGAGGCTCGCCAGCTGAAGCAGGAAGAGAGCCTGTCTCTTCTGAATCCTCCTTAAAAAGCTTCCAGTGATTAGATTAACCATCACTTATTGCAGAAGATATTCCCCTTTGGCTGATTACAAATAGAATCAGCTGTGGATGCAGCTGACATGGTCATGATTTAATTTTATGAAATGTCCTCATCACAACAGACAAGCCAGCACTTGCCCAACCAGACAAACAGGTACCACCATTTGGCCAAGTTGACACATGAACCTGACCATGACAGGTTGTTTCAATTGAGATGTGACTCTCCCATTCATGGTGAATCCCCATATTGGAGTCCCCTATAAGAGGATAAAGGACACATAGAAAAAAATCTAGAGAGCTCAGAGAAGCCCCAGGTAAACTAAGAAATGAAAGTAAGAGAAGCACAGAGAGAAAAGCTCTGGAGAAGCTGAGAGGACCCACAGAAGCTCAGAGAGGACCACAGGAACCAGAAGCTGAAAGTAATGAAACCTGGGAGTGAAGCAAGCAGTTGCTGTCCATGTGCCTTCCCATGTGACAGAGGTTGCCAGCAGCCTATTTCCACAGTCCAGGTATTTTTCTGTTGATGCCTTGAGTTGGGTATTTTTTTGATCTAAGAACTGTAAATTATAAGTTAATAAATCCCCATTGTAAAAGCCAAACTATTCCTGGTATATTGCATTCTGGCAGCTTTAGCAAGCCAAAACATTTGCCACTGGGGAAATGCAGTTCCAAACCACAGTGAGATACCATTTCACACACATTAGAATGGTTGCTATTAAAACAAAACAAAACAAGAAATTAGTAAATGGAGAAATTGTGGAGAAATAGAAAAACTCATTCACTGTTGGTGGCAATGTGAAATAGTGCAGCCACTGTGGAAGATAGTTTGACTATTCCTCAGAAAGCTAAGTATATAACTACTATGAGCACCTGACAATCCCACTTCTAGGTATATTGAAGGCATGGATCAAACAGATATTTGCACATTGGTTCTCATAGCAGCATTATTCACAATTGCCAAAAGATACAAGCAACCTAAATGTCCATCAATCTATGAATGGATAAAATAATTGTGGCATATATATCAATGGACTATTATTCAACTGTAGAAAGGAATGAAATCCTGATACATGTGACAACATGGATGACCCTTAAAGATATCATGATGAATGAAATAAGCCAGAAACAAAAGGACAAATATTATGTGGTTTCACTGATATGAACTAATTAGAATAAACAAGTTTGTAGAGTCTGAAACTACAATACAGGTTACCGGGGACCAAGATGGGGTTAGGGAATGGGGAGATAATTCTAAATTGGTCCAGAGTTTCTATTTGGTGTAGAGGAAATGTTTAGGTACTGTATAGTGGTGCTGGTAACACATTGTGCATGTAGTTAACACAATTGAATTACAAGTCTGAATATGGTTAAAAGAGGGAATTTCAGTTGTTATATATGTTGCTAGAACAAAAAGGTTTTTAAAAGTACCATAGGACTGGATGAGCAACAGTGGCTCAGTGGCAGAATCCTGACCTGCCATGCTGGAGACCTGGGTTTGATTCCTGGTGCCTGCCCATGTGAAAAAAAAAAGTTCCATTGAATTGTACACCACAGTGAACCCTAACATAGACTATGGAGTATAGTTAGTAGAACATTATAATAATATTCTCTCATCAATTGTAACAAAGGTACTACACTGATGAGAAATGTTAAAATGGAGTCAGAGATATGGGAACTTATATTTTGTGAATGATTTTTCTGTAAATCTATAATTTTTCTAGTAAAAATGATAAGTAATTAAATAAAAAATACCTAAATTCATAAATGTAGGAGTATATCTTAAGTCCTAGGCTCTCTTCTCTTCCCGTCTTTAACTCTTTCCACAGGTCATCTTATAGACTCCTTTTCTTTTTATGAAATAGGCCTACACATATTACTTTAATATTTATATCTGTACCTAAACCTGTCTTTATGTTTGACAGTTCTTCCAAGTTGTCTCATAGGTGACAAAATCAAGATGAAGACTCAGTTTTGGGATCTCCTCTTGCCCTTCCTTCCCAGCAGTATCAAATTCAATGATCTCTATTTCTATCTCACAATCAACTATTTAGCTGCACAAGCCAATGTCCAAGGTATCTTTATTGAAACCTCCATCTATCTCATTCCTGAATCACCATATTCTGTTGCATTTACCTCTTAAGTAATGAAAGAAGTCTGCCACACTCTTCTTCCATCACCATTCTCACTCAACCTATTGCCAGTTCTCACTTGTACTACTGCAGTAGACTCAACATCTAATACCAACGCCTTCTGATTCATTCTCCACCCTGGAGGAACAGTCATATTTTCCAGACATACATTTGAGCATGGAGTGGACTCAGTGGCTTTGAGCAGCTTTCAGGATAAGAGCAAAATCTGTAACAGGGCTTCATCTCTTTTTCTCATTGTGCTTCTATTGGGTGTTACACGTGCTCTTCCCTTTTCATAGGTTGTTCTAAATTTTTTAAAATTTCTTCTACTATCATCTAGCATTTATTGAATATTTGCTTTGTATTACATACTATGCAAAGCTTTTTTTCGTATTATCTAATTTAATCCTCACAACAATCATTGAATAAGTAAAACTATTTTTGCGATTTTACAGGTGAGCTAATTGGGAGAAAGAGGTTGAGTAACAAGCCCAACGTCACCAGAGCTCATGTGCGGTACAGTGGGATTCAGAACTTTGACATGCTGTTATGTTAGCAGGATTCGTAAATTTGGAGGGATGAAAGACAGCATTCTGTTCTTTGTCCATCACTTCCAATTTTTGCTGTAGGAAGGTTGGACCATGTTCTCTGACACATTTCCACAGAACTATAAAAATTACTAAAAAGAGTATAAATGAGTATAAATGTTATACTCATTTACTTCCACCTTCACCTGAAGACCTATCTCACTTCCACCTCCACTCAGCTGCCATTTCTTTAGGAAACTTCCTTACGGGGTCAAAGCCTATTATTGCTAACTCTCATTACCCCTTTCTTTTCTTGGAGCATAATTGGGATTTTATACTTAACTGATCACAATTCCATCACCCGCAGTTGACTGTGGACTCCATGAGTCAGTATCCATTTTGTTTTTGTATTATTATATCCTAATTTCCTAACAAAATGCCTGTCAATTAATAAATGCTTGATACATATTTGGCTATTTGATGACTTTATCTTTGACAAGAGTGAAACAATACAGTAATTTTTTAACCTCATAATGTCTTTTTAAAGCCAATTGTACTTTTAAACTTCAGTATCTCTAGGTGCCAAACTCAGTCCTAACTTCCTTGATTTTCATTCTAATTTGATTCTACAAGTGGAGGAACTCAGGATTCAAGCAAGACCCCATAAATTGCCTCAGGTCACCCAGCTGGCCAATGGCATAACAGGGATGTGATTCCATGTCTGTCTATCTCTAAAGCCTCTACTCTCCAACTCTGCCACATTGCCTTCACTCTTTTTTTTTTTTACATGGGCAGGCACCGGGAATCAAACCCAGGTCCTCTGGCATGGCAGGCAAGCATTCTTGCCTGCTGAGCCACCATGGCCTGCCCTGCCTTCACTCTTATAACCATCTTTCCAAGTGCATCAATCTACTGAAATGTCAGTACTTAGGGCATCTTTGTCTACTGTATGTACAACATAACTTATTTCATGGATCTCATATTTTACTTAGTTTTGTGTTGATTACATTAAAAAAAATTATTAGAGAAGTTGTGGGATCACAGAACAATCGTGCATAAAATGCAGGATACCCATACACCTGCCGATCACCAACATTTGCATTGGGGAGGAAAATTTATAACAATTGATGATGTTTTTTTTTAAAAAAAAAGCAATTTATTTTATAAACAGTAATTACATTTGTTACAATTGGTGAGGAATTATTAAAGCAGTACTATTAACTATTATCCACAGTTTATGTAGGTTTTGTCCTCCATATTCTTAACCCATTATTATTAGTTTTTGCTTGATCACTTTTAAAATTAAAAAGAAAGCTGTGGTCCAAGTCCTTATATCTTTGATTATTTCCTCAGGGTCATTGATGAGTAAAAGAGGCAGTGTTTTAAGTTTTTGATTCATGTGGCTGAATTGGCAACAATTAATTCTTGAGTTTTTTACTAGTGGATTTTATTATGGTGTTTATATATTAAGAGAGTGTTTCTGCCATTGTGCCAATAAAGAAAAACATGACTTCAAGAATATCTTTTGGATTTTAATTTGTCTCAGAATACAGAGGGAAATAAAATAGAATCCACTGTAGCCATTTTTTGGGCTTAGCCCTTAAGATATTCTTTTGAAGTGCAGAATTTAGTACGTACTCCAACTTAAGGCAGAATTAATAGGAGTTTGTGAAACAAAAGCAGGTTATTTATGATTTATTAGGTGTTTACCATGAATTTTGAACAATTTTTCTTTAATGTGTCAGCCTAAATCTTTATTTTTTGCATAATCAAATTCTTAAATCTGATAGAATTTGACTAAAAAAATTACTAGCATCTCCATGGTACTCTTTTTAGTAATTTTTATAGTTCTGTGGAAACGTGTCAGAGAACATGGTCCAACTTTCCTACAGCAAAAATTGGAAGTGATGGACAAAGAACAGAATGCTGTCTTTCGTCCCCCCAAATTTACGAATCCTGCTGTGTTCTGGGATCTGCCACACTTAAACCAGGTGGAATATTTTAGTCTTTCTGGAATGCTCTTTTTGACCCTGATGAAAAGTAGCTGACTGGAAGAGCAATAAAAAGATTAACATGTAGTTCACAACTGAGAGGCTGTAAGTGACAACTTTCTGTCCACCACAGAAGCCAAGATTTAGGTTTCTTTGGAGAAGAGAGGGCATATTTTCTCACATGATAGCCTTTAAAATGCTCTCTCTCCCCCTTTCACTGAATGTTAAGAATGTTTTCGCCTTATAGGTCATGAATGCTCCTAGAAATTGAAGCAGTTTTCAGAAATATTTTTTTCCTGGAAGTATAACGTTACAAAGTTCAGGCTGTGGATTCCATGAAGTACCAGGAGTTGTCACAGAGAAGGCAGTTCCAAGGCTTGTCTGTTGGCTTGCAGCCACGGGGCACAGTGGTGGGAGAGCAGCAGAGACTGAAAATACCCCTTAGGGTAGCAGCTCTTTAGCAGGATGTGTGTGTTAGTGCCTGTGGGGGAAGGGACCACCTTTGTCACTCCTTCTTAGGATAGGGACTGAACATCCGGAGAACTGAAAATTGAAGTGGCCATTCCAGATGTACTGGAATGATATACTGCCCATTTCAGAAGCAGGTTTTTTTTTTCCTGGACACATTTCTTAGGAAACACAGTGGTGTAATGGACACTGTACTGGCCCTGAGTTTAGAGGCTCTTAGATAAGTAACTGAGCACCTCTGGAACTTTGATTCCCATCACATATGGAAAAATGGACTGGGATATGTGATTGTAAGGTATTTTTTTTTCCAGGTCCTGATTGCTTTATTGGTGAATTTTTAAATAAATTTATTTATTTTTCATTTATGACACATAACCACATACAAACACAAACATTCTTATCATATGACCATTCCATTCTTGTTGTATAATCAATAACTCACACTATAATCACATAGTTGTATATTCATCATCAAGATCATTTCTTAGAACATCTGCATCAATTCAGAAAAATCAGTAAAAAGAAAACAGAAAAAAATTCATAAATACCATACCCCATACTCCTCCCCTTCACCGATCACCAGCATTTCAATCTACTAAATTTATTTTAACATTTGTTCCCCCTATTATTTATTTATTTTTAATCCGTATGTTTCACTTGTCCATCAAAAAGGTAGACAAAAGGAACACCAGACACAAGGCTCTCACAACCACACAGTCACACTGCGACAGCCATGTCACCATACAATTATCTTCAAGAAACATGGCCACCGGAGCACAGCTCCACATTTTCAGGCAGTTCCCTCCAGCCTCTCCATTACACCTTAACTAAACAGGTGATATCTATTTAATGCATAAGAATAACCTCCAGGATAACCTCTTGTGGCATAATTTTATTCTTGGCCTGGTGGCTTAGTCTCTTTCTCTCCCTCCCTCACCATTTTGGCAAGTCCGGTTCTTCTAGACCTCTGAATTACAAGCCTCACCGGTGACTAGTGATGATGCAGTCTTGTCTCTCTAACCCTATTGGCCTTCTCCTTAGTCCTCCACCTACCCAACATCCTCTGCTACGGGTACACTCAGGAACAGCATCTCTATGGTCACAGTCACTCATCCGTCCTCCCTGTGTGATTGGCTACCCTCCCCTGGAGGCCATGCCCTAACTCCACCTCTCCTCAAACTGTATATAATCCAGGGCTCGTCAAGCCTCATGGTCTTTAGCTACTGGCGGCCCTGGCATAAACGTCTACCTACAATAAAGCTACCTTGCTTCATGCCTTAATTGACTCAGCCTCCAGTCCTTTAGACCCGCAGCGAGGTCTCCTGCGTGCGCCCCTTGGACCCAGACCCCCGGTTCGAGCCCCTTTTCTGCGTGCAGCAGTGTCGTCTAGCAAGCAGTGAGAAGCTGAGGAGTAGAGGGTCCCCGATAGTTTAGCGGTTAGGCCAAACCACAAGTGGCGCCCGAAATTATTGCTCCTCAACATTTCTCATTTCTAGGCTGCTCATTCTCTGTCGCCGGTCTCGAGCTGAGGCCCAGTTTTGGCTGCTGTTATGCTCAGCCTACTCGCCCGGACTGTTCTATGGAGGAACGCAGACAAGCCCAGGTTTGACTCGCAGGCCTAGCCTCTCCTGAGGACTGATCACCCTCGGGTCGGGGACAGTGGAGGACTAGTCTCTCCTGCTTCCGCTAGGCTATAACAGTCATCGCCTGCCCACATTCCTCACACTCCCCCACGGGGGCTGCATGTTGCCAGAGTACGTGCATCTGGGTCCACCAGATGGGCACCGCTGGGTGTGACACAAGGATCGCAGAAGAGGGTCACTCTAACAGACCTCCTCTGGCTCTTCTGGGGCACATGAGATTTGCATAAGGGTCGGCTCAGCACATACCCTTCCCCTGAAACCCTGAGCCTTGCACACAAGGGGAATCTTATCACTGCCCCTCCCAGCAAAGGTTCATGCCCGCCACTTGTCACACAAGTGTGTTCTTTAAAAAGAAAAAGAGAGGAATTGTGGCATAATTTTATTCTTGGCCTGGTGGCTTAGTCTCTTTCTCTCCCTCCCTCGCCATTTTGGCATGTCTGGTTCTTCTAGACCTCTAAATTACAGGCCTCACCGGCGACTAGTGATGATGCAGCCTTGTCTCTCTAACCCTATTGGCCTTCTCCTTAGTCCTCCACCTACCCAACATCCTCTGCTACGGGTACACTCAGGAACAGCATCTCTATGGTCACAGTCACTCATCCGTCCTCCCTGTGTGATTGGCTACCCTCCCCTGGAGGCCACGCCCTAACTCCGCCTCTCCTCAAACTGTATATAATCCAGGGCTCGTCAAGCCTCATGGTCTTTAGCTACTGGCGGCCCTGGCATAAGCGTCTATCAACAATAAATCTACCTTGCTTCATGCCTTAATTGACTCGGCCTCCAGTCCTTTAGACCCGCAGCGAGGTCTCCTGCGCGTGCCCCTTGGACCCAGACCCCTGGCTCGAGCCCCTTTTCTGCGTGCGGCAGTGTCGTCTAGCAAGCAGTGAGAAGCTGAGGAGTAGAGGGTCCCCGATAGCTTAGCGGTTGGGCCAAACCGCAACCTCTTGCCTCTGTTTGGAATCTCTCAGCCACTGACACTTTATTTTGTCTCATTTCGCTCTTTCCCCTTTTGGTCGAGAAGGTTTTATCAATCCCTTGATGCTGAGTTCCAGCTCATTCTCGGATTTCTGTCCCATGTTGCCAGGAGGATCCACACCCTTGGAAGTCATGTCCCATGTAGAGAGGGGGAGGGCAGTGAGTTTGCTTGCTGTGTCGGCTGAGAGAGAGAAGCCACATCTGAGCAACAGAAGAGGTTCTCTTGGGGGTGACTCTTAGGCCTAATTTTAAGTAGGCTTAGCCTATCCTTTGCAGGATTAAGTTTCATATGAAAAAACCCCAAGATTGGAGGCTTGGCCTATTGCTTTGGCTGTCCCCACTGCCTGTGAGAATATAAAAAAATCTCCACTTGGGGAAGTTGAATTTTCCCCCTTTCTCACCATACCCCCTAGGGGACTCTGCAAATACTTCCCTATTCACTGTTCAAATTGCTCTGGGATTTATCTGGGCATCACTCTGGACAAACCTACAAAATCTCATGCCTTACACAAGGTTCCAAGTACTATGGTGTTCGATTAAGCTGTCCACATAAATTATATTAGGAAATGCACCAGTCAAAATATAAATTTTGTACCAAATAAACATTTTTTGCTTGTCTCACACATTTGTTAAAGTTTTAAAATATTAATTACCATCTATTTTCAACATCCTGCATTATTGACATTCCTTTGTTCTTCCTTATTCAGAAACATTTTTAAATTTGCACATTTAGTCACAATCATTAGGCATTCCTAGATTATACCATCTCAGTTTTTATAGTAAGATACTTTTTGATTGTAAAACTAAATTACTCTTTTGTTTGAGTCTTCGATTCAGAAATGAAGAATAAGCAAGTCTTTTAATAATCATAGCATAAAACAGCTGGAACGCTGTCAATGTTATAAGCAACTTGTTCTCAACTATTAAAGATTATTTGCTCTCCTCCAGCCCTCAGCCACTGAACACACATTAACCACACACATGCAAGTCACACACACACCATATCACACCACACACACCATATACACACCATACACACACCACACACTTGCACATAATGTGCAACACGTGTAGATGCACACTACAAACACACCCACACATCACAGACATACCCTGCACCACACATTACACACACACATATACCACACACACCACACACACATATGCATGCCACACATGCAGACACACCCCACACCACAAACACAGACCACACACATACATACATCTCACTCACACACCACACATATCCCCCCACACTACACGGACACACCATACACACAAACACACATGCACACATACCACACATACATCCCTCTCTCTCACACAAGCCCACATATTTAAAGTTTGCTTAAACTTTATCCAAGGAAAGTCAAGAATGTTAGACTAGAAAGGGATATAGGGAGATAAAAGAAGGAGGTGATTTAAATGGACATGAGTTGAGGTCTGTAAGAAAGAACATCTGCTTCTTTTCTTTGGTTCTTCCTCTCATCGTCACTTTTCATATTCCCTTCCCTGCTTTTCTGCCTTCAAAAGCTCCAGTATGTTGACTGTGATTTTTAATTAAGGAAAAGCTACTGATATTTAGCCAAATCTTTCCATGGCCTTTTTCAATGAGGAGATCTTTGACTTTTGACCTAACTTGAACCAACTCTTCATCAATAGTTTACAATTAAAGAGAACTTTTTTCTACTGCCAGGGTCCCTCTAGAGGCACTAAAAATAAAAAATAAAGTCTCAGCTGGTACTTGGACCATTCCAAAAGACCCAAATTTTTTTCTTTGCCTCTTGCTGGTGGAAGAAAAAGTGACAGGAATAGTAATGAAAGTTTTGAGAGACTTAAAATCTCTCCAGTTTTAACCATAAAAGTTTTAGTTAAATATAGCTTATCTTTTATGCAAGGAAATGTTCTTATTTTTAATAGATACACACTGAAGAGTTCAGCATTAAAAATGTGTAATTTACATTACAATACTTCAGTCATAAAATAGAAAAAGAAGAAGATGTAAAATCTGGCAAATTGTTAACCTAGGTGGTGGGTGTATGGTATTTATTAAATATATTTTTTTCTCCTTTTCTCTGTGACTGAAATGTTTCAAATTTTATAAAAGTTTTAGATAAAAAATTTTAAAAATTAACCTCATCTTCATAAATAAGGAGCCAAATGTTTTGAATTCATTTGGAATGCTCTTCTACCATGCTACATTGCTGGCTCTTCTTTAAAATAATAAAATAGATAAAATGCTTTTGTTTTTTACTGTTTTCCTGGATCCATTTATTCATTTGACCCATGAAAAATGATTGCTTTCAAAAGGAATTTAGTTTTACAGAGGCCTTGTAAGGAGACAAACAGAAACTTTTCTGCTTCATTGTTTCTATCTCATAGTCTCCAACCGATTCTGAACTTTTGCTTGTTCTTCCAGAAGAAAGAGCAGAAGGAGAGAAGGGGAGGTGGGCAGCTTGATTCAGAAAATATAAAATTTAAAATGCTTAATTCCATTGAACTATGACTATACACTCTACGGATGAACTCATTTGCAAATAGGATCATTGAAGATGCTATCAGTTAAGATGAGGCCAACCTGGGCTAGGGGCAGCCTTTGATTCATTGTGACTGATGTCTTTATAAGGAGAGGAAATTTGGATATAGAGAGACAGAGACACAGAAAGAGAGGCGCCATGTGCTGGATGCAGAAACTGATTTATAGTGCCACGGGCCAAGGAACACCCACAAGAAGCCAGGGGGGAGGCATGGGACAGCTTCTCTCCTTTAAGAGGAAGCATGGCCCGTCAACATCTTGTTTTGGACTGCCAGCCTTCAGAACTGTGGGATAAATTTCTGTTGCTCAGGCCAACTAGCTTGAGTCCCATGCCCAAATGAGTGTGCAGCTGACCTCTGACACACCAAAGGGGACTTCATGGCTACTGCTGGGTTGGGAGCCCAGTGAGGCCAACTCCATCATCTCCATATGCAATAGAGTGAAATCATTGAAAGTTGTCTCAGGGGTAGGAATGGGAAGAGACTAGTAGCAGTAATAAATACTGACTTTACCAAGTGCTTATGATGTACCTATTAGTGTGCTAAATGCCTTAGGTGTGTTAACTCTTTTAATCATCCCAAATGCTATGTGCTGTTTGAAAAGGTTTATGTACCCTAGAAAACCCATGTTTCAACCCTAATCAACCTTGTAGGAGCAATGGTTTCTTCTAATCCCCATTCAGTACTGTATATCATAAACTTTAATTAGCTTATCTACATGGCGGTGTGACTCAATCAGTGTGGGTATTAAACTTGATAGGTGGAGACATGTCTCCACCCATCCCAGGTGGGTCTTGATTGGTTTTACTGGAATCCTTTAAAAGAAGAAGCACTTTGGAAAAAGCTAGAGGATGACAAGATAGAAAACCATGAGATTCTGAGAGAACACAATGACATAGCCATGAGAAGCAGAGTTTACCCGCCAGCAGCCTTTGGAGATGAAGAAGGAAAATGCCTCCTGGGGAGCTTCATGAAACAAGAAGCCAGGAGAGAAAACGAGCAGATGATGCTGTATTCACTACGTGCCTTTCCAGATGAGAGAAAAATCCTGACCCTGTTCACCATGTGCCTTCTCACTTGAGAGAGAAACCTTGAACTTCATCGGCCTTCTTGAACCAAGGTATCTTTTCCTGTATGCCTTAGATTGGACATTTCTATAGACTTGTTTTAATTGGAACATTTTCTCGGCCTTAGAACTGTAAACTAGCAACTTATTAAATTCCCCCTTTTAAAAAGCTGTTCTGTTTCTGGTATATTGCATTCCAGCAACTAGCAAACTAGAACGTACTATATGGTAAATATTATTATCATCCTATTTTTCATGAGATCAGTTTGAAGTGTGAGGTGCAAATAAAATCACAAGGCTAAGAAGTGGAGAGCAGCCTGTGCTACTGTTTCTCTCACTCAAGCACTGTTTATGCTAGGTGTATGTATTTAGTTGTGGGTGGCTTTTGGATGGTCAGAACCCAGCTCGTGTCTTCTCATGAGGGACAGGCAAGTGTCATAAAAAGGGACTAGGAATAAAACATCCTCTGAAGGCCAGTTAGGACTTCTCAGAACTTTTTTAAAAATTATATTTATTAAGATATAATTCACATAACATATAATTCATCCATTAAAAGTGTACAATCCATGTTTTTTGTATACTCACGGAGTTATGTAACCATTGCCAGAATTTAATTTTAGAAAATTTTGTGTCTGCTAAAAGAGACCTCATATCCTTTAGCAGTTCTCCTCATTTCCCCCCAATTTGCCTTCATCCCCTACTAATCCTAAGCAACAACTAATATACTTTGTCTCTATAGATTTGTCTATTCTGGACATTTAATATAGATTGAATCACAGAATACATGTCTTTCGAGATTGGCTTTTTCCACTTAGTATAGTGTTTTCAAGGTTTGTCCAGGTTGTAGCATGTCAGTACATCATTCCTTTATTTTGTTGGATAATATTCCATTATATGGCTATATCACATTTAATTATCCACTCACTAGTAGATAGACATTTGGGTTCTTTTTAATTTTTACAACATTTGTGTACAACTTTGTGTGTGTGTATGTATGTTTTCATTTTTCTTGTAGGAGTGGAATTACTTAACATTTTGAGGAGCTGCCAAACTCTTTTCCAAAATGGCTTCATTATTTTACCATCCCACCAGCAGGGCTCCAATTCCTGTATGTCCTCACCAACACTTTGTTATTGCCTGTGTTTTTTATTATAACCATCATAGTGTGTGTAGAGTCCTATTTCATTGTGGTTTCAATTTGCATTTCCCTGACAATCGATGATGTTGACTATTATTTTATATACTTATTGAATCATTTGTATTTGGTCCATTTTAATTGGATTATTTGCCTTTTTTATTATTAATTATGAAGAGTTCTTTGTATATTCTAGTTACAAGTCCCTTGCAAGTCAAGATATATGATTTGCAAATATTTTCTCCCATTCTGTGGGTTAACTTTTTATTTTCTTGATGATACCATTTGCAATGTGAACTTTTTTTTCCCAAAACCAATTTGTAAAAATTGTATTTGTTACACTGTACACAAACAAACCTTATATGCCAGATACATGCCAAACTACATTCTCCTGAAAGATGTCTGTAGTATTTCTTAGGTTGCTTCTAAGTGGACTCATTATTTTAAATACAAATTATATTTATAATTATATATATAATATAAATTATATTACAATGAACTCATTATTTTAAAGCAGTGACTTAGGGAAACTGAACCTTGTTCATGAAATCATTTTCCTGTTTTCATTTAAAAATAAATGCTTTGGTACAAAGTTTGTCCATCTAGCAATGTAAAATACTGACACATTTTTTAAGACACTTTTTATTGTGAAACCCAAAACATATATACAAAAAAGCAACAAATTTCAAAGTGCATTTTAACAACTAATTGTAGAACAAATTTCAAAGTGTGGTATGGGTTGCAATACCCACAATTTCAGGTATTTCCTTCTAGCTGCTCCAAGACACTGGAGACTAAAAAGAAATGTCAATATAATGATTCAGTAGTCATACTCATTTGTTAAATCCTATCTTCTCTGTTACAACTCCTCCTTCTCCTTTGATCCTTCTGCCAATTTTTAGGGATATTTGGCAATGACCAATATCATTAGGCAATGACCATTCTAACTTCTTCATGTTGAAAAGGGGTGTCAACATTATGGATTTGGAGGTGCAACTGGTTAATGCTCTTGGAGAGACTGGTAACTCTGGGTCTCAGGGCTTATCTGGTTTAGGAACCATCTGGAAATTTTAGGTTTCTGAAAAATAAACTTAGTGAGTGAAACTTTAATAGAGACTCAGAAAGAGTCTTCCCCTGGGTATTCTTTAATGTTTACAGGAATACTGTTGGTTGGGGATTGACATACCATAGCAATTAGCAATATCTAGTTGCAGCTTACATAGGAATAGCCTCCAGAATAGCTTCTTGACTGTATTTGAAATCTAGTAACCACTGATATCCTATTTTGTTACATTTCTTCTCCCCCATTTGGTCAGGTAGGCATTGTCGGCCCTACAGTACCAGAGCCAGGTTCATCCCTGGGAATCATGTCCCACTTAGAGGGGAGGGTAATGACTTTACTTGCACAGTTGGGCTTAGAGAGTGAGGCTATATCTGAGCAACAAAAGAGGTTCTCTGGAAGCAACTCTTAGGCATAATTATAGGTAGGCTTAGGTTTTCCATCACAGAAATAAATTTCACAAGAGCAAACCTCAAGAGCAAGAGCTTGGACTATTGACGTGGGCGTCCCTAATGTTTGAGAGAGTATCAGAGGTTTTCCCAGGCAGGAAAGTTTAATAGTCCCATATTTTTTCTCCGGTCTCTCAAGGGACTTTGCCAATACTTTTTAATTATCTGCCCAATATGCTCTGGAATGTATCTGGGTATTACATTAAGCTATACTGAATTGCATGACCTTGTTCCCAATTCTAGGCTCCATTGTTTAGGTCGTTTAACTGAACTGGCCAGACAGGCTAAATTAGGTTATGTGCTACAGGAAATTTTGGTTTGGGACAAAATAAACCTCTCTTCCTTAGGTCTCATGCGATAGGTAAAGTTCTAAAATACAGACAATATCATTCTTTACCCTGTATTTGGGTTTGCCTTAGTCCCAACCAGATTGGGTTTGTTCTTATATCTAATTGAAGCTTGATTTCCTTTTCAGCTTCTTTAACTGTTCCTGTGTGTAGGAATGCTGACTTTCAGGGCTGCAGAACTTCTACTCTGAGTTTTAGGACACATTTAAAAAACAGAACACAACAAAAATGAAGGAAAAACTCAGAATCACTTTGATTCCATACTCTTGTGTTTCTTTAAACATGAAAATGTTGTCACTGTTGGCGTGCCTCCCTTCATTTTACTCTTTAGCTGCCTGTACGCTGATGACAAGGCAGCTGAGCCATTTGTGCTGCTGCTGCCGCCATATGCCTAGATACTGCTGGAACCACAATTGCAGCTGTCGGCGCTGCTGTCGGAAGTCTGAGGATAGCTGCAGTCTCTGCCAAGGAAGGCTTTGCTCAAGTCCATTCTCGGCAGAGCCCACCTGCGATGACAAAGCTGCCTGGGACTGCATGAAACTTCCTAGTCCAGGAAGGTTGGGAACAGCAGCCTGCTGACTGGGTTTTTTCTTTCTTTTGTTTGCTGGTTTGTTTGTTTCCCAGCCCATGCACTTCCCCCAAACAAACAAACCAGCAAACAAAAGAAAGAAAAAACAAACAAACAAAAATTCAACAAATGGTGCTGCAATAACAGGATACTCACATGGAAAAAGAATGAAATGTGACCCCCACCATACAGCATACAAAAAAAAAAAAATGAGTGGGCATTGATTGTACACCATGTTTGGAATGTATGTGTGTGAAGATTTGTCAATAAAAATATTTTTAAAAATAAACAAATAATAGAAACAAGGCTTAGAAAGGGAATGAAGTCTGGAGATGGAAGGCTGTGAGGAATCAAGTTAGCCAGTTGTTTTCTCAGTTTTCTTGTATGTGTGCTGTCTCTCCCTCTCCTTCTAGGGTTACAGAGATTCTTTCTTCCCTGGCCCCTGCATGTCTGCCTTTTTCTGCTTTCTCTGAAGATGGAATTTCTCTGTGCTCCTGGGGAAGATAGCTGCTCCACATACAAGTCCAGAATTTTTATATACTCCTGGATGAGAGTACGCAGAAACTCACAAGTACCAGCTTTATCCCCAAATTCTTGAGTAGTTGACCCATTTGAGTCAGGGGTCTTCCCTAATCCAGTCAGCTATAACCAAGGAGCACAGACTCCAATTATATACATGGCCCTGGTTCCACCTTTGTCCACCCCACCTCTGAAAGTGTAGGTGAATTCTCAGTGCCGGCCATCAGGCTTGACGTCATGTTAGAATCTTCCTGGAACATCCTGTTACAGATCAATGCCTAGAGAGTGGAAGTGAACACCAAGGATAAGTGTGTCCATTTCTTGCCAGGCAACTTGGCAACAGTTGGTAGATGACAACCAACTGATATCTGACCTTCAGCAGCCCATTCTTTTATCAACATAATGGTTTGTTGTTGTCTCACAGAGAGTAGCAGCCTCTAGCATTCCAGGCCCAAGTGACCATACCAGCAACTATCAGGCTGGGTCATGAGACCATCAAGTTTCTACATCGCAAAGAGTGCTGTCCTCAATGTGAATTCTCAAGTGGATTAGTTGAGGTCACTTCAGGAATGGGTTTGTGACAAGAATGTAACAGGATACATGTGAAGACATGCTAGAGTTTATCTTAGTGACCTTCTCCACTCTGTGGTTTTAATTATCACCTCCATAGACAAGACTCATAAGCTTTTACTGTAGCTCCCTCCTCTATACTCAACTGTGGATGTGTATTTCCAACTGTATTGAATATCATTGTAAATACTCCAGATTCGTTATGACCGAAACAAAACTTACTATCTTCCTCCAAAATTGTCTTTTACCACACACACAAAATAGGTGGACACCTGGATGCCAGAGCAGATTTAGGGTCTGAAACTCAAAGTGTTTTTAAGCCAAATGGAACACTGGCTTGAAAAGCGCCTGCCCTGCGCAGGGTACTGCCTTTGGTAACCAACATCCTCAGGGAAGAAAGGCCCATTAAGATTTATTCCTGTAGGAGTTGTGATACCAGAGATACAGCCCAGCCTGGGGTTTGAAGCACTCATCAAAGTCATTGTCAAAAATAAATATACCCTATAGGAAAAGCACATTTCATAAAGTCAGAAACTAGAATACTGATGATAGAAGCACAAATTTATAGCACTGAATCATATGTTTGAATGTGGTTGAAAGAGGAAATTTTAGGTTGTATGTATGTTACTAGGATAAAAATTTAAAAAAATCAGAACTGTACAACACAGTGAAGCCTCTTGTAAACCATGGACTGTAGTTAATAGTATAGTTTTATTAATATTCTTCCATCAGTTGTAGCAAAGATACCAGACTAAAGCAAAGTGTTAATAATAGGGGGCTATATGAGAATGCTGCATTTGCCACATGATTTTTCTGTAAACCTACAAGTTCTCTAATAAAAAGATTTATGTATTTTTTAAAGGACAATGATTAATGAGAGACTATATACATGTATATGCCCTTCTCTCTACTGGTTCTGCCTAGAAGGAAACTTGGATGATTCTGTGGAGGGACAAATGAAAAAAAAATAACTTCTGTAAATGGCTTAGTCATCGACATCTATTTAATAAATTATTTCTCTCAGGACAAAACAAAATAAAGCAAAAACAATTCACCATAAATGTAAATGTTTTAGTTTCCTAGGCTGCTTGAGTAAATACCATGAAATGGGTTGGCTTAAACAATGGGGATTTATTATCTTATGGTTTTGAGGCTAAAAGAAAGTCCAAATCAAGGCGATATCGAGGTGACACTTTTCTCTGTAAAGACTGTAGCATTCTGGGACTAGCTGCTGACAATCCTTAGTCCTTAGTTTGTCATGTGACAAGGCACATGGTGGCATCTTCTGGACTCTTCTTTCTTTTCCAGGTTCTGTGATTTCAGCTTCTGGTTGCTCCATCTGTGGCTTTCTCTCTCTTTGCCTAAATTTCAGTCTGCTTGTAAAGGAATCCAGTAATAGGATTAAGACTTGTCCTGACTGGACTGGGTCACACCTTAACTGAAGTAATATCATCAAAAGGTTCTACTTACAATGGGTTCACATCCACAGGAATGGATTAACTTTAAGAACATGCTTTTCTAGGATACATACAGTTCCAAAACACCACAATAAGGGTTTATTTCTAGACTCTCATTTCTGTTGATCTTTATATCTATCCTTATGCTAATAGCACGCAGACTTTATTACTGTAGTTTTGTAGTAAGATATGAAATTGGAAAGTATGAATCCTCCAAGTTTGTTTTTGCTCTTTTGTTCCCTTGCATTTCTGTATGATTTTTAGGATCAGCTTTTCAATTTATTAAAAAATGGCAGCTGGGACTTTGACAAGGATTTTATTGAATCTATAGATCAATTGGGGGGAGTATTATGATTTTAACAATGTTTAGTCTTCCAATCCAGGAATATGGAATGTCTTTCCATTTATTTAGATTTCCCTTAATTTCTTTCATCAGAGTTTGTAGTTTTCAGTGTGCAAATCTTCCCACTTATTTTATTTTTTGTATCTAAATATTTTTACTCCTTTCATTGCCATTGTAAATGGAATTGTTTTCTTATTTTTATTTTCTAAGTCGTAATTGCCAATGTATAGAAATACATTGATTTTTGTACATCGATCTTTTTATTTTACAATCTTGTTGAATTCTTATTTGTTCTAATAGCTTTTTAGCAAATTCTTTAGGATTTTCTATACCCAAGAGCATGTCTACAAGTAGAAATAATTTCTAATATGGAGGTCTTTTATTTCTTTTTGTTGCCTAATTGTCTTGGCTAGAATCTGCAGTACAATGTTAATAGAAATGGTGAGAGAGGACATCTTGTCTTGTTCTTGATCTAGAGGGAAAGGATTCAATCCTTCACCATTCAGTGTGATGTTAGCTGTGGGTTTTTCAGAGATTCCCTTTATCAGGTTGAAGAAGTTCTTTTCTCTTCCTACTTTGATAAGTTTTTTTTTGTTTTGAAAGATACGGAATTTGTCAAATGCTTTTTATGCATCTATTGAGATGATTGTATGTTTTTTTTTTCCCTTTATCTATTAACATGTTGCATTGCATTTGTTGATCTTCATATGTCAAATCATGCTTATAATCTTGGGATAAATCTTACTTGCTCATGGTTCATATTCCTTTTAATGTGCTTTTGGATTCAATTTGTTAGTATTTTGTTGAGGATTGTTGTATCTATATTACAAGGGATATTGGTCCATACTTTTTTTCTTGTGTTGTCTTTGTCTGATTTTGGTATCAGGGAAATACAGAGACTCATAATATGTGTTGAGAAGTTCTCCCTCTTCTATTTTATGATAGACTTTGTGAAGGATTGGTGTTCATTCTACTTTGGAAGTCTGGTAAAATTTATCAATGAAACCATCTGGCTCAACATAAAACAAAGTCAATGAATATATCTTCTTGCCTCTCTATTTAGTGAACTGTCTACTCTGATTACATTATCCTGTGGCTGGATAAGTGGCTTCATAGTTCAAACACCTCTGCAAATTTGCCACCACATATTCCCTTTCTCAAGTTAGCCGGAGGAGTCCTTGACTGTCTCCCTTTGCTTCCAACCCATTTAAATTCTTCCTGATATATGAAAGGGCAATAATCCCTTTTTAATTTTGCCATGTGTCCCAATCTCTACATTCCATATCCATCTATGCTTCTTTTTTTGCTTCTTCATTAGTTGCCCCTAGATAAGAGTTTCCAGGTGCCTACACTGAAAGACAGTGGGAGGTAGTCTTCTAGGGTAGACCAGTCCATGCTCCATGATACTCCTCCCTCTGCTACTCAATGAGTGTCTTTATGTTGGTTACATAAAGCATCCATTAGTTCCTACTCAGTGAAGCCAAAGGGAGATGGAAATAGGGCCAGGATCTGTTTCTCCAGGCATTGCTGCTAATTTTCCCACTTGCATTTCATTTGAATGCTGTGAAAAACTCATCTTGTATTTCTCCTTTGCCCTTGTACTTAATCACCATCACAAATACAGTTAGGGGGTTATTTCTGGTCTGAAAAAATATTTCATAGTCTGATAAAAACCTATAGTAAGACTGGATTACATATAATTTTACTTGGATGTCTTTGTTTTGCATCTGATTCAGTGGCAGAGAAGTACCCAAAATACCAAAGTTTAATGCCTAAACTCCAAAAGAGCTTTTCATTTTTAAAATAGTAACATTTATTCTGAGTTTATATAAAATTCTTAATTTTCAAGAATTAATTATTTGATGACAATTGTGAAACATTCTCAAACCCATCATGTGTAGAAAATCTTCAGTCTGAGGAATTGTTACTGGCATTTGCAAGCATGGCAGAAATTTTATAAACTGTCGCCAAACCATTTGCTTGTTTGAATACCAAAGTTTCCTTCCCCACGTCACATGCAATGTCCTGCTGCCAACAGTTATCAAAATACCCCCACAGTTGTCACAGAAAAATTATTCAGCTACTATTCCTTTATACTTCTTGTCCATATATTTCACTGTCTTCCCATTTCTACTTGGACATTTATTTGAAAAGCTGATAAAAAAGCATCAGTATGGAACAGTTAGACATTAAATAATGTATTAAGAAAATAAGAACATTTGAGCTAGAGCTAAAGATACTTGGCATTGTTGTGGTACATGTGTTACGACTGATGAACCAATATCAATATGTTATCGATAACTAAAGTCTATAGTTTGCATTAGGGTTCACTCTTTGGTTTATGCAGCTCCCTGGGTTT
The DNA here is from genome assembly GCF_023851605.1 of Tamandua tetradactyla. Lineage (NCBI taxonomy): Eukaryota > Metazoa > Chordata > Mammalia > Pilosa > Myrmecophagidae > Tamandua > Tamandua tetradactyla. The sequence goes on along the minus strand of NC_135336.1, from coordinate 84,553,416 downwards.
TGACAAATGTGTAATGTCACATATCTACCACCGTGGTATAGTTCACTGCCCTATAAATGCCTGTGCTCCATCTATTTGAGCCTGGGCCTTCACCCCTCACTATACTACATTTCATGCGCTGTCATCAGTTGGTGTAGGTGGCTTTTGGGTGATCACGACTTAGCTGGTGTCTTCTTCCAGGGTATGTCAAGATCAGATGGTGGAGGTAGGGCAGGCAAGCCTCATGGGCAGGGACCAGGCAGTGTAAGTCAAGAATTTTAGATAACAATAGAAATTGGAAAAAAATGTTCTGTATATTAAAAAAGAGGGATTCTGGAGGAAAGTGCTTTGTTCTGTCAAAAGAGCCTGAGTTTAACCAGTTTTCAGGCCACTCCCCAGGAGCTATGAAGCCCCACCCTAAAAAACTCTAAGTGAGTTTGTACTTAAATAGGCTTTGTCACCTGACCAGGATGGACGCTGAGGGAGGAGCTTACTTCTGGAGAACATATTTGTCCTTTTCATCAAAGAAAATTTGTATTAACATGTGTTTCATGGATTAGTGCATCTTTGAAATCTTCAGCAAATGGGAGGAGGAATCTTGTTTTTTTTTTCTGAAGGATTTAGAGGAGCTGCTGCATTCTGGGATGATTCACACGTTGCAAGCATTGCATGCCAATATCAGAAGTCCTGGCATTTTCTGCATGCCCTCATGTTCCCAATTATCCCAGATGCTGCACGAGCATTCTGTGTGACTTTGAGTCAGATACTAGCCTTCCTGTGACTCATCTCCTCTATTTATTAAATGAGAGTGCTGGAATAAGTGATCCATGCTATCCCACCAATTTGTGATTTATTTTAAAATTTTCAAGACTCAGTGGATTAGCATTTTAATGAACATTATTTGATATCTATTAATGAGGGTTAGAAACCTAACAAATGTTTACTTTTAAACACAATCCATGTGTTTACGTATATATATGTTTCTAAAATGAAACAAAATATTAATTTAAGAACTCTATACCTTGGTGATCTGTATTCCAGGTTCTCTCTTTTTTCTACTAGGAAAGAAGTGGTAAGAGTTTTTTACGGTATAAGGAAGAAAGGGATGGCTTAAGGAGGGATGGAAGCTGAGGGAATGGACTTGTATCCACCTTTATATTCAGCTGCTTTTCATTTCTCCATAAAGCCCCTCCCATAACTTACCAATACATGCATGTACACACACTCTCTCTCTCTCACACACACACACACACACCACCTCTGTCCATAAAAAAATTGGCAAAGAGTGGTACTGAAGTAAGCACAGGAAGTATCACTTACCTTACAGTATCACAAACTAATAGAAAGAGAAACTGTGGCTTGCTCCTGCTTTTACCCGCTCTTGTTATTTCATAGGAGTACCTGTGCATGTCCTCACAAAGCTGGCCAAGAGGAAGTGGAGGGGTTAAACACTGACAATCAAATAATTGTCTGATACAAATGTGTTTGTTCCAGGACCTGTAAAATACATATCAAATGTTTCTTTAGTTGTTTGATTTTTAAAGTATGCTGTGTGGTGGACACAGGAATGTGTTTCATAGGCTTCCAAGAATGGGGCATGGAATTGACCGAGGGCCCCAGCTGCTTAGCTCTGAAATCCTTTGCCACATTTGCACCAAGACCATGTTTCTCATGGGCTGTTCCCAGCCAAAGACTGAGCACAGGCAGCACACTAAGGGAGGACCTCCTGGGAGGCTCAAGACTCCTCTAATGGTTGACTTTTGGCTTGATGGTTGATGTAAGAACTTCTATAGACTTGTGGTCAGGAATGCTTGCACCCAAACTTCTTTCCTTCTTTCCTTTGATGGGTTTATGTATTCCCTACATGCATTTCCACTAAATAATATGCTTACATTTTTAATCCTGCCTTGGCATCTGTTCCTTGGAGGACCCAGACTAACAGAAACTGAGTAAAACTGTGGCTTTGCAAGGTACAGAACCCTATGTATGGTATATTGAATTTTGGGTAAAAGCGGGGGAAAATAAGGATTTATATACTTGGGTTGGTTAATATAAGCATAAAGAATACACAAGAAACTAATACTAGAGGTATCTTATGTGAGGGAGGGCTTAGAACTTATGGATGAAAAAAGGGCTAAGAGGGAAATATTTCATTGCGTATATTTTATTTTTTTTATTCAAGTAAATGTATAATAATTTGAAAATGTAAGTCATATATATGGATAAAAATATGACTTTGAGAAAGAAAACAAAAGCATCATCTTTGGAGTAAGTCAGATCTGAGTTTGAGTCCCAGCTCAGCTTTGAGATCTTGGGAGAATTATTATGATAGATTGGATTATTGATCCCAGTGATTTGCTTTCCTCCCTGAAATAGAATTATATAACCTCATCCACTGCCTCCCTGTAGGGGGTGTATGCCCCTATCCGGCATTGGGCTGGCCATGGACAGGCTGGGGACAGAGGCACATGAGTGACATAGGTCATGTCTGAGCAGAAAGCTTTAAGAGCCCCTGCGCGGTGAGAGTCCATTGCTGTCCTTTCCCTCCTGCCACAAGAGGGGTGTGTCCCATGCAGAGGCTGCTTCTTCAGTTTGGATTCTGGAATAAAGTTGCAGAGCCATGCCTGGGTTATAGCTGTGGCCACTTACATGTGGTGTGAGCAAAATAAACCTTCATAGTTGAAAGCCATTGTGGTTATACCTCTAACTTTTTATTTTGAAAAGTTTCAAAGTAAAGTTGAAAGGACTGTACAATCAATGCCTTCCCCTAGATTCATGAATTGTTAACATTTTGCCATGTTTGCCAAATTTCTCTGGTTCCCTTTCTCAATAGCCTCCTATTTTTACTGAACCATTTGAGAGTAGTAGGTGCAATGACACTTCAACCTCAACATTTCAACATAGAAGTCCTAAGAACAAGGACTTCCTCCTATATGGCCACAGTACTACTATATATCTAAGAAATGTAACATTGACACAATAATATTATTTAATATATAGTCCATATTCAAATTTCTCAGCCACAATAGCATTCTTCATAAACTTTTCTCTTTCTGATTCAAGATCAAAGTAAAGGTCATGCATTGTTACTAGTTATATGTGTCTTTAGTCTCTAATTTAGAACAGTTCCTGGACCTTTTCAGATCCATTCTTTCATGAAACTGATATTTTTGGAAGAGTTCAGTCCAGTAGTTTTGTAGAATATCTCTATTGTGGATGTGTCTGATTTATTTTCCTCATGATTCCTTAGGTTCATGTCAAGCATTTATGGTAGGAAATACATAGTAGATAGGTAATACTATTTATATCACAATCAAGAGACACAATTAAATTCAGATTGTCCCATTTTGGGTGATGGTTAAGTTTGATTACTTTGCTAAGGTGGTAGGCATTTCTCTGTTGAAAAAGATTCCTTCATTTCTTTGTGTTTAATAAGTAATCTGTGAGGTGATACTTGGAGACTGAACCCCAACAAGCTTTTCCATTCATTTTAGCATCCATTTACAATCACTTCCTGAATCAATCAATTACATAGGAAGTTGCAAAGTGGTGATTTCCTCCATTCTATTATTTCCACTACATATATTATATGGCATTCTTCTGTAAAGAAAACTTCTTCTCTTTCCCCCTCCCACCCATTTAATTTTTCATCTTGTTTTAATTTATGTTTGATAGATTTTAAAAAACTTTTTATCATGGTAACATATATGCAACTCAAAATTTCCCATTTTAACCGCTTTCAAATGATAAACAATGTTGTGCTACCATCACTGAAAATTTTTCATCACCTCAAACAGAAACTCTGCATCCCTTAAGAATTAACTTCCCATTTCATTCCCTCAGCTCTGCCCCTGCTAATTTGTACTCTATTTTTTTTACTTCTATGAATTTGCTTATTTTAGGTATTTCATAGAAATGATATACAATATTTGTCCTTTTGTGTCTGGCTTTATTTCACATCATCTCTTCAAGGTTCATCCATATTGTAATAGGTATCAGAACTTCATTCCTTTTTATGGATGAGTAATATTCCATTGTATGGTGTTCTAGTTTGCTAGCTGCTGGAATGCAATATACCAGAAATGGAATGGCTTTTAAAAAGGGGAATTTAATAAATTGCTAGCTTACAGTTCCTAGGCCGAGAAAATGTCCCAATTAAAACAAGTCTATAGAAATGTCCAATCAAAGGCATCCAGAGAAAGATACCTTGGTTCAAGAAGGCTGATGAAGTTCAGGGTCTCTCTCTCTAAAGTGAGAAGGCACATGGCGAACACAGTCAGGGCTTCACTCTCAGCTGGAAGGGCACATGGAGAACATGGCATCATCTGCTAGCTTCCTCCCCTGGCTTCCATTTCATAAAGCTCCCTGGGAGGCATTTTCCTTCTTCATCTCCAAAGGCTGCTGACTGATGGACTCTGCTTTGTGGTGCTGCAGCATTCTCTGCTTCTCATGGCTATGTCATTCTTCTCTGCTCTTTCTGAATCTCTCATTCTCCAAAAGGTTTCCTTTTTTATAGGACTCCAGTAAACCAATCAAGACCCACCCAAATGGGACACATTTGGTGAGACACATCTCCAGCTAATCTAGTTTAACAACCACTCTTGATTAAATCACATGTCCAGGGAGATGATCTAATTACAGTTTTAGACATGCAATACTGAACAGGGATTAGAAGAAACGGCTGCCTTTACAAAATGGGGTTAGGATTAAAACATGGCTTCTCTAGGGTACATACATCATTTCAAACCAGCACATATGGATATACCATATTTGGTTTACTCATTCATCTATCCATGGATACTTAGTCTGTTTCCACCTTTTGTCTATTGATGACACATATCTATTTGAGTCTCTGCCTTCAATTCTTTTAGGTATATATTTCAAAGTGAGGTTACCAGGTCAGATGGTAGGTCTATGTTCAACTTTCTGAGGAACTTTCAAGCTATTTTTCACAGCAGCTGCACCACTTTACAATCTCACAAACAATGTACAAAGGTTTCAATGTCTCTGCATCCTCATCTGCAATTGCTACTTTGTTTCTTTAATAGTAGCCCTTCTAGTGGATGTGACATGGTATTTCACGGTGGTTTTGATCTACATTTCCCTGATAACTAATGATGCGGAGCATGTTTTCATGTGCTTATTAATCATTGTATATCTTCTTTCTGGCAATGTCTATTAAGTCCACTGCCCACTTTTTAATTGGGTTGTCTTTTTATCATTGAGTTATAGGAGTTCTTTATATTTTTTTTGTATATTAAAATCTTACCAGATAGATAATTTCCAACTATTTTCTCCCATTCATTACGTTATTTGTTCACTGTCTTGAAAATGTCCTTTGAAATATAAAAATTTTAAACTTTGACTTAGTCCATTTTTTTCTAGTTTTTCTTTTGTTGCTCGTGTTTTTGGTGTCATAGCTAAGAAATAACTTCCATCACCCATTTAATTTTGAGTATCAATATGAAGTCACGGGTTTAACCCTCCATCATTATTCTGTCATTCAAATTGTCCAAAATTTGGTCAATGGAAGTCCCTTCAAGCTGTGCCCCATGCCCTTTTAACATGTCCTATTTCTCTTTGAGTGCTTCCTTGCTTTCTGGTACAAGAAGATATTCCAGGTTCACGTTGGATATTTATTGCTGCAGACTTGGTTCCTTTATGGTGGGGATGGTATTTATTTATTTATTCACTTATTTCAATGAGTGGGTGCTTTTAAGAAATCTCAGAGCCAAATTTGAATATTCAGTTGAGAATTTCATTCTTTCATTCTTTCATTCCTTTAATTTCCAGTGCTTGTAAGGTATCTACCTTTCAAAGAAACTGGCTCACTAATATATAATAAAGGCAGTATTTATTTATTTATTTTTATTTTTAGGGAAGGAAAGAGGGAAGAAAAAGGGAAATAAAAAAATAGACAAAGAGAGAAAGCAAGTTTGAGCTCAGTTTTATGTGGTTTTCCTTTTAAGTAATGAATTACTTTTACCTTGTTGCTTTCATGACTTTTTACTTCTCTTCAATTTGGTATTTTGATCGGTATATGTCTTGGAGTAGGCCTGTTTGGATTTATTCTATTTGGGGCTTGTTGAACTTCTTTGCCTTATATATTTATGTTTAAGAGTTGGGAAGTTTTCTCCCATTATCCCTTCAACTTGCTGTCCTATCCCTTTACTCTTCTCTTCTTCTGGGACACTGATAATTCTTATATTTGGGTGCTTCATGTTATCTATCATTTCCCTGAAATCTAGTTCCATTTTTCTATCTTTCTTGCCGTTTGTTCTTTTATCTATTCAGGTTCAATTTTCCTATCTTCTAATTTGCTTATTCTTTCTTCAAATCTGCTGTTGTGTATCTCTGCTATACTTTTAATATTGTCTACAGTATCTTTCATTTCTATGAGATCTGCCATTTTTCTATTTATTCTTTCAAATTCTTCTTTATGCTCTTCCAGTATCTTTCTAATATCTTTTGTAGTGCTATGAATATCTAGATTAGTTGTTCCAGATTCTATGTCTCCTCTGTGATTTAATTAGCTCCTTGACTGGGCTGTATCTGCATGAGTCTTAATAAGGTTATTTTAAAAATTTTCTCATTCACACATCTATGGTTTTGTATTTAGATTAGCATTACGAGTCCCTTTTGGACTTGGTTTGTAAGTCCTTCCCCATAAACCAAGTCCCAGACCTCCTGTGGGAAATGTAATTCTCCTTGAAACTCTATTGAGAGCCAGGCACACAGGCAATTTATCAGACTGCACTTTCCACCCCTTCTCAGCAGATGGCAGTCTTGAGCTACCACTTCCCTTCAGGCCCATCTGTCCCTGGCACCTGTAGCCAGCTAAATTAATTAGAAATCTGATGTAATTACAGGCAGAGTGCATCGCTTGCATGCTCTGTGGTTCTGGTGGCCCCCAAACTCTCATGTGGGATGAACCTGGGCTGCAATACTAGGTATATCTACTTACCCTGCCCACAGCCAATCCAGAAATATCTGGTGGGTGTTCGCTGCATACAGTTCCGTGGCTTCTTCAACCTTGTCTTTCTGTCTGTGTAAGCCCAAGGTTTCTAGGCATCTTTAAGGGGAGGGGAGGGAACAATATCAGGACCCAAAACAATTCCCTCTCACTGGCCAGTTGTTGGACTGGCAGCACTCTGCATTTTCCCCTTTTCCCTGGGGGAAGGCCCCATAGTCTCTACCAAAATAAACCAGGTCCTTGTAGCAGCCTGTCTCAAGCATGGGGCGCAGACACTCTACTGTGGCTGATTGGTCTTTCTATGCAAGGAAAGCAAGTCTGTTAGCTTCCAAGTTCCTCCTGGGAACTCCTGGCTTGCGGAGCCTTAAGGGAAAATCTCTCTAGCCATTTGCAGGGGTAGGCTGGAATCCTGGTGGAGCTCACTTACCCTGTTCTTTCCATTCTAATATCTCTACTTTTTCATTCAGGGTCTCCCTAAGTAGGGAGAGTACTCTTCACTCACTCCCTGGAGCTGCTTTCCCAATCACTTTTCAGTCCTTTTTTTTGTTGTTGTCGTTGTTGCATGGACCCAGGATGAACTCAGCCTCTCCTATTCTGCCCTCTGGCCAGAGTCTTGGGGTTCATATTTAGAAACCATGATCTGGGCACTAATATGTTCACTTTTATTGGTGTCATTGTTTCTAGGGCCTTCTAGTAAACTTTTGAGATTTTGTCATTGTTACCACATAATCTAGAAAAAGTTACTAAAATTTTCTGAAATATAATTTCCTCATATGCAAATAGTACTTGCCTCATCAGTCTTGGGAGAGAATTAGAAGATAAATACATATTACCTAAGCAGAATCCCTAGGACTTAGTAAGCCCTCATAAATACTGCTATTTGATAGATATATAAAGCTCATCTACTGACCTCTATTAACAATGAGGTCATAGAATGTGATTCTAGTTTGCCTAATTGTGACTATGAAACAATACCATGCCAGTAATCAATTAGCAAAGGCCATGGCACATAATAAGTGTTCAATAAATGTTGGCTATCAATTATTGTCACTGTCATCTCATTTTTTGGTTAGTCCCAAGGGATATTTTTATAGGAAAGGACTGGCCAGGGAAAGATGGATATAGAACAGACTTATTTTTTTAACATATTAAAAAAATACCTTTATCGATACATAGTTCATATACTATAAAATTCACCCACTTAAAGTATTCAATTCAGTTACAACAGACTTACTTTTAACTACCTTGGGTTTTGGGTGATGAAAAGAGAAGAGAGAATGTTAGGTACTCTGTGTGCATGTGAAGAAGAGAGAGAGAGAGACAGAGAGAGAGAGAGACAGAGAGAGAGAGAGAGAGAGAGAGAGAGAGAGAGAGGAGAGGGGCATGGGATGAGAGATTAAGGGAGAGATTAGAAAAAAATAGAAAGATTTGGGGACAGATTAACAAAGAAGGAGGCAAGAAATGGTAAGGAAATTTTTTTAGGGAATTCTTAGTCAAAGTTCTACTTCAGGCAAGTCTCACAAACACTCTGAACCTAAATTTCTTCTGGAAGATGAAGATTATTGTGTCTATTGTGCAAATAGTTGTAAGGATTAATAAACATGGGCTTGTGGTTGGCACATGTTCTAGCCAATATCATTACTAATATCCTTCCAATCAAGTTAATTCCTGTGATATTGGTGCAATCCAATTACCTAGCCCACCCCATGTGATTTTTGCTTAAATTTATGTTCAGAGGCTTTGTTTTAAATGTTATTCTAAAATGTCTGATGGCAAAAAGATACTATTTCTAGATGGGGTTTGTGGTGGTTTGGAGCTGAATGTTCATCACAGAAAAAAAAACAAGCTCTTATATTGAATCCATTTCTGTGAGTGTGAACCCATTGTAAGAAGGACCTTTTGCTGTGGTTACTTCAATTAAGATGTAGCCCAGCCCAATCAGGATGGGTCTTAATCCCATTATGGGAGTCTTTATAAGCAGAATGAAATTCAGACCAACAGTAGAAAAGCCATGGAACCACGAAGCTGAAATTCAGTGGAATGTGGAAGATAATGGAGAGGCCAGGAGAAGCTGTCAGGCACATTGCTATGGAACAGAGGTGCCAATGACCAAGGATTACTGGCAGCCAGTTCAGAACACCAGTCTTTGGGAAGAAAGCACCACCTTGGTGACTCCTTGATTTGGACTTCTTTTAGCCTCAAAACCATAACGGAATAAATTCCGATTATTTAACCTGTCCCATTTCATGGTATTTGCTAGAGCAGCCCAGGAAACTAAAACAAATGTGGGCACCAGGAAAAGGGTGCTGCTATTATAAAAACCAAAAATGTGGAATTGGGTAATAGGTAGAGGCTGGAAGAATTGTGAGGTGCTCAGCAGAAAAGGCCTAGATTGTTTTGAAGAAACTGTTGGTAGAAATATGGATGCTAAAGGTACTTCTGATGAGACCTTAGAAGAAAATGATTAATATATTATTGGAAACTGGAAGAAAGGTGATTCTAGTTTTAAAGTGGCAGAGAACTTGGTGAAATTGAGTTCTGATGTTGGATGAAAGACAGAACTTGAAAGCAATGAACCTGGATATTTTGCTGAGGGATTTCCAAGCTAAATGTGGAAGGTGCAGATTTGTTTTTCCTTGCAGCTTATAGCAAAATGAGAGAAGAAAGGGATAAGTTGAGAACTGAATTCTGGGGTACTAAGAAACCAGAAATTGATGGTTTGGAAAACTCTGAGCTTCTAGAAAGTGAGTCCTCAGAGAATGGTGCTTTATGTGAGGGTTTAATTGAACAAGAAAGCAGTCAGCCATTTCAGGGGAAGTCAGGATTGGAAATGAAGTTAGCAGGAAAGACCTATGAATAGCTCTATTATCTGATGGTTGGAACCCCTGTGAAGTACATGCAAGGCTCATAATTTTTTTTTAAATACAAGTTGTATGAATGGAACCACTGTCAACCTGGACTAAAAGGGACAGAGAAAGGATAAGCTGAAGGAAGAATCATTTCAAGGGCAGAAACATGGAAGCCGAGGTCTCAATGGAAGATATCCCTTTGAGCCAAAAGAGTGGGCTCATCGGTGTGTGTGAAAAAAGTGAGTCTGCCTCGGTACTTGAAGGAGGCAGGCCTTCTACCCTCTTGTTCAGGAAGAGGACTGCCACCCCATTGCTTGAGGAAGGTGGGGCCAAAGCCCCTGGGTTTGTGGAGAGTCTGGCCACCATCCTGATGCATGGAGAGGGTGCAGCTTTCATGCCAGCGTTTAGAGCACTACCCTGTGCAAGTGCTTGGAGGGGGTGGGACTACCACTTCATCAGGCCCAGAGGACAAAACATCATTCCACAGATGATTCTCAGAGCTCAGAATATAATGGAGAATGCCCTGCAGGGTTTCAGAATTGTTTGGGGCCCGAGTCCTCTGTTTTCCTTCCAATTTCTCCCTTCGGGAATGGAACTGTTTATCCTATGCCTGTACTTCCATTATATGTCACAAGCAGATAACTTGTTCTCTAGATTTCACAGGTCCACAGATAGAGGACAATTGTTTCCCAGGCCAGACCACACCCACAAGCTATTCTGATGAGACTTTGTACTTAGCATTGTTTTTGAACTAACGTAAGGCTCTTGGGATGTTCTGATGGAATGACTATATTGCGCATGTAGAAAGAACACGTTTTGGTGGAGGTCCCGAGGGTGGAGTATGGTGATTTGAAGCTGTATATACAGGGTTAAATGGAAACAGTTTCCATAAGGCTGGTGAAGCAAGGAGCTTCCTAGGAAATCTCGGCATACAAAGTTAAGAAGGAAGCAAAAATACACACACTCATATCTGCTTCATGGTTTATATTAGGAGCCTCAATAAGAGGTGGTCAGAAAAAATGTTGACTGGGTATAAATCCAAGCTCAGCCACTTAAACTTCTATTTTAAAAGTGAAGACACAAACTTACTGCTCCAGAGACAAAGCAACAGCGACTTGGGGGGGGGGGGGGTAACAGAGTATTTGTGCCTTAGCCGGCACTGCCACTTGGTGGCGGCACATTCCAATTACAAGTCAAGGAGACGCTGGCGGTAGATGAGGGGAGGGAGGGGGAGGCCGAGAGCTGAATCTGTAAATTCACATGCAAAGCTACAGGGTTATACAGCTCTGAATAAAAGCATTTTCTTACCTTACCTGTGATATGCATACTTCAAATAGCAACCTCATTGTTCTACGATAAGTGAATTAGACCCTGTGCTGGAGTCTTTTGCAAGGACATTCAGTCATGTATTCTTTCAACAAGGATCTATAGAGCGTCTACTACGGAGCCACACATTGTTCTAGGTACTTGGGACACATAAGTAAAGAGGAGACAAAAATTCTTCTCCGGGATGCCTTTTAACATAGTTTTGATACTCTTTCTCTCTCTCTCTCTATAGTATATGTGCTTATCTAGGCAATTTGCAGAGAGATCTATGTATTCCCCCAATGTGAACATGAAGGTCTCGAGGATCGCCGGGAATATGGTAATTAAATGGAGAACCCGGACGCAGCCCACTCCACCGACCTCAGAAACCACCCAGCAAAACTGAGAGCTAAGCCACGAGTGAGGAGCTATCATGGGCGTGGCCTCTCGGGTTGACCACGATATCAAGCCGCATTTCCTCAGCTCCTCTCCGCAGAGATATTCTTCTCGGGAAGCAAGGGTTTCGCCCCACCGGCGGGGTCCCGCCTTTCCACAGGAGACTCCTGTTTCCCTGCAGAGCCCAGAGTGGCGGACCGGCCGCCCGGGAGGCCCAGCACCTCTCGGTCACCCACGGCGCGGGGACGCCGGCAGAGCGGCGAACGCGCCCCCTGGTGGCTGTGCCTAGCCGGAGCGCCCGGGGCGGAACGGAATTGTCGAGCGGAACACCGGGTGTGCAATCCGAGTTTCCGGGGAGGACCGAGAAAGAAGTGCACGCGGCAGTTCCCACCGCCGCGATGGAGACAATGGCCGTGGCGGCTCGGGGGCTGCGCCTTTGGCTGGCCGTCCCCAATGGCGGAGCCGGCTGCAGTGAGTTTGCATAGCCGCAGGGACGGGGAGTGAGGCCTGGAGTGTGGGTCTGCGTAGCTTGGGCCCGATGCGGGTCGTGACGGCCAAGAGGCTTAGGGTCGGTTTTCTAGGCCCTTGTGAACCGATCCCGGGACAGGTGGGGTACCCAGGGAACGGGGGTGAGGGAGGGTGGGCTCAGCCGCAGGAGAAGCCTGGGAGGGCCCCTACAGACAGGTTTTCCTCCTGTTCCTGCAGGACACTCGTTCTGTATAGGATTTGGTCAGCATATCTCACTCTAGGTATTGATAGTTTCGGCGTGGGCCGTTTAGTCTCCTAGAGTTTCTTGTCCAGGACCCTTTCACAACGGCAGCCTTGCTCACTCTCCCAGCGACTCTGGTCAAGTTTTGACTTCAGTTCCTGGTTACTCTCTGGCCCTTATTGTAAAGCACAGATAGGAATTCGTCAGAGGAAATTTTTAGGAGTTAGAGATCAGATGGTGAAAGAGGAAAGTTGAATAAAGGTGCAAATCCGGGCCAGCTGCAAGGTGTCTGCCGATAGCATTTTGCTGGTTACTGTCTGCAAGCGATTTATGTTTACCTCTGAGCGCGTTTTGGGCGAATGGCTTTCAAAGTTCTTTCGCCTCCTTTTCTTTTTATATAGGGGTAGTGATGCAGGAGTGAGGCGGAGGTGAGTCATGGTCAGTGTGTCACTCGTGGTTTTTTTAGCTTTCGTATTAATTATAACTTCTCCACAGGGTTTATAGCAACATCACCAGCTTCTAAGCTGTCACCGGCCGAACTGACAGAAATGCGCAATGAACTCTTTAATAAGGAGAAAAACAGGCAGTTGTCATTAACTCCCCGAACTGAGAAGATTGAAGTTAAACATGTTGGAAAAACCGACCCGGGCACTATTTTTGTGATGAATAAAAATATTTCAACGCCTTATAGTTGTGCCATGCGTAAGTAAATGGAATCAAGGTATCGTTTTTGACTGTTTTACAGGAGCTGTGTGAAGAATTGCAGAGGAGACAAGTTGCCGTAATTGCTCTCTGAACTCCCCAGAAGTTCTCCTTTATCTGGCGTCTTACTGTCTGTTCACTGACTCTTTAGCTCTTGATGGTACTGTGGGTCTTTGCAGATCTGCACTGTTGTGTAAAGGTTGTCCTGGAATTTGCTTGATTCTAGCTGAGGTTAGAGTGCCATAATTCCTTCTGGCAGAAGGAGGGACCTGAATGCATTGTTACCATCCCCCTTGCCCCTTTTAGACAGAACTTTGCTGTGGTGGGAGCAGTCACTATGGGTTTCTTATATAGAGGACGGCCTTGGCTTCAGATAGCCGTATTTTTTGCCCACTTTCCCTTTTTATTTCTTTGTTGGGTTTTTGTGTACATTCATATGTACGTTTGGTAAATGTATGAGTGAAAGTGTGCATGGGTTGAAGGTGACTGGGGTAAAGATATTCGTTTCTGTTTTATCTTAAGAAAGATAATCGCCTCATGTTATTTGATGTGGAAATGAAGGGAAGAGGGCCTCTATATTATTTTTTATTAAAATACTTGTATAGTAGCTTTTACAGGACTCAAAATATTTACATTTTGAAAACCTCTCAAATAGCATGGCATACACACACACATACACATACATACATACGTGTATAAACATGATTAGTCGCATTGCTTTAACTTTTGGAAAACCCAGTAATGATTACATTGAGGTAATGAACAACTTTAGTGATTGTAGTAGTTGGTTTAAACTTGTCTACAGAGACTACACTCTAAATATTCCTTTAGTCTGGCCCTTGAATTAATTTAGATCCTGTATCTACAATAATTGCTTGTTCGTTTGTTTTGCAAGTATTTTTTGAACTTCTGCTATGTGGTAGGCACTGGAGTTACAGAGGAGAATCAGACAAAACTCAAGCCCGTAAGGAGCTTTATACACATCAGTGTAGATATGAGCTTCTGAACGACCCTCAGCACGACCCATGCCCTGAGATTTTTCTCTTCATTTGTATCTTCATTCAGTAAAACTTGTATTGAGCACCTACTGTATTCCAGGCTTGGTCCCAGGCTCTGTGGAAACACTAGAGCAGAACTAGACATGACACCAGCCTTTATGGAACTTATGTAGTGGCTGATAATTTAAACCCTATAGTTTTGACCATTTTTGTGACTATCTGGGTACTCAAAGAACATCAGGGTTAGAGTTTCATTCTGGAGTCATAGAAGAGACCAGAGCTGATTGTCATTTTTTTTTTTATTGAATTCATATAATAATTAAAAATGGGTAACTATGATATATTTAATTTGAAGAGTCTGTATCACGGAAATAAGAGATGATTTAGGAGCAAGGTCCAAAACCCAACTAGAGCAGGTTTATTATGGGTGAATATTAATATGTTTTCCTTTTTTGTCCCCAAGTTGTATGTATATATATCCAATTATATCCATGATATAACTGATTATTTAAGTGTAGCTTTTGGAAAATTGTTTCATTACTAAAGCATTGATACATTAGTTTACAACTGCACTTAGTCTTAATGATTTTTGTAAATGGTTTGGATAACTTTGTTAATAATCAAGAATATATTGGGGGAAAAAAGAATACAGTGGGGATTTGGGTTGTTATTTTTATATTCGTTGTAGATTAACTCATTATTTTTTTTCAAAAAAGACAACCTGTAAAATTTTATTTTGTTTCCTAATGTAGCACTCAAATATGTAACTTTTCATTAGATTTGTTAGATTTAGATCATTATCCATTTTAAATTCCTAGATTTAAGTGAGTGGTACTACAGAAAGTCCATTCTGGCTCTTGTGGACGGACAACCTTGGGACATGTATAAGCCTTTGACCAAGTCCTGTGAAATTAAATTTCTTACTTTCAAAGATTGTGATCCAGGAGAAGTGAATAAGGTATTTCTATGTTCTTTTCCTCCCCAGTTTTTTCTTTTTCCTTTTTATTAAAACATTTTCTGTGGAGAATGCAATGTGAAAATTTGGCCAAGGTCAAAAATTGAACTGTACTGAGTCAGGGTTTTATTTATTAGATTGTACATTTTCATAATTCAGAAACTACGACTGGAATTCATTTCTCTATTTTGCTTGAGAAAACTATATGACATGTGGTTTATATTCATATCTTTGTTCAACCTGCATTTATGGTTCACCCTCTGTATTGCATGGGATTCCATCCTACTTGAATTCAGTCTTTGACTGTCTTCTCTGGATTATTCCAATTACTTTTAAACTTTCTTTACTCTCCACTCCCCCCCCCTTTTTTTTTAAATACTTAGAAGTCTTCACATTTGTATAATAAAATTAAGCACATTTGGATCATGTCACTTCCCTTTAAAATAGTTGCCTACCTGATAACATTGCAAAAGGCAAGCCCCAGCCTGCCTTTTGAGCTTTACCTCTTACTGTATCTTCCCATTTCCTCTTTACTCCAGTCACGCTGGAGTTCATGGTCACTAATGGTTTATGCTTTGTTACCTTCGTTGCTTCTGTTGATGCTGTTCCTCACCTCTGAGCATTTTTTCCCTCTCCTATTAAAATCCTTTTCATCTTTTATAGTTTATTTAGTATGCTTGATTCTTGGCTCCGTGAAGACAGGAACCATGTCCCTTTTTGGACCTAGTCCTTGACTTATACACAGTAGGTGTTTAATAAATATTTGTTGAGATCAAATACTAGAAATGGTAATAGTAATAATAGAAATGATAATAGTAATAGCTAACATTAATTGGGTACGTATGTATCCAGCACTGTTCTAGGTGATTTACAGGTATTAATTTATTTAATCCTCATAAAAATCCTACAAAATAGGATTTAGAAATGATAATAAAATAATAGAAAGGAATGACAGAAATGATAATAGTAGTAGCTAACATTAATAGGATACTTATGTATCCAGCACACTTCTGGGTGATTTGCAAGTATTAACTTATTTAATCCTAATAAAATCTTAACAAAGTAGTTGATATTATTGCCATTTTTCAAGCAAAGAAACTGATAAAAAGCAGTTTAGCATCCTAAGTTTCCTTGCTTAGTAAGTAGTGGATCCTGGATGTGAACCTATGCTTTCTGACTCTGGAGTTCAAGTAACAGATATTTAATAACATTTATAGAAGTACATTTTGCTACTTACCTTCAAGGCCTGGATTTGTATTTACTTTTAGTGTGTGTTAATTGGTTGCATGGAATACATTCTGAAGCAAGATAACCAAGTGACCCCATTCTGGTAATCCTCAGATGTGGAGAAAGACTTAAGAAAATTAAGTTCCCAATTATGGCAGTGCCAGTAAAGAGAAAAGATAAGCAGGTACAGTGTAGGTTGCATATTTTTCTCTATGACTGTGATAAGGTAACTGCATGGATACCACAAATCAGGCATATCCTCAAATTAAAGTGTGCTAATAAAACGAAAGCGAAGTTGATGGTGGGATTGTTTTGCTAGAAGTATGAGTTAATTCAGTGCTGTATTATGTGATGTTAGGTATAAGATAAGAGTCATGAAGAATTCTAAATGTTGAGTTGTGCCTCCATATTTATATAGAAGAAAAGTTCAGTGTACATTAAGCTATTTTATTTTAGCAGAAGTTTGCTAATGATTTTATCCTGGGTTGAAAATAAAGTTATTGCAAAATGGTAAAACTTTCTGATGGTTGGTAACCATTTTAATGCCTGATGGCTTGCACAGAAACATTGCTAACAACATGAAGTTAGTGCTTTGTTCTTTTGTGTTTTTTTGCCTCAGTGAATAAAAGTAGAGGTAATGTCATGGTCTAATAGTAACCTTTCCTATATGCTGAGAACAGACAGATACTTGAGAATTATTTTCTAAGTCAAAGTCAACCTAAATTTTAATAGTGTAGAAACTTTAGTTAATCTTAGTATATTTTACATTTGTATGTATTTTTTAATTCTAGGCGTATTGGCGTTCATGTGCTATGATGATGGGTTGTGTAATAGAGAGGGCATTCAAAGATGAATATGTGGTCCGTTTGGTCAGAGCTCCAGAAGTGCCTGGTAATGTACATGTAAAAATACATATACTTTGCATAATCCTTAAATATTTTGATACCTGCTTTTGATAATGTGTAGAGTTCATTTCTAATTTTATCTAATATAAATTGCTATCATTTTCTACCATTTATTATGGGTAACCATAGCCATCCTATTATGTAATATAAAGTAAACTTTAGAAGTCAGTAATTAACATAATAGAGTTAGTGAAGAGTGTTTCTCTTGAAAAGGAATCTCATGAGCTACACTGCTTCAGTGTTCATTTCTTATCCTGTTAACTATTTGTTTTCAAATTGAATGTGTGGAAGAGGAACTGGGAGTGTAAGTGGGGTTTTGGAAAGAGCTGTGCTTAGGTGGTGCTATTTAACCAGAAATTGCCATGAGTTGGAGATGGCACTCATTTTGGGGAGATGGAAGGGTGCAGACTCTTAGTAATTTTGTTCAGGGCGATCTACTATAGAAAGCAAGGAGATTGAGACTCTTCTAAATCAAATCTCTATTCAAAGATTTTTACTCATACCATCCTACTTTTGTGAAGTTTATTTTCATGAGTAGCATTTTAACATCTATGTTGGTGTAAGAAGTTTATTTATTAGATTAGACATTTCCATAATTCAAGAACTACTAGAATAGTAGTGTATACTGTATGCATATTAATATTCCTTTGTTAATGTAGATGGTAGAAAATTTGTTAAATGAAAAATTTTCATGGAAGATATACATTCCAGTTGAATGACTCAGTAGAAAAATGAGCAAAAATTTTAATTTTAATTTAAGCAAAAATTTTGTCAAGTCCCAAAGAGGAAATACCAAAGACTTCTATAGATATCTAGTTTTACGTGAATAAAGAAATGACAAATCAAAAGAAATAAGATATTATTCTTCAGCGGTCAGATTCACAAAAATTAAAAGAGTGATTATATCCATCATTAGCAAGATTATAGCAGAAGCACTACCATAGTAGTGGGGAAGGTTTAAATTGGTAGAATTTCTTTTGGGTTACAACTTGGCCATATATACTAAAATTTTAAAAGGCACATTCTCTATGATCTTAAGAATTTGTTTTATGGCTATTTAAAAAGTTATAGGAATATGAATACAGATACTCTTTGCAAGTCTGTATTATCCAGAAAACAGAAATAATATAAAAATGTTACCAAATCTAGAACTAGTTGTTGTGATGCACCTTGAAATTTGCTTTTTTGTATGTTATTTTTCACAAAAAAGAATTTTTGTATGTTATTTTTCACAGAAAAGAATTTTTGTATATGTTATTTTTCACACAAAAAAAGTCGACTGTGATAAATAATTTCAGTGGAATATTATTAATAAGATATGGTCATCAATAAGAATGAAGTAGAACTACTGATATGATAATGTGTTCAGAATATATTCAGTAAAAACAGAATTTTGTGTAAATATGTGTAGTGCAAACACATTTTTTTTTTATTTGTTAAAAGGGTAGGTGTGTAAATACCAAAAATATTTAAAAGAAACTCAAGAAATGATGGAATGAGAATGATGGAAAACTCTTAATTTTTCATATGTCTTCACTACTGTATGTTTTTTTTGTTAGTATGAGCATGTGTAACTTTATATAAGAACAGAATGAAGATATTTAGGATATCTTATAGAAGTGCATTCAACATTTCATGTTTGTTTAGTCATTCATCTACTTATTAAAATATTATTTTGGAACTTTTATGTAGTGACTACTAGAAATTTCTATAATGACAATATTCTTAATGTTTTACAAAATATTAATGACTTGGCATTAACAAAAGTTTAATTTTTTTGTGTGGGGGAAAAGTTGATAGAGTTCTGGCAGGCATCTAGGATAATGATAGCAGAGTTGTGAAAGATTGCTAACCCTTCATCTTATGGTGTGAATGTTCAAATATGAATGACTTAACTTTATACCTTGACAGCTTTGACTTTGTATTTTCTATTTGATTGGATTTACAGTAATCGCTGGAGCCTTTTGCTATGATGTAGTTTTGGATAAGAGACTTGATGAGTGGATGCCAACAAAAGTAAGAACTTTTATTCTCTTGAGAATTAATTTTAGAGTCTGTCATTCCGCCTAAGTATGATTTCCTGTGTTAGTATTGGTAAGTGGTAGCATGTTATAATATATTTAAAAGAATGTATATATTTTGAAAAATTTGTTTTATCGTGGGAACATATATACATATATATAATATAAAATTTGTCATTTTAGCCATTTTTAAGTATATAATTTATTGACATTAATTACATTTACAATATTGTGCTACAATTCCACCATCCTTTACCAAAACTTTTCATCACCCAAAACAAAACCTCTGTACCCATTAAGCAATAACTCCCCATTTCACACCCCTTTCCCCTACCACTGTTAACCTCTTATCTATTTTCTATTTCTATGAATTTGCTCATTCTAGAGATTTCATAAAACTGGAATTATACAATATTTGTCCTTTTGTGTCTGGCTTATTGCATTTAGCGTAATGTTTTCAAGGTTCATCCATGTTGTGGCATGCATCAGAACCCTATTTCTTTTTTTTTAAATTATGGTAACTTGTCTACACAAAATTTCCTGTTTAATATGTACAATTAAGTTATACTAATTACATTCACAATGTTATGCTCCATCACCACCATCCATTACCAAACTTATTCAGCACCCCAAATAGAAAGTCTGCATCCATTAAGCAAGAACTCTTTATTCTCTTCTCCTTATCTAGCCTCTGGTAATCTGTGTTTTCCTCTCTGTTCCATAAATAAGCATACTCTACTTTCATATAAATGGAATCATACAGTATTTGTCCTTTTGTTCCTGGCTTATTTTACTCAACCTGTTGTCTTAGAAGGTTCACCTATGTTGTATCATATATCAGAGCCTCATTCCTTTTTATGATTGAATAATGCTCCATAGTGTGTATATACCACATTTTGTTTATCCATTTGTGTCTGTGAGTGTACACTTGGGTTGTTTCTGCCTTTTGGCTATTATACTGTGAACATTTGTGTAAAAGTATCTGTTTGAGTCCCTGCTTTCATTTCTTTTGGGTATATACCTAAGAGTGGAATTACTCTATCATGTGGTAATTCTGCGTTTAAATTTTTGAAGAATGCTAAACTTTTCCACAGTAGCTGTACCATTTTACATTGTACCAACAATGTTTGAGGGTTCCAATTTCTCTGCATTATCTCCATTACTTGTCCCTTTCTTTTTCTTTTTTTAACTTTTTTAAAATTGTGAAATATATGTACAAAAAAGCAATACATTTCCAAGTACATCTTAACAAGTAGTTATAAAACAGGTTTTATTTGGTATGGGCTACACTTCTACAATTTTTTCTGTTTTCTAGCTGCTGTGAGACACTGGAGACCATAAGAAATATCAGTATAATCATTCAGCAATCATACTCATTTGTTAAACCCTATCTTCTCTGTTATACTCCTCCTCTCTTTTTTTCTTTTTTGTGATAACATATATATAAAAAGCAATGAATTTCAAAATACCTTGCAACAATTAGTTGTAGAACAGATTTCAGGGTTTGATATGGGTTACAATTCCACAATTTTAGGTTTTTACTTCTAGCTGCTTAAGGTACTGGAGACTAAAAGAAATATCGATACAACGATTCAGCAATCATACCCATTTGTTAAACCCTACCTTCTCTGTATAACTCCACCATCACATTTGATCTTTCTCCCACTTTTTAGGGGTATTTGAGCTATGCTTATTCTAACTTTTTCATAGTGGAAGGGGCTGTTGATAATATGGGATAGGGGGATGAAACTAGTTGATATTCTGGAGAGGCTGGTCCCTCTGCATTTCAGGACTTATCTAGTCCAAGGACCTATCTGGAGGTTTTAGGTTTCTGGATAGTTACCCTAGTGCATGGAACCTATGTAGAATCTTGTGTAATGCCCTAAGTATTCTTTAGGATTGGCAGGAATGGTTTTGGTTGGGGTTTGTCAAGTTATGATAGGTAGCAGTGTCTAACTGAAGCTTGTGTAAGAGTGACCGCCAAAGTAGCCTCTTGACTCTATTTTTTTCTTTTCTTTTGTTTTTTATCTAATCAGGGTGACAGAAGTTTGAAAGTAAATAGAAGAGTTAGCATGATTTAAAATTTTTTAAAAGTGAGGAGGCATTGTCTAAAATAATAGGAAGGAGATGGTCAGCATACATATCAATAAGTTAATTGATCTAAGACAGAATCTTTGTCATCTAGGCAAAGATGCTTTTTTTTTTTTTTTTATTCCGTCCCTAGTAATCTGAGAAAACCCAGGGAAAGGAAAGGTCTTAACGTTTTATTTTTTTTTATTTATTTTTTTTTTATTAACGGAAAGAAAAAAAAGAAATTAACACAACATTTAGAAATCATACCATTCTACATATGCACTCAGTAATTCTTAACATCATCACATAGATGCATGATCATCGTTTCTTAGTACATTTGCATCGGTTTAGAGGAACTAGCAACACAACAGAAAAAGATATAAAATGTTAATATAGAGAAAAGAAATAAAAGTAGTAATAATAGTAAAACAAACAAACAAACAAAAAAAACAAAAAAAACCCTATAGCTCAGATGCAGCTTCATTCAGTGTTTTAACATGATTAATTTACAATTAGGTATTATTGTGCTGTCCATTTTTGAGTTTTTGTATCTAGTCCTGTTGCACAGTCTGTATCCCTTCAGCTTCAATTACCCATTGTCTTACCCTGTTTCTAACTCCTGCTGGACTCTGTTACCAATGACATATTTCAAGTTTATTCTCGAATGTCCGTTCACATCAGTGGGACCATACAGTATTTGTCCTTTAGTTTTTGGCTGGACTCACTCAGCATAATGTTCTCTAGGTCCATCCATGTTATTACATGTTTCATAAGTTTATCTTGTCTTAAAGCTGCGTAATATTCCATCGTACGTGTATACCACAGTTTGTTTAGCCATTCTTCTGTTGATGGACATTTTGGCTGTTTCCATCTCTTTGCAATTGTAAATAACGCTGCTATAAACATTGGTGTGCAAATGTCCGTTTGTGTCTTTGCCCTTAAATCCTTTGAGTAGATACCTAGCAATGGTATTGCTGGGTCGTATGGCAATTCTATATTCAGCTTTTTGAGGAACCGCCAAACTACCTTCCACAGTGGTTGCACCATTTGACATTCCCACCAACAGTGGATTAGTGTGCCTCTTTCTCCACATCCTCTCCAGCACTTGTCATTTTCTGTTTTGTTGATAATGGCCATTCTGGTGGGTGTGAGATGATATCTCATTGTGGTTTTGATTTGCATTTCTCTAATGGCCAGGGACATTGAGCATCTCTTCATGTGCCTCTTGGCCATCCGTATTTCCTCTTCTGGTAGGTGTCTGTTCAAGTCTTTTTCCCATTTTGTAATTGGATTGGCTGTCTTTTTGTTGTTGAGTTGAACAATCTCTTTATAAATTCTGGATACTAGACCTTTATCTGATATGTCATTTCCAAATATTGTCTCCCATTGTGTAGGCTGTCTTTCTACTTTCTTGATGAAGTTCTTCGATGCACAAAAGTGTTTAATTTTGAGGAGCTCCCATTTATTTCTTTCTTTCTTCAGTGCTCTTGCTTTAGGTTTAAGGTCCATAAAACCGCCTCCAGTTGTAAGATTCATAAGATATCTCCCTACATTTTCCTCTAACTGTTTTATGGTCTTAGACCTAATGTTTAGATCTTTGATCCATTTTGAGTTAACTTTTGTATAAGGTGTGAGATACGGGTCTTCTTTCATTCTTTTACATATGGATATCCAGTTCTCTAGGCACCATTTATTGAAGAGACTGTTCTGTCCCAGGTGAGTTGGCTTGACTGCCTTATCAAATATCAAATGTCCATAGATGAGAGGGTCTATATCTGAGCACTCTATTTGATTCCATTGGTCGATATATCTATCTTTATGCCAATACCATGCTGTTTTGACCACTGTGGCTTCATAATATGCCTTAAAGTCCGACATCGCTAGACCTCCAGCTTCGTTTTTTTTCCTCAAGATGTTTTTAGCAATTTGGGGCACCCTACCCTTCCAGATAAATTTGCTTATTGGTTTTTCTAATTCTGAAAAATAAGTTGTTGGGATTTTGATTGGTATTGCATTGAATCTGTAGATCAGTTTAGGTAGGATTGACATCTTAATTATATTTGGTCTTCCAATCCATGAACACGGTATGCCCTTCCATCTATTTAGGTCTTCTGTGATTTCTTTTGGCAGTTTTATGTAGTTTTCTTTATATAGGTTTTTTGTCTCTTTGGTTAAATTTATTCCTAGGTATTTTATTTTATTTTTTTATTTTTTTAATTTTTTTATTAATCAAAAAAAAGAAAAGAAATTAACACAACATTTAGAAATCATTCCATTCTACACATGCACTCAGTAATTCTTAGTATCATCACATAGATGTATGATCATCATTTCTTAGTACATTTGCATCGATTTAGGAAAAGAACTAGCAAAACAGCAGAAAAAGATATAGAATGTTAATATAGAGAAGAGAATTAAAATAATAATACTAATAATATGTATATATATAAAAAGGAAAAAGAAAAAAACAAAAACAAAAGATACAAACACACAAACAAACAAACAAAAAACCATATTTCAGGTGCAGCTTCATTCAGTGTTCCAGCCTAGTTACATTACACTTAGGTATTATTGTGCTGTCCATTTTTGAGTTTTTGTATCTAGTCCTGTTGCACAGTCTGTATCCCTTCAGCTCCAATTACCCATTATCTTACCCTGTTTCTAACTCCTGCTGGTCTCTGTTACCAATGATATAGTCCAAGCTGATTCTCGAATGTCGGTTCACATCAGTGGGACCATACAGTATTTGTCCTTTAGTTTTTGGCTAGACTCACTCAGCATAATGTTCTCTAGGTCCATCTATGTTATTACATGCTTCATAAGTTTAGTCTGTCTTAAAGCTGCATAATATTCCATCGTAGGTATACGCCACAGTTTGTTTAGCCACTCGTCTGTTGATGGCATTTTGGCTGTTTCCATCTCTTTGAAGTTGTAGATAATGCTGCTATAAACACTGGTGTGCAAATGTCCGTCTGTGTCTTTGCCCTTAAGTCCTTTGAGTAGATACCTAGCAGTGGTATTGCTGGGTCGTAATCCATTCTGCCATTCTATGTCTTTTGATTGGGAAATTCAGTCCATTAACTTTTAGTGTTATTACTGTTTGGATAATATTTTCCTCTACCATTTTGGCTTTTGTATTATATATATCATATCTGATTTTCCTTCTTTCTACACTTTACTCCATACCTCTCTCTTCTGTCTTTTCGTATCTGACTCTAGTGCTCCCTTTAGTATTTCTTGCAGAGCTGGTCTCTTGGTCACAAATTCTCTCAGTGACTTTTTGTCTATAAATTTTTTAATTTCTCCTTCATTTTTGAAGGACAATTTTGCTGGATATAGGAGTCTTGGTTGGCAGTTTTTCTCTTTTAGTGATTTAAATATATCATCCCACTGTCTTCTAGCTTCCATGGTTTCTGCTGAGAAATCTACACATAGTCTTATTGGGTTTCCCTTGTATGTGACAGATTGTTTTTCTCTTGCTGCTTTCAAGATCCTCTCTTTCTCTTTGACCTCTGACATTCTAACTAGTAAGTGTCTTGGAGAACGCCTATTTGGGTCTATTCTCTTTGGGGTGCGCTGCACTTCTTGGATCTGTATATTTAGGTCTTTCATAAGAGTTAGGAAATTTTCAGTGATAATTTCTTCCATTAGTTTTTCTCCTCCTTTTCCCTTCTCTTCTCCTTCTGGGACACCCACAACACGTATATTTGTGCGCTTCATATTGTCATTCAGTTCCCTGATTCCCTGCTCAAGTTTTTCCATTCTTTTCCCTATAGTTTCTGTTTCTTTTTGGAATTCAGTTGTTCCATCCTCCAGTTCACTAATTGTAGCTTCTGTCTCTTTAGATCTACCATTGTAGGTATCCATTGTTTTTTCCATTTTTTCTTCTTTGTCCTTCACTCCCACAAGTTCTGTGATTTGTTTTTTCAGATTTTCTATTTCTTCTTTTTGTTCAGCCCATATCTTCTTCATGTCCTCCCTCAATTTATTGATTTGGTTTTTGAAGAGTTTTTCCATTTCTGTTCGTATATTCAGCATTAGTTGTCTCAGCTCCTGTATCTCATTTGAACTATTGGTTTGTTCCTTTGATTGGGCCATATCTTCAATTTTCCGAGCGTCATCCATTATTTTCTGCTGGTGTCTGGGCATTTGATCAGATCTTCCTGGGTGTGGGACCCAGCTGGTTGAAAGGTTTTTCTGTGGAATCTCTGGGCTCTGTTTTTCTTTTCCTGCCCAGTAGGTGGCGCTCGTGGCGGTCGTTTGTCTGCGGGGCAGTCGGCCCGGGAAACCGCGCGTGGAGGCGGGGGTCGCTGGCCGTGGCTTGGGGGAGTGCCGGTCCAAATTGCCCAGCTGGCCCGAGACGCCAAGCGTGACGGGAGGGCCCCGCTATCCAATGTTCCCAGTCAGACCGGGGAGCCACGTGCGTGGAGGGGACCCCAGACGCCAGCCACCCCAGCTGGGAAAACGTGCACCCCTCGGGTATCTCACAGCAGTGGATTCTCCCTACCCGTTCAGCCGTTCCAGAATGGGGTACGCTGTCTTTTTTGGTCTCTGTCGTGACTCCGGGAGCTGTTTTGTATTGTTTCTGTTGCTTTAGTTGCTTTTCTGGAGGAGGAACTAAGACCCGCGCGTCTTACTAAGCCGCCATCTTCTCCGGAAGTCCGGTATTTTATTTTTTTAGTTGCGATTGTAACTGGGATTCGTTTCTTGATTTCCCCCTCCGCTTGTTCATTACTAGTGTATAGAAAAGCTACAGATTTTTGAATGTTGATCTTGTAGCCTGCTACTTTGCTGTACTCATTTATTAGCTCTAGTTAATTTTGTTGTGGATTTTTCTGGGTTTTCTACGTATAGTATCATATCGTCTGCAAACAGTGATAGTTTTACTTCTTCCTTTCCAATTTTGATGCCTTGTATTTCTTTTTCTTGTCTAATTGCTCTGGCTAGAACCTCCAACACAATGTTGAATAATAGTGGTGATAGTGTACATCCTTGTCTTGTTCCTGATCTTACGGGGAAAGTTTTCAATTTTTCTCCATTGAAGATATTAGCTGTGGGTTTTTCATATATTCCCTCTATCATTTTAAGGAAGTTCCCTTGTATTCCTATCTTTTGAAGTGTTTTCAACAGGAAAGGATGTTGAATCTTGTCAAATGCCTTCTCTGCATCAATTGAGATAATCATGTGATTTTTCTGCTTTGATTTGTTGATGTGGTGTATTACATTAATTGATTTTCTTATGTTGAACCATCCTTGCATACCTGGGATGAATCCTACTTGGTCATGATGTATAATTCTTTTAATGTGTTGTTGAATACGATTTGCTAGAATTTTATTGAGGATTTTTGCATCTGTATTCATTAGAGAGATTGGTCTATACTTTTCTTTTTTTGTAATATCTTTGCCTGGTTTTGGTATGAGGGTGATGTTGGCTTCATAGAATGAATTAGGTAGTTTTCCCTCCACTTCGATTATGTTGAAGAGTTTGAGGAGAGTTGGTACTAATTCTTTCTGGAATGTTTGATAGAATTCACATGTGAAGCCGTCTGGTCCTGGACTTTTCTTTTTAGGGAGCTTCTGAATGACTAATTCAATCTCTTTACTTGTGATTGGTTTGTTGAGGTCATCTATTTCTTCTTGAGTCAAAGTTGGTTGTTCATGTCTTTCCAGGAACCCGTCCATTTCATCTAAATTGTTGTATTTATTAGCGTAAAGTTGTTCCTAATATCCTGTTATTACCTCCTTTATTTCTGTGAGGTCAGTAGTTATGTCTCCTCTTCCATTTCTGATCTTATTTATTTGCATCCTCTCTCTTCTTCTTTTTGTCAATCTTGCTAAGGGCCCATCAATCTTATTGATTTTCTCATAGAACCAACTTCTGGTCTTATTGATTTTCTCTATTGTTTTCATGTTTTCAATTTCATTTATTTCTACTCTAATCTTTGTTATTTCTTTCCTTTTGGTTGCTTTGGG
Source organism: Tamandua tetradactyla (assembly GCF_023851605.1). Taxonomy (NCBI): domain Eukaryota; kingdom Metazoa; phylum Chordata; class Mammalia; order Pilosa; family Myrmecophagidae; genus Tamandua; species Tamandua tetradactyla. Next base: position 84,526,351 of record NC_135336.1, on the reverse strand, counting down.
ATTAATTTGCTGTTCTTTCTCCAGTTCTTCAAAGTGGACAGTTAATTCCTGCATTTTTGCCTTTTCTTCTTTTCTGATAAAGGCATTTAGGGCAATAAATTTCCCTCTTAGCACTGCCTTTGCTGCGTCCCATAAGTTTTGATATGTTGTGTCTTCATTTTCATTCGCCTCTAGGTATTTACTAATTTCTCTTGCAATTTCTTCTTTGACCCAGTTGTTGTTTAAGAGTGTGTTGTTGAGCCTCCATGTATTTGTGAATTTTCTGGCACTCCGTCTATTATTGATTTCCAACTTCATTCCTTTATGATCCGAGAAAGTGCTGTGTATGATTTCAATCTTTTAAAATTTGTTGAGACTTGCTTTGTGACCCAGCATATGGTCTATCTTTGAGAATGATCCATGAGCACTTGAAAAAAAGGTGTATCCTGCTGTTGTGAGATGTAATGTCCTATAAATGTCTGTTAAGTCAAGCTCATTTATAGTAATATTCAGATTCTCTATTTCTTTATTGATCCTCTGTCTAGATGTTCTGTCCATTGATGAGAGTGGTGAATTGAAGTCTCCAACTATTATGGTATATGTGTCTATTTCCCTTTTCAGTGTTTGCAGTGTATTCCTCACGTATTTTGGGGCATTCTGGTTCGGTGCGTAAATATTTATGATTGTTATGTCTTCTTGTTTAATTGTTCCTTTTATTAGTATATAGTGTCCTTCTTTGTCTCTTTTAACTGTTTTACATTTGAAGTCTAATTTGTTGGATATTAGTAGAGCCACTCCTGCTCTTTTCTGGTTGTTATTTGCATGAAATATCTTTTCCCAACCTTTCACTTTCAACCTATATTTATCTTTGGGTCTAAGATGTGTTTCCTGTAGACAGCATATAGAAGGATCCTGTTTTTTAATCCATTCTGCCAGTCTATGTCTTTTGATTGGGGAATTCAGTCCATTAACATTTAGAGTTATTACTGTTTGGATAATATTTTCCTCTACCATTTTGCCTTTTGTATTATATGTATCATATCTGACTTTCCTGCTTTCTACACTCTTCTCCATGCCTCTCTCTTCGTCTTTTTGTATCTGACTCTAGTGCTCCCTTTAGTATTTCTTGCAGAGCCAGTCTCTTGGTCACAAATTCTCTCAGTGACTTTTTGTCTGAGAATGTTTTAATTTCTCCCTCATTTTTGAAGGACAATTTTGCTGGATATAGGAGTCTTGGTTGGCAGTTTTTCTCTTTTAGTAACTTAAATATATCATCCCACTGTCTTCTAGCTTCCATGGTTTCTGCTGAGAAATCTACACATAGTCTTATTGGGTTTCCCTTGTATGTGATGGATTGCTTCTCTCTCGCTGCTTTCAAGATCCTCTCTTTCTCTTTGACCTCTGACATTCTAACTAGTAAGTGTCTTGGAGAATGCCTATTTGGGTCTAATCTCTTTGGGGTGCGCTGCACTTCTTGGATCTGTAATTTTAGGTCTTTCATAAGAGTTGGGAAATTTTCAGTGATAATTTCTTCCATTAGTTTTTCTCCTCCTTTTCCCTTCTCTTCTCCTTCTGGGACACCCACAACACGTATATTTGTGCAGTTCACATTGTCCTTGAGTTCCCTGATACCCTGTTCAAATTTTTCCATTCTTTTCTGGATAGTTTCTGTTCGTTTTTGGAATTCAGATGTTCCATCCTCCAAATCACTAATTCTATCTTCTGTCTCTTTGAATCTATTATTGTAGGTATCCATTGTTTTTTCCATCTTTTCTACTTTATCCTTCACTTCCATAAGTTCTGTGATTTGTTTTTTCAGTTTTTCTATTTCTTCTTTTTGTTCAGCCCATGTCTTCTTCATGTCCTTCCTCAATTTATCGATTTCGTTTTTTAAGAGGTTTTCCATTTCTGTTCGTATATTCAGCATTAGTTGTTTCAGCTCCTGTATCTCATTCGAACTATTGGTTTGTTCCTTTGACTGGGCCATATTTTCAGTTTTCTGAGCGTGATCTGTTATCTTCTGCTGGCATCTGGGCATTTAGTCAGATTTCCCTGGGTGTTGGACCCCACAGGTTGAAAGATTTTTCTGTGAAATCTCTGTGTTCTGTTTTTCTTATCCTGCCCAGTAGGTGGCGCTTGTGGCACACGTTTGTCTACGGGTTCCACCAGTGAAAGTTGCTGTGGGTCCTTTAACTCTGGAAAATTCTCGCCGTAGGGGAGGTTCGGCAGCCGAAGCATCTTGGAAGAGTGCCAGCCGGCCCAGGGTTCCGAATGCGGGGAAGGTTGCCGGCCGCCGCAGCACGGGAGAGCGTCTGGCCGAATTACCTAGTCGGCCCGGGGTGCCAAGCGTGGCGGGAGGGCGCCCGCTGTCGCAGCCCGGGAGAGTGCACTGTTCCCAGCCGGACTGGGGAGTCACGTGTTTGGAAGGGACCCCCCGGTCACTGTTCTCCGCAGTCTGGGGATTTCCGACCGAACTCTCTCAGTTGTTCCGGGGGGCCTCGTGTGGTGGGGGTGCCAGCCGCCGCGGCCCAAGGGGACCGCCTGTCCAATTCTGCCAGCTGGCCTGGGAAGGAGGAAGGGAGGGACTCCGGCCGCTTGCTGTCCCACCCAGGAAAGCCTGCGCCCTTCGGTGATCTCACTGGAGCTGGTTCTCCCAGACAGTCAGCCGTTCAGGATGGGGTACGCCGTCCCTTTGATCTCTGTCGTGGCTCCGGGAGCTGCTCTGTATTGTCTCCACTCCCCCAGTAGCTGTTCTGGAGGAGGAAAGGTGAGGGTGTCAAGGCTGTGGAGGCCGGTGGCGGAGGAGCCGGTGAAGGCGGAAGAGCCAAAGATGCTTTTATAGCATCTAAGAGCAAACAAATAATCCAGGAAAACATTGTCATTTTAGCAAAATGAAAACCAAATTCTTGTTTTGCGTGAAGATATATCTGATAAGAAAACTGTAAGAATTCTTATAAAACTGTAAAATCTCAGTCAACCTTAGCCACAGCCAATAAAATTCACTTCCGACAAGACTTCTACAAATTCTATATACATCCATTTTGTCCTACACATTCTTGTTTCTCATTCTGCAATGAGTTATTTTACTTTAGGGTCTTTTTCTTTTTAATAATAGCCATTCTAGTAGATGTGGAGTGGTATCTCCTTGTGGTTTTGATTTGCATTTCCCTTAAGGCTAATATTGAGCATGGTTTCATGTGCCTTTTGGCCATCTGTGTATTTTCTTTGGAGAAATGGCTGATTAAGTCCTTTGCACATTTAAAAATTTGATTTTGTCCTTTTTTTTTTGAGTTGTAGGAGTCCTTTTGTATTCTAAAAATTAAAACCTTAGCAGAAAAAAAAAACTTAGCAGGTATGTGATGGGCAATTGTTTTTTCCCATTCTGTAGGTTGTCTTCATTTTTTTTTTTAGAAGAACATTTTAATAGTATATGTACATACAACTTATTTTCCCATTTAATCATATTCAGATACATAATTTTGTAGTGAAATTACATTCATGATGTTGTGCTACCATCACCAAGAATAGCAGAAATTTTGACTGAACAGGAAAAGCTCTTGTATAGCACCTAACCAGAATATAGAACTGTCACTATTCTTACCTTTTCACTTCTGACCAAAAGTTGACGGGACTATCTTATTACCTTTGGGATTACCTACAAGTCATTTTCAAGTTTTAGTTTTTCTTCTGTTTTTTAAGAGTGATACAGGAGAGTCTGTTAATTACTACTTTGAAATTACTACTTCATTTTTTTTGATAATATCTTTTGATGTATAAAAGTTTTTGATTTTTATGAAGTCCAGTTTACCTGTTTTTTCTTTTGATGCTCATGCTCTTGGTGTCATATCTAAGATTCCATTGCTGTATGTATACAAGGTCCTGAAGATTCTCCCCTATGTTTTCTAACAGTTTTATGGGTTTAGCTGTGATATTTGAATTGTTGATCCATTTTGAGTTATTTTTTGTATATGATGTGAGATAAAAGAATGTATTTTGTTTTTTTAGATTCTTTTTTCATTTATTTATTAATTACAAAAATTTAACAACAAACTAAAACATTAACGTGATCATTCTGTTCTACATATATAATCAGTAATTCACAATATCATCACTTAGTTGCATATTCATTACTTCTTAGAACATTTGCGTCAATTCAGAAAAAGAAATAAAAGACAACAGAAAAAGAAATAAAATGAAAACAAAAAAAAAGATTATACATACCATACCTTTTACCCCTCATTTTCATTAATCACTAGCATTTCAAACTAAATTTATTTTAACATTTGTGCCCCCTATTATTTATTTTTATTCCATATGTTCTATTGGTCTGTTGACAAAGTAGATAAAAGGAGCATCAGACACAAGGTTTCCACAATCACATAGTCACGTTGTGAAAGCTATATCATTATTCAATCATCCCATCAAGAAACATGGCTACTGGAACCCAGCTCTACATTTTCAGGCAGTTCCCTCCAGCCTCTCCATTATATCTTGAATAACAAGGTGATATCTACTTAATGCGTAAGAATAACCTCCAGGATAACCTCTTGACTCTGCTTGGAATCTCTCAGCTATTGACACTTTGTCTCATTTCACTCTTCCCCATTTTGGTCGAGAAGGTTTTCTCAATCCCTTGATGCTGAGTCTCAGCTCATTCTAGGGTTTTTCTCAATCCCTTGATCCTGAGTCTCAGCTCATTCTAGGATTTCTGTCCCACGTTGCCAGGAAGGTCCACACACCTGGGAGTCATGTCCCATATAGACAGGGAGAGGGTGGTGAATTTGCTTGTTGTGTTGACTGAAGAGAGAGGCCACATCTGAGCAACAAAAGAGGCTCTCTTGGGGTGACTCTTAGGCCTAAATTTTAAGTACACTTGACCTATCCTTTGTGGGGTATGGTATGTATAATCATATTGTAAAATGTATAATTATAATTATATATATATAAATATATTTATATATAATTATATTTATATCAATATATAAACAATCCAATATCAATGTATAATACATACAATAAATATATATAATAAATATAATTATAACTATACATTGATGTATAATCAAAACTGGGGGCTCAGCCTATAGTTTTGCTTGTCCACACTGCTTGTGAGAATATCAAGAATTCAACTGGGGGAAGTTGAATTTCTCCTTGTTTTCACCATTCCCCAAAGGGGACTTTGCACATACTTTTCCACTCACTGATTGAATCACTCTGGGATTCATCGGGGCATCACTCTGGACAAACCAACAAAATCTCATGTCCTACCCAAGATTCCAAGTACTTATGGTGTTTAATCAAGCTATCTACATAAGTTATATTAGGAAATGCACTTGTCAAAATATAAATTTTGTACCAAATATATTTTGCTTTAGTCTCACACATAAGGTGAAATTTTAAAATATTAATTACCATCTATTTTCAGCACCCTGCAGTAGTGACATTCCTTTGTTCTTCCTCATGCAAAAACATTTTTAAAATTTGTACATTTAGTCACTATTATTATACATGCTAGGCATTCCTAGATTATACCATCTCAATCTTTAACATCTATCTTTCTTTCTGATTTCATTTATGCCCCCAGCCTTCCTCCCTCTATGATTCTTACATGCAGTTTCATTCACTGTTTAAACAGAATTGTATTACAGTTAGGTAGTATTGTACTGTCCATTTCTGAGTTTTTATATTCAGTCCTGTTACACAATGTGTATCCCTTCAGCTCCAATTATCCATATCTTACCCTGTTTCTATCTCCTGATGATCTCAGTTACCAATGAAATATTCCAAGTTTATTCACTAATGTCAGCTCATATCAGTGAGACCATGCAGTATTTGTCCTTTTGTTTTTGGCTAATCTCACTCAGCATAATGTCCTCAAGGTCCATCCATGTTGTTACATACTTCATAACTTTATTCTGTCTTACAGCTGCATAATATTCCATTGTATGTATATACCACAGTTTGTTTAGCCACTCATCTGTTGATGGACATTTTGGCTGTTTCCATCTCTTTGCAATTGTAAATAATGCTGCTATAAACATTGGTGTGCAAATGTCTGTTTGTGTCTTTGCACTTAAGTCCTCTGAGTAGATACCTAGCAATGGTATTGCTGGGTCATATGACAATTCTATATTCAGCTTTTTGAGGAACCGCCAAACTGCCTTCCACAGTGGTTGCACCATTTGACATTCCCACCAACAGTGAATAAGTGTGCCTCTTTCTCCACATCCTCTCCAGCACTTGTCATTTTCTGTTTTGTTGATAATGGCCATTCTGGTGGGTGTGAGATGATATCTCATTGTGGTTTTGATTTGCATTTCTCTAATGGCCAGGGATGTTGAACATTTCTTCATGTGCCTTTTGGCCATTTGTATTTCCTCTTCTGAGAAGTGTCTGTTCAAGTCTTTTTCCCATTTTGAAATTGGATTGGCTGTCTTTTTGTTGTTGAGTTGAACAATCTCTTTATAAATTCTGGATACTAGACCTTTATGTGATATGTCGTTTCCAAATATTGTCTCCCATTGTGTAGGCTGTCCTTTTACTTTCTTGATGAAGTTCTTTGATGCACAAAAGTGTTTAATTTTGAGGAGTTCCATTTGTTTATTTCTTTCTTCAGTGCTCTTGCTTTGGGTGTAAGGTCTATAAAACTGCCTCCAATTACAAGATTTATAAGATATTTCCCTCTAACTGTTTTATGGTCTTAGACCTGATGTTTAGATCGTTGATCCATTTTGAGTTAACTTTTGTATAGGGTGTGAGATATGGGTCCTCTTTCATCCTTTTGCATATGGATATCCAGTTCTCTAGGTACCATTTATTGAAGAGACTGTTCTGTCCCAGGTGAGTTGGCTTGACTACCTTATCAAAGATCAAATGTCCATAGATGAGAGGGTCTATATCTGAACACTCTATTTGATTCCATTGGTCAGTATATCTATCTTTATGCCAGTACCATGCTGTTTGACCACTGTGGCTTCATAATATGCCTTAAAGCCAGGCAGCGTGAGACCTCCAGCTTTGTTTTTTTCCCTCAAGATACTTTAGCAATTTGGGGCACCCTGCCCTTCCAGATAAATTTGCTTATTGGCTTTTCTATTTCTGAAAAGTAAGTTGTTGGGATTTTGATTGGTATTGGGTTGAATCTGTAAATCAATTTAGTTAGAATTGACATCTTAACTATAAGTCTTCCAATCCATGAACATGGTATGCCATTCCATCTATTTAGGTCTTCTGTGATTTCTTTTAACAGTTTCTTGTAGTTTTCTTTGTATAGGTCTTTTGTCTCTTTAGTTAAATTTATTCCTAAGTATTTTATTATTTTAGTTGCAATTGTAAATGGAATTCGTTTCTTGATTTCCCCCTCAGATTGTTCATTACTAGTGTATAGAAATGCTACAGATTTTTGAATGTTGATCTTGTAACCTGCTACTTTGCTGTACTCGTTTATTAGCTCTAGTAGTTTTGCTGTGGATTTTTCAGGGCTTTCGACATATAGTATCATATCATCTGCAAACAGTGATAGTTTTACTTCTTCCTTTCTGATTTTGATGCATTGTATTTCTTTTTATTGTCTAATTGTTCTGGCTAGAACTTCCAACACGATGTTGAATAACAGTGGTGATAGTGGACATCCTTGTCTTGTTCCTGATCTTACGGGGAAAGTTTTCAGTTTTTCCCCATTGAGGATGATATTAGCTGTGGGTTTTTCATATATTCCCTTTATCATTTTAAGGAAGTTCCCTTGTATTCCTATCCTTTGAAGTGTTTTCAACAGGGAAGGATGTTGAATCTTGTCAAATGCCTTCTCTGCATCAATTGAGATGATCATGTGATTTTTCTGCTTTGATTTGTTGATATGGTGTATTACATTAATTGATTTTCTTATGTTGAACCATCCTTGCATACCTGGGATGAATCCTACTTGGTCATGATGTATAATTCTTTTAATGTGTTGCTGGATTTGATTTGCTAGAATTTTGTTGAGGACTTTGCATCTATATTCATTAGAGAGATTGGTCTGTAGTTTTCTTTTTTTGTAATATCTTTGCCTGGTTTTGGTATGAGGGTGATGTTGGCTTCATAGAATGAATTAGGTAGCTTTCCCTCCACTTCAATTTTTTTGAAGAGTTTGAGCAGAATTGGTACTAATTCTTTCTGGAATGTTTGATAGAATTCACATGTGAAGCCATCTGGTCATGGACTTTTCTTTTTGGGAAGCTTTTGAATGACTGATTCAATTTCTTTACTTGTGATTGGTTTGTTGAGGTCATCTATTTATTCTTGAGTCAAAGTTGGTTGTTCATGCCTTTCTAGGAACTTCTCCATTTCATCTACATTGTTGTATTTATTGGCATAAAGTTGTTCATAGTATCCTGTTATTACCTCCTTTATTTCTGTGAGGTCAGTGGTTATGTCTCCTCTTCCGTTTCCGATCTTATTTGCATCCTCTCTCTTCTTCTTTTTGTCAGTCTTGCTAAGGGTCAATCAATCTTATTGATTTTCTCATAGAACTAACTTCTGGTCTTATTGATTTTCTCTGTTGTTTTCATGTTCTCAATTTCATTTATTTCTGCTCTAATCTTTGTTATTTCTTTCCTTTTGCTTGCTTTGGGGTTAGTTTGCTGTTCTTTCTCCAGTTCTTCCAAGTGGACAGTTAATTCCTGTATTTTTCCCATTTCTTCTTTTTTTGATATAGGTATTTAGGGCAATAAATTTCCCTCTTAGCACTGCCTTTGCTGCGTCCCATAGGTTTTGATATGTTGTGTTTTCATTTTCATTCGCCTCGAGATATTTACTAATTTCTCTTGTAATTTTTTCCTTGACCCACTGGTTGTTTAAGAGTGTGTTGTTGAGCCTCCACGTATTTGTGAATTAATTTCTGGCACTCTGCTTATTATTGATTTCCAACTTCATTCCTTTATGATCTGAGAAAGTGCTGTGTATGATTTCAATCTTTTAAAATTTGTTGAGACTTGCTTTGTGACCCAGCATATGGTCTATCTTTGAGAATGATCCATGAGCACTTGAGAAAAAGGTGTATCCTGCTGTTGTGGGGTGTAATGTCCTATAAATGTCTGTTAGGTCTATCTCATTTATTGTAATATTCAAATTCTCTGTTTCTTTATTGATCCTTTGTCTAGATGTTCTGTCCATTGATGAGAGTGGGGAATTGAAGTCTCCAACTATTATGGTAGATGTGTCTATTTCCCTTTTCAGTGTTTGCAGTGTATTCCTCATGTATTTTGGGGCATTCTGGTTCGGTGCATAAATATTTATGATTGTTATGTCTTCTTGTTGAATTGTTGCTTTTATTAGTAAATATCCTTCTTTGTCTCTTTTAACTGTTTTACATTTGAAGTCTAATTTGTTGGATATTAGTATAGCTACTCCTGCTCTTTTCTTGTTGTTATTTGCATGAAATATCTTTTTCCAACCTTTCACTTTCAACCTATGTTTATCTTTGGGTCTAAGATGTGTTTCCTGTAGACAGCATATAGAAGGATCCTGTTTTTTAATCCATTCTGCCAGTCTATGTCTTTTTTTTTTTTTTTTTTTTTTTAAAGGAAAGACAGAGCGAAGGAAGGAAGGATAGAAGGAAGGAAGGAAGGAAGAAAGGGAAACATCTTTAAACATTTTCTTGTTTTATTGTATTTTGTTTTTTTGTTTTTGTTACATGGGCTGGGGCCGGGAATCGAACCGAGGTCCTCCGGCATAGCAGGCAAGCACTTTGCCCGCTGAGCCACCGCGGCCCGCCCGCCAGTCTATGTCTTTTGATTGGGGAGTTCAGTCCATTAACATTTAGTGTTATTACTGTTTGGGTAGTACTTTCCTCTACCATTTTGCCTTTTGTGTTTTATATATCATATCTAATTTTCCTTCTTTCTACACTCTTCTCCATACCTCTCTCTTCTGTCTTTTCATATCTGCCTCTAGTGCTCCCTTCAGTATTTCTTGCAGAGCCAGTCTCTTGGTCACAAATTCTCTCAGTGACTTTTTGTCTGAAAATGTTTTAATTTGTCCCTCATTTTTGAAGGACAATTTTGCTGGGTACAGAATTCTTGGTTGGCAGTTTTTCTCTTTTAGTAATTTAAATATATCATCCCACTGTCTTCTTGCCGCCATGGTTTCTGCTGAGAAATCTACACATAGTCTTATTGGGTTTCCCTTGTATGTGATGGATTGTTTTTCTCTTGCTGCTTTCAAGATCCTCTCTTTCTCTTTGACCTCTGACATTCTAACTAATAAGTGTCTTGGAGAACGTCTATTTGGATCTATTCTCTTTGGGGTGCGCTGCACTTGGATCTGTAATTTTAGGTCTTTCATAAAAGTTGGGAAAATTTCAGTGATAATTTCTTCCATTAGTTTTTCTCCTCCTTTTCCCTTCTCTTCTCCTCCAGGACACCCACAACACCTATATTTGTGCGCTTCATATTATCATTCAATTCCCTGAACCCCTGCTCATATTTTTCCATTCTTTTCCCTATAGTTTCTGTTTCTTTTTGGATTTCAGATGTTCCATTCTCCAGTTCACTAATTCTAACCTCTGTCTCTTGAAATCTACCATTGTATGTTTCCATGTTTTTTTTACATCCCTTCTACTGTATCTTTCATTCCCATAAGTTCTGTGATTTGTTTTTTCAGACTTTCCATTTCTTCTTTTTGTTCATTCCTTGCCTTCTTCATGTCTTCCCTCAATTGATTGATTTGGTTTTTGAAGAGGTTTTCCATTTCTGTTCGTATATTCAGAATTAGCTGTCTCAGCTCCTGTATCTCATTTGAACTATTGGTTTGTTCCTTTGACTGGGCCATATCTTCAATTTTCCTGGTGTGATTTGTTATTTTTTGCTGGCATCTGGACATTTAATTACCTTAATTAGTTTATTCTGGAGATTGCTTTCACTTATCTTACCTAGGGTTTTCTTGCTAGATGAGTTTGTTGTCTATCTGTTCATTGACCTTCAGTTCAGCTTTTTCTGGGCCTCTAGCTTAAGTTTTGTTTAACAGAGGGTAATTTTTAAGTTCTTATTTTCCTGTTTCTTGTCCTGCTTGTAAGGTCCTTTTTCCCTCCCCACCCTTAGGAGGGTCTACATAGGTATTATAGACTCCAGCCGGGTTTTCCCGGATTAAACTGGCCTCCTATTTGGGGGAAGGAGTCACCTGCATTAGTTTTTCCTGAGGGTGAGACCCAGCAGGTTAAAAGACTTTCCTGTGAAGTCTCTGGGCTTTTTTTTTCTTATCCTGCCCAGTATGTGGCGCGTCTGCCTGCGGGTTGCACCAGCAAAAGATGTTGCAGCACTTTTAACTTTGGAAGACTCTCCCTGCTGGGGGCGTGGTGGAGACGGAGGAGAGTTTGTAGGCTGGTTTTCATGGCTTCAAATTGCGAAGCCCTGGGGTCTGAATTCCTTGAGAGAGGGATTCCACCTGAGTTGGGCTTCACCCCTCCCCTGGGGAAGGCACAGATGAGAGACAGCCCTGAAAGCAGCCCGTTTCTACCTATGCCTGGGGCAGTTGCAGCCTGAGAAGTCCCACCGCTGAATCCAGAGGCTGCCGAGTCTCCGTAGAAACACAGCCACTGAAACCTCTGTTTCATCCCCCTTTCCCCCATTCCTCTTTTTCCATGAGCCCAATGAGCAAACTCTGCCTTGATCAGGTTTAGAGTCTCTCTCCTTTCCCTCTGGAAAGCCTCCTGTTGGGGAGAGGCGCCGGGTGCCGTGGCTTGAGGAAGTCACGGTTTTGGGGAGGCTTGCAGCCAGTCCAGCTGGTCCAGACTGGGGTATGCTGTGTGTCCGGTCACTGACGGGCTCTGGGAGCTGTTCTGTACTGTTTTTTGTTATTTAGTAGTTGTTGTAGAGGATGAACTAAAACGCGCACATTGCTAAGCCGCCATCTTGGCCCCTCTCCCTGCTTGACTTTTGAGTACCTTCTTTTCACTTCTTAAAACTGTTTCTTAAGATACACAGTAATATTTGAAAACTTACTCTAGGTGCCCTAGAATATAGAATATAGAGGTTTATCTTTCTCGGTTAATGTGACAGTGGTGGATCTGGAGTTGTACCTGTTTGAATCTCCAGAGAACAGTTTGAAAATCACTGCTCTAAACTGTTTTAGCCTGTTGTATTCTATGAAATTTTACCTTTAGGTGAGAGTTACAGTTTGAGAACTGAGGTGAATTAAAGAATTAGACTGTTAACAATGTTGCTGCCTCAAATAGCAGTAAACAAAACTCTTCTCGGCCTGCCTTCATGATGAAGGTGGTTCTTGTTGTACCGGGACTTGGATTGCAATGGGGCCTGGCTAACAAAGACACCCCAGTTTGGGTGCTTAATAGGTATAAGGGGTTGATGACCACCAAAGGTAGTCTAGAGACTTAGTTGTGATTGGAGACAATAGGCAGATGCTTAAGTCTTAAAGCAAAATTATCTGCCTTGCAGATTGAAAATTTAGAGATCAGAAATAGCAGTATTTTATCAATTCCATGGTATACATTTCTTTTCTCTTTTTTCACATTTTAATATCTTTGAAGACAGGATGTATGCTATAGTAGATGGCATCTTACAATTATGATTCATATTTTTTTCTTAACACATCCTATGATTGTTGACATCTTAAATTCAGTGAAATACTATAGTTCTAAAAAGCAAGTGTTTTGGAGTAAAGGCAGTTCCAGGTTTAAATACTGGCTTAAATGTTATTTCTTGTGTAATCCTGCTCATATTACTCAATATTGAGAAGAAAAGATGAGGGAAACAGGAAGGAAGGGGAAAGGGAGAGGGGAAGAGAGGTCAAGAGAGGTAGGAGGAGAACCAGGGGACAGGGAACGAATTGGATCTTTTTCATCATGATCCCTGCACTCTTGTCAAATGTAGCTTCTTTTCAGGTATATTCTAAAATTTAATAATATGTTCTTACTTTATTGATTTTATTAGTTTATAAACACTAATGAGATCAAAATTCAACTCTCATATCCATGAAACTTGCTGCTGCTTTTTATTTTTCTCCCTCTTTCTGAAAAGTTTGATCCAAAAAATGTACTAGCTAATTGAAGGCTCTGTGGATTTGGGCTTAGAGAAAGTAGGGGACAGTTTGACATTGACGGACTGATACATTAAAACATGAATGTGGATTTGTGGATTTATGACACAGTAAATTATACCTTTAAAGAAGGGGAAATGGGTAGTTCAGTGGTTAGAATGCCCACCTTCCATGTGGGAGACCTGAGTTTGATTCCTGAATCATGCACCACCACCCCCAAAAAAATGATGGGGAAAATGTCATTTCATACGCCCAAAAAATTTTAATAGGAAATTTATGGAAACAATTTTATTGTAAAAATTATTTGCATATTCATGGTGGTCTTCACTTTTTCAGTAATTTATAGTACAAAAACTCAGTTATAATAGTACAAAAACTCAGTTATAGTTTCTGTTGAAATCTCATAAACGTTTTTAGTGTGTATTGTTAATCATTTTAATCATGTAAAATTAACATTTTCATTGAACAAAAATTTATAAAATATAATTAAGTATATACTATGTTTTGGACAGGCTTTGTGATGACATTTATGTTTCTTTTTGAAGAACCACATGAACAATACATTTTTTCCCTTTGCATTTAAAAAACTTTGTTTTATTCAAGTATAAACACATTTTTGTATCCTGTTATTTATTAACATTTCAACTTGTATTATAGTTTTTTTTTTTTTTTTTTTTTTTTTTTTTTTTTTTTTAAGGAAAGACAGAGAGAAGGAAGGAAGGATAGAAGGAAGGAAAGGAGGAAGAAAGGGAAACATCTTTTAAACATTTTCTTGTTTTATTGTATTTTTGTTTCTCCGTTTTTTGTTACATGGGCTGGGGCCGGGAATCGAACCGAGGTCCTCCGGCATAGCAGGCAAGCACTTTGCCCGCTGAGCCACCGCGGCCCGCCCTGTATTATAGTTTTAATAAATGTTTATAGGCTGTATAATTTGGATGAAATGTTTATTACATTTTTTGTTGCATTTTCTTTGAGTATTATGTTAGGGGAGGCTGATGTCTTTTTTTAATACTTTTATTGATAAATCTTCACATGCATACATTCTATACATAGTGTACAGTCAGTTGCTCACAACATCATCACATTGTTGTGTATTCATCACCATGATCATTTTTTAGAACATTTGCATCACTCCAGAAAGAGAAATAGAAAGAAAAATTAAACTTGTATATATACCCCTTACCCCTCCCTGTTATTGACCGCTAGTATTTCAGTCTACCCAATTTTTTTAACCACTTATCCTCACTATTATTTATTTTTTTAATCTATTTTTTTTACTCAACTGTCCATACCCTGCATAAAAGGAGTCAGAAATAAGGCCCTCACACCAGAGTCTACACTGCAAAAGTTATATTTTTATATAGTCATCTTCAAGAATCAGGAATACTGGAGCACAGCTCAACCTCCAGCCACTCCAATACACCATAAACTAAAAAGGGAGGTTGACATCTTAACTGTAAGTAAGTTATATAATTTATAAAGTTGAGGGAGATTGGTAACTTTGTATTTTATGGTCCAGATATTCGATTGTTGCAAATTAGTAACTTTCTTTTCTAACAGATTTGACTGCTTCTGATTTTATTTGGATTTATCTAATCTGATTTATGGAAAAATGCTTTTATGTGAAGTATTACTAAAGGTTAATGGTTTCATTTTTAAGGAGAACCTGCGAACCCTCACAAAAGATGCTCATGCTTTAATTTATAAAGATCTTCCATTTGAAACTCTGGAAGTTGACGCAAAAGTGGCATTAGAAATATTTCAGCACAACAAGTAAGTGGTGGTTTCCTTTAAAGCACTTAACCTTCCACAATTACATCTAATGAAGGAAATTCAATTCTTAAAAATTCTTTATTCAGTGTGTGTATGTCACTTCCTATTTTCATCTCCAAGATCCTCTCTTTTTGCCTATCCTGTGTACTTTTGTTCATCTCGTTTTGTTTATTTCACTAGAACATTGCTCCCATTTTAAAGTTTTCTTACTTTATTTTATTTTGTTTCTTAGATAGTTCCCCTCTTTTTAGCACTGTAAGTATGTTTACCCTTTTTCTTTCCACTGTGAAGAGATAACATACTTTAAGAATCTCTGCATTGCTTTGTGTACCTGGCAGCCTTTTCTTCCCATCCTTCCACTCTTAAATGAAAAGGGTAAAAATTGAAAATACAAGCAGTTTGAAAGGGAGCTAACAATGGATGTAAAATGTTTACAAAGCCAGGTGTTAGTCTTCTGCTTGTGGGGTATTATCCAGTTGATGGATTTTCGTTGTCAGCATTTAAAATCCTGCTTGACTTTCCAGTTCATTTTCTAACTCAAAAATGTCACTTTCTTCTCCTAGTTATATGCTGTAGTGAAATTTAATAATAATAATTTAATTGAAAGTTAGGACTAATTAGAAAGGGAAATCTGTGCTGTAAAAATATAACTTATTCTGAAGCCAAAATATACACTCACAAATTATGAATGACTGTGGATTAGAATTTCTTTAAATATTAAGAAATTGAATCACACATTCTCATAGGGTTAATTTATTATACATATATTTGAATGTTGGTCCAAATATGAACTAACCAATATACTCTAGCATGGGTTTCTCAAATTGATGGGAGAATGCTTAGAATGAAAAGAGGACAGAACCATCAGGAATACCCACTATATTAGTCAGGATTCTCCAGAGAAACATAATCGACAGTGATTTGCTATAAAAATTGGTTATACAACCATGGGGATTCAGAAGTCTGAATTCCACAGGGCAGTCTTCAAGTTGGGAACTCCAGTGAAGGTTTTGATGAATTCATCTGTCTGGCTTTCAGCTTTTAATTGCCTAAGTAATCTCTTCTTCCTTAAAAAGACCTAAAACTGATTGGATGAGACTTTCGTTGTTGCAGGCAGTCTTCTCAGTTGATTGTGGTTGTGATCATCCATAGATGCAATCAACCAACTAATGATTTAAATCCACAAAATACCCTAACAGTAACAATCAGTTTGGCCAAACAACTGGACACCATAATGTAGCTAAGTTGACACATGAACCTAGCTGTGACAACCACGTTGAAAGAAAAGGCAATGAGAGAGAAGAGGCCAGAGAGGTGGAATGACAAGCAGTAGAGTGGGTCATGAAAGCCTGTGGAAAAAAGCGCTTGAGAAGTAGTGAGCAGTGGTGCTAAGAAAATAAAGAACTGAGAAATGGCAATTAGGTTGGCACCAAGGAGGTACCTGTGGTTCCGGCAGCAGTAAGTTAGGAGTCATTGGGCAATAGCCAGGTTGAAAGGGGGGTGAGGAGCAAATGGGAGGTGAGGAAGGGAGAATTCAACCTAGGCTCCTCTTTCAAGAAGAATGACTGAAGTGGAAGAGAAGGGGAAATGCTTTTAAATGCCTTTTTGTATTTTTAGAGTTGAGTTTTTTTTCTTTGTTGCTTTTCAGGTACAAAATAGATTTCATAGAAGAGAAGGCATCTCAGAACCCTGAGAGAATAGTCAAGCTGCACAGGTAAGGAAAAATCTAAAATTTGGTCCCTTATACTAATTCGTGGTAATGTTTAGCTTATTGTTACCTAAGCAAAGTGTACAACTGAAAGAGATGAATTTTTACCTTATTTTTTTTTCATTCTTATTACTTTATTTTCTGTTGCTTTGTTTGGGAATTGGAAGCTTTATATTGTGTTTAGAAATAGCTATAGCTTCTGTTTCTCCTTTTATTGTTTGTTATTTTTATATTTGCATTGCACAGGTTGAAAACCATTGTGTAAAAATTAGTTTTAGAGTTATTTTCATTTTGAAAAAATATTCATTGTTTTGAATTGAACATGGTAGTTCATGTCTGTACTGAAATATGGATATTGACTATTCAGTTATTACTTATGTTATATATATGTAATTAAACCATAATGTGCTTTCTGAAACATGGATAAGAGAGCTTCATTGTTTATGTTGACATTTTGCCATGGGGATCAATTTTCATGACATTATGCTAATTTGATTTCATGGCCTGTGTCTGTTTCCTCAGTGTTATGGTTTTTTTTTTTTTTTTAATTTGGACCTCTTTTCCCTCTAGAAATGTGTCTTTGTTTCTAGACAGTCTGTTATGTATAGTGAATTCTAAACTTTGCTGAGACGACTTGTTATAAGGTTGTAAGATGCTGGTTAAAGAATTAGATCTACTTGATAGCATTATGTGTTCAGTGATACTTAAAAACTTTTAAAGTTAAATCAGTGTAACCAAGAAAAAGGTTCACTTGGTTTTGATTTTCAAAATGTTGGCCTCTTCACTAAGGTTATAATCTAGGGTGGTTAGAGACTGAATTGAGCCATATCAAGTGTTCTTTGATTAGGGACATAAAAGCACAGAGAGTAGATTTTTTTTCAAACTGTTGTAAATGATTTGATCTAAAGGATTTAATATTTATTTATTTAATCACATCAGATTTGGTGACTTTATAGATGTGAGTGAGGGTCCTCTTATTCCAAGAACAAGTATTTGTTTCCAGTATGAAGTGTCAGCAGTTCACAATCTTCAGGTCACCCAGCCAAGTCTTGTACGAAGATTCCAGGGTCTGTCTTTACCTCTTCACTTAAGAGTAAGTAAAACTAAAGGAATCATTACTTCCAGTTTGCATGTGTATGTGTTTCTGGATTTGATTTTAAACCAATTTGAAGAAAATGAATGTTAATTTTTATTAAGTTGTGTGACACTAATATTTTATCGAGTTTATGATTAAAAATACTTTCCCCCAGGATATACACAGATTAATTCATAAAAGAAACAATTGAAAAAGTTAAATCAAATTGAGATAGCATTTTTAATATTTCAAATTGGCATAAATGAGGGTATATTGGAGTACATATAGTGGTAGGACCTTTCTGGAATGCTTTTTGGGTTTGCGTTTGGCATGCTCTTCCCCCTCATTTTAGTGATCTATTCTTGACCCGAGCTATCAAGTTCTACATTGTTTCCACCCTTTGCTAATCCTTGTTTTTTGAAAAGTAGTCTTTAATTTTGGCGTAATTTTATATTCATATGCACTCATAAGAAATAATTCAGAGAACTTTACCTGGTCTCCACAATGGTAATATCTTGCAAAACTATGGTAGAGTATCACAGCCAGGGTATGCATGGACATGGATATAGTGAGGATTCAGAACATGGATCCTGTAAAGAGTCCATCTCCACAGGAATCACTCGTGCTGCCCTTTTATAGCCACACTTACATCCCTCTGCCTTCTCCCTCCCCCACAGTCTTTACCCCTGGCAACTACTACTCTGTTCTCCATTTCTATAATTTTGTCATTTTAAGAAGGTTTTAAATGGAGAAATAATAGTATGTAGCTTTTTGAGGTTGGCTTTTTTTTTCATGCAGCATTAAGTCTCCATTCATCCAACTTGCATATATCAATAGTTTGTTCCTTTTTTTTTTTTGGCCAAGTGGTATTCCTTGGTATGAATATACCACAGTTTAACTATTCAGCCACTGAAGGACATTTTGGGTTGTTTTCAGTTTTTGTTAATTATGATTAAAGCTGCTGGGAATGTTTATGTGCAAGTTTTTGTGAGTGTAAATTTTCGTTTCTCTAGGATAAATGCCCAGAAGTGCAATTGCTAAGTCATAGATTAGGTACATGTGCAGTTTTTTAAGAAACTGCCATACTGTTTTCAATTTGTTCATCTTTACAGTCAGCTGTACAATTTAACATTTCCTCTACAGTCTCACTAGCATTTGCTGTTGCCACTTTATTTTAGTCTTTCTGATGACTAATTGCAGTTTTAATTTCTTATTGTAGTCTTTGATTTCTTATTGTGGTTTTAATTAACATTTTCTTATTGGCTAATGATGTTGAACATTTTTTCATGTACCGTTTGTCGTAGTATATTTTCCTTTATTGAAATGTCTGTTCATGTCTTGCTAGTGCTCTAATTGAATTTCTCTTTTTTTACTGTTGAGTTTTGAGAGTTTTTTTTTAATATATTTTAGATACTAGTCATTTATCAGATGTGTGGTTTACAAATATTTTCTACCAGTCTGTAATTTGTCTTTTCATCTTTTTAACAATCTTTTGATGAAATACAATTAATTTATCAGTTTTTCCTTTCATGGATGGGGTATTTGCTGCTAAATCAAAGAACTTTTTGCCTAGCCCCAGGCTTCAAAGATTTTCTCCTATTTTTTTTCTAAAAGTTTTACAGTTTTACTTTTTTTTCTTTTAAACTTTTTTATTGTATAATGTATATACAAAGAAAAGAAAGAGAAAAAGCAAGTTTTCAAAGCACTCTTCAACAAGTAGTTACAGGACAGATCCCAGAGTTTGCTATGGGCTACCATATGATTCTCTCAGACTTTTCCTTCTAGCTGCTCCAGAATATAGGAGACTAGAAGGCTTAAATATGTTTTCTCAGCCCAATTGACTTTTTTCCTTTTTTTGTGAAAAATAGCATATATACAAAAAAGCATGCTTACATGTAAAGCATGATACATTTTGAATTAATTTTTATATAAAGTGGGAGGTTAGTTCTCTCTTTTAGTTCTCCCTTTTTTCTTTGTCAGTCTTGCTGAAGATTTGTGAATTTTATTGAAATTTTCATTGATTTTCTCTATTGCCTTTCTGGCTTCAATTTTATTGATTTCTATTCTTCTCTTTATTATTTTCTTCCTTTTGCTTCCCTTGCTCTTCATTTTCTAGGTTTGTGAAGTGGGAGCTTTGAGACCTTACCTGTTTTCTAATGTATACTTTAGTATCATGTTTCCCTTTTTGCACAACCCTAGATTCATCCCACAAATTTAGATACCATATTTTCATTTTCTTTCAGTTCAGTAAAATTTTTTAATTCCCTTGAGACTTCTTTGCCCTGACCATGGGTTATTTAAAAGTGTATTGTTTGAGTTTCCAAATGTTTGGAGATTTTCCTTTTATCGTTCTGTTACTGATTTCAAGTTTGATTCCTTTGTAGTCAAAGAACCTACTTTATGTGATTTCAGGTCTTTTAAACTTGTTGAGGTTTGTCTTATGGCCCAGGATCAATAAGTATATTGATATTTATTCTGTGGGAGTTTGAAAAGAGTGTGATTCTTCTATGAATGTCAGCTACATCCTATTGGTCTGTGGTGTTATTGAGTTCTTCTTTATCTTTGATGATTTTCTAATTGTTCCATCAGTTATTGAGAAAAGGATTGTCATCTCCAACTGTAATTGTAGATTTAGCTCTGCCAGTTTTTATTTCATATATTTTGCTTCATATATATCTGTATGTTGTTTGGTATATACACATTTAGGATTGCTGTGTCTCCTTGTTAGATCGATTTATTTATAATGATACTGTCTCTGGTGATTTTCTTTGTCTTGAAGTCTACTTTATCTGATATTAATATAGTAACTCCTGGGCCACGGTGGCTCAGCAGGTAAGAGTGCTTGCCTGCCATGCTCAAGGACCCGGGTTCGTTTCCCAGTGCCTGCCCATGTTAAAAAAAAATATATATATATAGTAACTCCTATTTTCTTTTAATTAATGTTTCCAATGTTAAGCTTTTTCTTAACTTTTACTTTCAACCTAATTGTATCATTATAGTTGAGGTGAGAGTCATCTAGACAGGATATAATTGGGTCATGCTTTTAATCTACTCTGCCAATCCGATAATTGCATATAATTATTGATATGTTAGGGCTTATGACTGTCATTTTATGTTTGTTTTCTGTATGTTTTGTTTATCTGTTTTCTTTTTCTTGTCTTCCTTTGAGTTACTTGAACATTTTTTAGAATTCTATTTTGATTTAATTTAAAATATTTTTGAGTATATGTCTTTTTAAATGTTTGCTCAAAGTATTACATCTTATATGCATAACTTAAGTCGACTGTTGTGACATTTTACTAGTTTAAGTGAAATATAGAAGCATTACCTCCCTTTATGTCCCTTTACTCTCTCCTGTTTATAATAAAATTGCTTTACTTTATCTGTATATGTTTAAAACCACATCGATGTTACAGTATTTACCTCAACTGTCAAACATAATTTATAAAACTCAAGATGAGAAGGAAAATGTACTCTGTTTACCCATTCTTTCTGTTACTCTTTCTTCCTCCCTGATGTCCAAGAATTCCTTTTTATATAATTTCCTTTATTTTTAGAGAACTCATATTAGTTATTCTTTTAGGGTAGATCTGCTGGAGACAGATTCTTTTAGTTTTCCCTCAACTGGGAATATACTTATTTTCCCCTTCATTCCTTAAAGATATTTTTGCTGGTTGTCTATTTTCTGGATTGACAGTTTTATCAACATTTGAGAAACATTGTGCAGCTTCTTTCTGGTTTCTGTGGTTTTGGAAAAATAAGTTGTTATTCAAGTTGTTTTCTCCCGTAGGTAAGGTGAGTAACGTGACATTTCTTTCTTGCTGCTTTCAAGATTCTTTCTTTGTGGTTTTCAGAAGTTTGACTATGATGTGTTTTCATATGGATTTCTTTGAATTTATCCTGTTTGGGGTTCACTCAGCTTCTTGACTCTTTAGGTTTTTGTCTTATACCAGTTTTTGGAAGTTTTCTGTCATTATTTTGAGTACTTTTTCAGCTCTGTTCTCTTTCTTGTCTTTTTCCAGAAGATGACATGTGTTATATCAGATGACACTGATGACATGTGTTAGATTTTTTTGTTATAACCCCACAGGTCCTTGAGGGACTACGCCATTATTTTTCAGACTGTTTTATCTCTGTTTTTCAGATTGGGCAATTTCTATTGTTCTGTCTTCAAGTCACTGATTCTCCTATCTGTCCTCTCCATTCTGCTGTTGAGTCCATCCATGGAAGTTTTAATTTTACTTATTGTATTTTTCAATTCTAAAATTTCCGTTTGGCTCATTATATTGATTATTTCTTTGCAGAATCTTATTTTTTTGCTGAGCCTTTGTAATTTTTCATTGTTTCAAGCTTAGTCATAATTATTTATGAAGTATTTTTATGATGGCTGCTTTATAGTCTTTGTCAGATAATTCTAGTATTTCTGTCATCTCCATTGGCATCTGTTGATTTTCTTTGTTTCATTTGAGTTGAGATTTTCTTGGTTCTTATTATAATGAGTGATTTTTCACTTGATACCTAACATTTTGGGTATTATAAGACTATAGATATTATTTAAGCCTTCTGTTTTAGCTGACTTCCCATTCTGACAGAAGAAGACAGGGGATAATACTTCATTACTGCTAGGTGTGGATATAGAAATCCAGGTTACCCACTAGGCCTCCTTTTGCATGTTAGATGGAGAGGGATCCCTTATTGCTGCTAGGTAGTAGTGGGAGTTCCCACTAGGACTCTACTGATACCAGTCTGGCTGGGAGTGGGAGGAGTGCCTTCCTATTCCCCATATGGCCTCCATTTCCAGCTTGAGTTTGGAGGGGGTGGGTTAATTACTTCTGGGTGGTAGTGAAATTTCTGATAATTCACTGGAACTTCTCTGACACCACCCCACAAGTGCCTTACTGCCTGGTGAGAATGAAGTCTAGGCTTCCCATGAAGTCTTCACTGATACCACACCAGCAGGAGAATTGAGGGGCCTCATTACAACCTGATGAGGTTTGTAATCTAGGCTTCCCACTTAGTCTTTGTGGGTTTGTGAGTGGACCTACATTTTTTCCTGTGATGTTTAGCTAGAGTAGAGACGTTATTATCTTAAAAATTTTTTTGTCTTGCTAGGTTGTCCCTTTCCTAGTCTTTTGTCTAGAGGGAGCAGACTTCTGTTTTCTTTTGTTTTTCCTGTCTGAGCCCCTTGGGTTTCTGGGTTGCTGGCATTTTGTTGTTGTTCAAGTCTGGGTTATATGAGGCAAAAGAAAACCCAGGGCACCCACCACTGTAATGGTCCTTAGGTTCTGAGATTCCTAGCCAGGCTGCGTTCATCCCTCACCTTTCAGAATCTTATGTTTGTTTTATATATAATATCTTGAGTTTTTAGTTGTACTGAGTGAGAGGAATATGTCTATTTCCCCAGAAGGGGAAATTCCACTAATTCTTATTAATAGCAGTAGTGCTCACAAGGCGTTGTGGCATGTTTTCCTAATTATTTCTTTTATGTCTTTTCTTTTGCGTAGTTTTATTTTTAATTAAAAAAAATTACAAAAGTAATTTAAACCCATTGTAAAAAGCCAAACAATATTGTATACATAGTAGAAAGTGAGAGACTTTATTTCCAATCTCTAAAGCTATCCTTTGTTAAATTATAGCATACTTAAACAACATTTTAAATTTCTTACATTTATTTTATGTCCCTTTAGGCCTATAATAGAAGCTCAAGTTATTTAGTCGATATACCAGTAAATTTTTATGATTTGAGTGGTTTCCTGCCCTCAGAGAATAATTTTTTTTAAATGCAATTTTACTGAGATATATTCACACACCATATGATCCATTCAAAGTATGTAACCTGTGGCTCATAATACCATTACATTCATCACCATGATTAATTTTAGAACATTTTCATTACTCCAGAAAGAGAATAATTTTTGTACTGTGACTTTGAAGTCCCCCTCTTGGATTTTAGCTGGTGGTTCAGAGTTGATCATCCTATAAATTAGAGAATTATTTTTCTCTAAAATACATCACATATATTTAATCCACATTGATGTTGTCATCAGATTTTCTGTTTCTGTACTTCTGTATGCAGAATTAAAACCTTTTTCACAGTTCATCTCAGTTGTGTTTCCATTGTCCCACCTTTGACAGGCTAGTGTCTTCAGGTTTGGAGAGAATGGTACTTATTGTTAGAATAAGAACTCTTTTCAGTTCTTAGATAAGTCCATTGTTTTTACATCTCTTCTTTATTTCTACTCTTTATCGTTACTCCACCTGTTGGGCCAAGTTCTCTTGGTACTGTCTTTTTAAATGTTTGAGTACACCACCCGCTCTGATTTCCCTTTATCTGCATGTTTATTCATGATAAAAAATTTCAACTACCTAGCAATCTTCCTGTGCTTCACTAGTATATTTGCTTTCCCATGTGTCAAAAAGACTGTTTCACATCTCTCTCCTTCTAATTCCTATAACCCTTCTTTCCCACTTCACCCTCAGTTGATAGTCTTGCTTCATGTTGCATTAGAAAAATAGAAGTCATCAAGTAGTAACTCCATCTTCCCACCACCAGTTATTCTCATCCAGCATATGTGACCATGCTATACATCTACTCTTGTAGAATAATGAATGGTCTTCCCTGAGCTTATCAAAGGCCAGCCTCTCAATTGATGCTTCAGAAGTCGGCCCCTCTCACCTTCTTTAGGACTCTACTTCTACAGTTATTTTCCCTTCACTTTTCCCCTTCGTTTATTTCCATTAGCATTTAAAATATCTCATATCTAAAGAAACTTTTCCCATGACCTTACATCCCCCTAGTAGTGCCTGCCCCATTTTCCTGCTTTCTGTTTTCTGCAGATTCTTGTAAAATTATCTGTAGTTGTAATCTCTACTTCTTCACTTTTTGTATTGCCTTGGATCCACTCCAGTCAGATTTCTATTGATACCATTACATGAGGCACTTTGTTAAGGTCTCCAGTGACCTCCATATTGCCAAATGCAATGGCCACTTTTCTGCTATTATTTTCTTTGACCTCTTAGTAGTTTTTGAACCAATTAGCCATTCCCTCCTCCTTAAAACACTTTCTTCTTATAGCATCCATAAAACACATTTGGTTCTAGTTTTCCTTCAGTGTAAGTGATTGGCCATTCCTTAGTCTCTTAGTATGCTCTGTCTCCTCTATTCAGTGACAAAACGTTGGAAAGCCACAAGGATTCCAAAAATATTTCTCCTGTGTCATCTCATCTGTCACCATGGTTTCAGCTATCATCTATACACCAGAGTCGGAATTTGTAGACTCCTCTCTCCTACTACTTACTTGACTTCCATCTGTATGGCCTGTAGTTATCTCATACCAATGTGACCAATGTAGAATTCTACTTCCATTCCTAGCCTTTTCTGTTTCAGTAAATGGGCACCATCATCTACCTAGCTATGGAGGTAATCCGTGATTCTCTTATCCTTCATAGCCACCTCTTCCATTCCACCCAGTTGTAAGTTCTTTCTACTCTTCACTCTAAAACATACCCTGAATCTGTCCATGTCATACCATTGCATCAACTACTATTTCTCTTATTCAAGTCCTTCTTTTCTCTTATCTACCTTTCTGTGTTTTTATTCTTGCTTTCCCCAGTATTTTTTCTACTTAGTTGATGGATTGATCTTTTTAATATACAAATCAAATCAAAGAATTTTCTTGCCTCAGCCTTTCCAGTGGCATACCATAAATAAGATTCCAGCCCTTTACCCTGTTTCATAACACTATCTGGTCCCTGCTTACCCCTCTGACTTCATCTCATATCACTCCTTCACTCACTATATCCCAGCCACACATTTTCTTTCTTGAACCTGGTGAACTGATTCCCACTTAAAGGTTTTTGCTCCAGCTGTCGTTGTGCCTGATGCAGGCATGGTTTTCCCTTCAGAAACACTGTGCTGCTCTTTCTCCAGAATGATTTGCATGCAGATATTTAGTAATTTTATTTTTTATATAGATTTTATCAGTGTGAAATACTTACTGGCCCCCCCATATGCTTCAGTATCACCTTTGTTTGACTTAATATTGCTGTAGTTATTATACTCTTTGCAGTAAAAGTTTACGTTAGTGCATTCTAATAGTCCTTAGCTGTATAAGATTGATGAGGATTAATGAAATTGGTTCTGTAATTTTGCTACTGTCATTGTTAATTTTTACTTGTGCTTTAGAGTAATTTGCTAAATCCTTTGGGATTTCAGTGAGAAGGTGTCACAGTTGGTTCTTAATAAACCTCCCCTTGTGATTGCTTATGATTTGAAGAATGACCTCTAGCATGTTGAAATTGGCTATGCAATCTTTGGAAAAGTGGGACAGTTTTTTTCTTCCCATTAGAAGGAATGTTTCTTATGGTGGAAATGAGTTAAGTGGGACAAAAGAAAAAGAATGGCTTATTCAATCCTTTTCTTTTTTTTTTTTCTTAAGTGCCAAACAAAGCAACTATTCTGTATATTACCTTTTCCTGTATTCTGATTCACTTTTGTAACCACTCAGCCACATTAGTGCTGCCTAGCTTTTTATTTATTTATTTTGCTTAAAAGCTATATAAAGACTAAGTCACTTTTATTTTAACCTTAATGCTTTGTTTAATTCATAGCAAATCTTTTCTTTTCAAGGCACATTTTACAATATGGGATAAGCTATTGGACAGATCTCGGAAAATGGTAAGTGTTTTTGACAGCTAATGAGTAGTCTTTTATGAAGAAATTTTAATTGAAATTAAGCAATGACAACAAAAAAGGAAGAAAGAAAAAGAAAAGAAAAAAAAGAAATTGGTTGTTTCATTTGTCAAAGCAGTGTTGTGTTTGTTTACTCCAGTATTATTTTGGCAAAAGAAAGTTGTAGTATGGAAATTCTCTTTTGATTTTACTTGTTAATGTCATGGAAATGATTCCATAGATCCTGAAGAAAAATAAGAATATTACAATATAGTAGTAATAGTTCAGTAGTACAATATAGCAATAATAGTAATGGTTGTAATGGTGTTTATTGGCTCTTATGATAATTTTTTAAATAAACAATAAACATTTAAAGGATTAAGATTTTAACTGTCGACATATTGAATGTGCAAATGTCTTGTAAAACCACATTTGAATGCTTATGTTTCTGTAGTTTTTTTGTCATTAGTATTTAGATTTCACAAGTGGGAGTGACATATTTCTTGACCACTACTACCCCTGTTCTCTATTTCATTTGCTAAGTGTTCATCTTTTACTTATATTACTTGATAGCTGACCTTATGAGCCCTTCCTAGTTACTCTTGTTTCCCACTGTTCTACACACACTTTAGTCAAGGTTGCAAGCACACTAATGAGCACATATCAGATTTATTCTTAAGTTTGCTTATTTCTTTATGACAGTTCTGTATGGATTCTTCCTATTCTCTGTCCAGAGAAGAGTAGATTCATTGCTTCATTGATTGAGTCAACTAACACAAGACTTCCTGAGTGTTTTTTATATGCCAGGTCTATATTGTATTCTGGGGGTACAAAAATGAACAAAATGTACTTATAGCCTTCAGGGAAGTTACTTTATGGGTAACTAGGCTTACAAACAGATAGTTCAGATGTTTACTAGCTCTGGAATACAGAAGAGAAGGACACAAACCAAGCTGGAGGTTTGGTTAAGTAAGGTTACCAGGAAATAGCATCTCTTAATCTGGTTTTAAAAGGTGAATAAAAGTGGGCTAAGTAGATAATTTGTGAAAGGGTAGGGTAGAGGTTTATCTCAGAGGAAGCTACTTACTTAGAAGCAGGGAGGAATGGAGAGCATGGTGAATGTAAGATGAATCTGAATGTACCGGTCACATGTAGGTGGTGAATCCAAAGAAGTTCATTGAAAATAGAATATGAGGAACTTGTCTGCCATGCTATGGAATATGCCTTTTCCCCCACTGAAGGTGATGGAGAGGAAGTAACTGAAGAATTTTGATCAGAAAAGTGACAGAATCAGCTATTCCTGTTTAAAAGCCCATTTTGGGGCACCATGTTAAGGCTGGCATCCTTTTAGGGGCATAGAAAATGTTCAGCGTTGGCAGTGAGAATGGCTATGAGAGTTATTTAAATGGAATTAATATGACTGTTGTTTGAATATGCAATTAAGAGGGGAATGGATTCTCAAATGCCTAGTTTGGGAAGGTGGTAGAACCCTTCACGGAGCTCGAGAATGCAGGAGGTGGGACAGGTTTGAGGTTGATGAGGAAGTCAGCTTTTAGCCCTTTTGATGTGTCTGAATGACAAGATAGAAATATGGACATTCAGACATTTTGACTAAATCTGTAATATAATAATGTACTCTAAATAGAATCATACCTTCTGATAAAATAGATTTCAAATATCTTGCTGTAACACTTCTGGTATTTTTTCTATACTAATGATTTTGTTTTATAGATAAAAAATCAAATGACAAACCTGAGATGCCTCTATATATAAAACCTTAGATTATATTTTTGAATGGGGTTGCTGTACTTTACTTGATTATTTGTAGTGGTAACTTGATCTTGTACGTCTTCTCTTTCTACTCAACTTTTTATAATTATTATTGATGGAGAAAGACAAAGGGTCGTTATAAGAGAAGACTGTGAAATGATTTAAAATGGTGGGTAAAGGGGAAAACTGAAAGTGTTTATTTAGAAAATAAAGCTATTTATATATTTTACAGGTAACTGAAGTTCAAATGAAACCTACAAAGGAAAGTGCATCTACCTAGTAACTTTCTAAAATTTAAATATGTATAGTAAATTAAAATAAAAGCTTTTATAGAATATTCATGTGTGTTTTTCTCCCTAAGATTTATAGTGATCTTTACTTTTCTGTTTCGCTAAAGGATAAAGCAACCCTTGTTGCTCATAATAAAAATTGCACACAAAAACAAACCCCTCTTCTTCTACTTCCTGATGTAATACTTTGAAATTTTTTCTTTCATTCCTTTTTTCTCAGTTTATAAGTTTATTTTATCTATACATACAAATTTAATGTTTTGGAAACATAATTAGGACCATACTATCATGGCCCACCTACCATTTTTCTGTGTTTTTAACAGTGGTAAATATCCTTGTATAAAAAGTCAAATGTTTGTAAATAGATAATGTTGTTAACCTGAGTATTTAGTATGTACTAGGCATTGTCCAAAGCCCTTCATGGGGAACCTCTTACATAATCCTTATAACACCCTTTTGAGGAGCTGTTTCCATTTTGTAAAAGAGGTTGAGCTTTCAGGTGGCAAACCTTGAATTTGAACCCCGGTAATCTCACACCAAGATTCAGGCTCTAATTTTCTACTCCACACTCCATCAAATATAAGTAATTTTGTAGATCATTTCTGGTAATGGAATTATTGACAAATGCTTCCAGATATTGGCCTCCAAAAGGCTTTGCCAAATGATGCCAACAGCAGTGTCTAAGAATGCCTATTTCCCCACACTTTATAAGGAGAGGAAATTAGACACATCAGTAGGAGACAGACAGAATGAAGGGGATGGCCATATGATGGAGGCAGAGATTGAGTTATGCCATGGATTGCTAACAAGCCATTACTAGAACCCTACAGACTTCAGAGGAAACATGGCCCTGCCAACACCTTGATTTTGGATTTTCAGTTTTCAAAACTGAGACAATGAATTTTTGTCATTTTTTTAACCATCTACTTTTAGTATCTTGTTATAGTGGCCCCAGTAAACTAAAGCAGTAATGTAGATTTCTAAAATTCCATCCCTCTGTCAAGGTCTTCAATCAGTTGAATAAATTTTAAATCATTTACACTTTACTGTGATTACTGATGTATTTCTATCATCTTATTTGGCTTTCTGTTTACTATCCCTGTCTTCACATTGTTTTTTCTCCTTTCCATCCAATATTTGCTTGACCCAGCTTTCCTTATTTTCCCTTCCTTCCTATTTTCTGTTTTAGGTGTTACACATTCGGTTTCTATTTTTTAATAAAAAGTATTCAAAAATTCTTTGTAAATATCCATTTATGGGTATACCATTATTTATTTCATCAGCTACTTACTGATATCTGATAATTTTTGCTATTATTAATAATGCTCAGTGAATAGCCTTGTATGTATGATTCCATAGGTGCGTAAGTAGATTTGTAATATAAATTATTCTAGTTGAGTGTGTTGATTTGAAGCTGTCATGTGCCCCAGAAAAGTTCATATTCTTTCAGTCCATTCTTGTGGGTGTAGATCTATTGTAGATGGAACCTTTTGATTAGGTTATTTCAATTGAGATGTGAGCCACCTTATTCAAGATAGGCCTTAATCCTCTTACTGGATTATAAGAGGATAAAGGATGCACAGAAAACAGAGGAACACCTAGAGAAGCTCACAGTAAAAGTTCCAGAGAAGCTGAGAAACAAGGGCACACTCACTGAAGCTAGAAGAGGAAGCCACTGAAGCCAGAAGCTGAAACAATGAAACCCGCTAGAGAAGGAACAGCAGAGGTCACCATGTGCCTTGCTATCTACAGAAGAGCCCAAGTTCATTGGTAACAGGTCTTCAGAAAAGGTGTTGTCCTGTTGGTAACTTAATTGGGACATTTTCATGGCCACAGAACCTGTAAATTTATAAGTTAATAAACCTCTGTTATTAAAAGCCCATTTATTTCTGGTATACTGTATTTCATCAGCTTTACCAAGCCAAAACAGTGATCCTACAGATCAAAGAGTTGGTTTATTTTAACTTGATGAATATAGATAGCATCCTGTTTAAGATAAATATACAATAAGACTTTAGATTTCATACATGGTTATATTGAAATTTCAAGGGAGACTGCTACTGTATTGTCATTTCTAAGGAATCTCAAAGTTTAATCAAGGCTGCTTTACGGATAAAATATTGAGGACAAATTTTCACATTTTTAATAATTGGATTTTCTTAAAATGAATATGATGTTATTGACTACTTTCCTGATCTACAGAATTTTGGGAAAACAAAATTGTTTGAAGTTGTTTGTAATAAATCCATACATTTCAGTGTGGAAAACAGTTCCTCAAATTGGGATCCACACATCTGCCTGGTAAAGTCAGTGGAGACATGGATATATATTTCCCATTCAACTTAAGCAACTGTGAATAAGGTTCTGAGCTGAGTGGATACAGAAAAGCTTAAAATAATATTTCCTTCCTACGGGAGTTCGTAATATAGAAATATATGAAGTACTTTTTAGAAAAATTAACTGGACTTTGGAAAGACGGAGAAAAGTAATTTCTGGGTGCCCCCATTTTCAGAGTTCTGTATTATGTGCTAGATATGGGCTAGGGAATCAGAAGTTGCTGAGCTGTTAGCATTTGGGAAAGGGTAGAAATTTCATAAGTGGAGATTGGGTGTACTTGTTGAATCTTGGCAACACGGGTGAGAAGGTGGGATAGGATGGCGGTGACATTTTGTATCTGTTCCCTTAGTCGCTTGGCAAGGTAGGAACTGGTACCTACTCCCTTCTCACTGACTTTCCCTTACTACTGCATTAAGTAGCAGCTGATAGGTTGGGACTAAGTATTTTAAGGCTGCTTGTGGCTGGTGGTAGAATACAGGGCACTGGTTTCAGTGGGCGACTATCAAGTCCGATAGATTTTATTGAGGTGGTTTGGATGTTTTTGGTAGGGAGGGCTGATGGACCTTGAAATTTAATTGCTGCTTTTCCCCAAAGAGCCACTTACAGGACATCTATCACCCAGCCCATGTTGCAGAATCTCTTATTACACAGAATGAGGAGTATGGACGCATATGTTGCAGGGTTTCTGTCATGCACCATGCCTAGTTACCATGTCAGCAGTTGCACTGTTTAAACCACTGTTTCTCAGAGTTGCTTTATGAACCACCTATAACTGGACCAACTGGTTGGCTTGTTAAAGCTAGATTCCTTAGGTTCATTACTACATCAGAATCTGAGGGTGAAGCCTGGGAATCTGTACCTTGGCAGGTTTCCCAGGTGAGAATCAGTACCCTAGCTCAACCATATGTACAGCTTTTCAGTCATTTGTTTGCGATATTCAATTTTATTTACCAAAAATAATCTCTGAGCTGTCAGTATAGTTAAAATGAAATATTCACTATCAAACCTGTGTCAGGTTTTAGAATTGGACTTGGAATTATAATGGTGTAATCATGTCAGCAAACTAGAAACGTGGGTGAGGCCTCAAGTGTATCACTTCCTCTAGTGGAGTCATTCATGTGCTGAAACAAGCATGATGCAGTGAGTTAAGTGCTAGTGAACTGGAAAAACCCTGAACACTGCAGAGAAGGGTAAAAGAGTGATAGTGATGGAAGACAGAGAACACATCATTGAGATGACATCTGAGGAACCCTTCTCAAAAAGTCCATTATTTAGGTGGCTAAGATGATACATTTTAGTCGGATGAAGACTTCTAGAACACTTAGATTTGTTAAAACACAGCGGTAACAAAAAATGCTTTATGTGAATATTATTTCTTTACCTTTATTGCTATGGGAGAATTTGAAATCAAAGTGGAAAGCTAGACTCTTTTGTGCAAGTTTTACCTGTAGGGTTCACTCTTTTCCAGTCCTTCTTAGTACAGAGCTCACTCTGAATCGGCTTTCTTTTTCCATTTGTAAGTTTTCAAATTTCTCTCAAGTTTCCCCACTTACTCTGAGAAACTGTCTTCTGTATTCATAAAATTTCTAATATTCTGTGTTCTCTATATGTTCTTCCATCCCCTGAGTTTACTACCCCCCCCCTTCTTTTTCTTTTTTTCTTTAGTTTTTAACTACTGGGTCTAACTGCTAACAGTGAAGAGACAAAGACAGGCCTCTAATTCAGCAATTTCTGGGGAAGTGGTTCAGATCCTAGGTAACTTTGCCATTCTGGAAGCCCTGTACTGCCGTTTGGCCTCCATTCAGTTCAGTTTTTTGGGTGCAAAACTGGGTTCCTTATCATCCCCCACAGGGTCCACTTATATTTCAACAGCCTCCAGTTTGTCATTTCAAAAACAAATGAACACACTGCCCCCAACCACACCGCACACCCAGTCTCACTCATGCTCCAAGAATTTTTGGAATCACTGGGTATGTTAGGAGAGTCCATCTAAGACCAGGAGATCAGGAACTAGAAGTCTAGGAGGGTTGGGCATCAGGGAAAAGCCAGCAACCCTGGTAGATTCTCAGTTCTGCTTATTATTGTGGAATTATGTTTAGATGGGAGCTAGAGTATCCCTGGGGAGATTTGGTGCAATAGATCATTTGACTTTTAAAACTAGCCTTATTTAACACTTAATGCACATAATCTCAGTGCTTTACATGCACTCATTTAAGCCTATAATCCTTATGAAATATTTGCTAAATTACATTATGCTGATGAAGGAACTGAGGCTCAGAATGATTAAGTAACTTGTTTGAGGTCATGCATTCCTCTTCAAATAAGGCATTTTACAGCATAACTTTTCTAAAAGTGCCTCTATGATGTTCATAGCTTTTCATTACAGCAGCAAGAAGGTACTACTAGATTAGTATATTCTAGTCCTAACATTCTGTGATTTTGTGGCAGTGGATAGCCAGCAGGGTTTAGAAGAATTGGGACTCCTCAGGTAAACAACTGCAGACAAAATGAGTAAGTCCCAAGAAACATTCTTGACTGGACAGTACCTATATGGGGGTTCCATTGAGCCATATGTTCATTCCAGAGGTTGACAGGAGAAATTTATCTTGGCAGCACAGAACAGTTTAAACAGAAAGGAACATGAAGCCAAAGGAGTACCCTGATGAGAATATTGTGTCCTAGAAGCCAGGAACATTCTTCGTCACTATCCTCATAATTTTTTCTCATTGTCTTTTTTGTGTGTGAATTATCTTCTGAAATTCCAATTTTTACTGTGCCAAAGAAAAAAAAGACTAACGCAAAAGAAAAAAAAAAAAAAACACCACATTTATTTTAAATAAACTAAAAACAACAGCTCAAGAGATTTATCTGGCTACAGTGAATAGTTGTTTGGCAAATACCTGTTGAGAAGAATTGCTAATACAAGTATACATTAAATATTTTCATTTAATTACAGCTGGTTATATATTTGTAATTGATATAGTTAATTATGAAGAAAGACTACACAGAAATCAAAATCTTAAAAATTCTAGTGAAATGTAATTATTAGCTTTTGTCTAACAAAATTTGGGGACCAGTTCTTGGATTTTTTACTAAACTCTTCATGTTTCATATTTTACAAAATAGTTTCTCATCTCATGTAAGCCTTTATATTCCCATTTTATGGATAAAGAAACAGGCATAGAGTGAGAAAGTGGATTCTTTGACTCAATGCCATTGTTATGTAGCTAAGATACTGAACTCATACCTAGACTTGGGGCTTAATTTCAAATATGCTCTTTTCTATTAAGTCATTGCATCGTACAAAGAAAGGAAATCAGCTTTCTTAGATGTCATTTATCATGATCGCTGTTAACAATATTTAATTTTTTAATGAATTTAGTGTCATAGCCTTTCAAATTCCCTTTAAGAATCAAAGTAATAGTAATAGTTT
This sequence comes from Tamandua tetradactyla, assembly GCF_023851605.1. NCBI lineage: Eukaryota > Metazoa > Chordata > Mammalia > Pilosa > Myrmecophagidae > Tamandua > Tamandua tetradactyla. The sequence goes on along the minus strand of NC_135336.1, from coordinate 84,492,283 downwards.
TCAACTGAAAATGTCTAAGTAGAAAATTGTTACATGGGGGCAAATAGCAATTTTCAAATCTGTTCATGACATAACAGGATAGTAGTCCTAAATTTTTAACTGCAAAGACGTTGAAATTTGTTTTATAATGTGTTTAGCTCATAGTTCTTCCAGTTGAGTCATTAAAAGTGCTTATAAACAGTTATAATGAACAAAGCATAACATTGCTTCAAAGTGACATGAATACATTTTCTAAGATAAAAGCAAAGATGGGGGTTTGAAGATTAAAATAAAAATGTTTGCACTCAGGATATTGCAAACAGATAAATCTTTTAAATGACCTTAATCTTAAAACTTAATTTAAAGTAGTACATCCCAGTGACCAGATTATGATTAACAAATTAAAAAATCATGAAGCCTGAAGTCTAAGTTTATCCAGCAGGGTGAGTCATGCTTCTTTGTCATCCTCCCACGGCAGCAATTTGTTCCATGTGAATGCTAGTAACAGGCATCATACCCTGTTAATGCTAACATGTAGGAGTCAGTTGGAGGTAAAAACCCCTATCACGATTAGCATTAACAGCATACAGCCTACAGTCAGCCTCCAGAATTCAAGAGGATGAGGCATTAAAAATTTAAACCACAGATTTCCCCTTCCTGGTTTACACCACCTGCAAGAGAGAGAAAGAGATGGTTGTGTACGTACATGAAGTTTCAAAGTTGGATGGAGTGATTGTGTATAAATCTGCGAGCAAAAATTGTCCTTATTTTCTTTTTAAAGGAACAAACTCATACATTTTAGGAAGTAATTTGCTGGAAAGGGTAAAAAATTGGCAATTAAAAGGCAATTATTTTTTTTAAGTAGATTTTAAGACTTTTTAAAATTGTGTTTTAAATTTTATTGTGTAGTTCTAAATAAATATCCTCATCTTAAAAACAAACAAAACCATTCTTCAAAGTCCTCAAATGTTAAAATGAAAAGGTGGGGGATCTTCTGTTCTGATACATTATCTTTCCTGACATATCTCACCTGGGTGCTAGATAACTTAAGTAAAGGCCAAAATATTGAAAATAGTATCTTATGATTTATGGAAGTTAAAATCAAATTTCCCTGTTTTACAAATGTAGGGTTCTGGCTAGATTTTCATTCTGTAATAAATAGTGGAGATTTTTTATTCTTCCAGGAAATATGATACAAGCAATGGAGGTCTTATCTACAAATTAATCCATCTTAAAATGTCCCTGGTTGCTCTTTAGCCATTCCTATGGGGAAAGCACTGTACAGTGGCTTTGGTTTTGATCTGCATAAAGGAAATATAGCTTAAAGAGTGCTCTGTGTCTCAAACTACTTGTCTTCCCCAAAGAGTTGATTAAAAAGAAAAAGAAGAATTTGATACTTCCTGTAAGAGTCTGATTTTACTCTCTCAGATAAGTGGCATTTCTCCCACAAGCTGGTTTCAATGTTACTATAGCAGAACCTAGAAGTTAGAGTATCATTCAAGTATGTGGTCTCCTTCAGTAGAACAGGGGAATCACCTTCTCTTTTATTTAATAATGAAACCAGGTACATTTAAAAATGTGATTAAGTTCAAAAGAAATGTATAAAGTTAAAAATTCCCCAATGAATATATTTTAACAGGGCAGAATATCGTGGTTTGGAAATTTCCAAACCAAGGACATGTATCTTTCTTACTGATAGTATTTTTTTTTTAATTTTGCTATTTTCTGAGATAAATTAGTTTCAGGATGAAAAGCTTTGAATTAAACTGTCAATTAAGGAGTTTAGTTCATTTTACATAATTTTATGACAAAGATTGTAATAAAAATAAGTACTTCTTTTTCCCTCCACAGTAGCTAGGACACAGCAAATGCTCAATAAATAATGTATTAATTTCCTAGTATTATTTCTTCCTAACTTGAAATAATTCAACCTCTGTTAAAAACACGTCTAATTAGTACTTAAGGTGAATTACTTGCACACTATTTTACCCATAAATTTACTCCTGACCTTTTAAAGGTAACATCTGGGCACAGTATTAAAAGCATACTATTAAAAGAAGTATTAGTGTAGTATGTGGATTCTCCCCTTTACCTTTTTTTTACTACACATGAATTACCCTATTAGAATACTCAGAAAAATGACAAGTGTTTCTTATACTGTGTTTTATTATTTTATTTGTTCACACTCTAAAAGTATGTTGAAATAAATAGCATCAGACAGGTCCCCTTTTGTTCTCAATGCTCAAACATAAATTTTATGATACTGTATTATATAGATTTCTCAGGCATGATAAATTTTTAAAGCTTCAGAGAAATGAGCAATTTGTCTAAATATTTAAAAGCATTGTTTTAAATAGACAAACAATATATTTAAAATATAATGTTATTTAAAATACAATGATAGATGAAAAACATTAACTTGAATAAACAGAATAAAGGAGAAAATATTCCAGAATGGCTTAATTATATCAGACTTCTAGCATGACTGGGAAAGTCATTCATCCACCAGTGTTGAAGCTGTGCTCACTTTCCATTTTGGGAACTAGGCTTGCAAGGAGAAGCCAAGTTAACCAATCAACAACAGAATGTTTTTGAGTGGGAATTAGTGATCACAGGCAAGAAAGTCTACTCTATTAGGCAAAGCATTAGGCAGAGAATGAAGTCATGAGGTAATAAGACATTAAGTGGCTCTTTCTGGAATCAGTACAGCTTCCCAGCTGGTAGAGTGGCAGAGGAAAAATTATATACAATTATAGACCCTGCAATCAACAGTGACAGCTGCTAACCAAGTGATAACAATCGTGACAAACATAATTTGCAAAATTTAACAATAGAAAGGAAATTTATATGGATTATACAATGTAAATTTTCCTAGGGGTCTTGACTAGGGTAATTCTGCAAATATATTTCAAACCCCTTCTCCCTACAACACTATTAAGCTCACAATATGAAATACCCATTGTCAATATAAGTTTTACTGTGACACAGTTCTTTTCAGTAGCTGAGGATAAATTCCACAGTAAACGTAAGTTACTTGAAAGAATTTATTACTCTTTGGGCATCAAAATTATTTCTCCTCACCTTAGGTAAAAATTCAAGACAAAGCACTCTATATGTACCAGACAATTTTAATGATACCAGACATCTTTCATTAAATGGCAGGCTTTTCTTCCTCTGGTTGGTAGTGAGGCAGCACTCCAGGACATTTTCCCTTAAATTATGCTTTCCTGAGGATTTTTTTGGGGGGGGAGGGGCAGGGGAGAGGATAGTTTCAATATATCCTTTTATTCTTACCTTATTATTGATTTACCAGGAAAGACAGTATTCAGCTATCAGGGCTGAATATGTCAGTTTGCCACCAAGGATCTCTTTTCACAGATAAATCATGATGTTATTTCCTTCAATAATATTATTTCTCTATATTTTCTTATTTTGCTACTTATTCTCAGCGCCAACCACTCAGTATTTGCAGACCAAAAGCGGCCATAATGTTTTCTTAAAAACAGTCACAAGGGTTTGAATTTCATGACCAAAGTCATCATGTGACAGTACTGATTTCATTTACCCTGAAATATACAAATATCTGGAAACTATTAGTTTGTTAAAAAGTGAATGTGCTGGTGAAGAATACACACTATATGATAACATTGTGTGCCACTGATTGGTTGGACTGTAAATATGTGGCTATTTCTCAATAAAAATATTAATAAATAAGGATAAAAAATAAATTATGACCTCCATCCCACACTCTATGTAAAAATCAATTCCATATGTATTGTAGGAATATGAAATAAAGCTTGCAGGGAAAAAAAAGTGAGTGTGCACTTATTTTTCCTGAAAGGCATGATGTTATCCTGAGGCAACAATTTAATTTCTAACTCCAAAGTCATTTTAATAGTGAAAAATAATGTAATTATGTTTTTAAAAATTAAAATAATTTAGTTGAGATAGTTTCCTTAAAATATTTTTCCATTTTTATTTAATTTTCTTATGTACCTGTCAAAAACATAATCATTAATATGGCATTAAATGTTAATTCACATTTGGCTCTATTCACTAAAAACAAATAGTGTATAAATTGCATATGTGAAAGCAGTATCTGGCTTTACCACCAGAATTTATATTAATTTTCTACATTCTGGTTTAGGTCATGAAGTAAGCAGTGAAGATTAATGTAGGTATGTAAAAATCAAGATCTTGGAAATTTTGGACTTGTTATAGTTAATTTTTGGAATAACAACAATTTCTTCGTTACCTTTTGAGCTAGGATCAAAAGTGAAGACGGTTGCAAAAATAATGCCCAAAGACCTGCCTCCCTAAAAATTCATTTGTCCCTAGTGCTCCCCTTCCTTCTTCTTAGTCTGAGTTTCTTACCATTGCAACCATTTCCTTTGGTTGAGAGAACCAAGGTGGCAGGTGACATCTCAGGAAGGTTGTTCTTGAAATGCAAATGTTATTTGGAGAAGGAGGAAAAGGGTGGGGTTGAAGCCACTTCTATAGACGTATCAACTTGGACTTGCTTATTAGGTTAGTTAGCTTGTCATCTTTGAAAACAGATAAAGGACTGAGGAAGGAGGACTGATAGGTAGGTAAACTTTAATGGGGATGAAGAATGGGAGAGAACACAAGTGATTTAGAAGAAAGATGAAAAGGATATGTCCCAAATAGTTCTAGAGCCCATCCTTTTCATGTCCACCATAATGAATCCACAATAAGTTTTTAAAAAAGCATGACGTGAGTTTTAGTTCAGTTCTCTGTGTTTCAAATACTCTACATGCTGTACAAGCTCATATTAAGTGTTTTAATTTCTCAGTGACTTTTCATAAAAACCTTCAATATTCTCTGACAAAAAAGAAACATTTCAGGGAATGGCTTTCTAAAGTGTGTTTATTCGTTCAAAGTTTATCACGTTTTCTTTAGAATATGATTATTCTGCGTTACTTCACAACTTCAACTGATTTTAAAGATAAGTCAATCTGAGTGTTGTCAGGAAATGGGGCAAAGAGTTTATATTTCCTCTTAAATTCACATGAGTTCCATCATTTAAAAGGAATTGATAGTATGACCTTCCTGCTACCAACTAAGACCATGATCCACTGGGGTCATAAAAGCACACAGTGTAATATATAAAAGTAAAATGGACTGTTCTATAGGAATAGCCCATAATCTGAACTGTTAGCAAATGATGAGATTACTTTTCATATCAACTTTACATTTAAGAAAAATTCCCTTTATAAGTTATTGCGGGTACTCCCCCCCACCAAATTATAAACTCACTTTGCCACAGTATTTTATTCATTTCCATAAAAATCCAACATACCTTCTCTTGATATTTGTACTGAAAATATCTAATATTTCTAAATTAAGAGCTTTTTATCGAAAAGACCAGTTTACACATGACACAGCTTTAATACAACATACCCTTCTGTATTTTGAGAATTTAGAAAATGAGGGTTTTAATGAAATATGCCAATAATAACATTAACAGATAAACTAAAAGTGGGACATACTTTTGAATGGTCATGGAAGAAAGCAGACAAGGATATCACATAATCACTCTGGAACCATTTAATTGTAAATGCACAAAAAGAATGCAATATTGGCCTTAGAGGATTATTCTGCTTTACCCAATTTCAAAACAAGGAAGTTTTTCCTGAAATGACTTGTGAAGGTTACTTACAAGCTAAATAACCATCTCAATAGTTTTATTATGGATAGCGATTACTACCTTCACTTTTCAGGTAAGGATATGGAAAAAAAATCAGATTAGAAATGTTTTCCCCCAGAGTCATCTGTGGAGTAAATAGGAACTAGGACTAGAGCTGGCCTGAGTCTAGCTCCCTCCTCTGGATCAGGGGATTGCAAAGGAGGTACGTCTCACACCCTGTCCTCACAGGGGCTCAGCTTCAGGCCAAACATTGGTAAAATGTTATGAAACAAAGATGAACAAAAACAAAGGGTGGGAACGAAGGAACTCCAAGGAGAGATGCAGTATATTGCTTTACATTGTGGCTGCTCCTTCTTAAGCCATATTTACAAAAAATATTTTCCTAATAATGTTAACTTCTTAATAACACACATAAAAGACTTCTAAAATGTTTCTTTCATTTAGAAGATATTTTTGATAGCTTTCACTCCCATCCACCGATCCAACCAAAAAAAGAGTGATGGCAGTTATCAAGCCCCGAGTGTTCTGTCCATCCTTCCATTGTTTATGGCCACCTCTTCTATAAGGTCTCCTCGCCCCACTTTTGTTCATAGTGTTCACTCTCCACACTGAATTTCAATACAATGTCCATCTCTCGTTTGGACCGTCTACCTCATTGTGACCATGTTCCTTAATTTCATGTACAGGGTCCCCTATGTCTGGCATGATAGGAAAGATTCACTTTTTATTTCTACAAGTCATAGTTTGTACTTTTCTATTTGTACAGGCCATCCTGAGCCTAAGCAAAGAAGAATATGTGTATTGAGAACTATGCCAGATAAACTGAGCAAGGCTTTGTTCTGCCTTTTTAACAATCAGTTTTCTTTTGCTGCTACAGGTATGGAGTACCCTGTGTTACAAGTAAAGACCATACCACTTACTGTTTACACCCCAGGGCACTTTACACAATGCCTTTTAACATTTCGAATGAGCGGGACATTTGGTGCTTCACAATATGTCATCTCTAACCAGAATTTCATACACATATTTAGGCACTACATGTACCTACTTCAAGTTGTCCCTCAGATACAGACTTGCTCACCTTGCCTTCCTGCCCCTTTGCCTTCTTTCTCTCTCCTTCTCTCTCTCCTGGAGGACGGAGGCTGGGCTCTCCATCCCATGCTATGGCCTCCATCCCTACATCTCCCCAAGGCGGTTACTGCTCTCTGCATCCTCCACCACAGTACTCACATGTTATACACATTCCATGTGTCTCTTCCATGGTGCTGAGACTGGGTCCTACTTCAATACTTGATCCACATTCAAAAAATGCTGTGAACAATGCATGAGGTTCTCAGTAGGCATTTCTATTGGTTTAACTTGTTTGGATTTGGCACTGGAGCTTTTCTGTCTGTTTTAACTAACATGCAGATTCTTGATAAATCAGTAGAAGCTTATAAATGTAGAAACGTGTTAATAAGATCTGTTGATATTACAGATTAATAATGAACCCCTTTAGAGAAATACAAGCTTCGATCTCAGTCATCAGAAGGTAAGCTAGAGAACACTAGTAGAAATTATCATATGGAGTTCTGGGTAAAAATGAGATTTTGTTCATTTTATTAAAACCACACTTGGATGTCATAATCACGTATTTTGGTTGTGTGGGAGCATGTCTTGTTCTTAGGAGATATATGCTGAAGCGTTTAGAATGAGATGCCAGGTCTGCATATAGATATAAATATGGATATAGATTTATTTATATAGGTAAAGCTAGAAAGATAGGAAGAAAGGAAAGAAAGAAAAAGGAAATGTGACAAATGTTAACAATCACTGAATCTATGTGAAGGTATCAACTGTTCTCATTTTTCAACTTGCCTGGGTACCATGCCCAAACCCACCAATGTTACTAGCTGTGTGGGATTTGGCAAGTTAACCTGTTGAAGTCTCAGTTGCCTCTCTAAAAATGGAGATAACAATAAACTTACTGAAAAGGTCATTGTGAGGATGAAAATGACATAATGAATGTAAAGCACTTAACCACATGTCAGGCTCATAAACATGGATATTAGCTTCAATAGTAATGTGCAGTCATCAACATTTGCAGAATACCTGGTTTCTCTACATTTACCAAATGTTGTACTTTTCATTTTAAAAGTATATGTTAAGATATATTTACTACTGTACAGTTGAACGATTGTATAAATTAAAGGTTATTTGAAAGTATGTACAAACCAAATTTAAAAAGTTCTTTATCCAAATGTCTAAGTCAATATAGAGTTACCGCTAGAAGGTATACGAAAATGTTTTCTTGAAAATAATTTTCTAAAGCATTTTATTATTTCTGTTCGTTTGTCAGTTAAGGAGAAAAATGAATTCTGAATCTGTTAAAAATGCTTCAAAAATGAACTTTTTACTGTGTCAAGAATTTTTTGTACATATATACTTTACATACCCAGACTATTTTTATATCTCATTTTGCATATCGGTTTCTTGAAGTATGCAAGAATGCAAACTTGATGTACAAATAGTAAACATTCATACAGAGCTGTTGCTGTGAGGCACTGGTCTGGCTGTTTTCCCTACATGAATTCAACTGTTCATCCCAGCAGCCTTCAGTTGGATTAGTATTATCCTCCCCACTTATACAGGGTGCAGTGAGATGTAGGCAGGGGAAGTGACTTAAAGTAAAAGAACTGGGAAGGAGAAAGCAGTGCTAGCTTACAAACCTGGGCAGTTTGGCACCAGCATCCCTGCTCTTAAGCTCTATGCTGGCCTGCCTGATGGTGAATAAGCAACAGTTCCATAAAGAAGTGTAGATTTTGTTAAGACAACCAGGAACCCCTACTCTGCATAGAACAATATCATTTATGGAGAAATACCACGAGGGTCATGGTGTATCATTGTTTCACCTTATCCAAACGTGAGTTTCACAATTTCATTAATTCAGCTGTTTGATATCCTTCTGGCTGTGTTTTAACCCTGTCTACCTACACATGGTTATTATTTTTCAGAATCAGCTCAGATATTCACAATCTATCTTAAACCACAGCCACCTGACTGACATCAAACCTCATTTTCTGGCTGTCTGTAGAGGCTCAAGGGTAATAATTGTGTCTTTTGGGTATCAAGTGTTCTTCCACATTGCTGGGTGCCTTGGAATTAGGAGGGAAGATGCTGAACTGCTCAGACGTATGCTGTATTAATTTGAGGATAAATGTGCTTTGGAGTTGGCTTTGCTTGAGGGCTGGAATATTGTAAGCCCATAGACACTGACTGATGAGCTGAGTTTGAGCATATCATGGCAGATGAGAATTATATAGCAGCAATCAAATTAAAAGCATACAACTTCCTTAAGAGTCTATAAAAAGAATATATATAAAAGTTGTTGACAGTGGCAAGTTGGGACAAAAACAGACTTTTAAAATTTTAACATTTTTCCTTGAGAGAAATGCTAACAATTTTCTTATTCTATCCAATTTCAGGAAATGAGGAATAGATTTGAACTCAGGAAGATCAATGAAGGAAAAACAAGCATGATGCTTTCCATAGTCAATTAAATTTATACCAGTCCTTACTTATCCTGACTCTCTTTGGCCACAGAGGATAGTAACATGGAAAATCCAGTTGTACTTTAGGAGATATATAAAAGTGAGTTTGATAGTCACACTGGAATCAGAATTTCACCAGCTTAAAGGAACTTTAAAAATTATTCAGTCCCAACTGCTCAGTTTAGAGATGAGGAATATGAGACACAGGAATTTGCACAGAGTTGGTACAAGAAATATGCCTTGATTCTCAGGCTGGCATTCTTTCCACAATACTATGCTTCCATACTGTGGAATGGCAACTCAGCATCCAAGACAATAGCTATTAAAATCAATGACCTCGGCTAAGGAGCAGCCAATGACTCACGAAAAGGTAGAGATGTCACTTAGCCAAGGTGTGCTCAGTTCAGGTGTGACATAAAGGGTCTTTACACCACTCTACCAGTAGAGCTAGCTAGTCCTATTAACTCTAGAATAGGGATACAAAACTTGACCCACAAGAGAGCCATGGTTGAGTCTAAGATTACTTTGAGTCCAGTGACACTGAATGCAAAATTGTGTGACAAGATGTGTGAGGATGCATCTTTTTGTTTTCTTTTAATTCAGGTAGAAGTATTAACAAGTTCCATTAGATTCCCATAGCGGTAGGAAAAAAAAAGAGGGTTGAGACCTATTATGCAGAATGAAAAAAATAAAACACCTCTGTTAAATTGAATGGTAGATCTTAGTCATGACATAAAATAGCTGATGAAAAAGCTGTTTAAAAGTTAAAACCTGAGGCTTATACTGGGGGGGTGGGGTGGAGTTTTTGATTCATAGAAGACTGATCTGGTGAGCTATGAAAAGAAGAGTTAGGTTATTAATTTTCCATGTTTGCATATGGAAAGTAAAGAATAGCAAAATTGATGACACATTCTAATTACTTCAAGTATTTATGTTACTGCAATTCAAATGATAGCAAGTGGCACAGAAATATACTGTTAGCTTTTCCTCTAACTGATAATAGCCATGAGGGCTGGCCTGTGCCTGTCTTGCTCACCTTTGGTTTGCCAGGATCTAGTAGCGTGCCAGCACAGGTTGAATGCGATAATGACCTCATAAGGAGAACATGGCACTTAGGGACTTTTAAAAAAACATGTTACACTTTTTACACATAATTAGTCAGGTAAATGAGAGTAGAAGTTTCGGCAAACACCACTTCTGCCTTGAAGCAGCTGACAGACTCAGTCAGTGCTCATGTTTCTTTTTCTTAACATGTGGTTAGGAAGTGGGAACCTGTGGCCAGAGTGAGCTGACCCACCTGAGGGAACACAGTTTTTATAGGCCATTAAGGAGTAGTCCGTGCAGCAAAAAAGTAAGTACCAAATGAGCTTTGGTCCTCTGAAAGCACCAGGGAGGCAGCAAGGGCATAACGGAAATGAGATTGAACTGGTTCCCACCTCCTCCCCCACCCTAATCCCACACATATCCCCCAAAGCAGGCTTTGTTTAGTAAGGATCTATTATTGACTTTACAAGAGAAAACACAAATTCTCTGGACCACAAGGTCCTTATGGGTAAAATGGTGATATCACCACTGCCCTGCCAATTTCTTATCATTGTCATCATAATTATTAACAAATTAGGTAATAGTTGGGAAACTATATTGAAAAATGTATAGGTTGTATACAGTTCCCATAGATAAGCAATTTGCTGGACAATATACTTGCATCCATTCTTGCCAGTCTTATGATCACTAAAAGCTTGGATGTCTTAGTTCATTTAGATTATACATTATGTTTAAACCATAATGTAGGCACTACTTCAGAGGGATGAATGGAGATGACAGAACAACTTTAGCTTTCAAATATCTACATAGTGATATGTAGAAAATATGTCTCCACTCGATCTCTTCTCCTGGACATGAAGCATAAACTAAATTAACAGAGTGTCATTAGAATACCATCAGCCTCTTCAAATTTCACAGTGTCCTGGATCTGATGTATGATTTTGGAGAGGTAGCTTCACCCCTCTGGGCTCAGTTTTCTTCATTTTTAACATGGATTGAATTCTCTGATATCTTTTCACCTGTCAACTTCAGTGATTTGCGATTAAGTTTTATTCATAATCATCCCAATATGCCCGTTGTAGAAGACATAAAATTAAAAAGACCTGGGCTGCACCCTTGGATGGAGGATAGACATCCTCAGGGATTTTGTGGGAATAAAGACAGATAACCCATGTTCTTTGTGCTAGCACATGGAATCACAATGGGAGGAACACAGATCACTGAATATCTGCAGTCCTCACGTCTATTAAATGAAGAAACTGGTATCTATGCTATGATTCCAACCTTTTGTTTTCAATTAAGATATATAATTATAATGAGTGATTTTTCAAAAGAAAGCCAAGATACAGATTTTGCAAATTCCCCCGGTTGCTCCAGTAACTATGCTTTTTCAGGCCACAGGAACCAGCTCCTACCAACTAAGGTAACTTTGTGAAGAAGCTGGAGTTAAACCTTCAGCATCCCTTCTTTCCCTTGCCCTTTACACCCGATGATTCCATCAGAGATGGACCTTGACCCAGGTGAGGCTGAACCCCTATCTAGCCTGGCGGCCCCAGTTAGCCGCACCCCTCCGGCGAGGCCGGGAGGGCGCACGTGGGGCCAGCTTAGGCGCCCCGCGGCCACGTGCCTGCCGCCCCCGCCCTGCCCACCCGGACGCCGGCAGCCGTCGAACCCCAGCCCCGCGGCGTCCCTGCCCTGCCAAAGAACAGGGCTGGAGAAGGAGAAGGGCAAAGTCGGGCGTACCTGCCGGGCCGGGAGCGGCTTCCTTCCTTTGCCCGCGCTTCTTTTGTTGGGGCTCCGGCGCGGGGCCCCGCGGTCTCCTCCCTCTCCAAGGCTGGACGCGGCACCGAGGTGGCTGGCGGCGCTGCGCCCGGGCTCGGCCGCGCACAGGAAGCTCGGGCCTGCGAACGTGCGACCCTTTTATAACCCACTTGTGACTCATAACCGACCAGGCGTCTTTTCTGTAAAACCCCCCGCCTCGCCCCCCTCCTGCTGCTTCTTGGAACCTACGGCTTGAAAAACTTTTTTTCTTTTTAAAGGAAAAGTCGAAAAAGCCCAGCGCCCCGAGGATTGGTGTTTTCCCCTTTCCCTTTCTCGTGGGTCATTCTGTATGTCTGTGTTTTTTCTCTTGACACACGCCGTGTACTTTCCTGCCCCCGCGCTGTAAGGCTCAGCCTCCAACCTTTGTTCTTAATTAAAAGGAAACGCATTCAAATAATGGCCCAGACGTGGCGCGGGAGCGTACAGTCGGCTGGAGGGGAAGTTGCTACTTTTGTAACTGATGGTGGGGGTGGGGTAGGAGAGGGGGTGAGGGGTCGGGCCGGGTGTCTGCACGTTCTTTGCAGAAGAGAAAGAAGAAAGAAGCAAAGAGGGGCTATACCTCCCTAATCAGCCGGAGGCAGCCGGGGGCAGGTCCTTAACAGAAGAAATGGTCCCCAGGTGACTCCTAGATGTGACCCCCTCCCCTTTCAGGAGCCAGGTTTGATTTAGGATGCACACGCAGAGTCTGTCTAGTACACAGATTTATATTCGGGGGTGCTAGGATAGCTAGGATATAGGACTTGAATCTTTAATTTCGTGCTAATCAATACTGCCATCCCTCTCCCAAGGACATATTCTTGGAGCATATAGAACTTAAGTGGCATTTAATTTTGGCTTTATCACCCCCATCTTTACCCTCCCCCACTTTACCAAAAAAAGGGGGTGAATCCCTGGAGCAGGTTATTTGACACATTGGGATGGAATTGAACAATGATCTAAAACGTGGCAAGTTTATACTACAGGCCTGGTTGAGCAACTCATTCGGTGCCTTAACTGAAGAAGAAAGAAATGGGAAGGGTGGCAGAGAGGGAGAGGAGGCCGGGAGACCGCAGTTTATTCTGCTGTCATCACATGTGACACGTCTTTTGGTAGAACAGGTCTACAGCTGAATTCTTGCACAAGTACCTTATACCTGGACCCTCCATCCCACTGGCAGAAGGCATTTTATAATAATTTGCATTAAACTGATGTCAGAACATTCATTTCTGGAACCTCTGAATGAATGTCAGTGCTGGAAATCACATAGTCCCTATGTTAGAATGTCCCAGGTTGGTTAAAGCCCTCGTGAGCATTTTAAAAGTCTCTATTCTTAAGGCCTATATTTTTCCTCTTCTTTATATTTCAAAAAATAATGACCATAATGATTACAATTAACATTTATAAAGCGTTTCTCAGATGTCAGGCACTGCTCTAAAACTCCTTACACATATTAACTCTTTCAGTCCCCACAACAGTGATAGGAGAGGAGAGCATTATTATCTGTATTTCCAGACGAGGAAACACAAAGGAGAGGCACAGAGAGATTCAATACCTTGCCTTAGGTCACATTAAGTAATGGAGCCAAGATTCCAGCCCAGCCCAGACCCTGGCTTTCTGATTCCTTAGTCCAATCTCCCTGGTTTCTGAATCGATGTGGCATCCTGGTGCTGGGGGAGGCTGTGGGTGGGCAGGTGTGGCCTGGGAAAAGAAGCATGTTCTTTCCCCCGGGTGGGCTGTGTCTTTCTGCTGGTTATAAATAACTGCAAGGACTTTCACATTGCCCTTTTCTTGTATTAAGTTGAACGAATGAAATTGCTGGTGTGTGCTCTTTTCCACCATTCATAGCTCCATTACATGCTGTTCAATGTAATACAAGCAGGATTTATATTTCTCAATCCTACCTTATCTCAGTGGAGAATGCAGACTAATGCACCTTTCCTTTCAGAGGATAGAGTTCTCTCTCTCTCTCTCTTTCAAATAGATGAAGCTTAAAAATTAGAGAGGATTAACCTTTCAACCTTATCTCTGCTCTTCATTCCTCCGCACAGAACTTTGGAAGGAAGTCAACCTCTGAATCCAAGAGAGTAGCATTTGCTGCCTTGAATCAGCTATACCCTAATTGTCTAGTCATTATCAGTTATCCAGTGTCTCATGAGAATCCTTTTGTCTGTATATATGCTGCCTTCTGCACATAACTTCTTTCACAGCCTTAATATTTAAACTTCTTTGCAATGCAAATATTTTGGTTTTGGGTCATATTTTTGTTGTTGTTGTTTTGGGAAACTAGGTTGTCATAGTCTTTTGGAAAATTTCATAGAATGGAGGAATAGTCAGGGTCATGAGACTGAACTGAGATTCCCAAGAAATTTAGGTTCATGAACAATGTTGGCAGGGACTGTTCTGCTTCCATGTCTACCATTATCACATACAAAGAAAATTCCTCCACCCGCCCCCTCAGCACTCACTTCACCCAGCTATCTGACCCCAGCCATGTTCTTATCTCAACTGGCCTGCCCCAGTGTTCTCAGCTTCAGTTGGTGAATTGATGAGTCACCACTTGTAAATCACTCTTCACTTGTCTTTTTTTTCTCACTTAAATAACTGGGCAGACTTGTGTGAACACCAACAGCACTGTCTGTTATGTTTTGTTTCTGCCTGAAGACCAAGCTGTATCCTCCACACGCAGTGCTACTTTGATTTTGCTCACCAAGATAATGGTGTTTGATGTTCTTCTTGGATTCTTTTGTCGAAATAAAATAACCCCAGCTTCCTCTTTACAAAGCTCTATTTTTCATTATTTAAATATCCCCAATGGCTATTTGAACGCTCTTTGGCTTTTCCAGGCCTATTTTAAGAACAACATTCTAATATTCATCCTGTGGAGTATGGTTTAAGAATGACTCCAGAGCTGGACTTATGAAATGGGAAAAAGAAGATCTCAGGGAGTAGCACATACAGTAATAGTAAACTGTAGAAACATCAATCATGGAGACAAATGGGTTATAAAAATAATAATACAGAAATAACCAAAAGTTAATAGCATTATTTTACTTAACAGGAAATAAACACATACATACGACACACATGCACACAACTAAATATGTTCTAGGATCAATTTCTCTGAAGTAACAACAAAATGCTTCCAGATGATTTCTGTTACTAAATAAATGAAATAGGAAGACCTCATTTTTCCACATTCTATATTCACTCAAGCCCCAGAGTCTATGGAGCGAAATCTACCTTTTATAGAAGTGGCCATATTTTTTATCTCATGAAGAGCAGAGTATTAGTCACATTGATTTTCTGTATTGCTTTTTGAACAGAGCTTTTTGTTAGAGTTTTATATATTCTTCCAGGAATTTTTCCTTGATTTCTGAAGCCTATGTGGTCTAAGTGTTTTGTCCAACATTTAGACAGTGTTGTGGCATTGATTGTCAGATTTCTCTTATATTAACTTTTGCACTTAATACTATATGACTTGATTTAGTTATTTAGCTGCACTATCAGATGAAAACTATCATTTTGGTTTTTATCTTGCTAAAAAATGTAACATCTTCAAGAACTGTATTTATCTTCTAATTATTAAATTACTATTCCTCGTAGTACTTAACATATATTTTTTGTTAGGCACAAACTAGTTGATCAGCAACTCCTGAATTAAATTAAGCTTTGCTAGGAGACAGGAGGCCGACAGGAGGGTAGCAAGTCTGTATCTTCATGAGTGTTCAAAGTTAACCTAGAGGGGTTTAATTTGTTTTTTTTTTCACATGGGAAGGCACCGGGAATCGAACCCGGGTCTCCAGCATGGCAGGCGAGAACTCTACCTGCTGAGCCACCATGGCCCACCTAAGGAGTTCAATTTTAAGTCAACAAATTCAGGGTCATGAATGCTGATTGTTTCAGTTTGCTAATGCTGCCGTAATGCAATATACCAGAAATGCTATATTTACAAAGGGGATTTATTAGGTTTCAAATTTACAATTCTAAGGCAGTGAAAATGTCCAAATTAAGACATCAACAAGAAAGATCAATGGCGTCTAGGGTTTCTCTGTTACATGGGAAGGCATGTGGCGATGTCTGCTGGCCCTTTTCTCCAGGGTTGGTTTCAAAATGGCTCTCTCAACTCCTGTAGGTCCTTCTGGCTTCTGCTGTGCTGTTTTCTTTCTCTCTGTATCCTTCACTTGGTTCCATCTCTCTGCTGTCTGTTGGCTCTCCAAGCATTTCTCCAAAATGTCTCCCTCTTAAAGGACTCTAGTAAGCAGATTAGGACCCACAGTGAATGGGTGAGATAAGAACAAAACCAATCAGGATGGGGTTAAACTAATTCAGAACACAAGGATAAGGAAGACAGTGTCTATATTTAGAAGCACACATACTCTTTGAGACCAAAGGAAGAAAGGTTTATTTGGTCTGGAACCGAAATTTTCTGTAGTGCATAATCTAACCCAACCTATCTGTATAGCACATTTGAACAATTGAAACACAGGGAGCACAGAATAAGAAAGAGATCTTTTAATCCTGTATAGCTTAATGCAATGCCTGGATACATCCTGGAGTGTATTAAGCAGATAATCAAAAAGTATTGGCAAACTCCCTTGAGGGATGGGAGAAAAAATATGAAACTATTGAATTTTACCATCAGAGAATCCCCTGATTCCTTGTCAAACTTTAGGGACATCAAATTAAATAGGCCTTACCCTTGATCCTGAGGCTTACTCTTGTGAATCTTATGTAGGTAGTAGAGAAGCTCAAACTACCTATAGGCATGCTTAAGAGTTACTTCTGGAGGACCTCTTTTGTTGCTTAGATGTGGCCTCAGTCTCTCCAAGTTCAACTCTGCAAGTGAAATCATTGCCCTCTACCCTACCCTACATGGGACATGACATCCAGGGTTGAAAGTCTTCCTGGCAACATGGGAGATGACTCCCAGGGATGAATCTGGCCCTGGCACTGTGGGATCAACAATTCCCTCCTTACCAAAAGGGGGAAAAGATGTGTAACTAATAAAGTATCAGTGGCAGAGAGAGTTCAAATAGAGTCGAGAGGCTACTCTGGAGTGCTATTATGCAAGCTTCAGTCAGACCTTGCTCCTTATCATATCCTGCCAAACTCCAATCAGGACCATTCCAGCCAATCCTTAAGAACACCTAGGGCAATATATAAGATTCCACAAGGGTTCCATGCACTAGAGTAACTTTCTAGAAACCTGCACCCTCCAGATGGATCCCAGGACCAGATAAATCCTGAAACCTAGAGGGCCCAGCTTCTCCAAAACATCAGATAGTTCCATCTCCCTACCCCATATTAGTGACAGACCCTTCCAACGTGAAAAAGTTAGAATGGCCATAGCCCAAACACCCTTAAAGAGAGGGATAGAAAGATCAAAGGTGACAGTGGAGTTATACAGAGAAGATAGAATTTAACAAATGAATATGACTGGTGAATCATTAAACTGATATCTCTTTTAGTCTCCAGTATCTTAGAGTAGCTAGAAGTAAAAACCTGAAATTGTGGAATCATAACCCATGTCAAACTCTGTCCTCTTTCCCTTAGACAACTGTCTTGCCTCCACTTTTTCCCTCCTACAATACATATATAGCCATAGCCAGGGTGCTCTTTTTAAAAATCTAACATAGGTGTCACAACTTGAAACCTTGCAACAGCTTCCTATTGCCCTCAGAATAAATTCTGAATTTACAACTTGGTCTGCAAAATCCTATAGCATCTGGCTCCCACTTACCCCTTGGACCTCATTGTCTATGCATTTCCCATTCTTCCTATATCTCAGCCACAATGACCTTATTTTTTATTCCTGGATTCACTGAGCTTATTTCTACCTTAGCTATTTGCCCTACCCATGCCCTCTGTGTGCCTTCTAACTTTATGTTCCTTGTAGAGAAACAGGGAAATTTCAGTGAAAATAAGCCAATAAAATTGTGGGGTTGACAGATATGCAACACCTGGTCCTCTGGGACCCTGTTTCCAGAAAAATGGAACCACCCCCAGTTAAGCCAAGGGAAAAACTCATATAACTTCTCTCAAAAGGTTATATAACCACTTTAACATATCCTTATATGGTAGATGGAGTTATGTACCTGAGAAAAAAATGTGTTCTTAATCTTAATCCCCTTCCTGTGGTTGTGAATCTAACATGAGTAGGGCCTTTTAGTTAAGATGGGGACCACTGCATCAGTTGTCCTATTAGTTAAGATGGGGACCACTGCATCAGTTGTCCTATTAGTGGAGGCCTTGTAAAGAGAAAGCCATGGGGAGTAGCTAGAAGCAGGCAGTCAGTGGGAACTAAAAGAGAAAGGAGAGAACATTGCCATGTATTAGGAAAGCCAAGGAACCCAGGGATTGCTGGCCAGCCAGAATGCTACTGACCTCTGAAAGCATGAACCAATAAAGTCATCTCATTGAGGGAACCCATTGTGTGGCATTTGTTTTAGCACCTGTAAGCTAAGACAATTTACACTTTGGCTTGTTTGTGAGGAGATGGCAATCCAAAGGAGGTCAAGGATGTGTACTGAGTGGATTTGAGAAATACAGCTTGGTAGAAACCAGAATCTTGTCCTAATCACTTATGCCCTCTTCTTCAAAGCAGGATAAGTAAATACCCAGAGTTATGGGTCAGTTCCTGGACAGTCAGCTCCTGGGTCAAAGGTCATTTCTGTTCCCAATACTGGTCCTCCACTCAATAGCACATTTTACCCAGTGGGAGTACAGATGAAGATCCACAGAATTCTTCAATGTGAGGAGATGTAAATTGCCAATTATTTTAGGATAATTGAGTGTTCACACAGTGACCATTCCCTCAGAGTTTGGTGCCCAAAGTGTTCAATTTCTTGAGTAACCATACCCTGGGTAGTGGCAAAATAATAACTAACAATGTTAGCGTTCTTTTCATGCAATTATAATAGTATTGGGTTCAGACCACATGCTTTGAATTGAATTGTGTCCCTCAAAAAGACACGTTCAAGTTTTAACCCCTAGTCCTATGGATAGGGAGTTATTTGTGAATAGGATCTTTGAAGATATTATTGGTTAAGATGAGTCCAAGCTGAATTAAGGCAAATCCTAATCCAAAGTGACTAGCATCCTTAAAAGTAGAGGAAATTTGGACACAGTTGGACAGAGACAGACAGCGTGAGAGATGGTCATGTGATGGGGTGGAAATTGAATTATGCAACAAGCCAAGGAATGTCATGGATTTCTGGCTACCTGCTAGAAACCAGGGAAGAAGCATGGAATAGATTCTCCCTTTTAGGAGGAAGCTAAACCCTTGACTTTAGACTTCTAGCCTCCAGAATGGTGATGAAATAAATTTCTGCTGTGTCAATTTGTTACAGCATACCTGACAAACTAAGAAACAACAGATATTCTTTTCCATCTCCTAATTCAAACACAGATTCCAAAGATGGTAGTGGAAATATCCCCTAAGTGTGTTTGTGCTCACATGGAGGGTAAAGAATGGTGATAGGGAAAGTCTTTGATGTTCCCTATACATCAACATACACCAACAACACATTGCTAGGGTATCTTTAGAAAGTGGCCTTACAATAAAGCCTAAAATGAGGTAATTCCACAGCAAGGTGGCTTGCTACCTCCCACAAGCAGCTGATCTCTCTGGATGTCATGCTATGCTGTGATGCTGTCACACCAGGATGACAGTTTTATAGCAGGATTCCTTACCACCAATAGTAATCAGAGAAACCAAGCCCAGACACTCCTATCTATGGAGAGGGCCCTTCAGAGACACCCCACACCCATGCCTATCTTGTATTACGTTGTTGCACAGTTATATATTTAAAAGCAAAAATTTATTGCTGTAAAATTCCCATCCAGGAGCAAGATGGTGGAGTGAGAAGCTTCAAGCTCTGTCTCCCCACAGAAGATGTGAACAACCAGCAAGAGCTGGTAGGAACATCTTTCTCAAAGCTCCAGAAAATAGTTTATGGATTGAAGTAACAGGGCGAGCAACAAATCAATAAAAAGGCATCTTAAAGTCAGCATGATCTCCTGGCCCCCTTGTTGGCCCCTTCTTCACCCTTTCACCAGCTCTGTGTGGAGCTGGACCATACTATCAGCATGGGTCTTGGTCCTAGTTCTGGAGGGAGAAGAATAACTCTCCTGAGCATACAGGGCACTTGTATGTTTGCCACAGTCTGTCTAGCGGCAGCCTGGAGGGATTTTAAACCAGGATACTTGTCACAGATTTGCCATTCCAGAACTTGCCCTGTGCATAAGAGGCAGCGCACAGAGCTCTCCTGCATAACACAGTAGGAGAGCAGTCAAATCACTGCTGCCTGGGGCAAGGGACTGCTGCTGTGGGACACACAGTACAGTGCCTGAGATTATGTAGAAACTGTTTTCTAAGGAAGAGGGGACATTTATAACTGTGTAAACAGGGGAATTCCCGTGGCCACATGCACATGCCTGAGACAAGACTCATGCTCAAAGGATCAGAGAGGTCCTATACTTTAGCATTGAGCTATTCTGAAAACACATTGTATAGCTTAGCTCTAAAGAGAGCACTTGCAGAGGTCAGTCTACAAAGACTGTGTAAGTTATTTTCTTTTATTTCCATCTTTTTATTGTTGTTTTCTCCTGTTATTCAAGGAAAGCTCTGTCAAAACACCAGCTGGATATAAGCTTAGGGAATGGATGCTTCAGAGTCAAAATTCCAGTGATAACACATTTAACTATTAAAATGTCCAGGTTTCAACAAAAAGTTACATGCATACAAACAGGCATGAAACAAAGATCCAGGAGAGGTGTAGATTAAAACATTACAAAACGTCAATGGGAAGGACCAACCCAGGACATTCTAGACAAAGACTTAATAAGAAATGGTTATAAGTATGCTCAGAGAACTAAAGGAAAACATGGACAAAGAATGAAAGGAAATCAGGAAACAATAGATAAAAGCAAAGAGGATATCAATAGAGAGATGGAAATAATGAAAACCAAACGGAGCTAAAGGCCACAGTAACAGAAGTTTTAAATTTCCTAAAGTGGTTCAACAGCAAATTAGAGCCTGTAGAAGAAAGATCATCATATGTGTATAGCACATTTTGTTGATCCACTTGTCTGTTGATTGGCATTTGGTTTGTTTCCATCTTTTGGCTATTGTGAATAATGCTGCTATGAACATCGGTGTGCAAATGTCTATTTGTATCATTGCTTTCAGCTCTTCTGGGTATATACCAAGTACTGCTATTGCTGGGTCACAGGGCTACTTGATATTTAGGTTCTTAAGGAACTGCCAAACAGTCTTCTGTAGTGGTTACGCCATTATCCATTCCCACCAGCAGGGCTTACGTGTTCTAGTTTCTATGCAAACTCTCCAACATTTAGTTTCCACTTTTGTTAATAGTGGCTATTCTTATAGATGTGAGGTGGTATCTCATTGTATGCTTGATCTGCATTTCCCTTATAGCCAGTGAAAATGAGCACCTCTTCATGTGCTTTTGAGCCACCTGTATTTGCTCATCAGAAAAATGCCTATTCATATCTTTAGTCCATTTTATAATTGGGTTGTTTGTTCTTTTGTTGTTGAGTTGTATGATTTCTTTGTACATACAGGAAGTAAAACCTTAGTCCAATATGTGATTTCCAAATATTTTCTCCCATTGAGTTGGCTGCCTCTTCACCTTTTTGACAAAGTCTGCAGAGCATTTGATTTTGAGGAGTTCCCATTTATCTATTTATTCTTTTGCTGTTTGTGTAAAGTTTAGGAAACTACCTCCTATTACCAGGTCTTCTTTTTTTTTTTTTTTTGCATGGGCAGGCACGGGGAATTGAAACCAATTCTCCAGCATGGCAGGTGGGAATATTACTAGGTCTTGAAGATGTTTCCCTACATTTTCTTCTAGAACCTTTGTGGAACTTGTTCTTATATTTAAGGGTTTGATCCACTTTGAGTTAGTTTTTGTTTAAGGTGTAAGATAGAGGTTCTCTTTCATTCTTTTGGCTATTGATATCCAGTTCTTCCATGCCCAATTATTGAAAAGACTATTTTATCCCAGTTCAGAGGATTTAGGGGTCTTATCAAAAATCAGTTGACCATAGATTTGGTGGTATATTTCCGCACACTTGATTCAATTCCATTGCTCAGTGATTCTAACTTTGTGCCAGTACCATGCTGTTTTGACCACTGTGGCTTTATAATAGTTTTAAAGTCAGGGAGTGTTGATCCTTCCTCTTCATTCTTGCTTTTTAGGATGCTTTTAGCTATTCAGGGTTTCTTTCCCTTCCAGATGAATTTGGTAGTTAGCTTTTCCAAGTCTTGAAAGTAGGCTGTTGGAATTTTGATTGGTACTGTGTTGAATCTGTAGATCAATTTGGGGGAGAATTGACATCTTAACTATATTTAGTCTTCTTATCCATGAGCAGGGAATGTCTTTCCACCTATTTAGCGCTCCTTTGATTTCTTTTAGAAATGTTATGTAGTTTCTGTGTACAAGTCCTTTACATCTCTAGTTAAGTTCATTCCTAAGTATTTGACTTTTTAGTTGCTATTTAAAAATTTTTTTTAAACATAACACACAAACATGAACATTCTTATCATATGATCATTCCATTTTTGGTATATAATCGATAACTCACAATATCATCACATAGTTGTATTTTCATCACCATGATTATTTCGTAGAACATTTGCATCAATTCAAAAAAAGGAATATAAGAGAAAATAAAAAAACTCATATATATCATACTCCTTAACCCTCCCTCTGTTTGACTGCTAGTATTTCCATCTACCCAATGTATTTTAACCTTTGTTTCCCCCATTTTTTCTATACCCCTTACCACTCCCTTTCATTGATCACTAGTATTTCAATGTACTAAATTTATTTTAACATTTGTTCCTTCTATTATTTACTTATTTTTAATCCATATGTTTAACTCATCTTTCCAGACTGTATATAAAAGGAGCATCAGACACAAGGTTTTCACAGTCTCACAGTCACATTGCAAAAGCTATACCATTGTACAACCATCTTCAAGAAACATGGCCACTGGAACACAGCTCTACATTTCCAGGCAGTTTGCTCCAGCCTCTCCAATATATCTTAACTAAAAAGGTGATATCTATATAATGCATAAGAATAACCTCCAGAATAACCACTTAACTCTGTTTGAAATCTCTCAGCCATTGACACTTTATTTTGTCTCATTTCTCTCTTCCCCCTTTTGGTCTAGAAATTTTCTCAATCCCTTGATGCTGAGTCCCAGCTCATTCTAGGATTTCTGTCCCATGTTGCCAGGAAGGTTTACATCCCTGGGAGTCATGTCTGATGTAGAGAGGGGGAGGGCAGTGAGTTTGCTTGTCATGTTGGCTGAGAGAGAGAGGCCACATGTGGGCAACAAAAGAGATTCTCTGGGGGTGACTCTTAGGCCTAATTTTAAGCAGGCTTAGCCTATCCTTTGCAGGTATAAATTTCATATGAACAAACCCCAAGATTGAGGGCTTGGTGTATTGCTTTGGTTGTCCCCACTGTTTGTGAGAATATCAGGAATTCTCCACATGGGGAAGTTGAGTTTTTCCCCTTTCTCATCATTTCCCCAAGGGAACTTTGCAAATACTTTTTTATTCACTGTTCAAATCACTCTGGGATTTATTAGGACATCACTCTGGACAAACCTACAAGATCTCATGCATTACTCAAGGTTCCATGTACTTATGGCTTCAATTAAACTGTCCACATAAGTTATATTAAGAAATGCACTTGTCAAATTATAAATTTTGTACCAAATAAACATTTTTCTTGATTTAATCTTATACATAAGTTAATGTTTTAAAATATGAATTATCATCTATTTCAACACCCTTCATACTGACATTCCTTTGTTCTTCCTCATGCAAAAACATTTTTTAATTTGTATATTTAGTCACTATCATTATACACTCTAGGCATTCCTAGATTATGCCATCTCAGTCTTTATTGTCTATCTTTCCTTTTGATTTCACTTGTGCCCCCAGCCCTCCTCCCTCTATCATTCTTACACTCAGCTTCATTCAGTGTACTAACATTATTGTATTATAGTTAGGTAGTATTGTGTTATCCATTTATGAATTATTACAATCAGTCCTGTTGCACAATCTGTATCCCTTCAGCTCCAATTACCCAATATCTACCCTATTTCCATCTCCTGACGGTCTCTCTTCTTGGCTGAAATTCTCCAAGTTCATTCACTAATGTTAGTTCATATCAGTGAGACCATATAGTTTTTGTCCTTTTGTTTCTGGCTAATCTCACCCAGCATAATGTCCTCAAGTTCCATCCATTTTGTTACATACTTCATAATTTTATTCTGTCTTACAGCTGCATAATATTCTATTGTATGTATATACCACAGCTTGTTTAGCCACTCATCTGTTGATAGACATTTGGGCTGTTTCCATGTCTTGGCAATTGTAAATAATGCTGCTATAAACATTGCTGTACAAATGTCCATTTGTGGCCTTGCCTTCATGTCCTCTGAGTAGATACCTAGCCATGGTATTGCCGGATCATATGGCAATTGTATACTTAGCTTCCTGAGGAACCGCCAAACTGCCCTCCACAGCAGTTGAACCATTTTACATTCCCACCAACAGTGGATAAGTGTGCCTCTTTCTCCGCATCCTCTCCAGCACTTGTCATTTTCTGTTTTATTGATAATGGCCATTCTTGTGGGTGTGAGGTGATATCTCATTGTGGTTTTGATTTGCATTTCCCTATTAGCCAGGGAAGTTGAGCATCTTTTCATGTGCCTTTTGACCATTTGTATTTCCTCTTCTGAGAAGTGTCTGTTTATGTCTTTTGCCCATTATGTAATTGGGTTGTCTTTTTGTTGTTGAGTTGAACAATCTCTTTATATATTCTGGATACTAGACCTTTACCTGATATATCTATTCCAGATATTGTCTCCCATTGTGTAGGCTGTCTTTGTACTTTTTGACAAAGTGTTTTTGGCAATTGCAAATAATGCTGCTATAAACATTGCTGCGCAAATGTCCATTTGTGGCCTTGCCTTCATGTCCTCTGAGTAGATACCTAGCCATGGTATTGCCGGATCATATGGCAATTGTATACTTAGCTTCCTGAGGAACTGCCAAACTGCCCTCCACAGCAGTTGAACCATTTTACATTCTTAATGGTTAATTACTTAATGTAAATGCTTAATTTTGAGGAGTTCCCATTTATTTAGGAAACCTCCTCTTATTACAAGATTTATAAGTGATTTCCCTACATTTTCTTCTAAAGGTTTTATGGTCTTAGATCTAATGTTTAGGTCTTTGATCCATTTTGAGTTAATTTTTGTATAGAGTGTGAGATATGGATGCGCTTTCATTCTTTTGCATGTGGATATTCAGTTCTCTAGGCACCGTTTATTGAAGAGGGTGCTCTGTCCCAGGTGAGTTGGCTTGATTTCCTTATCAAAGATCAATTGTTTATAGATGAGAGGGTCTATATCTGAATAATTTATTCAATTCCATTGGTCAGTATATCTATCTTTATGCCAGTACCATGCTGTTTTGACCACTAAAACTTCATAATACACCTTAAAGTCAGGTAGTGTGAGACCTACGACTTCACTTTTCTTTCTCAAGATATTTTTAGCTATTCAGGGCACCCTGCCCTTCCAAATAAATTTGGTTATTGATTTTTCTATTTCTGCAAAGTAAGTTTTTGGGATTTTAATTGGTATTGCATCAAATCTGTAAATCTGTAAATCACTTTAGGTAGAATTAACATCTTAATTATATTTAGTCTTCCAACGCATGAATACGGGATGCCCTTCCATTTATTTAGGTCTTCTGTCATTTCTTTTTGCAATTTCTTATAGTTTTCTTTGTATCTTTAGTTAAATTTATTCTTAAATATTTTATTCTTTTGATTGCAATTGTAAAACAAATTTTTTTCTTGATTCCCCCCTCAGATTGTTCATTACTAGTGTATAGACACTACAGATTTTTAAGTGTTGATCTTGTAACCTGCCACTTTGCTGTACTCACTTATTAGCTCTAGTAGTTTTGCTGTGGATTTTTCAGGATTTCCGGCATATACTATCATATCATCTGGAAACTTCTTCCTTTTCGATTTTGATGCTTTGTATTTATTTTTATTGTCTAATTGCTCTAGCTAGAACTTCCAACACAATGTTTAATAGCAATGGTGTTAGTGGACATCCTTGTCTTGTTTTTGATCTAGCAGAAAGGTTTCAGTTTTTCTCCATTGAGGATTATGTTAGCTGTGGGTTTTTCATATATTCCCTTTATCATGTTGAAGAAGTTCCCTTCTATTCCTATCCTTTAAAGTGTTTTCAACAAGAAGGGATGTTGAATTTTGTCAAATGCTTTTTCTGCATCAATTGAGATGATAATGTGGTTTTTCTGCTTTGATTTGTTGATATGGGGCATTATATTAATTGATTTTCTTATGTTGAACCATCCTTGCATACCTGGAATGCATCCTACTTGGTCATGATGCATAATTCTTTTAATATGTTGCTGGATTTGATTTGTAAGAATTGTGTTGATCTATTTTCATTAGAGAGATTGGTCTGTAATTTTCTTTTCTTGTAATAGCTGTATGGTTTTGGTATGAGGGTGATGTTGGCAGCATAGAATGAGTTAGCTAGCCTTCCCTCCGCCTCAATTGTTTTTGAAGAGTTTGGGCATGATTGGTACTAATTCTTTCTTGAATGTTTGGTAGAATTCACATGTGAAGACATCTGGTCCTGGACTTTTCTTTTTTGGGAGCTTCTTAATGACTAATTCAGTTTCTTTACTTGTGATTGGTTTGTTGAGGTCATCTATTTCTTCTTGAGTCAATGTTGGTTGTTCATGCCTTTCTAGGAAGTTTTCCATTTCATCTACATTGTCTAGTTTATTAGCACAAAGTTGTTCATAGTATCCTCTCATTACCTCCTTTATTTCTGTGGGGTCAGTGGTTATGTCTCCTGTTCCATTTCTGATTTTATTTATTTGCATCCTCTCTCTTCTTCTTTTTGTCAACCTTGCTAAGGGTCCATCCATCTTATTGATTTTGTCATAGAACCAATTTCTGGTTTTGTTGATTTTCTCAATTGTTTTCATGTTCTCAATTTCATTTATTTCTGCTCTAATCTTTGTTATTTC
Source organism: Tamandua tetradactyla (assembly GCF_023851605.1). NCBI lineage: Eukaryota > Metazoa > Chordata > Mammalia > Pilosa > Myrmecophagidae > Tamandua > Tamandua tetradactyla. The sequence goes on along the minus strand of NC_135336.1, from coordinate 84,465,135 downwards.
TTTCCTTTTGCTTGCTTTGAGGTTAGTTTGCTCTTCTTTCTCTAGTTCTTCCAAGTGGACAGTTAATTTCTCCATTTTTGCTCTTTCTTCTTTTTTGAGGTAAACATTTAGGGCAATAAATTTCCCTCTTAGCACTGCCTTTGCTGCATTCCATAAATTTTGATATGTTGTATTTTCATTTTCATTTGCCTTGAGATATTTACTGATTTCTCTCGTAATTTCTTCCTTCCACTGGTTCTATAAGAATGTGTTATTGAGCCTCTATACATTTGTAAATTTTCTGGCCCTCTGCCTATTATTGATTTCCAACTTCATTCCTTTATGACCTGAGAAAGTGTTTTGTATGATTTCAATCTTTTTAAATTTATTGAGAATTGCTATGTGACTGAGCATATGGTCTATCCTTGAGAATGATCCATGAGCATTTGACAAAAAGGTGTATCCTGCTGTTGTGGGGTGCAATGTTCTATAGATGTCTGTTAAGTTTAGCTCATTTTTTATATTATTCAAATTCTCTGGATCTTTATTGATCCTGTCTAGATGTTCTGTACATTGATGAGAGGGGGGAATTGAAGTTTCCAATTATTATGGTAGATGTGTCTATTTCTGCTTTCAGTGTTTGTCTCATGTATTTTGGAGCACTCTGGCTCAGTGCATAAATATTATGATTGTTATGTCTTCTTGTTGAATTTTCCTTTTATTAATACATAGTGTCCTTTTTTGCCTCTTTTAGTTGTTTTACATTTGAAGTCTAATTTGTTGAATATTATTATAGCTACACCTGCTCTTTTCTGATTGTTGTTTGCATGAAATATCTTTTCCCAACCTTTTCCTTTCAACTTATGTTCACCCTTGGGTCTAAGATGTGTCTCCCCCAGATAGCATTTAGATGTGTCCTGTTTTTTAATCCTTTCTGCCAGTCTACGTCTTTTGATTGGGGAGTTTAATCCATTAACATTTAGTGTTATTACTATAAGGGCAGAACTTTCTTCTACCATTTTGCCTTTTGGATTTTATATGTCATATCTATTTTTTCTTCTTTTTACCTTTACTGATCGTCTTCATTTTTATGCTCTTCTTCACATCTCTCTCTCCTGTCTTTTCCTATCTGTCTCTAGCACTCCCTTTAGTATTTCTTGCAGAGCTGGTCCCTTCACAAATTCTCTCAGTGATTTTATGTCTGTAAATGTTTTAATTTCCTCCTCATTTTTTGTAGGACAATTTTGCTGGATATAGAATTCTTGGTTGGCAGTTTTTCTCTTTCAGTGTCTTAAATATATCATCCCACTATCTTCTCACCTCCATGGTTTCTGCTGAGAAATCTATGTATAGTCTTGTTGGGCTTCCATTGTATGTGATGGATTGTTTTTCTCTTACTGCTTTCAAGATTATCTCTTTCTCTTTCATATCTGACATTCTGATTAGTAAGTGTCTTGGAGTACGTCTATTTGGATCTATTCTGTTTGGGGTATGCCGCACTTCTTGAATCTGTAATTTTAAGTCTTTCATAAGAGTTAGGAAATTTTCAGTGATAATTTTCTCCATTAGTTTTTTCTCCTCTTTTTCTGTTCACTTCTTCTGGGACACCTACAACATGTATATTCATGCACTTCATCTTGTCATTCAATTCCCTTTGAGTCTGCTCATATTTTCCCAATATATTTTTTTGCTTGTCAGATTTCAGATGTCCCATACTCCAGTTCACTAATCCTATCTTCTGCCTCTTGAAATCTAACATTGTAGGTTTCCATTGTTTTTTTTTTAATCTCTTCTACTGTGCCTTTCATTCCCTTAAGTTCTGTGATTTGTTTTTTCAGACTTTTGATTTCTTCTTTTTGTTCATTCCTTGCCTTCTTTATATCCTCCCTCAATTCATTGATTTGATTTTTGATGAGGTTTTCCATGTCTGTACAAGCATTCTGAATTAATCATTTCAATTCCTGTACCTCATTTGAATTGTTTGTTTGTTCCTTTGACTGGGCCATATCTTCAATTTTTGTAGTATGATTCATTAATTTTTGCTGGCGTCTAGGCATTTAATTTCCTTAATTAGTTTACTCTGGAGATTGTTTTCACTTTTTTACCTAGGATTTTCTTGGTACATAACTTTGTTGTCTATCTGTTCTTTGACATTCAGTTCAGCTTATTCTATATCTCTAGCTTAGGTTTTGTTTAACAGATCAGTTTTTCAGTTCTTGTTTCTTGCCTTCCTGTACAGTTACTTTTTTTGTTTTCTCCTTAGGAGGGTCTACTTAGGTATTATAGACCCCAGTAAGATTTTCCCAGACCAAAGTGCCTTCCTCTCAGAAGGAAAGAGTTACCTGTGTCAGTTTTCCCTGAGGATGAAATCCAGCAGGTTGAAAGGCTTTCCTGTGAAACCTCTGGACTCTGTGTTTTTCCTATCCCACCCTGTTTGTGGTACTTTTCTGTTTGTGGGTTCCGCTGGCATAAGGTGCTGTAGTACCTTTAAATTCAGCAGACTCTCTCTGCTGGGGGCATGGTTGAGACAGAAGAGAGGCTGTAGGCTGGCTTTAATCACTTCAGTCTTCCAGAATCTGGGTTCTGAATTCCTTGAGGGGGGAGATTCCACCTGAGCTGGGCCCCAGCCCTCTCCTGGGGAAGGCACAGCCTCCACAGAAACTCTCAAACAATTCTTAATTCTGCCCATGCATGGGCAGCTGTATCCAAAGAGCAGTCAAGCCATAGAAACATAGCCACAAAAAGCAAAGCAAAGAAAAATTCTTTTCAGAGAAGGACCCCCATTTTCAGGTTTGCCAATCAAGAGCTTTAGCTGATACATTTCTCTGTGTATCTATGTACCCCCTCCTTTCCTTAAGGGCCCAGAACCTTTCAAGTATTTTGTGTTGCCAAATCCAAAAATCCCCTGGTTTTGTTTTGTTTTTTCTTTTTCCATTAGCCCTGCCTTCCTCTGCACTGGGGCAAAAACTGGCAACCTCAGTTTTTACTCGAAGTTCAGTTGAGCTGGGAGCCTATTTTTAGTAATCAGAATTTGTTAATTAATTCCACAATTGGAGCTTGGTTGTGCTCAGCCCCTGATGCTAGTAAAGTCTCTTTTCTTTCCCCTCTGGGAAGCAGCCTGTGGGGGAGGGGTGCCAGCTGGGGGACTCATGGTTCTGGGTGTGATTGCAGCTGGTCCAACTTGTCCAGACTGGGGTATGCTGTGTGTGTCTGGTCACTGACATGGCTCTAGCAGTTGTTCTGTACTGTTCCTGGTTATTTACTAGCTGCTCCAGATGGCTAACTATTTTCACACCTCACTAAGCTGCCATCTTGGCCTAGTTGCTCTTTTGAATGGAATTTTTACCTTAACTGACTCCTCAGCTAACTTGTTGCTTGTGTATAAGAATGTTACTGATTTTTGCACATTAATTTTTTATCCCACCACCTTGATGAATTTGTTTATTAGCTTAAGTAAGTTTGCTGTAAGTTTCTCAGGATCTTCCAAGTTTAGTATCATATCATCTGCAAATAATGAAAGTTTTACTTCTTCCTTTCCAATGTGGATGCCTTTTATTTCTTTGTCCTGCCTGATTGCTCTAACTAGAACTTCTAGCACAATGTTGAACAACAGTGGTGACAGTGGGCATGCTTGTCTTATACCTGATCTTAGGGGGAAAGCTTTCAGTCTCTCTCCATTGAGTACAATTCTGGCTATCAGTTTTTCATATATTCCCTTTATCATATTGAAGTAGTTACCTTTGATTCCTATCTTTTGGAGTGTTTTAATCTGAAAAGGATGCTGAATTTTGTTGAATGCTTTTTCAGTATCAATTGAGATAGTCATCTGATGTTTCCCTTTTGGTTTGTTAATGTGCTGCATTACATTAATTGATTTTCTTGTGTTGAACCATCCTTGCATTCTTGGTATAAATCCCACTTGGTTATGGTGTATAATTCTTTTAATGTGCTGTTGGATTTGATTTGCTAATATTTTATTGAGAAACTTTGCATCTATTTTCAGTAGGGAGGTTGGCCTGTAATTTTCCTTTCTTATAGCATCTTTACCTGGTTTTGGTATTAAAATGGTATTAGCTTCATAAAATGTGTTAGGTAGAGTTTCTTTTTCCTCAATTTTTGGGAAAAGTTTGAGCAGAATTGGTTTTAATTCTTTCTGGAATATTTGATAAAATTCTCCTGCAAAGCCATCTTGCTCTGAGTTTTCTTCTTTGAAGGAAGATTTTTGATGACTGATTGAATCTTTTTACTTGTGATTGGTTTGTTGAAATCTTCTATTTCTTCCTGAGTCAGTGTGGCTTGTTTGTGTGTCTCCAGGAATTTGTCCATTTCATCTAAGTAGTCTAGTTTGTTGGCATATAGTTGTTCATAGTATCCTGTTGTGATTTCTTTTATTTATTCAGGGTCTGTGGCAATGCACCTCTTCTCATTTCTGATTTTGTTTATTTTTATCTCTCTCTTTTTTCTTTGTCAGTCTTGTTAGTGGCCCATCAATTTTATTGATTTTCTCAAACAACCAACTTTTCGTTTTATTTTGACACTTTCTATTGTTCTCCCATTCATTTATCTCTGTTTTAATCTTTATTATTTCTCTTCTATTTGCTTTGGGGTTTGCTTGCTGTTCTTTTTCAAGTCCCTCCAGGTGTGCTGTTATGTCCTTGACTTTTGCTCTTTCTTGTTTTTTAATCTAGGCATTTAGCGCAATGAATTTCCCTCTCAGCACAGCCTTTGCCACATCCCATAATTCTGATAAGTTGTATTTTTATTTTTCTTGATCTCCAGATAGCTACTGATTTCTCTAGAAATTTTTTCTTTGATCCACTGGTTGTTTAAGAGTGTGTTATTTAATCTCCATATACCTGTGAATGTTCTCATTCTTTGGTTGTTATTGAGATCCAGCTTCATCTCATTGTGATCAGAGAAAGTGCTTTGAATAATTTCAATGTTTTTGCATTTGTAGAGACCTGTTTTGTGCCCCAGCATATGATTTATCCTGGAGAATATTCCATGAGCACTAGAGAAGAGTGCATAACCCTGTGTTTTGGAGTTCAATGACCTATATATGTCTTTTAGGTCTAATTCATTTATCAAGTTATTATCTTCTATATTTCCTTGCTGATCTTATGTTTGGTTGTTCTATCTATAGAGGAGAATGGTGTATTGAATTCTCCTACTATTATTGTTGAAACATCTATCACTCTGTTTGGTTTTGCCAATGTCTATCTCATGTTATTTGGAGTTCCATGTATGGGAGCATAAACATTTATGATTGTTATATATTCTTGGCGAATTGACCCTTTAATTAGTATATAGTGTCCTTCTTTGTCTCTTATGGTGTCTTTACATTTAAAGTCTTTTTTGTCTTATATTAATATAGCTACTTCTCTTTTCTTTTGGTTACAAGTTGCATCAAAAATCTTTTCCCATCCTTTTATTTTCAATCTATTTGTATCCTTGTGTCTAAGATGAGTCTCTTGTAAGCAGCCTGTAGCTAGATTATATCTTAATCCATTCTGCCAATCCATATCTTTTAATTGATAAGTTTAGTCCATTAACATTCAAAGTTATTACTGAAAATGCATTTCTTGATTCCACCATCTTATCTTTTTAATTTTATTTGTCAGATCTATATATATTCTTTTCCCTCTTTCTTTTATATTCTTTAAATTACCTTTAGTGGTACTCTCCAATTCTGTGCTCTCCTCCAGACCTCATTCTCCTTTCTTTTTTTCTTTTTCAGCTGGCAGAACTTCTTTTAGTATTTCTTGTAGGGCCAGTCTCTTGTTGCCAAATTCTTTCAGGACTTCCTTGTGAAAACTTTAATCTCTCTCTCAATTTTGAAAGGGTGATTTGGCTGGGTACAGAATTCTTGGCTGGAAATCTTTCTCTTTCAGGATCTTGAATACATCATACCACTGGCTTCTCACCTCCAGGATGCTAGTAGTAGTCTGAACTCAGTCTTATCTGATTTCCCTTGAATGTAGTAGATTGTTTTTCTCTTGCCACTCTTAGGATTTTCTGCTTCTCTTTAACATTTGACAAACTGACTAGTATGTGCCTTGTGGAAGACCTATTTGGATTTATTCTGTTTGGAATTCAATGGGCTTCTTTGACTTGTATATTTATGTCCTTTATGAGGGTTGGGAAGTTTTCCCCATTATATCCTCAATTACTCTTCCTAGACTTTAACTCCCCTCTTCTCCTTCTGGGACACCAATTATTCTTACATTTGTGCACTTTGTTTTGTCTATCATTTCCCTGTTCCCATTCAATTTTTCCATCTTTTTTTCCATTTGCTGTTTTGAGTCTTTGAAGTCGATTACCTTGTCCGCTATGTCACTTATTCTTTCTTCTGTCTCTTCAAATATGGTGTTGTTTCATCTAGCATGTTTTTATTTGGTCAACAGAATCTTTAATCTCTGTGATATCTGCTAGCTCTATTTATTCCTTCAAATTCCTCTTTATGCTCTTCTATTGTCTTCTTGATCTCCTTTATGTCATTTGCTATCCCACTTATTTTATTATGCAGAGTTGTATGAACATCTTTGATTAGTTGTTCCAATGTCTGTGTCTCTTCTGATGTTTTAATTTGGTCATTAGGCAGGGCTATATCTGTCTGCATTGTGATATGCTTAATGATCTTCTGCTGTCTTCGTGGCATGTAAATATCTTGATTGATATATTTTGCCAGTTGGTTTTTTTTCAGTAGTCTAAGGTCTTGTGTTTGTGGGATGGTTGTACAGCAGGCAGCAGGGCATGGGGTGGGGCACTCAGTGCAATGATTTGTTTCAGGGCAGGTATTCAAGCTGGATCTTAATCCACTTACTAGAGTCCTTAAAAGGGAAACATTTTGGAGCAAGCTCAAACAGAAATGCTTGGAGATAAAGAGAGAAATTCCCTGGGAGATTCTAAGCAAGGACAGTCAATACAGAAAAAAATCCAGAACCTGGAGGGAGCCAAGGAAAGCTAAGAGATTAAATCCAGAGTTTACCCTTGAGAAGCTAAGATAGGACCCACAGATGCTTAGAGAGACAAAGTCATTGAAATCACATCTGAAAACAATGGAACCTGGAGAGAAGGAGAGCAGGCATCATCACATGCTTTCCCATGTGACAGAAGCCCCAGACATGATTCACCTTTCTTGAGTGAAGGTATCCTCTTGTTGGTGACTTAATTTGGACATTTCATGGCCTTAGAACTGTAAATTCATAACAAATTCATTTATAAATTCCCTTTGTAAAAACCAATCCATTTCTGGTATATCTCATTCCAGCAGCATTAGCAAACCAAAACACCATGAAATTGCTTGGTTTAAACAATTGGAATTTATTTGATCACAATATTGAGACTAGGAAAAGTCCAGAATTGAGGCATCAGCAGGGTGATGATTTCTCTCTGAAGACTGTTGTGTTCTGGGGCTGGCTGTTGGCAATCAATGAGTCCTTGGCTTTTCCATCAGATGGTAATGCACATGGAAGCATCTTACCTTTTCTCTTCTGGGTTCTGTTGACATCCAGCTTCTGGCTTCTCCTTGTGACTTTTCCCCTCTGTTACTGGATTTTTCCTGCTTGTAAAGGACTCCAGTAATCCAAATTAATACTCTACCTCATTCAGTTAGGCCTCACCTTGATCATCTTCAAACAGTCTTATTTGCAATGGGTTTACATCCATGGAATGGATTAAGATTAAGGACATGTTTATTTCCTTAGCATAATGGAAAGTGATAAGGGGATTGCAACCTACTACTGACTGTGAACTTTATATGGATAATAAATTTATTGAAATTGATAACTGCAATTAAAGTGGTTACATAAGTACACATCCATGATTTTAGGAAATGTAGGTGTTCTTATGAAATTAGTCATTTAAGGAACATGATATATACAATCCACACTCAAGTATTCAGAAAATGGATTGATAAATAGACAGTCATACTTATAGATAGACAGATAGATAAATAGTTAGATATACAGATGGGTTGTTAGCTAGATGGACAGATAGGATGATATGAAAATGTTGCAAAATGTTTGAATTGGTGGCTATGGATATCTGGGAGAATAAGAGTATGTTGGGCTTCTATGTATGGGGTTTGCATTATTTTTATAACTGTTTCAAAGTTTTAAAAAAAGCCATCTAACATTGTGTGTATATACACATCTATTTTTAAAAATAAATCAAATGCTATATTGTTAATAAATAAAAGGAACTTAAATATCATAGAAAGGGTAGGGCTAATATCTCAAAAGCGCCCTTAGATTGTCTGTTTTCTATGTAAGAAAAATAAAGATTTTCTGGTCTTTTGTTTATTCTACTCAGCAAAAGTTTCATTTGATCTCATCTTGTGAATTCTTTCACTCCTCAACCATCTTTTAACTTTGTGCTTTCTTTGGTTTCATTTTGTTTTGCATGGCCACATTGCACCATCCCACATGTCTAGCTTTTAAGAACAATTTATTGAGGAGACTCCCCTAACCAGCTAATCTCTTTTGTTGATTGTAGATGCAATCAGTTGTAGATATATTCAACTGACTATAAATACAAATCAACCCATGAAATATTCTTACAATAATAAGGCCAGCACTTGCTTGACCAAACAACTGGGCACCAGAAGCTAGCCAAGTTCACACATGAACTTAATTATCATAAAGAACAATATCAAAAAGTTGTCAGAGAAGACTGGTCCTGATAACAAAGAATAAATATAGTCTTAGCTATTTCATTAATAAAAGTGAAAATGCAGTATTTTAAAATAAAAAGAGCAAAAATAAGTAATAAAAATTAATAACTTTAGTAGTTCTAAAAATAAGCAGACCTTACTGTTTAATTTAAAACAAACTAGGAGCATAGTAAGAGATAGCATAAAAGTACAAAGTTAGAGTGGACCACAGTGGCTTAGCAGGCAAAGTTCTTGCCTGCCATGCCAGAGACCTGGGTTTGAGTCCCAGTTTTTGCCCATGCCAAAAAAAAAAAAAAAAAAAGAAGCTAGAAATGAGGACTTAAGAAATCAATAGGAGCAAGACAAAATAATCCAGAAACAAAAAAACAACAGTGGTATGGTCACCTTTAGAAAATGCTCATAAGGAAACAGGGGCCTAGATTGTAAGCTTTTAGAGCAGACACATTTGAGTTGGAATTGGTGACTATTATTTCTGGATTTTGAGAGGCTGTTTTATATATATAACCTGATATTTAGAGATAGGAAGCCAAACAGATTGGGTTAAAGTAATTCAGTAAGTAAGAAAGACAGTATCTATATTTTAGAACTACACATACTCTTGGAGACCAATGAAAGAAAGGCTTATTTGATCTGGAACTGAAATCTTCTGTAGTGCATAATCTAATTCAACCTATCTGTATAGCTCATTTGAACAACTGAAACACAGGAAGCACAGAATAAGAAAGAGGTCCTTTAATCCTATATAGATGATTATAATGCCTGGAAACATCTTAATTTACTCTAATATAATAGAGTATATTAATCAGATAATCAAAAAGTGTTGGCAAAGTCCTCCGAGGGAGGGGAGAAAAACTGTGGAACTATTAAACCTTACCATAGGGTATACCCTGATACTGTGTCAAACTTTAGGGATACCCAATCAATAGGCCATGCCCTCTATCTTTAAGCTTACTCTTGTGAAGTGTGGGTAGTAAAGCTTGGACTGCCTGCAGGCATGCCTAAGAGTACTTCTGGAGGACCTTTATTGTTGCTCAGATGTGGCCTCAGTCTCTCTAAACCCAACTCTGCAAGTGAAATCATTACCCTCACCACTACATGGGACATGACATCCAGGAGTGAAGGTCTCTCTGGCAACATGGGAGATGACTCCCAGGGATGAATCCGGACCTGACACCATGGGATCAATGGTTCCATCCTGACCAAAAGGGGGAAAAGAAGTGTGATTAATAGAGTGTCAGCGGCAGAGAGTTCAAGTGCAGTCCAGGGGCTGCTCTGGAGGTTGCTCTTGCAGAAGTTACGGGCGGACCTTGCTACCTATCATAAAGCCTGCCAACCCCCAACCAGGACCATTCCAGCCAATCCTAAAGAACAACTAGGGTAATACATAAGATTCCACAGGGATTCCAGGGACTAGACTAACTTTCCAGAAATCTACAGATGGGTCCCTGGTCTAGATAAGTCCTGAGGCCTGGCTCAGCCTCTCCAGAACATCAGATAGTTCCATCTCCCTACCCTATATTAGTGACAGACCCTTCCAATATCAAAAATTGAGAATTGCCACAGCCCAAACAACCCCAATGAGACATATGGAAAGATCAAATGTGATGGTGGAATTATACATAGAAGATAGGACTTAACAAATGAATATGAATGATGAATCATTAAATTGATCTCTTTTATTCTCCAGTATTTTAGAGAAGCTAGAAGTAAAAACCTAAAATTGTGAAATTGTAACCCATTTCAAAGTCTCAAATATGTTCTACAACTAATTGTGGTGCTGTGTTTTGAAATTTATTGCTTTTTTTGATATATGTTACTATTCATAAAAAAAGAAGGAAAAAAAAGTCGATTGTGATGATAAAAAGTATTTAAGCCCACTAGCCTCCTATATTCTGGAGCAGCTAGTAGGAAAAATCTGAGAAACTTCACCTTCATCAGAATTTCCAACTTGCACAGGGTTCAGACTTCCCAATCCCCACAGTAACGTGGTCCACTTCCTATAATAAATCTCTTTATAATATCTGCCATTGATCCTGTTTCTCTGGAGAACCATAATACACCTTCCCAAAGATGAGATTCTAAATTCAAGAAAATAAAATGACCAGGGTTTCTTTGAAACCCAATTCCTTCTTGGTGCTTTTCAGATGTTTCTAGGGACATTAACAGTTTAGTTCTCCATTGAATAAAAAGAATGATGCTAAAAATATTTCAATATATTTGTTATGCTCCACATTTTCACATTAGATCGGCAGTAGTATAAGAGCCATTTTACATTTTGGAGACAAACGTTGGAAAAGAAGCGAATTTTGAAAAAGCACGAAGTATTGTATCAGTTTCCTATGGCTGTTGTAACTAACATAAATTTGGTGTCTAAAAAACATCCGAAATGTAATCTCTTGCAGTTCTGGAGGCTGGAAGTTCAAAACAAGTTTCACTTAGCTAAAATCAAAGTTTTGGTCTCCCTCTGGAGGCTCTAGGGGAGAATCCATTCCTTGCCTCTTCCAGCTTCTGGAAACTGTGGATGTGTGGACATTTTTTTGTCTTATTGCTGTATCATTCCGATTTTTTTCTCTAGGATCACATTGCTCCCTTTTCTCCATGTTCTTTCCCTGCTGCTCTCTTACAAGGACCCTTGTCATTAGATTTAGGTTCCACCTAGATAATCCAGAATGATCTCCTTATTTTAAGATTTGTGACTTAATCACACCTGCAATACCTGTACCATATACAGTAACATTCACAGGTTCCACGGATTTGGAGGTTGATGTGGACATAACTTTGGGAGCCAAAATTAACCTACCACAAGTATTATTAGTAGACATATGTTTCAGTCATTGCATACTTTTTTATGCTGAGTAGAAACAGATTCGTACTAACGTGTATGAACTGATATAAAAGAAACCTGCTTATGAAAAGATTTATATCCTTGTCCATTTGTGATGTTGTATTTTAGGGGTCAAATTGTAATGATTTGTCATTAATTTTACTGTCCACAATAGATCTCTACTACATAATTTTATATTATGATCATTGTACCACCTAAGCTCCTTAAGAAATAACGTATGTCCATATACATGTGTATTATCTTCAGTAGAGGACTTCACTCTGCATATTTCACTTACTGAAATCAATTAGCCAACCCATTGGTGGTGTCATCAACAGGTGGTTTCTATACTCCAAGTCTGCCATAAGCTATATGTTAATGATTACGTCTTCTGGAAGAAACATCCAAGAAACATTTAGAGCCACAGAGAAAAGGGATGGGCTACAGCCTTGAGTCTCAGGTTTTCCAGAAATATTTCAGTCCATAGCAAACATCTTACTGATAGTAAACAGACTGCTAACTCAAGATCAATAGTAAGCAGGTCACTCCCAGAAGTAGACTACAGGCCCAAAACCATTAGAAAAATTATTATTAGCATGAGATGAATGAACCTGATGAAAAAGATCTGCCTACTTTTTTTTTTATTATTAAAGGCATTATAGGTTTACAAATCAAACATGTGTAGAATACAGGATTCCTGTGTACCAGATCACCACCACCACCTTGCATTGGTGTGGAACATTTGTTACAATTGACACTTTTATAATTGTACTATTAATTAAAGTCTATGGTTTAACTTAGGGTTCACTGTGTAGTGTTCTGTTATCACTTATACAATCTAATATTTCCCCCTTTAATAACATGCAGATATATATTTCAGTGCTGTTAATTGTGTTCACAGTGTTGTCTGTCTATTTTTAAAGGTTTGGCCACTTTTCTTGGTAATCTGCATTTCTGACATTCTTAAATATTAGAGTTCTTTGTTCTCTTCTTTTGGTTTGATCTCGAATCATTTAATGAATCATTCTTGCGTATTTAGATGTTGTCTTTACCACATAGTTGAAAATTGTACTGAGAAATTACCCAAGTTGAGATATAATACAGGAAAATTCAAGACATTCTACTCCTTTAGGTCAAGCTGTGAAAACAAGATCCAACCTTGTACACAGAAAAGTCTATAGAGCACTTTGTGCTTCTGGTAGGATAAACTGTATGCAAACACTAATATAGTCTTGCAGAATCAAATGTATCTACTGGGCAAGTGTCCAAAGAAGGACAAAGGAATCAAGGACAGGTTGCTTAATCTTAATGCAGAAATCTGTTATTTGACAGGCAGGTCTGACTCTAGAAATAGCTACCTACATAATTAAGATGAGCTGTCCGGGCTATAAAATGCCCAGGTATTATGAGGCTAATAAAATCGGTATTGTCTCATCCCAGCAAGAAAAGGCGCATGTGCCTCTTGCTTGCTGCAGCTGATTATTCAGTCAGTATTGTTGCTCATCTCTCTCTGGACTGTATGAGCGTGGTTTCTGACTATAGTGTGTGTGTGTGTGTGTGTGTGTGTGTGTGTGTGTGTGCGCGCGCGCGTTGCTTTCTTCTCCATTCCTGGGTTACTATGTTCTGTAATAAATATTTTGCTTTAATTTGCCAGCATAAGTGCCTTCATTTGCTTTCCTAAAAATTATCTAATAGAACAGTGTCCAAGCATTGCAGGTAAACAGAGTTGATTGTTTCAAGAAGGAGGCTCTATTTGATTTCCATCCAGCAAATAGCTTAATAGTATACACAATACATCTGCTGGATTTGTGTTCATTGGGGATAATTCATGAGCTCAAGGACATTAGCATGTGTGAAGTTTCCGTGTTGCCATTCACATTCAGAGGCAGAATACAGGAACATGATAGGGTGATGTATTAGATTCTGGGAGAGTGACGTAGATCCCTGGGCTGAGATTTTTAAGATCGTGATTAGGAAATACTGGCCCTTCTGATGTAATCATGTGGCCAGAGTCCCAACCTTATGGTTGCAGCTGTGTGTTATAAAAAGCTAGTGGCAGAATTCACCACATTAGACTTCAGAAGTAGGGAAGAATTAGCCTCTTTCCTGGAATATTTGGGGCTGGCTGGACTTGCTGAAGTCCAAGCTTCATGCTTGAGAAGGATATATACCCTTAAGTGGTTGGGTTGTAGCCAGGTTTTTTAGAGCTTTGCATGAGGTCAACTCCTTCCCACTGCAGGTGGACTTTTTTGGTCTTGTTGATATTTATAATCCAAATTTGGAACTACAGAGTATTATTTAATTTTGATATTGCACCTGCGTCTCCTCTCTCTCTCATGCTGAATATCATACCTCCCCACAATATAACATTTCCAATTGTTTGCTTTATCCTATTATAGTTTCTCGTTCTCTCTTCTCTCTCCCTCTCTCTGTCTCTCTCTCTCTCTGCACACACCTACACACATACATACATATATGCCTCTCTCTCTGTAATATAGATATATATATCATCAATATTATTACTAGTTATTTAATTACTGAAAACAGTTTAGTTCTTTTAAAAATTTTTCAGCATTTTTTTTTATCTTTAGAGAATAGCCCACTAGGGATAGGTTGTCGATCACTTTGTATTGAAGTTACTTAACATACTTTCTCCTTGTATATATGTTATACACACATATATCCATTTTCTAATAAATGGTAGTATGCTGTCTACACTTTTCTCCACCCTGTTTTTTTCTTCCTCCCCTCCCCCTCCCCTTCCCTCCTCCTCCTCTCCCTCCCTCCCCTATGCCTGCACGGGCAGGCACTGGGAATCGAACCTGGGTCTCCAGCATGGCAGGTGGGAATATTACTAGGCCTTGAAGATGTTTTCCTACATTTATTTGAGTACCACTTTGGAATATTTTCTTGATATACATTGTCATACAATTACTTACTTGTAATTGACCCATAATTGCAGTTTAGATCTCTTCTTATTTGTTTGATAAAAGATTAAGAAAACATTTATAGGTGGTTAGTCAGCTCTTTTTTATATATGGTTGGTTTTATAGTAGTCTGTTTTTTTTATTTTAGGTAGAATTTTTTGTCAAATTTCTCTTAGGGGAAGTACTTTAAGTTATGGTAGTCTGAAGAGGTTGGTGATTACTCTTGGGGAAAAACAGAGTAAAAACTCGGACAAGAGTATTAAAACCAAGAACTTCAGAAAACTGGTAATCAACCAAAGTCAGAGAACAAATTGAGATACATTTATTTTTGTAAAAATAATTTTCTAGGACTTCAGGTAAGAACAGTAGGAGTATGACCATCTCGGCTGGGATTACACCAAGCTACTCCCCTCCAACTTGGTTGGCAAGAATGATAATTTTAGGGATTACACCAAGCTACTCCCCTCCAGCTCAGTTGGCAAGAATGATAATTTTAACAGTATAGGGATGGCCATGAAAACCAGCTGCTTTGCTGCCAGAGTGGGAAGATTCAGTTTGAGTTGGGGGTTAAAATATTTAGCTTTCTCATTTAAAAATGGTGGTCATGGTTGGGAAGCAATGGAGGAAAGGTGTATTTTTTCCACCCTGAGGATGTGGTCCTGGTGGGAGCTAGTGGTGTATCAGCAAAAAGTGTAATGGAGACATTTTGGAAATCTTGGAAATGAGAGATCCATAAAAAGCCTGAGATAAACTTTCCATACATCCCTGGATGATTAGAAAACTACACATGCATGGTAGATCTTGGTGAAAGTGCAAACCAAGGCGTACTTAAAAACTGTTTGTAACATCAAATACATTTCCCAATCAACACACAAAACAATTGACATAAAATGGAGGTCCTAAGGGAATAAGACATTTGGGCTGAATCTCTGCCCAAATCATTGGCTTATCACCAATCTACTGCAGATAAAGGGTCAATGCCCAGGAAGAAAGTCTAAGTAGTAAAAATAAAAATGCCAACCAGAGAAACCTGTGAGTCCAGATGTCTGTGAGTTTAAGCCCAGTAAAATGATTTTTGAAAGTTATTTTAAAAACACAACCCTCAGAAAAGTAAAATAGAATCCAAAATTGCTGCCATATATTTTCTTAAAATATTCACTTTAAAATAAAATTTACAAACATTGTAAAGAAATAGGAAAGTCTAACCCATAGACAATTTTTAAAAAATGAGCAGTAGAAACTGTGGACCCAGATATTGGATTACAGAGAAATACTTCAGAACAGCTTTCTAAATATATTCAAAGAATTAAAGGAAACTGTACTCAAAGAAGTAAAGGAAAACATGATGATGATGACTTAACAAACTGGGAATATCAACAGAGAAGTAGAAACTACAAAGAGAACAAACAGAATTCTAGAGTTAAAGAATAATAACTGAAAATAAAAAATTACTAGATGGGTTTAACAGCAGATCTGATGTGGCAGAGGAAAAATTAAAAGAATGAAGAAAGGTCATTAGAAAGAATTCAATATGAAAAATAAATGGAGAAATATTGAAGAATAAGAACAATCTCAGAAACCAGTGGTAAAACATAAAGCATGCCTACAAACATGCAATGGGAGTCCCAGAAGGAGATGGGAGGCAGAGAGACAAGAGAGTAGAAAAAATATTTGAAAAAATAATAGCCCTGAACTTTCTGAGTTTGATGAAAACTCAATGAACCCCAAGTGGGATAAGCACAAAAAGAACAGAAGCTAGACACATCATAGCCCAACTGATGAAAGCCACAGACAAAAAGAAATGTTGAAAAACAAATCTCATGTAGTACATTAATATCAGAAACAACAGAGGTCAAAAGTAGTGGAATGGCATATTTAAGGTACTGGGAAAAAACAAACAAAAAAGCACACCAGGAAACCAAGACTTCTAAAACCCCCCAAACTATCCTTCAAAAATGAAGATGAAACAAAGACATTCCAGGTAAATGAAAATTGAGAGACTTCATTGCTAACAGCTTAGTGCTACCAGAAATGCTAAAGGAAGTCCTCCAGAAAGAGAGGCAGTGATATCAGATGGGAACTTAGAGCCTCAGGAAGGATGAAGAGTATGGGATATGTTAAGCATGTGGTTAAATATAAAAGATTACGTATTTATTTTCCCTCTTTTCTTCCCATAGTTTCTTTTTAAAAAAACATAAGAATGTTCAAATCAATGCATTGTTTGGTTTATTGAATTGGGTTATATAGTGTAATATGCAATATATATTTCAATAACACACAGAGGTAGAAAGAGGTAATGAAGCAATATTGGGGCAAATTTGCTTGTTTATTCTGGACTCAGTTGCAGCAGCCAACTGCCTTTAGAGTGGGTGTGGTGAATGTGCTCTGTTCACACTCATTTCATTTAATTTCATTTTTATCTAGAGGTTAGAAACAACTTGCTTCTTATAGTAAATAAATACTTTACCAAGCACATCATTAAACAAAGTCAAATATAGAGAGGACTTATAGTTAAAAATATCAATTTTTTGCCCCATTCTCTGCATGCCCATTTCTGTTCCTAGACAGGCATTTAATATATATTTCTAAATATACTTTTTTAAAAAATATTTTTTATGAAAAAACTTAACAAATATATAAACATTCTTGACATACAAACATTCCATACATGATGTACAATCGATGACTCATAATATCGTCACATAGTTGTGTATTCATAACCATGATCCTTTTTTTTAACGTTTGTATCATTCCAGTAAAAGAAAGAAAAAAGAAAAAAAAAACTTCATACATACCATATCTCTTACCCCTCCCTCTCATTGACCACTAGTATTTCAATTTACTCAATTTATTTTAACTTTTGTTCCCCCTATTATTTGTTGGTTTATTTATTTATTTACTTACTTATTTATTTTTTATGCATGAGCAGGCACCAGGAATTGAACCTGGGTCTCCAGCATGGCAGGTGAGAACTTTGCCTGCTGAGCCACCATGACGCACCCTATTTGTTTATTTTTTATCCATATTTTTTACTCACCTGTCCATACCGTAGACAAAAGGAGCATCAGACATAAGGTTTTCACAATCACACAGTCACATTGTTAAAGCTATATAGTTATACGATCTTCTTTAAGAAACATGGCTACTAGAACACAGCTCTGCAGTTTCCCTCTAACCACTCCAATACACCATAAACTAAAAAGGGGATATCTATATAAAGCATAAGAATAACCTCCAGGATAACCTCTCGACTCTGTTTGAAATCTCTCAGCCACTGGCACTTTATTTTGTCTCATTTCTCTCTTCCCCCTTTTGGCCGAGAAGTTTTTCTCAATCCCTTGATGCTGGTCCTGAGTCATTCCGCATTTGTTTCCTATGTTTCCAGGGAGATTTACAACTCTGGGAGTCATGTCCTATGTCTGGGGCTGCGGGGAAAGGCAGTGAGTTCACTTGCTGTGTTGGCTTAGAGAGAGAGAAGGCACATCCGAGCAAAAAAAAGTGTGACTCTTAGGCCTAATTTTAAGTCGACTTAACCTATCCTTTGCAGGGATAAGTTTCATAGGGACGAACCCCAAGATCAAGAGCTCAGCCTACTGATTTGGTCTTCCCACTGCTTATAAGAACATCAGAAATTCTCCAAATGAGGAATGTGAATATTTCCCCCTTTCTCCCCATTCCCCCAAGGGAACTTTGCAAATACTTCTTTATTCACTGTCCAAATCACTCTGGGATTTATCAGGACATCACACTAACCTGGACAAACCAACAAAATCTCATGCCCCATTCAAGATTTCATGTACTTATGGTGCTCAATTAAATTGACCATACAAGTTAAATCAGGAATTACACTACCCAAAATATAAATTTTTCACCAAATAAACATCTCTCCCTTTAGTCTCATGCAGAAGTTGAAGTTTTAAAACATGGATGCTGTCCTTTACCCAGACTTCTGATAAACCTTGGTCCTAGCCGGAACAGCTTCATTCCACTTGATGCTTTTAAACAGTGCCTGTATCGGGTGCCGCTGATGCTTACTTTGAATCTCAGTTGTCACATAAATACCCAAATTTTCTGAGAAAGATCATATTATATATAAACAGCTCAGTTATCTGAGAGTTTAGAATTACCAGTTACATCTCCTGAATATATATGACTGCTGTAAGAGCTTGCATCTAGGACCTTTTACAAAATCCCAAGTTTTTCCAAGTGATTTCAATCTTATTTCTAAATGATGTTTTAGATCACTGCCACTTTATTAGAATGAGACATTTTAGCCTACTTATACCTTACTTCATAAATACCCTCTTTCCTCTCTTCTCAGTATGGTTTTATTATCACTATTTATGTATTGATTGTCATCGTTTCCCTTTATTAGTTATCAAAATTATACTTTACTTTGTAAGATTAAGAGGTTATAAAGAGAGAGCTTTCTCTTAAGCTCTACTCTCTCTCCTCCTTATCGTTCAACTTCGTTTATATGTATTTTTACTTTTATGTTGTGATGGTTAATTACACATACTTTCTGTGAACTCTTTCATAGTTTTCTTATAGGGTGATAGTACAAATTGAAATTTAGAATTTACGTTATTAGTATACATCATTACATTTTAAGGGATAATACAGTTCTCTTATTGAACAGTGTTGCCTTTATCATAACGTGATTTCCCCAACACCCCATCATATTGTCTCTTCATAGGAACTTTTTCTCTGTTAACGCTGTCTTTCCAATCCTATATGGATCAGATGCCATGATTCACGTCACCTTTGTCATCCTGAAACCTTTCTTTGTTTGCTCATTCACATGTCCTTCCCTTTCCTGTTTTATGCCTCACTTTGCGCATTCGCTCTTACGATTTTCTAAGAGCACATGATAGATTGATTTCTTAGTCCTCAAATACTTGTAAAGATAACTTGCTTTCAAGCTGTATGTTGATTTGAAGGGTAGAAATCTAGATTGAGAATAATTTTCTTTTAGAGCAGGAGTCAGCAAACTTCTCTTGAAAGTGCCAGATAGTTTTTGTTGCAATTACTCAGCTCTACCATGGTAGCAAGAAAGAAGTCACAGCCAATAGTAAATGAATGAGTATGGCTTTGTTTTAGGAAAACTTCATTTCCAAAAGAGGCAGCAGGCTGGATTGGCTCATGGGCTATCATTTGCCAATTCCTGTTTTAGAACTTTGAACACGTATTTATTGTTTTCTAGCTTCTTCTCACCTTGCTAACGAGAAATGTGATGCTAGTCTGGTCCTGGTTCCCTTGTCTGTGGCACTCTTTTTCTAACTGGGAATGCTTATAATCTTTAATTTATTGTTATTATTTTTTTTTTTTTGCATGGGCAGGCACTGGGAATCGAACCTGGGTCTCCGGCATGGCAGGTGAGAACCCTACCAATGAGCCACCGTGGCCCGCCCAATCTTTAATTCTTGCATTCCAAAATTTCACAGTAATATGTATAAACAAGTGTGGGTCTTTTTCTCATATGGAAAAATGGGCATATGGAAAGACAGTTTAGTTTGAAAATTTGAGTCCGTCTGCAGCTCAGGGAAATTCTCTTCTTTTTCTTTATAACCATACTCCTTCTCTTGTCTCTGACCTTTCCTTCTGGAGGTTTTGATATGATGATGGGGTGCTTGGACTGATCCTCTTTGGATCTAATTGTTTCTTTTGTGTTTTTTCCCTTTGTGTTATTTTTGAAAGATTTCCTCAACTATATCTTTCGAGCATTTTATTGATGTACTTTTTTCAATTACATTTTTAAAGACCTCTTTCTTACTCTCTAAGTCTCCCTCATTTTTTTTTTTTTGCCAAAGTAGATTTATCAAGAAGTGAATGACTCCTCACTTGATCAGTGGAAATTTTTAGGAGTTGTAGAATATTGTAAGTGGGAAAGTAAAGTCAGGTTGAAATCAGGCACCATTTGTATAAAAGTTTTTCTTGCTAAAGAAATCTCAGAAGAAAGGGATCAGAATCTCTTGTATTCTAGTAACTTAAATTGTATTTTATTTTTTCATAGATAAATATTCACTTTTTCCCCCCTAATCTTAAACTGATAATTTAAACTTTGGACCAGGCAGACCTAGATTTTCATCTTAATCTAATTTCTCTGAAGATGTTAATTAGCATATCTAAAAATTCTTTGCATCTCTTCCTCATTTTTGGTTGGTATATTATGTTTTTCCCACAAACATCTATGAATGCTTGGTTTTCCATTCATATTTAAAAGTGAAAAAATAGAGAAGCTGACTGAGATCTGTGACTATGGGTGGGGCCTGTCAACCATGTCTGCTTGAAATTCTGACTCTCACATCAGCCCAGAGAGTCCATTTTATTTTTTTGGAGAAGATTTCCTTCTCCCCCAGTTTTTCCTTCTTTAGGGTAAAGTAACAGGCTGTCAGGAGGGGATTGACTATTCCCTTGTAGCCTCTTGTTTTTTGGTCCCACACCTCACTTCTTCCCTGTCACACTGAGTATGGTATTTCCAAATCCCACTAGCAGGCCAGGTAATTTCTTCCATTGCTACAGCCTCTCTGTTTGTAGTTTCTGCTGCACCTTCCCTGCATATTGATAATTCCTCCTTACGTTCTGGGTATTCCAAAATTTTACTGAAATCCTTATTTATGATAGCTGCCCTCCGGCTCACTCACCCATTCTTTTTGTAATAGGGGTTGGGAGGTGGGGGAGATTGACGTGTACTCACTGCATTTTGAAGTGGAAGTCCCATAGTGGTTTAATCTCCTTGCCAGCCAACTCCTAACCTTGTACAGGGTTCAGCTTTTGCTGCCTATGCTTTAAAGGGCTTTCCAAGGATTTTTTCTGGGAAAACTTTTGAATGAAAGCCTCCTTTATAAAATATAACTATTGAGGGACATTCAGCTATGTTAAGTTTCCACTTCTATCTTATCACCTTTATATCTTCAAAACATTCTTCCTTGTTTCAGACCTATTGAATGCATCCTTCTTGGCTTTCCTGCATGGCTATATTTACTCATATTTTATATTATATCATTTCAAAGGGAATTTTGATGGGTAGAAAAGGAAATGTCTGTGCTTAATCAGCTATATCCAACTGGAAGTCAAAACTTTGAAATTCTTAAATGATAGACTTCAATGGCCTTTTCTCCTCTAATAAAATCATCATAGCCTAAAAATCAGAAAGCTCTCAGAAACAGTAGTCTAAAATGTATAATTACTCATACACATTTGAAGAAGCTTCTAACTTCTCTTTAAATATACTTGATCTTGAAGACATAATTTAAAACTTCTTATCAATTGCTTTCTATTTTTGAGCAACTTCCTTCTCACAAGATATTCTTATCTCTCCCTTCCTCTGTTGGTTGGATATTTAACTTCTTGATATCTGGTGATTCAAAACTTTCCCCTATTTCTTTGACATTTTACTGTACTATTAATTCCTTTTTTACATGACCATCCTGCCAATGATCACTTATATAGTAGATAAGCCAGAATTCATTGAAAAATCAAAAAAATATTCTGTGTATTCTATTATTTAAGCTGAAAGGAAAATACAGTATTTTTGCTGAATACTCCCAAATCCATATTCATCCTTGAATTAATACAACACATGATTTTTTGAACACATACTGTGGTGGACTGAATTATGTACCCGAAAACAGACCTTTGTGTAATCTTAATCTGTGTCCCTGTGAATATGAATCCATTGTAAATAGGACCTTCTGAAGGTGTTACTGTTAAAGTGCAGCCCAACTGAAGCAGATGGCTCTTAATTTGGATTACTGGAGACCTAAAAAAGAGGACCAAGAATTCACAACAGCTAGAAAGAAGAGAATGTTGCCATGTTATGGGAAAGCTGAGGAACCTCAAAGATTGCCAGTAGCCAGTACCAGAACACTAATCTTTGGAGAAAAAGCAAGCTGTGTTTATCTCCAGATTTGGACATCCTCCAGCTGCAAAACTGTGAGCCAATAGATTTTTATGTTTAAGCCAACCCATTGTGTGGTTTTTGTGATAGCAGCTCTGGCAAACTAAGATACATGTGATGTACCAGACACATTTCTGGGCACTAGGGATAGACCAGTGACTGGATAGATGAAAATCCCTGTTCTCATGAAGCTTACATTCTAGTGGGAGAGAGACAATAAACAGGATAAATAGATAAAAGAAAAGGCAGTGTGTCTGTCATGTTAGAGGAAGAGCGAGGAAGCTGTTGTGAGTGGAATGGAGTGAGCAAGGGAATGAGAGGGAGGGAATGAAGCTAGAGAGGTGACTGGGGGTCAGATATGCTCAAGCTTGATAGGCCATTGGGTTGTTACTCCCAATGAGAGCCACTAGAGGGTTTTGGATAGAGAAATGACTTGTTTGGATTTGAATTATAATACTGCCTGCAGTATTGAGAATTGACTGAGGGAGGTAATGGTGAAAGTGGGGGTTCAGTGGTAATTCCCCAAAAAAGATTTCTCTATATCCTAGCCCCTAGAACATGTGAATGTTACTTCATTTGTAGAAAGTGTCTTTGCAGATGTAATTAAGTTGAAGATTTTGAGATGAGGAGATCATCCTAGATTATTTGGGCAGGCCCTAAATCCAATGACAAGTGTCCTTATAAGAAAAAGGTATAGGGGAATTTGAGAAAGACAGATGGGGAGAAGACATGGACAGAAGAGGAGCAGGCAATGTGAGGACAGAGGGAGACATTGGGGTGCTGTGACCACATGTCAAGCAATTTCTGAAGCCACCTGAAGCGGGAAGGGACAAGGAAGACATCAGTTTCCTAAGTCTACCATAATACAGTACCACAAGCTAGGTGGGTTACAACAAGACAAATTTATTGTCTTATGGTTCTAGGGACTAGAAGTCTGAAATCAAGGTGTTGGTGGGGTCATATTTCCTCTGATGTCTGCAGGGAAGAATATGCTCCATGATTCTCTCCTGGCTTCTGGCAGTGGTTTGCCAGCAATGCATAGCATTCTCTGCCTTTGTCATCACATGGCATTCTCCCCTTTGACTATGTCCAATTTTTCCCTTCTTATAAGGACACCAATCCTATTGGTTTAGGGTTCACCCTAATCCTATTTGGCTTTGATTAAGGTGGCCTTTAAGCCAGATTGGCTTCTTCTTAACAAGTAACAATTTCAAAGACACCATTTCCAAATAAGGTCACATTCACAGGACTAGATGCTATGACTTGAACTTGACTTTTTGGGGGCTACAACACAACCTATAACAGAAGGATTCTCCTCTAAAGTCTCCGAAGGGAGTACAGCCCTGCCAAAACTTTGATTTCAGACTTCCCACCTTCAAAACCATGAGAAAATACATTTCTGTTGTTTAAGCCACCCAATGATGATTTGTTACAGCAGTCACAGGAAGCTAATACAAGGCCCTTGTGATAATCTTGGTGAGACAGGCCTCTAACTCACCTTTTTTTCTGTAAACTGGAGATCCTGTCTGTCTGATCACTGTCACCTGGATTGCCCAGGGCATGCAATCTTAATTGGTGCAAACAGAAATTGTTAGCCCTTTCTTCTTCAGAATCTGCTGCACCTCCTATTTTACCCATTTCATCTCATTCTTCCTGGAGTTCATTAAACTCTGAGTAGTTTTTTGTACTTCTTATGTCAAAGCAGAGTTAAATATTTTCTTTTTTTTTCCCGTATGACCTTGCCTATAGATATGTAATAATGTTGCATGTTTATCTCTTCCACTATGCTTTTTTACTCTGGAGGGCAGGAACTGTGTTTTATTTATTTATCTTGTGGTATTAACACCTAGTGTATTGCCTTTCTTTTAAGCCTATGTTTAATGTGGTTAGAAGATTTACAAAATGAATAATCCACCTTTGTAGTCATTCAAGTCAGAAATCTGGGAGATGCATTTGTTTTTCAACTCGCTATACAAAATTAGCCATTTAGTCTAATTTACTCTGCTTTCCAAATCTTTTTTTATATCTGCCATTTACTCTCTACTGCCACTTTCTTGGTTTTCATAATTGTTCACTCATACCATTACAAAGAATATCACTTCCTCCAATTTTATCCTTCTATGGTCTATTCAACACGTGGCCATGAGGATGAGCTTTTAAACGTGTACATTTGATCATATCATTTCCTGTTAAAGTCTTTTGATGACTTTCAAAGTCCTTATCTGACATACAAGGCTTTTTATTATCTGGCCATTTTCCCAGATGTTCTTTCAAATACATCTATGCTGAGCTGCTTGTTCTTCATTAATTTAAATCTAAATATCCATGTGTTTATCACAAAGCATTGGTGATAGACCATAAATGCAGGAAGATTTATAAGACATGACTTCTGGCCTCATTGAATTCCTAGTTGAGAGCTGGGCACAGTAGTTTTAAAATATAACAATTGTTTCAATAAAACTGATTCTATAAGAGAGAATTGGAAGGAAAGTGGTATATTTAGTTTTGAACACATTGAATATGAGAAAATTATTGGATATCCAAGTAGAGATATGGGAACACAGTAGGGGATAGTGGTCTGGAACTCAGATCATTGATTTCAGTTTCAGATTTACATTTTGGAGTCACAGCAAATAAGCATTGGTTGAGGCCATGGAGATTATACATCAGTCAGTAAATATATTAGTGTAAGAAGAGAGGGAAGGTCTGTGCAAAAGTCTAAGAACCCTATAGCTAAGGGATGAACAAAGAAAGAGTATAGCACAAGAGAGATTAAAGTTAAGGGTCAGAAAGTTAAGAGGAAAAAGCAAGAGACTGTTGTATGTTAAGAACCAACTAAAAAACAAAAACACTAAGGACCTGCCTGGGTCAAGATGGTGGACTGAGACACTTCAAGATTCTGTCCTCCCACAGAAACTTTGAACAGCCAGCAAGGACTGACAGAAACATCCTTCTCAAAGCTCCAGAAAGTAGTTAAAAGGCTGTAGTATTAGCGTGAGCATTAAATCAAGATAAAGGCTACATAAAAGCGGTAGGCTCTTTGGAGCCCTTGCTGGCCCGTCTCCCACCTCATCAGCTTGGCACAGAGCCAACCCATGCACCAAGAGCAGAAGCTTATTCCTGGTTCTGGACAGAGCAAAGTAACCCTTAGTACATACTGGGAGACTATGTCTGTCCCATTCTGTCTGGTCGTGGTCTGAGAGACTTGCCATCCTAGAACTTGCCCTGAATGTAGAAGGTGGCTAAAAGAGCTCTCCTACAGAACACTGTGGGAGCGCAGCCAAGTCATACTGCAGGGGTCAAATTGTTGCTGGCTCTAGCAATTATAGTGCAGTGCCCAGGATCATGAGAAAATTGTTTCCGGGGGAGAAGGGAGCATTCAGAGCTGTGTAAATGGAAAAATCCCTAGGGCCATAGGTAACGTCCAAGGCAAGACTGATGTGCAGAAAGGATCAGGGTGGCCCATTTTTATGGATAAGTTGTCATAAGATTAGTTCCTAGATACAGCATAAGGAACAGACACCTCAGAGTATAAACTCCAGAAATAGCACATTAAATGAAAATGTCTAGGTTTCAACAAAAATTTACAAACATACAAAGAAACAAGAAGCAATGCTCTAAGGAAAGGAGAAGATTAAAGCATTACAAACTATCAATGAAAAGGACCAGATCTGGGACATACCAGACAAAATATATATTTTTTTAATGGTCCTTAATATGCCCCAAGAGCTAAGGGGAAACATAGACAAATAATTAAAGGGAAGCAGGAAAATGATATATGAACATGAAAAGAATATCAATGGAGAGGTGGAAATTATGAAAAAGAATCAAACAGAGCTGAAGACCACAGTAACAGAAACTAAAAATTCCCTAGAGGGTTTTAACAGCAGATTAGAGCTGGAAGAAGAAAGAATCAAAGAACTTGAAGATAAGAAAATTGAGTTTCAACCCAGTCAGTCTGAGTTGGAGAAAAACAAAGACTGAAGAACAGACCCTAAGGAACCTAGGGGTACCAGCAAGCATATCAATATGCATGTTGTGGGGGTTCCAGAAGGAGAAGAAAGAGAGAGCAGGGCAAACAGGATATTTAAAGAAATAATGGCTGAAAATTCCCCCAATTTAACAAAAGACATGAATATACACATCTAAGACACTCAAAGAACTCCAAACAGGATAAAGTCAAATAAACTCATATACAGCACATCATAATCAAACTGTCAGATGCCAAAGGCAAATAGAGAATTCTGAAAGCCACAAGAAAGAAGCAGTGTCACATACAAGGGAGTCTCAATAAGATTAAGTGCTGATTTCTAATTGTAAACCACGGAGGCGATAAAGAAGTGGGATGGTATATTTAAAGTGCTGAAAGCTAAAAATTGCCAACCAAGAATTCTATATTTGGCAAAATTGTCTTTCAAAAGTGAGGGAGAGGGGTGCATGGGTGGTTCATTGGTAGAATGCTCTCCTTCCGTATGGGAGACCCAGGTTTGATTCCTGGATCATGAACTTCTCCCCCCCCCCCCCAAAAAAAAGAGGGAGAGATGGAGACATCCTCAGGAAAACAAAAGCTGAGGAAGTTTGTCACCACTAGAGTGGTTCTACAAGAGGTGGTAAAGAGATTTCTGCAGGTTGAAAGGAAAGGGCAATAGATAATAGATCAAAACCACACAAAGAAATAAAGATCTATCATGAGTGTAATGACATGGGTAGATATATATTCCAGTTCTATTGTATTTCTGATTTGTAAGTCCACTTTTTACTTCCTATATGATCTAAAAGGCAAATGCATAAAATGTAATGATGAATTAGCGGTTTTGGCTTGAGAATAGTTGGGATGGGAAAGTTTATGTTGTGTATGCTTTCCCACAATTAAACACAATTAATTTCCTGGATGGATACTAAAAAGGGAAGAGAAAATACTCAAAGGGACTGTGCTGGTTTGAAACTGTTATGCACCCCAGAAAAGCCATGCTCTTTGAATCCATTCTTGTGGGTGCTGACCTATTGTTGGGTGGGACCTTTTGATTAGGTTGTTTCTAAGGAGATATAAACCACCCAATTCAAGGTGGGTCTTAATCCTTTATTGGAGTCCTTCAAGAGCATCCATGGAAAGAGAGAGAGAACTTGGAAAGAAAATGCTCCAGGAGAAGCTAGAAGGAACACACTGGAGCTGAGAGACCCATTTTGAAACCAGAACCGAGGAGAGAAGTGCCAGCAGACATTGCCAATGTGCCTTCCTATGTGACAGAGGAATCCGTGATGCCATCAACCTTTCTTCATGAAGTTATTCTCTTGTTGATGCCTTAGTTTGGACATTTTCATGACCTTAGAAATTTAAATTTGTAACTTCATATATCCCCTTTCAAAAGGTCAACTCATTTCTGGTATATTACGTTCTAGCAACTTTAGCAAACTGAAACAGGGACATTGTTGGAACATATGGAAAAAAATGGAACAAACTGTAAGCATTATCTCAATATTAAATTCCTTGAATTTGATAGCTGCATTTACAGTGATTGTATAAGTCAATATCCTTGTTCTCAAGAAATATACACTGCAATATATGGGCAGGCCATGGTGGCTCAGCAGGCAGAGTTCTTGCCTGCCATGCCAGAGACCCTGGTTTGATTCCCAGTACCTGCATATGTTAAAAAAAAAAAAAAGGTAGAAATATACATTGCAATATTAAGTGTTCAAGAAGCATGGTATAGGCAATCTATATTTACTTTTTCAGAAAATGGATTGATAGATGGATAGATGGATAGATAGAATGATAGCCATGGTGGCTTAGCAGGCAGAGTTCTTGCCTGCCATGCCAGAGACCCTGGTTTGATTCCCAGTGCCTGCATATGTTAAAAAAAAAAAAAGGTAGAAATATACATTGCAATATTAAGTGTTTGAGAAGCATGGTATAGGCAATCTATATTTACTTTTTCAGAAAATGGATTGATAGATGGATAGATGGATAGACAGAATGATATGGAAAATGTGGCAAAATGTAAAAATTAGTGAATCTGGGTATCTTGCGGGGAGAGAGGATAAGGTTGGATTTCTCTGTGTGGAGCTTTTATTATTTTGGTAACTGTTCTGTAAGTTTGAAAGTGTTTCAAAATAGAAAGTTGAAAGCAAAACACTGAGGAGGGAGTTTTCTGACAATGGAAATGGTTAATAGTGTTACGTGTGCTAGGGAAGTTAAGTAGCAAAAGAATTAAAAATTGTCTTTGAATCTATCAACCTTCTTAGGTCTTTGACAATCTTGGCAAGATCAGTATCAGGGGAGAGGTAGGGATAGAAGTTGGCTTGCAGCAGAGGTTTAAAGAGCAGAAAGGTGTCTAGGAATTGGAGGCCTAAGAGTGTCAACAACCTTTCGAGTAATAGGTAGTTTTGCATTGAAGGGAACAATATAGAGAAGTAGTTAGAACAAACTAGATGGTCAATGGAAAAGTTTTTTTTTCAAGCAGTGAAAGTTATGAGAATATTTGTATGTTGAAGGAAAAGAACTAGAAAGAGAGAGAGCTGTGGATATAGAATCTTGAAGGGATATGCCTAAGGACATGGGAAAGTATTAGATACAGAGTTCAGGAAGAAAAAATTAATTAACAGCTATCAAGCCATTTCATATCAATAAAGGATAAATTTAATATTTTGTTGCTTTTGTTCCATCTATCCCTACCCTCTAATGTGTATATGTATTTAGTTAGTTCTTGCTATTCTGTTTTAAAGCATCTCCTAGACATCTTAAATGATGTAGACATTAAGATAAATTTTTTTGTCATACAAACAGAGAATATGCTCAAAGAACATTTAAAAATGATCACATAGTAGAACCAAAAATCTCTGTGTTTTTAGAAAAAAAATTTTTTAATGCTATATGGTGGGGGTCACATTTCATCCTTTTTTCCATGTGACTATCCTGTTGTTGCAGCATCTTTTGTTGAATTTTGTTGTTGCTTTTTGGGAAGTGCATGTTGTTTTTTGGGGAAGCGAGCCTCGGACTCCTGCATGGCAGGTGAGAAGTCTACCACTGAACTACCCTTGTACCCCAAAAGAAAATTTATAGGACATAACATTTGAACAAGTGTAGCAAGATAGGAATTAATAATAAAAGTTTATTTTAAGACCCAATGACTTGGAAATTATATATTGATATATAATTAATATATGTTAATTATATATAATTATTAATAAATATAAAATAATTTTAATATTAACAAATAAAATTTCTAAATGGACAGTATAATTACTATTTAGAATAGATGATGATTACAACAATAAAATTATACTAAATATGATTTAGAATTCAAAATGCCTTTGTCAAGAAAAAATGATGATTAAATAGTTGCATGTTACTATTAGAAGTTAAAATGGATCAATACAAGGAATCTAAGAATATTTAAAGAATAGAAAAAATACAGATGAAAGCAGAAAGTTATGTTTGAAAATAAACTTTAAAATAAAAATCCAAAACAGTTACTTTAAAGGATTATTTACTAGACAAACTTCAAACAATAACAGAGGAGATAGAGAGACAGTTATATGAAAATTGTCATGACCACTGATATTTGAGGATTCATTATTGGAAAGGTAAACGTTTTAGTTTCCTAGGCTGCTCAAAGCAGATACCATGAAATAGGTTGGCTTTAAACATGGAAATTTATTAGCTTATAGTTTGAGGCTATGAGAATGTTCAAATCAGGCCATCGTCAAGATGATGCTTTCTTCCTGAAGACTGGCTGTGGCAATCCTTGGCTTCTATGCCACATGGCAAGGCAACGGTGGTGTCTGCTGGTCTCTCCCATCTCTTCCAAGTTTCACTGCAAGGCACAAAGTGGTGCCTACTGGCCTGTCACTTCTCTTCCAGTTTTTGTTGCTTTCAGCTTTTGCTTCTGTGGCTTTTTCTTTTTTCTCTCTTTGTATTTATTCCATTTGTGAAGGACTCAGTAATATGATTAAGATCCATTCAGAATGAGGTGGGTCACACTTTCACTGAAGTAGCCTCATCAAAAGACCCTTCAAAGAGTTTATACCACAGGAATGGATTAGATTTAAGAACAGGATTTTCTGGGGGTACATACAGTTTCAAATAACCTCAGTAATAATCTTTCCAAAATTATTTTTAAATATAGAGAAATTTCAGTTGAAGTTGTAACACATTTTTTGGGGGGGAGAGGTAGCAAATTTGACAAAATGATTCTAAAGCTGTCTACAAATCAATATTTTATAAAATTCAAACACAAGTAAACAATATTTGATTTATACATGCAAATATGTAATGAAATTATTTTTAGAAGTAAAGAAAGGATCAATGCAAATTGAGGGTAATGGTTATTTTAGGGCTGTGCATGTATGTGGGGTGGTAATCGGCAGGAGAATAGTATAGGGTGGGGAGAGCAGCAATGACGTAATTTAGAGTTCAAGTTCTATCTTGGTTTGGATGGTAGATTAATGGGTACCCATTATATTGTTAAACAATATATGAATAAACTCTAACTAAAGTAAAATGTCTATTTCAATAACTATGATTGACTAGGAATTATGATGAATCCAATTTCACACACCTATGATCTACTATGAAAGTTTAATGAAAGAAAAATTTAAATAGATGAATACTGTGTGGGGGTGATTTTAGGAATAGGTTTTGAACTTCCTGGTAGTAAAATAAGTTGTAGAGCTACAATAATGAAAATAATGTATTTCTGGTCCAAAACTATATAGACAACCTAAGAAAGCAGAGTATGAAGTTGAGAAATAGATCTGTGTCTAAAGTCAATCCACCAAGTTTCTAAATATATATTTGTACTATCTTCATGTTATTCGGTTGATATTTCAAATCAGTTTAAGATAGAATAAATCATTTAAAGTTATTTTGATACATTTGCTAAAAATGTGGAAAAAGACTGAATTATATTCCTAGCCTTCATAATAATTAAAATTTCCAATGGAATAACTGTTTAAATGTAAAAAGAAAACCTAAATATATTGAAAAATAATATAAGCAAGTATTTATGTAACAAGGAGGAACGTGAAAGTTCTTTTCAAGCATAACATCAAAGAAGTAAACATAAAGACCGTTTATTTGTATCTCTATTGTAAAACAATACCTTGGAACATGCCCTCTTCTCCTTAGAACTTTGTGGAAAGTTCCCATTAAAAGGGTGGGCAAGGAAAAATATTTCCCACAAGTACTTCAAATTGATTATGACATTAATTAATAAAAATGCTTAGACATTAAATTTCTTTTAAAGAATGACATGAAAGGATTGCAGACTTAATGAAACAATTTGTCTGATTGTTTCCATTCACCTTGAAAGGGATTTACTTTTTCCGTGTGGATATATGAACATTTAAAAAATTTATTTTCAAAGTTCAATTAATTAAGGAAGTTATTTTCTTGTGAGCAGAAGTGTATAACAGAAGAATTTGAAGCACATATTCTCTTAATTAGCATATTCAGTACTTCATTCACTTTATAAAGATTTTTCTGTATTATATCTTTGAATATTTTTATTATACTTTATTGGATTTAGGAAGACTAATAAATATCACCTATTTCTTTTCCACTCAAGTTTGAAAGCAAATGACAAATAAGACCCACATGACAATGGTAGAATTTAAAATGTCATCTTTATTACTCATAGAGCTGGAAAATACAGCTTTAGAGCTGAGGTCAAGTGGACTTGTAATATTCCCCATGGGTTGACAAATTTTTCATCTTGTCTTGGACTCTTCAGCCTGCTTCTGTAAGTACCCCCAGACAGAGGGCAGACAGTATCTCTCTATAGGCAGGAAGATCAGGAGCAGGGACCAAAAAAGGCACTGATCTGTCCATTTCCAGCCCACAATTCCAAATTCACCAATTAGGTAAGTCACTTCTTCCCTGGTGGAAAAGTGAGTGCAAGAGCAGGGTGGAGATAAGATTGTTGATCCATATTTTTCCCCTTGGAGAATTGAGGAGAGTCTTCTTGTCAATAGAAAGATGAAACAAGGGATGAGAGGTTTCTTCAAGCATATTTTAGGGTTTTTCTACTTGAGCCATCAATCATGTTAGAATACATTTATTTAACTTCATACTTTTTAGTTTCTCTCTCGGTTGCTTTGACTCCTTGTCAGTCATTTGGTCAATTTCCTACTTTTTTCTAATTCATCCATTAGGTCTTTGATAGTATTGTTTAGATCTTCAGATTGTTTCATTGTCTACAATCCTTTCATGTCATTCTTTAAAAAAAATCATGTTTCAGCATTTTTATTAATAAATGTCCTAGTTAATTTGAAGCACTTGTTGGGATTTTTTTTTTCCCCTTAGGTTAAATATTTTTCTTGTTTTCTACAGCCTCCCTCCTTTCTTCCTTCCCTCCCTCCTTCACTCCCCCCACCTTTTCTCTCTCCCTCTCTTCCTTTCTACCATCCTCTTTTTCTTCCTTATCTTCCTACTTCTCTGTATTTTGACACTTACCATGCCATTTCTTTTTCTATCTTACTTGTGTTTGGGTGGCTCTGCTCAGAAATTGTATTTGCTTTGATACAGTGTGGGTGGATTTTTGGTTCCTTTCCATCAGAACTTTGACATATTCATTTCCTTTTGTTTGATCTATCTACATTTTTTGGTAACATCAAAGTACAGTGGTGGCTGAGAGGGAAAACTCAGCTAAGGGAGTGGGCCACCATTATTTGAAGATCTGAGCTCTGCTGTTACTTCAGAGATTTCATAAATTAGTGGATCCATTCCAAGAGCCACTCTACCTACTTTGGGTTGTATTCCATCCCTAGGAGAGAATACATTTGAATTTTTGGTGGTATTCTCAATAGTAGCTTTATGTGTAGCTTTGGATCTTGTCTTCAGACAAGTTTTCATCAGTTTCTCTACAGAAATCATTTTTAATGTTCCTGAGTAAGAAGAGGGGAACTATTATATCTCTCCTCTGACATTTATAATACAGATGTGGGTGTGGGATATGGTGGAAAGAAAGCCTTCCTATCCCTTGTGAAAAGATCTCCATGTTAACCCCTGCAAACTTTGAATGTTATGTTGCCTGCCAAAAGAGACTTTGCAGATTAAAGTTACAGACCATAAAATAGGGAGATTATCCTGGATTATCCAGATGGGCCCAATCTAATCCCATGGGTTCTTAAAAACAGAAGTCAGAGACATTTGCAGTATGAGAAGGACTCAGTGTGCAGTTACTGGTTTGAAGATAGGGGAGAATGACCATGTGACAAGGAACATAGGTGGCCCTAAGGAGCTGAGAGAGGCCTACTGACTGCCTTAAGGAGACAGGGACCTCAGTACCTGCAGCCACAAAGAAGTGAATTCTGCCAACAACTTGATTTTGGCCTTCTGAAGCCCATAGCAGAGAAGCCAATCAAACTTTTCTGGACTTCTGATCTACAGAACTGTGAGATTATAAATTTGTGTTGTTTTAAAGCAATGAATTTGTGGCAATTTGCTATAGCAGCAGTAGAGAATGAATAATGGAGGTATTGGTTAGAAATGGCATAATTTTGAAGATTGATGAGTATATTTTTGGATGTGAGGGAGCAGGGAGAGGGTAAGGAGTTACCATGCTTTGCAGTCTAATTCTGTTTCAGAAACTTCTTGGATACCATTTCTGGGGAAATGAATACTTTAGACTCCGCCCTTTCTTTGAGTATTGTTGGTAATTTTTTTTGCTGTTTTTAAAGCATATTTGCTTCAGTTCATGTAGAACTGGGAGGGAGAGAACCTGTGGAATAGCTTCAATAAGCCACTTGAATACAGAGGTCTCTAGCGCCTTGAGTCTTTAGAAATTAGATTGAGAGAGCATTCCATGAGTCTAGAATTAGAACACATTGGTAAAATTAGAATACCATTTAAAAAGAAAAATAAATTATTTTTAATTTACAAATAAAAAGAAAATAAATTATATCTATGTGAATACATATATACATATACATATATGACATAATATACTTTCAGTTTTTCCATATATGAAAGCTGAAATATATAGGTTAGAAATATTTCTTTACTCTTCTTGCTGGAAAGGGAGAGAGAGGGTGGATTTGTGTTAATATGAATATACTGACTCAGGCCCTGTTTTGTACTGCTCGGATGTCCCAGTATTCTGGCTTTAGGGTGTACTGGGAAATACCCATTATTAAATAATTGTCATAAAGTAGAATATAGGAGTCTATGGAATGTGCAATTTATGACTGAAGCTAGTCAGAAGGCCAAATGAGGCCTTCTTGGAGGAAAACTCTAGGATAAATGATGATAAGGAGCTGACCATGAGACAAGGGAGGTGTGGAGATGCTGTCAGGCAGAGGCAGCAGCAGGCATGAAGACCTTGGAGATGCAGAAAGTGTGATGTGAGAGGAGTGACTGCTGAATGTTTTGAATAGTAGATATAGACAGAGGAAGAGAGTAGGGTGAGACTGGGCTAACTGCTGGACAAAAGGTCAGCAGTATAAGGCAATACCATTGTATTAGTTATGATCACCTGTTACAGTAACTTGGGGAACTGGCATGTAAACCTAATGTTTTTGTTAACACATGCTTCTCTAGACATTGTTTGCCAACATTCAGGGTGGAGAAGTTCAAGACAAATGGTCACTAAGATGAGATTCTGGATTACTTGTTATAATATCGTACGGCTGGTGATTTCTCCATTCATTCAACAAACCTTTATTGAATACTCTATTTGTCCGCTTCTCTTTGTTTTCAATTCTTGGGTACTGATCTGTGTTAGTTTTCTATTGCTGCTATAACAAATTAACACAAATGTAGAAGCTTAAACTAACACAAATATATAATTGTACAGTTCTATAGGTTAGAAGTCTAACACAGGCCTTACTGGGCTAAAAATCAATGTATCATCAGGGCAGCATTGCTTTTCTGGAGCCTAAGGGGATAATCCATTTCCAACATTTTCCATCTTCTAGAGACTCCCCACATTCCTTGGCTTGGGGCCACCATCTTCAGTCTTCAAAGCCAACAAGAGAATCTCCCTGACCTTGTTTCTTTTGTCACATCTCTTCCTCTGCATCCCTTTTCTGCTTCCTTCTTTCCCTTTTAAAGACCATTATGATGATATTGATCATTTTAAGGACATTGATCGTATAATCCCCTATTTGCAGCTCAGTTGATTAGCAATCTTAATTCTTCTTAGCCCATGTGTTGCAACATATTCACAGGTTTTGGGGGTTAGGACATCTTTAGGGATTGATTATTCTGCTTATCACATGATCCTTGGGAATCTGCTTCTTGTCTTATCTTATTGGACCACACAAAACTCAGACTTTGGGGGACCTGGGTTCAATTCCCGGACCATGCACCCCCCGCAAACAACAACAACAAAACCCCTCAGACATTGTGTTTTTCCTTTAAGCATTCCTCTTTCAAGAGCAGTTGATCTCTTGCCTGTGACTGACCCCATCCCCAACCCTTCTGTACCTTCTGTAGCTTCTCCATATCTACCACCCCAGATGACCCTCAGATCTGACATGGCCTATTATCAACCACAGTTTAAATTCTGGTCACAACATATCCTTTGTCTCCAGGGCAAGCCAATCCATTACCTTCTTCCTAGTGTTGGGAGTTCTGCGGTTACAATGTAGAGTGTTAATCACAGTGAATAATTGTAATAAGCCCTCCAGCAGTTTCCTGCAAGTGAGAAAGGGCGATAATGCATTTCTGCTTGGTGTTATGCAGTAAGTCACGATTATTAAAATTTCAACACTAGCTCATTCATGGCTTTACTTTTCTGTTAGCTTCACCATAGTAAGAACAATGCTAGTGATGAACAGTAAAGGAGTTATAGAGCCCAGAGAGTGTGGGAAGAAATGTCATTATCACTTAAAATTCTTGTAAGATGTGTAATGTACTTATTATAATCAAGAAACCTCTTTCTGTCTGCACTTAGAGGAAAGGCTGGTAGAGAAAGGATTTTTTTTTTCTTTAAAGAGCAAATGCCAGTCAAATAAGCTATTAATTGACTGAAAACAGGGAAGAAGCTTTTAGGTTACACTTATGCATGTGAAAAATTGGGTGAAAATTTCGTTACCTATCACAAACATCTTTTGAATTAGTAGCAGAATGGGTTTTCAGTGGTATGGGAATATTTGCAATACGATTTAGGTATTTTATTTAATTCTTTTAGAAATCTTGGATTTGCAATAAATGGGAAAATGGCCTAAGGGCACACTGATGATATCAACTTTCTAAAACAGTAAAGTGAACAATGTGGTTGCTTTCTATTTTAATTATAAATAATACCAATTTGTTTTTCTTTTTTATTCAATAGGCCAAGTGAAGCTCATTCCTACCAATAAAGTTTCTAAACCTTAAATTTGTTGTGGTCAAAAGTTAAACCTACTTCAAGGTTCCCTGCAATACAGTAATACTTTGATGAGAGTGATAAATGAGAGGAAATGAAAAAAAAAAGTACATGCTTTCAGGGTTTTTGAAAACTTTCCATTTTTTAAAACATGTCAGGATATCAGCAAGAACAATGTACAAACCATAACAAATACTAGATGAAACAGTAGAGCTGCTTTTGTTTCTTTGATCACTTCCAGTGTGAATATTATCTTTAAGACTATGAGGCCAGGTTTCATTACTAGATAAAGTGGAAGGATATAAGGTTTTAATGGATTTACAGTTCATTTTGCCAGTAAACAGCAATTCAGAAAAGAGTTAAGCTAAACTTTGTAAATGTAAATAAATATGTCAACATGACCTCTCTGAAACCTACCCATTTGCTCTCGTCCCACCAATAAGTGGATTCCGTTTGGAGGTGGTACAAGGTGTGTGATGTTAGTGAACATTTAGAATCCTGAGAGTGCTAAAGAATACTTGGAGCAATCTGCATTAATTTTGTTTGTCCTCTTAATGGTTAACACTGAACTGATCTCTCCGTTCAGGTGATTTTGTTTTAGTCTGGCGTACTTAGGTTAGTGGATGGAATTGCCATATGGTGATACAACACAGTTTAAGAACATTTCAGTAAATAAGTCAACTCAGCAATTCTTAAGGCTCCTGTCCATTCAAAACCAGCCATTTTAATTTGATTTGATATTAAGTAATTTGCCTGTAACATTGACAACAAATTTGATTAGTAAATATGTGTCTGACAGAGCTAATGGGCTTCTTTGCCAGTGGAATCCATTACAAAGAGAAAGACTTTTCTTTGTTGTTGTCGTATGGCGGGGGTCACATTTCATTTTTTTTCCATCTGAGTATCCCATTATTGCAGCATCATTTGTTGAATTTTTGTTTGTTTGTTTGCTTGCTTGTTTTGTTTTGTTTTGGGGAAGTGGATGGGCCGGGAATCGAACTCGGGTCACTTGCTATGGCAGGTGAGAATTCTACCCCTGAGCTACCTTTGCACCCCCCCCCCCCATTGCAAAGAGAAAGGCTTTTATTCAGAAACTCCTCAATCTGATTGAAACACACTCACACAGTCAAAACCCTAGGCCCCAAATGCTTAAAGTGGCTATTGAATATGTCACCTGGACTCATCTCATAGGAGCTAGAGTTATCAGCAGTCTGGGAGTGGAGAACAAGGAAGCCGGGATTTATAATATAGAGCAATATGAACTGAAAAAGCAATCCATTATTTCTTAAAATATCAACAAAACTCATGTAAAGAACTGATATTTAAGAAGAAACAAGAGAAGAACAGAGAGGGGATTTTTTTTTAAGGCTATGTTGGAATTATGAGAAAAATCTAAAGCACGTTTCCTGTAATGTCCCAATATAGGATGTTATATATCTGACTTTAAGGAAAGCACCATATTAAAAAAAAAAGAAATCATCATTTCTAAGCTAAGGAATGGAAGGTTGGGACATTTCAGAGAACAATGTGGGTGGGGATTTTTTTAAATGAATTATCCACTTGCAACGTATTCAGAAAATTTTGATCAATGCAGCCCTTGTTTTAGTAACACATGGCATTTCACACTTTCTCTGAGAAATTCAAGTTTCTTTCTCAGAATCTTTTTAATTCTTTAGTCTGAAATGTATCATGTCATAATCTAAAAATGTTATGGGCTCAAATATGAAATTATTCTTTAAAAATAGAGTAGATAAATGGTATTAATAATAAAAAAAAACTGGGGTAAGATTTGAAAATGGAATACTTCAGGTAGTACTTAATGGAAGAAAAAAGACTTTTAGGTATATGAAATAAATCCCAGCATGGGATGCCTCACTCTTTGGTCCATACTTGAGAGTGTGCATTAAAATTCTCATATAGTAGAAGATGGATAATCAAAGGGATTGAGACAATAATTAAATTAAAATTAATTAATCAAAATGTTCCCCTTTCAGGTAGCCAAAAATTCAATTGTACTGAGGTGATGAAAAAGTTTTGGTAATGGATGGTGGTGATAGTAGCACAACATTGTGAATATAATTAACTAATTGTGTACTTGGAAATGGTTAAAATGTGAAATTTCATACCATACATATGTTACTGCAATAGACATTTTAAAAAATCCTAAAAAACTATGTGATGATATTATGAATTACTAATTATATATGTAGAATGGAATGATTATACGTTAAGAATGTTTTTGTTCGTTTGCTGTTAAATTTTTTTAAAATTAATAAATAAATAAATTTAAAAAATCCTAAAAATTCAAGTTGTGATCACTTTAGTAAGTATTTAGAGAAAAAATTGGACATAAAGCAGTCATCAGTGAAAAATGAGTTTATTATTATCAGCACAAAAATCTAAATATGTATATAATTTAATGGATCTTACTCTGGGAAACCTATTATTGTTTATTTAGAGAAGAGGATCGTTTATTGATTCTCTTCTAATTAACATTTTAAAATATGTTTAGTGTAATCAGAGCTTTGTTAGGCAAAACCTGGGCTACCCTAGCATCTTACAGTTTCACTGAGATACTTAAATATTTTTTTTCTGCATACCTCTTTCTTCCTAAAATTTAACTGAAAAGAAAATGCTTTTCTGAGTATCTTAATTTATGTATTGCCTTTTAAAAAGATGCTTTGAGTTTTCATAAATGAAGTCCATGAAAATGCATGCCAATGACTGGCCATGAGTCAACATGAATTTTGACAAATGAATCCCTCACATGAATTGACTTTTCTTCTAACTGTAATAACCATGGCCATAGACACACCACCCCTGACCCCAATAAAAAAGAAAAACCTATCTTCTAGGTATAGTTGTTTATATAATCTTTAAAGTCTTATTAAAGCCTTTATGATTCCTGGAATTCAGTAGCTTGCCATTTGCTGGTCAGTTACTTTGTTCCAGAAACTTTTCCAGTTACTTTTCGAGGTTTCTTATTTAATTTTCCAGAAGCCATGAGGCAATCATCCTCATTTTACTGATGAAGAAAATGGTGCACAGGGAGGTTAAATGGCTTGTTCTGGTGTGTCCAATGGCAGAGGCAGAATTGGAGTTGAAAGCTGTCTTTTTCTGAAGCATCTGCTCTTTGCCTCAACCCCAGCTACCTACTCCAAGGCCAAAGACTGCACTGACATTAGGGTGACCATCCCATCAGGATTTCTGGGATGTGGGAATTCCTGTGCTAAACCTGAGCAAGTCTCGGGGAAACCCAGACTTTGGTCACCTTATCTGCTGGTCTGCTCTCATGACTACAGAACAGTCAGGAGGGACATGCTGTTCTTTTAGGAGGTCCCTGCTCCTGTGCATTGATCAGCATTAGTGAGATTATTCTTCTAACCAGTGAGATTATCTCTTCTAACCAGAGAGCCAAGTCCTGGAATTTCTAGATAACTGTGCTGGCCAGCTCTTGACACATAAAGAGAATCCAGTCTGTTACTTACCAATCAATCCCAATCTTCACCAGAACTTCAGGACCCAGATACAATGTTCAAACTCACAGTGCAGAGCTCCTGTAAAGTTACAGAGAATATTAATTAAAATGGTTGTGCATCATTTGGCTCTACTGCAAGCAGACCTGGCACTAATCAAAATGATTTCCTTTATGTAGTACCACTTACCTACTCCTTTACTTTTCAGTTCAGTGTAATCCATTATTGAGTGAGTAGTCTTACATCTTTTTCATCTAAGATTTTTTTTTCTTTTGGTTTTTTGATGGTCAGCATAATAGGTAAGATCACAGACTCTGGGATCACGCTTGGCTTCTAGCGGTGAACCATGAGTCAACTTACTTAACCTCTCTGCGCTTATTTCCCTCATCTGTAAAATGAGGTTAATAGTTCCTACCATACAGAGTTGTTGTGGGGATTGAGTTTTTTGATGTAAAGGACAAAGATGAAAACAAGTGCTGCTAAAGTGCTAGCAATATTATCTTGTTTATTCTCACTGAGCTTTGCCCTGGGGCTGCTCAGCATTGCAGCTGGAATTGACCATAGCTGGGGAGTGTTTGCCATTTACCATCTGCGCTGAAGGTTTTACAGCCCCTCTTTCTAAGAAATAGGAAATTGTTACTCTGTTTTCATGTACTGATCAGTCATTTGGGGGTATGAAGAGTATAGTAATTCCCACTGGAATTTAGAGAGGAACCATTCATGAATTTGAGGCTAGAATTTTGTTTTTTCTCTCTAGAAGCTGAGGAAATCCTCTCTGGTCACTTTTCCCATTCATTTTTTTTTCATCTGTGAATTTCAAATGATTCACAAATGTTAAATCTAGTTTTTTTTTTTTTAAAGAAAAATGCTTCCTTGCTTAGTAAATATATACCACTAAACTTTATCAGTTCCATATACTAATTTAATGTAGTGGACTAGAGTCTCTAAACAACGTAAGATTGCAAAGCAATGAGGCTTGGCAGTGGCCTGAAAATATTTACCTAGAATGATATGAAACTGCTTCCATGGAAATGTACATTTCAATGAGAGATACAATACCTTTGTATTTTCCTATCTAGGGGCTAGCATACACTTCAGGATATATGCCTTTGTGTACATTGTGTTTGTAATTCAGAACAATTTACTGACATTATGTGTCTTTCTTCCCTTGGTTAGCCAAGAGAAGCTGCAATTGCTTAAAGGTGGAAAGGCACAGTGGTAAAGCAGTTGGGTTTTTAATAGTAACTGAAGTGTGGAGCCACGAAAACAATAAATAGAGGCACAGATCTGAAGTAATATGTATGGGTTCTGATATCATGGCATCTTTCCTGCTTACTCTATAAAGCAAAACTCTGACATAGTAATACTGACAGTTGTTTATTAAATTTGAATAAATGCTAAACATTAGGCTAAGTAGATTGAAAATTTGTTGGTAATTGTTCAAATTAAGGATTGTGATCAAGTTTAGGAAATGTTCTAGTCTACCATAGCAGCCGGAATGCAACACACCAGAGATGGATTGGCTTTTAATAAAAGGAGATTTATTTAGTTAAAAATGTACAGTTCTTCGGAGGAAAGGCTGCTAACTTTCAACTGAGGTTCTTTCTTACATGGGAAGGCACAGGGCAATCTCTGCTTGCCTTCTCTCCAGGCCTCTGGTTTCCCTGGGGTGATTCCTTTGTGTATCTCTAAAGCCCTGGGCTGAGCTGCAAGTGCTGAGATGAGGTATGCTGAGCTGCTTGGGTTGTGCTACATTGAGCTCTCTCATTTAAGCACCAGCCGATTAAATCAAACATCATTCATTGCAGCCGACATGCCTCCTAGCTGACTGCAGATGTAATCAGCGACAGATGACCTTCACATGCCATTGGTTTAGGTCCACAGCAAAAGAACTAGGCACTTTCACCTGGTCAACTTGACACCTGAACATAACTACCACAGGACGTATCATTAAAAATGTGAAATACTAATAGAAATTTATTTATGTATTATTACTTTTAATGACAA
The DNA here is from genome assembly GCF_023851605.1 of Tamandua tetradactyla. NCBI lineage: Eukaryota > Metazoa > Chordata > Mammalia > Pilosa > Myrmecophagidae > Tamandua > Tamandua tetradactyla. Next base: position 84,423,039 of record NC_135336.1, on the reverse strand, counting down.
TTATTTAAAGGTATTTCATTTGGATGAATGCTTAGTTAGTATATCCTACTATCCAGTAGAACAATAATTCTAGGAAACACCAAGGCAGCTGTGATAGTTTGAAACTGTTATACTCCAGAAAAGCCATGTTCTTTTAATCTAATCCAATCTTGTTGGGGTAGAGTTAGTATGGGAGGGATCTTTTCATTAGGTTGTTTCCAAGGAGATATGATCCTGACCATTTAAGGTGGGTCTTAAGTAGCTTACTGGAGTCCTTTAAGAAGAGAACATTTTAGAGAAAGCTTAGACATAGATGCTTGGAGCTGCTGAGAGAACTGTTTGAAACCAGAAGCCTGGAGAGAAGGACAGTAGACATCATCATGTGCCTTTCCATGTGACAGAGAAACTCCAGACTCAATTGGCTTTTCTTGAGTAAAGGTATCCTCTTGTTGGCTCAGACATTTTCACAGCCTTAGAATTGCAACTTGTCACATATGATCAAACATTGTGCTGCTACAAAGAGGAACCAAGTTGTGAGGGATGCAATGACGTGAATGAAACTGTGGGACATTTGGTGATGTGAAATAAGCCAGAAACAAAAAAGCAAATACTGTATGATCTCATTTAGGAAATATTCATAAGAAGACTGAAGGCTAGACTGTAAGTTCTTATAGCAGTCACATTTAGACTGGAGCAGTAATTGTTAGTTCTGGATTTTGAGAGGCTGTTTTATATATGTATAATTGGGTATTTACAGAAAAGATTGAAGTTGGCCAGGTCAGGACTAAAGTAGAGAATTAAAGTAATTCAAAATACGGGGGTAAGGAAGACATTGTCTATATTTTAGAACTTCACCTACTCTTGAGACCAAAGGAAGAAAGGCTTATTTTTCGATAACTCAAATTTTCTGAAACTCATAATCTAACTCAACTGGTCTGGATAGATCATTTAAACAATCTAAACATGGGGAGCCTAGAATACGAATGAGGGCCTATAATTCTGCATGACTTAATGTAATGCCTGGAAACATCCCAGAGTTTACTAAGCAGCTAATCAAAAAGTTTTGGAAAAGTCCCTGAGGTGGGAGAAAAAATATGGAACTGTTAAACTTTACCACTGGGAAAACCCCAGATACTGTGTCAAACATTAGGGATACCCAAATCAATAAGCCAAGCCCCTGGTCTTGAGGTTTGCTCTTGTGAAGCTTATGTAAGTAGCGAAGAGGCTTAGCCTACCTATAGGTGTGCCTAAGAGTCAAATGAAATCATTTCCCTCCCCCGCAACGTGGGACATGACATCTAGGGGTAAAAATCTCCCTGGAAGCCTAGGAGATGATTCCCAGGGATGAGTTTGGCCCTGGCACTGTGGGATCAACAATTCCATTATGACAAAATGGGGGAAAAGAAGTGTAACAAATAAGTTATCAGTAGCTTAGAGTGTTAAAATAGAGTTGAGAAGCTACTCTGGAAGTCACTCTTATGCAAGCTTCAGTTAGACATTGCTACCTATCATAACTTGCCAAATCCCAACCAAAACCATTCCTGCCAATCCTAAAGAATACCTAGGGCCTTATATAATATTCTACAAAGGTTCTATGCACTAGGGTAACTTTCCAGAAACCTATTACCTCCAGGTGGGTTCCTGGACCAGATAAATTCTGAAATGCAGAGGGGCCAACCTCTCCAAAACATCAAATAGTCCCACTCCCCTATCCCATATTAATGACAGCACCTTCCAACATGAAAAATTTAGAATGGGCATAGCCCAAATATCCCTAAAGAGTTGGAGAAAGATCAAAGGTGTGGTGGAGTTATACAGAGAGGGTAGGGTTTAACAAATGAGCATGATTGCTGAATCATTATATTGATATTTCTTTTAGTCTCCTATACTTTAGAACAGCTAGAAGTAAAAATCTAAAATTATGAAATTGTGACCCATATCAAACTCTGAAATCTGTTCAAAAACTAATTGTTGCGATGTACTTTGAAAGTTATTGCTTATTTGTATATGTTATTTTTCACAAAAAAGAAAAAAAGAGAAGAGTATAACAGAGAAGCAGGATTTAACAAATGAGTATAACTGCTGAATCATTATATTGACATTTCTTTTGGTCTTCAGTCTTCGAGCCACTAGAAGAAAAAAATAAAAAGTCATGAAACTGTAACCCATATCAAACTTTAAAGTCTGTTCTATAACTACTTGTTAAAATGTACTAGGAAGCTGGAGACCAGGGTTTAATTCCCAGAGCCTGCCCAAGCCCCCTCCAAAAAAATGTACTAGGAAGTTTATAAATTTTTTTGTATATATGTTATGTTTCACAATAAAAACATTAAAAAATTATAAAGACAAATATAACAGCAACAAAAAAACCTGTAACTTGTAGCTTAATAAATCCCCTTTATAAAAACCAACCCATTTCTGGTATATTGTTTTCTGGCAGCTTTAGCAAACTGAAACAGCAGCTCTGTGTAGAGATGATATGAAGAGGAGGATCAGCATATATTTACTGAGAATTAGAGCATCACCTTTTCTACGACACTTCAGATCCTCTAAACTAATTCCAAATATCTCCTATGTCATTATAATAAAAACTACACAGTGATCTTTGATAGAAAAAAATCATTTCTGGGGGGCTGAACTCAGAATTCTTCAGGTCAGTACCTCTGTGATATCTGTCTCTGGGATCTAAGTGTTGAGGGTGTTCATAGGGTGGGAAGACTTCAGCAAGGCTGTAATGTCAAGGAAGATCATTAATGCATAACTAGAAGCTATTTTAGCAACAAAAAAAATCTACTTTCCTTCCCTGGTTGTCTTACATTTATATCTCCTGGATATTTGCATTTTGTTTCTGGGTAGATATCTTAGTTTCTGGGAGCTGCCATAACAAAGTGCCATAATTGAGTATCTTATAACTACAGAAAATTTTTGTCTTGCTGTTCTGGTGGCTAGGAATCTGGAATCAAGATGTTGAGATGGCCATGCTTCCTTGGAAGTCTATAGAGTTCTGGCAGTGGCTTGTTGGCCATCCGCGATATTTCTTGGTTTATGGCATAACACAATATCTGCCTCCATCATATGGCCATTGTGCTGGTTGGAAATGATTGTGTACCACAGAAAAATCATGTTCTTTAACTCTGATTCAATATTGCTGGGTGAGATCTTTTGATTAGGTGATTCCCATAGAGATGTGTCTCCACCCATTAAAGGAGAGGTTGCTTACTAGATCCCTTTAGGAGGGAACTCTTTTGGAAAAAGCTCTCGAGTCCACACATAAAGAGACCCCCAGAGAAGCCATTTGAAGAAGCTGATAGAGAAAGCTAGCAAATGTTGCCATGTGCCTTCCCAGCTGACAGAGGTGTTCCCTATGGCATCGGCCTTCTTTGAGTGAAGGTAACCTCTCTTGGTGCATTAATTTGGACATTTTTACAGCCTTAAAACTGTAAACTTACAACTTAATAAATTCCTCTTTTAAAAGCTGTTTTGATTGTTGTATATTGCATTCTGGCAGCTTAAAAAATGAAAAAAGCTGTCTTTCTTTCTCCTACTTCTTATGAGGACATCAGTCATATTGGATTAGGACTCTTCCTAATATAGTTTGGCTTCATCTTTACTCACAACATCTTCAGAGACCTTTTTGCAAATAAAGACCATGTTCATAAAACTAGGGGTAAGGACTTGAACATCTTTTGGGGGGACCAAGTCAATCCATAACAGCAGTCTTTTACTCCTTAAATGACAGGCAGCAACCACTCAGAGAGCTGACACATGAGGGTCACTAAATGGCCATAGGAGTAAATTGGAAATTTGATGCCAGTGCATTCAATTTTGCACAAACTGCACCTTAAATGATTAGTATATGAAATAATTAGTAATATATAAACTGTATCCTCTTCTTAGGAAGTGGGGGAGGGCATCCTTTCTTCAATAAAACCTGGTTTTCATTGGAGATGTGATGGTTGGAGATAAAGGCAGCCACTTTTTGACCATAATGATGTTGGAACATTTGAGAAGACAAAAAAATGTCTTAGTCTGCTTAGAATTTTTATGCTAAAAAAATGCAAATTATATAATGCAACTACAGTGTCACCAAATCTAAGAGCAGCCAGTTGACAGTTGCTTGACACTGACAGTTGTTGGAAGTTCAAGTTCTGAAACCAATTGCAATGGTAGGAAAAGTATTAAAGTATGAATGTTGCCTGACTGTCATTTCCTTCTGTCTGCTAAGAAGATTCTGGTTTCTTGGGGTCCATCCTGTCCATCTCTTGCATCATTTGAGGGGACTGCCTTGACCAAGGGGGATACTTAGGCTTTTGTGACGAAGAATCAGACAAAAAGGATGCTGGCGAAAAGGACAAGACAAGAGCCTTGCAGTTTGGGGTTAGCAGAAAAAGCTTTTTTGTGGGGGAGATCTCTTTTTCTGAAAATGGGGGCAAAAAGTTAGGAGAGCAGCTGTGGTATGTGAGAAAAGGGCATGGAGTTTCCATGGATTTGTTTCTGGCCAGTAAGAAATCGGTTGAAGTCTATAGGAGATGGAAATTGCATTTCTGAATAAAGCCTTGCTAGGAGAAAGCCCAGGGGTTAGACTTGAATGTATCTTTCCCTTTTCTTTCCTCTCACAGGAACATGGATCTTCTCCTTAGAGCAGCAGTTACCATCTTGAAGCATAAGGGTGAAAGCCAATTGACAATGATAGCATAATAAGATGGAACCACAATATGGATCTCCTGCATTTTATGTGGCTTACCTGCCTCTGTGGATTGAAAAACAAGGAAAAGAAAAACCCTATGTATCAATCAGGGTACTGGATGACACTGGTAGTGAGCACAAAAGGTTTTAAAAAATAACTTAATGAAGAGACTATTTACAGAGGTGCAAGCAAGGTGAAGGAAATTAATGGGACATTGCAGCACCCAGGGACTACAAACAGTGGGAAGTCTGAAGGGTTATGAGGAGAGAACAGTGTTTATTGGAGCCAGTTAGAACCTTGGATCAGGGAAGAATTGCTGCCTGATGTGATCTGTGGTTATAAAGAATGTAACTCTCCCCAAACTGCAGCTAGACAGTGGGTGGGAAGGGGTGTGTGGAATACATAGGAAAAATGAATATGTGATCCTTTCTTCTTCCCACCCAAGCCGGAGGGCTGTGGAGTTATCATGGAGGTCAGCCTCTGGGGACATAGAGCAGTGGAGAAACCGGAAAGATTGAGAGTAACCAGCACACTTTAACAGTTTAAACCACTGTATAGTTAAGTCAGTGTAGACTAATTAAGCCACTCAATCAAATGCAATATCAACTGATACCAAGGGTGGAAACTTGAGTTATTTTAAAGTTGCTGGCTAACGTTACCTTGATTGAAACATTACTCAGACTGGCTTATATGGATTATGGCTTTATATGCATTGATGAGATAAGGCATATTATAGTGCCATTTACCAGGATCATGTGGTTTATTTTAATTACATGACAAATGGTTTAGTTTCTTTCTCAATAATTTTTCTCATTAGGACCATACATATGATAAACTAAAAATATAAGTATAGAAGTTGTATATGAATTTTGAAAATGGAGAATTAGTATATTCACACTCCTGTAAAGGAATGTTAAGCAAATATTTAAATAATATTTATTTGAAGGGGAATCAAATTATATAGCTGTTCTAGTTTACTAGCTGCTGGAATGTAATACACCAGAGATGGATTGGCTTTCTATAAAAGGGAATTTGTTTAGTTAACTATTGTTCTTTAGAGGAAAGGCAGCTAACTTTCAAATGAGGTTCTTTCTTAGGTGGGAAGGCACAGGGTGATCTCTGCTGGCCTTCTCTTTAAGCCTCTGGATTCCAACAACTTTCCCCAGGGTGATTCCTTTCTGCATTGCCAAAGGCCTCAGCTGAGTTGCGAGTGTTGAGATGAGGTATGCTGAGCTGCTTGGGCTGTGCTACATTGAGCTCTCTCATTTAAGCACCAGTCAGTTAAGTTAAATATCATTCATTGCAGCAGGCATGCCTCTTAGCCAGCTGCAGATGTAATGAGCAACAGTTGAGGTTCACGAACCACTGGCTCATGTCCACAGCAACAGAACTAGGCATCTTCAGCTGGACAAATTGACACCTTAATCCAACTACCACAACAGCCTTATTTTGACATTGGATCTAAGGGCCCAGATAAAGCTCATATTATGGATTGAGGTGTTTCTAATATCTGAAAAGATATTTTAGGCTTGTGGTTGGGTCACATAAGATTTAGCTATTGATTGTGTTTCCTGGAACCGAGTGAAGCAGAGATTCAGCTCACTTGCAAGTATCAGGACATGAGGCCATTTCAGGATCTTCCAGGACCCCAGCTCATTCCTGTGGGCCTGGGAGTTTGGCTTAGTGAGCAGAGATAGCAGCCCTGGTTCACGTGAAACAGACCTTCTGAGCTTGGGGATGTGGGCCCTTCATCTCATGGAGAGGACAGACCATATTTTCCATGACACCACCAAGCAGCTTATTTGATAGGTGGTCAAATCCATTGAATCAGCCATAAATTCTTCTTCTTTTTTTTTTTTTTTTGGCTTTTAAAAAGGGGAATTGAATAGGTTGCTAGTTTACAGTTCTAAGGTTGAGAAAATGTCCCAGTTAAAGCAAGTCTATAGAAATGTCCAATCTAAGGCATCCAGGGAAAGATAGCTTGGTTCAAGAAGGCCAATGAAGTTCAGGGTTTCTCTTTTAAGTGGAAGGGCACATGGTGAACACAGTCACAATTTCTCTCTCATCTGGAAAGGCACATGGTGAACACATCAGGGTTCCTTGAATCAGCCATAAATTCTTAATTTCTACTAGAAAACAGAGCTGCTAAGTGCTCATTTGGCTCTGCTATGACTAAGGTTAAATATCTTTAAACCTGTGTGTGGGGTAGTACAATATGTAAATAAGCCAATTGCGAAGAGAAAATAGTGACTTCCAATATCCAAACCTGTCAGCATCACACAACGTTGATAAATAAAACTGACTCAGCAACTGGTTGTTTCCTAGAGGCCAAAAGGTTTGGACAGAGGGACAGGAATCCCACAACGTATGACTCTTTTTTAGCTCACTAAAGTTGCCCAAATGCAATATAACAGAAATAGCCTGGCTTTTAACAATGGGGACTTATTAGATTACAAGCTTACAGTTCTGAAACTGTGAAGTGTCCAAATCAAGGCATCAACAGGTGATGCTTTCTCCCTGAAGACCAGCTACCAATGATTCTCAGCTCCTCTGTCACATGGCAAGGTATATGGTGGTGTCCGCTGTCCTTCTCTCCTGGGTTTTGTTGCTTTCAGCTTCTGATTGCTCTATCTGTGGCTTTCTTTCTGAGCTTCTGTTCTTCTCCTTCTCTCTCAGTTTCTCTGTCTTTTTATCTTTCATCCTCTTATAAAGGCCTCCAGTAAGAGGAGTCCTGGGGCATGCCTCAGATAAAATAACCGAATCAAAAGGTCCCACCTAGTGGACCTTCCTGGCAACATGGGACAGAAATCCTAGAATGAGCTGTGACTCAGCATCAAGGGATTGAAAACCTTCTCCACCAAAAGGAGGAAGAGCGAAATGAGACAAAATTAAGTGTCAGTGGCTGAGAGATTCCAAACAGAGTTAAGAGGTTATCCTGGAGGTTATTCTTATACATTAAATAAATATCACCTTTTTAGTTAAGGTGTAATGGAGAGGCTGGAGGGAACTGCCTGAAAATGTAGAGCTGTGTTCCAGTAGCCATGTTTCTTAAAGATGATTGTGTAATGCTATAGCTTTCACATGTGACTGTGAGATTGTGGAAAGAAGAAAAAAAAAGTCCTACCTAAAATAGGTCCACACACAGAGGAATGGATTAACTTTAAGAACATAATTTTTCTGGAGTACACACAGTTCGAAACGATCACAATGACCATCACCTAAATTGGGAGGGAATGGCTTCTTGAGTGTTTTAAGCCTTTCACAATTATATCAACAAGTGTTCCTTTAATACATGAAGGTTCGATGACACACAGGCACCCATATGCTACAGAGCCCAGGTTTTGTTAGCAGACCATGATTCTCATGTGGGTCTAGATACTGGGTCTGGGTGATCTGTTAAGCATAGTATATCACTTGGGAGTTCTTATTTTCTACAGGCTTTACATTGACAGGGCTAATGGGTATTTTCTCCTTTGGAGAGGAAAATGGAGATATTTATGGAATTCTGATTACCTTGAAGTTTATCACAAAGTTTATGGATCACTAGAGGTGTCTTTGCAAGTTGTGTTTTCTCTTTTTCTTTTTTGTACTTTTAAATTTGTTGGCATGAAAATTAAGTACTTTTTGTGCTGGTTTGCAAAGCATGATATTTGTGCTATTTATTCAGAGCTTCTGATTGGCCTTGTATTTATATAGCCTTTATAAGATCTCTGTGTCTCATTGCTCTCTGTCAATACCAAGATGACATCCAGAAACACTTGAAAAGAAAATTAATTTTTTTAGTGCAATCTCTTAACATATCACAGAGAAAATATATTCATAATGCTCAATAAAGTACCTTAAAATATTCTTTCCTCATGTTTTGGCTATCTATCGCTGTACAGCAAGCCACTCCCAAATTTAATGACATAAAACAATAACTAGCTATCATCTCTGCACTTCTATGAATTGGTGAGGTCAGCTGGGTGGTGGTTCTGTTTCTTGTACAGTTGACTGGAGCAGCAGTCATCTGGAGGCTTACCCAGGCTGTAAGCCCACCATGGCACACTCACATGGCTGGCAGTTGGGGCTGACCGTCAGCTGGGAGCTCAGTTGAGGTCTTGACCAGATTGTCTCAGTTCTTCTGTGGTCATTCAACAAGACTTGGGCTTCCCATTGCATGGAAGCTAGGTTCTAAGAGGGAGTGTTCCATGTGTGTGGAAGAGGAAGCTGCAAATCTCTTCAGGTTCAGCCTTGGAAGTCAGATAACATCAATACCATCACATTCTAATGGCCAAAGACCGTCACTGTGTCAGCTCAGATTCAGGGGAGTTTAAGTAGATTTTCTTTCTTGATATGTACAGTGGCAATACTTGTGGCCATCTTTAATCCACTACAGCCTGTCTCTCTCAATCTCTTATATACATGGTAGCTGCCCCCTAATTTCTCTTCTCTCTCAAAATTCCGCAGAATTTTGTTTCTCAACTTGCCTTTCTTATATCCCCCTGCTTCCTTTCCACAGCCACACATTTCATCACTCTGTTATATCTCTGCCCTTTCCCATGTAAATCCAGTATTTTTAGTTTATCCAGTGTTTCTCCTTTTCTTATCACCTTGATCTTCATACTAAATTTTTAAATTATTCTGATTGTTAATAGTATATTGATTCTTAGTGGCAGCAAGTAGGAGTGGAGAGTAGGTGTGATTATTATTTTTATTTCTTGCATATCTATATTTGGGTGGTGCACAGCACCATGGGATTGATTATGGTTTCAATTGCATGTGTTACCTGTTGACTTTTAGAATGTGACCCCAGCAGAGGGCTAGCAGAGAAGTTGATTCTGGATTGATTTCTGGAGATTGTAAGGAGCACACCAGACATTAGGATTGATGAGAATGGTACTTATGGGCATCATAATATTTTGAAGAGCAATATTGCTAGTCCTGGAAAATCCTGAAGAATTTAATTGTGACTTATGACATATTAGGAGGAGATTTCTTGCACAAGTTTGTTTCTTAAGACAATGAACTTTAAGCAAATATACCTTTCAGCAGGTCTGTTCCTAATATTGGCTAGGCCAAGAGAAAGAGTACAAATCATGCAAGAGTACAAAGAGTACTCAATGCCCTATGTCTAAATATTAAAAATTATAACTCAGGATAATAAACTATTAAATAATTTTTTTCTGTCCTCCTCCCTTGACAAATGCACTTTTATATTGAGCTGGGAAGCTAGTTTCAAATGTACAATTATCAGAATTTTCAGAATCCTATGCTAATGTGTGGCAGCATGGGGAGAGCTAGCCCTGTCCCTCCCTGCTCCTCTTCTCTCTCACTACCAGCACTATCTTATAATGAGAGAGATCTCACCACATGTGTGTCAACACCCCAGGCCACTCTTCTAAGCTGTGTCCATAATCTCTTAATGAAGCAACCCTCAGTCAGTCATGCTCTTTAGGAGGCATACCTGATGAAGAGTCCCATGTCTTCCCTGAAAGCTGACTCAAGGGTGTTTGGATGGAATTCCATAGTCCCAGTGGGGTAAGTTAAATTATATACCTCCCCAAAGTATTTTTTTTGTCAATTTAAAAAAATTTTTAAATTGACAAATGAAAACAACATACAAACATGAACATCCTTAACATTCAAACATTCCATACATGGTGTACAATCAATGGCCCACAATATCATCACATAGTAGTATATTCATCACCATGATAATTTTTTAGAACATTTGCATAATTCCAGAAAAATAAATAAAAAGAAAAAAGAAAAAACTCATACATATCATGCCCCTTACCCCTTCTCTCATTGACCACTTGTATTTCCATCTAGCCAATATATTTTAACCTTTGTTCCCCCTATTTTTTTCTATACCCCTTACATACTGTTTCACTGATCATTAGTATTTCAATCTACTTATTTTATTTTAACATTTGTTCCCCTATTATTTATTTATTTATTTATTTTTAATCCATATTTTTTACTTATCTGTCCATATCATAGATAAAAGGAGCACCAGACACAAGATTCTCAGTCACATAGTCACATTGCAAAAGCTACGTCATTATACATTCATCTTCAAGAAACATAGCCACTGGAACACACCTCTACAGTTTTCAGGCACTTCCCTCCAGCCTCTCTAATACACCTTAAACTAAAAAGGTAATATATATATATATATGATATATATATATATAAAGTGTAAGAATAACCTCCAGGATAACCTCTCGACTCTGTTTGAAATCTCTCAACCACTGACATTTTATTTTGTCTCATTTCTCTCGTCCCCCTTTCGGTCAAGAAAGTTTTCTCAATCCTTTGATGCTGAGTTCTAGCTCATTCTAAGATTTCTGTCCCATGTTGCCAGGGAGGTTTATACCCCTGGGAGTCATGTCCCATTTAGAGAGAAGGAAGGGAGTGAGTTTCGTTGTCGTGTTGGCTGAGAGGGAGATAGGGCACGTCTGAGCAACAAAAGAGTTTTTTTTTTTTTTTTTTTTTTTTTTGCTGGGGATGACTCTTAGGCTTAATTTAAAATAGGCTTAGCCTATCTTTTGCAAGGATAAGTTTCATATGAACAAACCCCAAGATTGAGGGGTTGGCCTATTGATTTGGTTGTCCCCACTGCTTGTAAGAATATCAGGAATTGTCCAAAAGGGGAAGCTGAATTTTCCCCCTTTATCACCATTTCCCCAAGGGGACTTTGCAAATAACTTCTTTATTCACTGTTCAAATCACTCTGGGATTTATCAGGGCATCACACTGGACAAAACTACAAAATCTCATGCTCTATTAAAGGGTCCGTGTACTTAGGGTGTTCAATTAACCTGTCTACATAAGTTATATTGGGAAATGCACTAGTCAAAATATAAATTTTGTACCAAATAAACATTTTTTGCTTTAGTCTTACACAGAAGTTGAAGTTTTAAAATATGAATGACCATCTATTTTCAGCACCCTGCAATACTGACACTCCTTTGTTCTTCCTCATGTGAAAATAATTTTTAATTTGTAAATTTAGTCACTATCACTGTACACTCTAGGCATTCCTAGATTGAACCATGTCGGTCCTTCTTCCCTTCTGGTTTCGTAGGTGTCCTGAATCCTCTTACCTCTATTATTCTTACATTCAGCTTCATTCAGTGTATTTACATTATTGTGCTACAATCAGGTAGTATTGTGCTAGCCATTTCAGAATTTTTACAATCAGTCCTGTTGCACAATCTATATCTCTTCAGGTCCAATTACCCAATATCTACCCTGTTTCTATCTCCTGATGACCTCTGTTCTTAACTGAAATTCTCCAAGTTCATTCATTAATGTTAGTTCATATCAGTGAGACCATACAGTATTAGTACTTTTGTTTCTGGCTAATCTCACTCAGCATAATGTCCTCAAGGTCTATCCATGTTTTTACATACTTCATGATTTTATTCTGTCTTACAGCTGCATAATATTCCATCATATATGTATATACCACAGCTTGTTTAGTCACCTGTCTGTTGATGGACATTTGGGCTCTTTCCATACCTTGGCAATTGTAAATAATGCTGTTATAAATATTGGTGTGCAAATGTCCATTTGTGTTCTTGCCCTCATGCCCTCTGAACAGATACCTAGCAGTGGTATTGCTGGATCATATGGCAATTCTATTCTTAGTTTCCTGAGGAAACACCAAACTGCCTTCCACAGCGGTTGAATCATTTTACATTCCAACAGTGGGTAAGTGTGTCTCCTTCTCTACATGCTGTCCAGAATTTGTCATTTTCTGTTTTATTGATAATGACCATTCTTGTGGGTATGAGATGATATCTCATTGTGGTTTTAATTTGCATTTCCCTAATAGCGGGGGAGTTGAGCATCTTTTCATGTGCCTTTTAGCCATCTGTATTTCCTTTTCTGAGAAGTGTCTGTTCATGTCTTTTGCCTATTTTGTAATTGGGTTGTTTGCCTTTTTGTTGTTGCGCTGAACAATCTTTTTATATATTCTGGATACTAGACCCTTATCTGATACGTCATTTCCAAATATTGTCTCCCATTTGTAGGCTGTCTTTTTACTTTCTTGACAAAGTTCTCTGATGAATAAAAGTGTTTAATTTTGAGGAGTTCCCATTTATCTATTTCTTTCTTCAATGCTCGTGCTTTGGGTGTAAGATCTAGGAAACTGCCTCCTATTATAAGTTTTTTTTTGATATCAAACATTCTTTTTTTTTCAATTCAATTTTTTTTAATTTATTAAAAAAATTAACTAACACAACATTTAGAAATCATTCCATTCTACATATGCAATCAGTGGTTCTTAATATCATCACATAGATGTATGATCATCATTTCTAAGTACATTTTCATCAATTTAGAAAATGAATAGCAAGACAACAGAAAAAGAAATAAAATGATAATATAGAGAAAAAATAAAAATAAAAATACAAAAAATATATAAAAAAAACTATAGCTCAGATGCAGCTTCATTCAGTGTTTTAACATAATTACATTACAATTAGGTAGTATTGTGCTGTCCATTTTTGAGTTTTTGTATTCAGTCCTGTTGCACAGTCTGTATCCCTTCAGCTCCAATTACCCATTATCTTACCCTATTTCTATCTCCTGATGGTCTCTGTTACCAATGACATATTACAAGTTTATTCTCTAATGTCAGTTCACATCAGTGGGACCATACAGTATTTGTCCTTGTTTTTGGCTAGTCTCACTCAGCGTAATGTTCTCTAGGTCCATCCATGTTATTACATGCTTCATAAGTTTATTCTGTCTTAAAACTGCATAATATTCCATTGTATGTATATACCACAGTTTGTTTAGCCACTTGTCTGTTGATGGACATTTTGGCTGTTTCCATCTCTTTGCAATTGTAAATAATGCTGCTATAAACATTGGTGTGCAAATGTCTGTTTGTGTCTTTGCCCTTAAGTCCTTTGAGTAGATGCCTAGCAATGGTATTGCTGGGTCGTATGGCAATTCTATATTCAGCTTTTTGAGGAATCGCCAAACTGCCTTCCACAGTGGTTGCACCATTTGACATTCCCACCAACAGTGGATTAGTGTGCCTCTTTCTCCACATCCTCTCCAGCACTTGTCATTTTTTGTTTTGCTGATAGTGTCCATTCTGGTGGGTGTGAGATGATATCTCATTGTGGTTTTGATTTGCATTTCTCTAATGGCCAGGGACATTGAGTATCTCTTCATGTGCCTTTTGGCCATTTGTATTTCCTCTTCTGAGAGGTGTCTGTTCAAGTCTTTTTCCCATTTTGTAATTGGTTTGGCTGTCTTTTTGTTGTTGAGTTGAACAATCTCTTTATAAATTATGGATACTAGACCTTTATCTGATATGTTGTTTCCAAATATTGTCTCCCATTGTGTAGGCTGTCTTTCTACTTTCTTGATGAAGTTCTTTGATGCACAAAAGTGTTTAATTTTGAGGAGCTCCCATTTATCTCTTTCTTTCTTCAATGCTCTTGCTTTAGGTTTAAGGTCCATAAAACTACCTCCAATTGTAAGATTCATAAGATATCTCCCTACATTTTCCTCTAACTGTTTTATGGTCTTAGACCTAATGTTTAGATCTTTGATCCATTTTGAGTTAACTTTTGTATAGGGTGTGAGATACAGGTCCTCTTTCATTCTTTTGCATATGGATATCGAGTTCTCTAGGCACCATTTATTGAAGAGACTGTTCTGTCCCAGGTGAGTTGGCTTGACTGCCTTATCAAAGATCAAATGTCCATAGATGAGAGGGTCTATATCTGAGCACTCTATTCGATTCCATTGGTTGATATATCTATCTTTATGCCAGTACCATGCTGTTTTGACCACTGTGGCTTCATAATATGCCTTAAAGTCCGGCAGCGTGAGACCTCCAGCTTCGTTTTTTTTCCTCAAGATACTTTTAGCAATTCGGGGCACACTGCCCTTCCAGATAAATTTGCTTATTGGTTTTTCTATGTTTGAAAAATAAGTTGTTATGATTTTGATTGGTATTGCATTGAATCTGTAAATCAATTTAGGTAGGATTGACATCTTAACTATATTTAGTCTTCCAATCCATGAACACGGTATGCCCTTCCATCTATTTAGGTCTTCTGTGATTTCTTTTAACAGTTTCTTGTAGTTTTCTTTGTATAGGTCTTTTGTCTCTTTAGTTAAATTTATTCCTAAGTATTTTATTCTTTTAGTTGCAATTGTAAATGGAATTCGTTTCTTAATTTCCCCCTCAGTTTGTTCATTGCTAGTGTATAGAAACACTACAGATTTTTGAATGTTGATCTTGTAACCTGCTACTTTGCTGTACTCATTTATTAGCTCTAGTAGTTTTGTTGTGGATTTTTCCGGGTTTTCGACGTATAGTATCATATTGTCTGCAAACAGGGATAGTTTTACTTCTTCCTTTCCTATTTTGATGCCTTGTATTTCTTTTTCTTGTCTAATTGCTCTGGCTAGAACCTCCAACACAATGTTGAATAATAGTGGTGATAGTGGACATCCTTGTCTTGTTCCTGATCTTAGGGAGAAAGTTTTCAATTTTTCCCCATTGAGGATGATATTAGCTGTGGGTTTTTCATATATTCCCTCTATCATTTTAAGGAAGTTCCCTTGTATTCCTATCCTTTGAAGTGTTTTCAACAGGAAAGGATGTTGAATCTTGTCAAATGCCTTCTCTGCATCAATTGAGATGATCATGTGATTTTTCTGCTTTGATTTGTTGATGTGGTGTATTACATTAATTGATTTTCTTATGTTGAACCATCCTTGCATACCTGGGATGAATCCTACTTGGTCATGATGTATAATTCTTTTAATGTGTTGCTGATTCGATTTGCTAGAATTTTGTTGAGGATTTTTGCATCTATATTCATTAGAGAGATTGGTCTGTAGTTTTCTTTTTTTGTAATATCTTTGCCTGGTTTTGGTATGAGGGTGATGTTGGCTTCATAGAATGAATTAGGTAGTTTTCCCTCCACTTTGATTTTTTTGAAGAGTTTGAGGAGAGTTGGTACTAATTCTTTCTGGAATGTTTGATAGAATTCAGATGTGAAGCCGTCTGGTCCTGGACTTTTCTTTTTGGGAAGCTTTGAATGGCTGATTCAATTTCTTTACTTGTGATTGGTTTGTTGAGGTCATATATTTCTTCTTGAGTCAAAGTTGGTTGTTCATGCCTTTCTAGGAACTTGTCCATTGCATCTACATTGTTGTATTTATTAGCGTAAAGTTGTTCATAGTATCCTGTTATCACCTCCTTTATTTCTGTGAGGTCAGTAGTTATGTCTCCTCTTCCATTTCTGACCTTATTTCTTTGCATCCTCTCTCTTCTTCTTTTTGTCAATCTTGCTAAGGGCCCATCAATCTTGTTGATTTTCTCATAGAACCAACTTCTGGTCTTATTGATTTTCTCTATTGTTTTCATATTCTCAATTTCCTTAATTTCTGCTCTAATCTTTGTTATTTCTTTCCTTTTGCTTGCTTTGGGGTTAGTTTGCTGTTCTTTCTCCAGTTCTTCCAAGTGGAGAGTTAATTCCTGAATTTTTGCCCTTTCTTCTTTTCTGATATAGGCATTTAGGGCAATAAATTTCCCTCTTAGCACTGCCTTTGCTGCGTCCCATAGATTTTGATATGTTGTGTTTTCATTTTCATTCGCCTCGAGGTATTTACTAATTTCTCTTGTAATTTCTTCCTTGACCCACTGGTTGTTTAAGAGTGTGTCGTTGAGCCTCCACGTATTTGTGAATTTTCTGGCACTCTGCCTATTATTGATTTCCAACTTCATTCCTTTATGATCCGAGAAAGTGTTGTGTATGACTTCAATCTTTTAAAATTTGTTGAGACTTGCTTTGTGACCCAGCATATGGTCTATCTTTGAGAATGATCCATGAGCACTTGAGAAAAAGGTGTATCCTGCTGTTGTGGGGTGTAATGTCCTATAAATGTCTGTTAGGTCTAGCTCATTTATTTTAATATTCAAATTCTCTGTTTCTTTATTGATCCTTTGTCTAGATGTTCTGTCCATTGATGAGAGTGGGGAATTAAAGTCTCCAACTATTATGGTAGATGTGTCTATTTTCCTTTTCAGTATTTGCAGTGTATGCCCAACGTATTTTGGGGCATTCTGGTTCGGTGCATAAATATTTATGATTGTTATGTCTTCTTGTCTAATTGTTCCTTTTTTTAGTAGATAGTATCCTTCTTTGTCTCTTTTAACTTTTTTACATTTGAAGTCTAATTTGTTGGATATTCATATATCTACTCCTGCTTTTTTCTGGTTGTCATTTGCATGAAATATCTTTTCCCAACCTTTCACTTTCAACCTATGTTTATCTTTGGGTCTAAGATGTGTTTCCTCTAGACAGCATATAGAAGTATCCTGTTTTTAAATCCATTCTGCCAGTCTATGTCTTTTGATTGGGGAATTCAGTCCATTAACATTTAGTGTTATTACTGTTTGGGTATTACTTTCCTCTACCATTTTGCCTTTTGTATTATATATATCATGTCTGATTTTTCTTCTTTCTACACTCTTCTCCATACCTCTCTCTTCTGTCTTTTCATATCTGACTCTAGTGTTCCCTTTAGTATTTCTTGCAGAGCTGGTCTCTTGGTCACAAATTCTCTCAGTGACTCTTTGTCTGAAAATGTTTTAATATCTCCCTCATTTTTGAAGGACAATTTTGCTGGATATAGAAGTCTTGGTTGGCAGTTTTTCTCTTTTAGTAATTTAAATATATCATCCCACTGTCTTCTTGCCGCCATGGTTTCTGCTGAGAAATCTACACACAGTCTTCTTGGGTTTCCCTTGTAAGTGATGGATTGTTTTTCTCTTGCTGCTTTCAAGATCCTCTCTTTCTCTTTGACCTCTGACATTCTAACTAGTAAGTGTCTTGGAGAACACCTATTTGGATTTATTCTCTTTGGGGTGCGCTGCACTTCTTGGATCTGTAATTTTAGGTCTTTCAAAAGAGTTGGGAAATTTTCAGTGATAATTTCTTCCATTAGTTTTTCTCCTCCTTTTCCCTTCTCTTCTCCTTCTGGAACACCCACAACATGTATATTTGTGCGCTTCATATTATCATTCAATTCCCTGAGCTCCTACTCATATTTTTCCATTCTTTTCCCTATAGTTTCTGTTTCTTTTTGGATTTCAGATGTTCCATCCTCCAGTTCACTAATTCTAGCCTCTGTCTCTTGAAATCTACCATTGTAGGTTTCCATTGTTTTTTTCATTTCTTCTACTGTATCTTTCATTCCCATGAGTTCTGTGATTCGTTTTTTCAGACTTTCCATTTCTTCTTTTTGTTCATCCCATGCCTTCTTCATGTCCTCCCTCAATTTATTGATTTGGTTTTTGAAGAGGTTTTCCATTTCTGTTCGTATATTCAGAATTAGTTGTCTCAGCTCCTGTATCTCATTTGAGCTATTGGTTTGTTCCTTTGACTGGGCCATATCTTCAATTTTCCTGGTGTGATTTGTTATTTTTTGCTGGCATCTGGGCATTTAATCAGATTTCCCTGAGTATGGGACCCAGTAGGTTGAAAGGCTTTCCTTTGAAGTCTCTGGGCTCTGTTTTTCTTGTCCTGCCCAGTATGTGGTGCTTGTCTGTCTGCGGGTCCCACCAGCAAAAGATGTTGTGGCTCCTTTAACTTTGGAAGACTCTCACTGCTGGGTGTGTGGTTGAGACAGAGGAAAGGTTGTAGGTTGGTTTTAAAGACTTCAAATTGTGAAGTCCTGGGATCTGAATTCCTTGAGAGAGGGATTCCACCTGAGTTGCGTTTCACCCCTCCCGGGGAAGGTTCAGGTGGTAGAGAGCCCTGAAAGTAGCCCGCCTCTGCGTTTGGGGCAATCTCAACTGTTTAATCCCAGCACTGAGCCCAGAGGCAACCAAGCCTCTGCAGAAACGGCTGCAGAAGGCTCTGTTTCACCCCTTTTCCTCTTTTTCAGTTAGCCCAATAGGTGACTTCCGCCTTGATCAGTTTTGCCTGAGCTGAGGGCCTATTTTTAGTAGTCAGAAGTTGTTCATTAATGCCACTATTGGTGTTAGGTTGGACTCAGTCTCTGCTACTGTTGGAGACTCTTTCCTTTCCCTCCGGGAAGCCACGTGTGTGGGAGGGGCTCTGGTCACTGGCTGCCGCGGCTTGGGGAACCGCCGATCCGAGGCTCCCAACTGGCCTGGGAAGCTGCATGTGTGGGAGGGGCTCTGGTGACCGGCCGCCGCGGCTTGGGGAACCACCGATCTGAGGCTCCCAGCCGGCCCGGGAAGCCGCGTGTGTGGGAGGGGCTCCGGTCACTGGTCCACGGCTTGGGGAACTGCTGATCCGAGTCTCTCAGCCGGACAGGGAAGGAGGGGGGCTGGCCGCCAGCCGCCGCGGCCTGGGGAAGCGCGCACCGCTTGTGGACCTCACCCCAGCAGAGTCTCGTAGCCGGTCCAGCCATTCCAGACTGGGGTACACTGTGTGTCTGGTCTCTGTCGTGGCTCCGGGAGCTGTTCTGTACTGTTTCTAGTTATTTAGTAGTTGTTCTGGAGGAGGAACTAAGACGCACGCACCTTACTAAGCCGCCATCTTCTCCGCGATCCTATTATAAGTTTTATGAGATATTTCCCTACATTTTCTTCTAAAAGTTTTATGGTCTTAGATCAATGTTTAGGTCCAATTTGAGTTAATTTTCATATAGGGTATGAGATGGACCCTCTTTCATTCTTTTGCATGTGTATATCCAGTTCTCTAAGCACCATTTGTTGAGGAGACAGGTGAGTTGGCTTCACTGCCTTATTAAAGATCAATTGTCCATAGATGAGAGGGTCTGTATCTGAACACCTTATTCGATTCTCATTGGTCAGTATAGCTATCTTTATGCCAGTATCATGCTGTTTTGATCACTGCAGCTTCATAATACACCTTAAAGTCAGGTAATGTGAGATCTCTGACTTCATTTTTCTTTCTCAGGATATTTTTTTAGCTATTCAGGGCACCCTGCCCTTCCAGATAATTTGGTTATTGGGTTTCTATTTCTGAAAAGTAAGCTTTTGGGATTTTAATTGGTATCGCATTGAATCTATAAATCATTTTAGGTAGAATTGACATCTTGACTATATTTAATCTTCCAATCCATGAACACAGTATGCCCTTCCATTTATTTAGGTCTTCTGTAATTTCTTTTAGCAATTTCTTGTGGTTTTCTTTGTATAGGTCTTTTGTATCTTTAGTTAAATTTATTCCTAAATATTTTATTCCTTTGGTTGCAATCGTAAATGAAATTTTTTCTTGATTTCCCTCTTAGATTGGTCATTACTAGTGTATAGAAACAGAGATTTTTGAGCATTGATCTTATAACTTGCCATTTTGCTGTACTCATTTATTAGTTTGAGTAGTTTTGCTATGGATTTTTGGGGTTTTTGACATATAGTATCATATCATTGGCAAACAGTGAGAGTTTTACTTCTTCCTTTCCAATTTTGATGTCTTGAATTTCTTTTTCTTGTCTATTTGCTCTGGCTAGAACTTCCAACACAATGTTGAATAACAATGGTGACAGTGGACATCCTTGTCTTGTTCCTGATCTTAGGGGGAAAGCTTTCAATTTTTCCCCATTGAGGATAATGTTAGTTGTGGGTTTTTCATATATTCCCTTTATCATGCTGAGTAAGTTCCCTTCTGTTCCTATCCTTTGAAGTATTTTCAACAAGAAAGGGTGTTAAATTTTGTCAAATGCCTTTTCTGCATCAATTGAGATGATCATGTGGTTTTTCTGCTTTGAACTGTTGATATGGTGTATTACATTAATTGATTTTCTCATGTTGATTCATCCTTGCATACCTGGGGTGAATCCTATTTGGTCATGGTGTATACTTCTTTTAATGTGCTGCTGGATTTGATTTGCAAGAATTTTGTTGAGGATTATTGCATCTATATTCATTAGAGGGATTCGTCTGTAATTTTCTTTTCTGGTAATATCTTTGTCTGGCTTTGGTATGAGGGTGATGTTGGCTTCATAGAATAAGTTAGGTAGCCTTCCCTCCTCTTCAATTTATTTGAAGATTTTGAGCAGGATTGGTACTTATTCTTTCTTGAACGTTTGGTAGAATTCACATATGATGACATCTGGTCCTGGACTTTTCTTTTTGGGAGATTTTAATGACTAATTCAATTTCTTTACTTGTGATTGCTTTGTTGAGGTCATCTATTTCTTCTCGAGTCAGTGTTGGTTGTTCATGCCTTTCGAGGAAGTCATCCATTTAATCTATGTTGTCTAGTTTATTAGCATAAAGTTGTTCATAGTAGTCCCTCATTACCTCCTTTATTTCTGCAGGATCAGTAGCTATGTCTCCTGTTCCATTTCTGATTTTATTTATTTGCATCCTCTCTCTTCTTTTTGTCAACCTTGCTAAGGGTCCATCAATTTTATTGATTTTCCCATAGATCGAACTTCTGGTTTAGTTGATTTTTTCGATTGTTCTCATGTTCTCAATTTCATTTATTTCTGCTGTAATCTTCATTATTACTTTCCTTTCACTTTCTTTGGGGTTAGTTTGCTGTTCTCTCTCTAGTTCTTCCAAGTGGACAGTTAATTCCTTGATTTTTGCTCTTTCTTCTTTTTTGATATAAACATTTTAGGGCAATAAATTTCCCTCTTAGCACTGCCTTTGCTGCATCCCATAAATTTTGATAACTTGTGCTTTCATTTTCATTTGCCTTGAGATATTTACTGATTTATCTTGTAATTTCTTCTTGACTGACTGGTTATTTTAGAGTATGTTGTTGAGCCTCCATATATTTGTGAATTTTCTGGCTCCTTGCCTGTTATTGATTTCCAATTTAATTCCTTTACGATCCTAGAAAGTGTTCCCAATGATTTCAATCTTTTTAAGTTTATTAAGACTTGCTTTGTGACCCAGCATATGGCCTATCCTTGAGAATGATGCTGAACACTTGAGAAAAAGGTGTATCCTGTCGTTGTGGGGCATAATGTTCTATAATGGTCTGTTAAGCCTAGTTATTTTATTTTATTATTCAAATTCTGTTTCTTTATTGGTCCTCTGTCTAGATGTTTTGTCCATTGATGAGAGCAGGAAATTGAAGTCTGCAACTATTATGGTAGATATGTCTATTTCTCTTTTCAGTGTTTACCTCATATATTTTAGAACACTCTGACTTGGTGTATATTCATGATTGTTATGTCTTCTTGTTGAATTGTTCCTTTTATTATTACATAGTGACTTCTTTGTCTCTTAATTGTTTTACATTTGAAGTCTAATTTGTTGGATATTAGCATAGCTATTCCTGCTCTTTTCTGATTGTTGTTTTCATGAAATATCTTTTCCCAACCTTTCATTATCAACTTATATTTGCCCTTGGGTCTAATATGCATCTCCTGTAGACAGCATATAGATGGGTCCTGTTATTTTTAGTCCTTTCTGCCAGTCTTTTGATTGGGGAGTTTAATCCAATAACATTTAGTGTTATTAGTGTAAGGGCAGTACTTTCTTCTACCATTTTGCCTTTTGGATTTTATATGTCATATCTAATTTTTCTTCTTTTTACCTTTATTGATAGTCTTCATTTCTACACACTTGTCCACACCTCTCTCTCCTGTCTTTTCCTATTTGTCTCTAGTGCTCCCTTTAGTATTGCTTGCAGAGCTGGGCTCTTGGTCACAAATTCTCTCAGTGATTTTTTTGTCTGAAAATGTTTTAATTTCCTCCTCATTTTTGAAGGACAATTTTGCTGGATATAGAATTCTTGGTTGGCAGTATCTCTTTTAGAATTTTAAGTATATCACACCACTGTCTTCTCACCTGCATGGTTTCTGCTGAGAAATCTATGCATAGTCTTATTGGGATTCTCTTGTATGTGATAGATGACTTTTCTTTTGCTGCTTTCAAAATTCTCTCTTTCTCTTTGACATTTGACATTCTGATTAGTAAGTGTCTTGGAGTATGTCTATTTGGATCTATTCTGTTTGGGGTATTCTGCACTTCTTAGATCTGAAATTTTAAGTCTTTCTTAAGAGTTGGGAATTTTTCACTGATAATTTCCTCCATCAGTCTTTCACCTCCCTTTCCCTTTTCTTCTTCTCTGGGATGCCCACAACATGTATATTCATACATTTCATGTTTTCATTCAATTCTCTGAGTCTCTGCTCATATGTTTCCATTCCTTTCCCCATATCTTCTTTTGCCTGTCAGATTTCAGATGTCCCATCCACCAGTTCACTTACTCTATCTTCTGCTTCTTGAAATCTAACATTGTAGGTTTCCATTTTTTTTCATTTCTTCTGCTGTGTCTTTTTTTCCCATAAGTTCTGTGATTTGTTTTTTTCAGACTTTCAATTTCTTTTTTTTTGTTTGTCCCTTGCCTACCTTATATCCTCCCAGTGCCAGTTTGAATGGAAGTATGTACCCTAGAAAAGACACGTGTTTTTTTTATTAATTAAAAAAAATTAACTAACAAAACATTTAGAAATCATTCCATTCTACATATGCAATCAGTAATTCTTAATATCATCACATAGGTGTATGGTCATCATTTCTCAGTACATATGCATCGATTTAGAGAAAGAAATAGCACGACAACAGAAAAAGAAATAAAGTGATAACACAGAGAGAAAACAAAAATAAAAATAAAAAGTACAAAAATATATAAGAGAAAAAAAAAAAAACTATAGCTCAGATGCAGCTTCATTCAGCGTTCCAACATAATTACATTACAATTAGGCAGTATTGTGCTGACCATTTTTTTTTTTTTTTTTTTTAGAAATCATACCATTCTACATATGCAATCAGTAATTCTTAACATCATCACATAGATGCATGATCATCGTTTCTTAGTACATTTGCATCGGTTTAGAAGAACTAGCAATATAACCGAAAAAGATATAGAATGTTAATATAGAGAAGAAAAATAAAAGTAATAATAATAAGAACAAACAAAACAAAACAAAACAAAAACCTATAGCTTGGATGCAGCTTCATTCAGTATTTTAACATGATTAGAAAAGACACGTTTTAATCCTAATCTAGTCGCTGGGTTCAGGTGAAAGGAGGTAATTCCCTGGAGGCTGTGCCTTCCCCAGGAGAGGGGTGGAGGAGCTCAACTCAGGTGGAATCCCTCTCTCAGGGAATTCAGACCCCAGAGACTAGAAAACCAAAAAAGAAACTCAGAGCGGGACCCCCGTTCCTCAGGTTTGCCAATCAAGAGCTTAAATTGGTATGTTGCTTTGTGTAACTCCAGGTCCTATGTGCCCCTTTCTTTGTCTCTCAGACAAGCTTAATTCTGCCCTTGCCTGGGGCAGTTAGAGCCTATGAGCAGTTTTAAGCAATAGAAAAATAAAATCCTTTTCAGAGCAGGACCCTGTTCCTCGGGTTTGTTAATCAAGAGCTTAAGTTGATATGTATCACCAGGTCTTTTGTGCCCTCTCTTTTTTTTTTTTAGGGTCCAGACCCTTTCAAGTAGTTTCTGCCAAGTATTTCTTGTCCAATTCCTCCCCTTCCCCCCCCAAAAAAACCCTCTGTTTTTCCCCCCATCAACCCAGCTCCATCTGTGCTGGGGCAAAAACTAGTAACTTTAGCTTTTATTTGAGGGTTAGCTGAGCTGGGGGCCTATTTTTATTAGCGAGAATTTGTTAATTAATTTCACAATTGGAGCTTGGTTGAGCTCAGCCTCTTGCTGTTAGTAATGTCTCTTTCCATTCCCTTCTGGGAACCAGCCTGTGGGAGAGGGGTGCCAGCCTCTGTGGCTTGGGGGACTCACAGTTTTGGATGGGATCACAGCTTGTCCAGCTTGTCCAGATTGGTGTACACTGTGTGTCTGGTCACTGATGTGGCCCCAGTAGTTGTTATGTATTGTTCCTGGCTGTTTACTAGCTGCTCTGGAGGATGAACTAAATTTCATATCTCACTAAGGTGCCATCTTGGCCCTGCCTCTCCAAAAGTCATATTCTTAATTTTAATCTGCATTTCAATAGATGTGAACTCATGTGTAAATAGGAATTTTAGAGATAAAGTAAATTTTTGAGTTAAATTGTGACCAACTGAATGAGGGTGGGTTTTGATCCGTATTTTTTGAGACCTAATAAAGAGAAGAAACAGGAGACAGATAAAAGAAGGCCACATGGAGAAGGCAGGGCAGACACAAGAGGCCAAGGACATTGCCATGAGATGGGAGGCAGTGATTCAAGCCAAAGAATCTCAAGGATTACAGCATTCCGACATCAGAATGCTACAGACTCTGAGGAAAATGCCTGGCCTGTTGAGATCTCGATTTGGGATTTCTAATCTCTGAAACCATGAGCTAATTAAAGCTTAATGTTTAAGATAACCTATAGCAGCCTGGCAAGTTGAGACACTTAGATATCTACAGCTTGGTCTCTAAGGGGAGGCACAAGATCCACATGAACAAGATGGGCTCCATATATTTTGGGTAGTGCATTACCTAATTTAACTTGTATGGTCAGTTTAGTTGAACACCATAAGTATATGGAATCTTGAATAGGGCATGAGATCTTGTTGGTTTGTCCAGGTTACTGTGATGCCTGGATATATCCCAGAGTAATTTGGGCAGTGAATTAAAAAACATGTGCAAACTCTCCTTGGGAGGGAATATTCACCTTCTGCATTTGGAGAATTTCTGATGTTCTTGCAAGCAGTGGGGACAACCAAATCAATAGACTGAGCCCTTGATCTTGGGTTTTGTGCCTATGAAACTTATTCCTGCAAAGGATAAACTAAGCCTACTTATAATTATGCCTAAGAGTCACCCCTAGAGAACTTCTTTTGTTACTCAGATGTGTCCTCTCTCTCTAAGCCAACTAGGCTGGTGAACACACTGCCCTCCCCTTTCTGGGACATGACTCCCAGGGGTGGAAATCTCTCTGGCAACATGGCACATGACTCTCAGGTTAAGCCTTGCCCTTGCATTATGGGATTGAGAAAGCCTTGACCAAAAGCATGAAAAGAGACAAAATAAAGTTTGAGTGGCTGAGAGATTTCAGAGTCAAGAGATTATCCTGGAGGTTATTCTTAGGTATTATATAGATATCCCTCTTTAGTTTATGGTGTATTGGAATGGCTGGAGGGAAGTACCTGAAATTGTTGAGTTGTGTTGCAGTAGTCTTGATTCTTAAAAGCTATATAATGATATAGCTTTTACAGTGTGATCATGCGAATGTGAAACCCTTGTGTCTGATGATCCTTTTATCCAGAGTATGGGCAGATGAGTAAAAAAATGTGGATAAAAAATAAATAATGGGGGGGTAGGGGATAAAAAAAATTGGGGTAGATTGAAATGCTAGTGGTCAATGAGAGGGACGGGTAAGAGATATGGGGTATATAATTTTTTTCTTTTTTCTTTCTATTTCTTTTTCTGGAGTAATGCAAATATTCTCAAAATGATCATGGTGATGAACATACAACTATGTGATGTTACTGTGAGCCACTGATTTTGCACCATGTATGGACTGTGTGTGTGTGTGTGTGAAGAATTGTCAATAAAAATATTTAAAAAAAAAAAAGAGCCCCATGGACTTCTTACAAGGTTGAGAGGGAGCTGGAAAGAGAAAGGCTGGAGTGAGCCCTCTGTTTTAGTCTGCCAAAGCTGCCAGAATGCAACACACCAGAGATGGATTAGCTTTTAGTAAAAGGGGATTTATTTAGTTATAGTTCTTCAGAGGAAAGGCAGCTAACTTTCAACTGAGGTTCTTTCTTACATGGGAAGACATGAGCAATCTCTGCTTTCCCCAGGGTTATTCCTTTCTGCATCTCCAAAGGTTTGGACTGAGCTGCAAGTGCCAAGATGAGGTATGCTGAGCTGCTTAGGCTGTGCTGCATTGAGCCCTCTCATTTAAGCATCCAGCCAATTAAATCAAATATCATTCATTGCAGCAGGCACACCTCCTAGCTGACTGCAGATGTAATCAGCAACAGATGAGCTTCACATGCCATTGGCTCATGTCCACAGCAATAGAACTAGGCACCTTTATCTGACCAAGTTTACACCTGTGCCTAACCACCACCCCCTCTAAAAAACAGGGCCCAGGATAGGGACCTCTTGTCCAGGTAAGGGTCAATACTAGCTGTTGCTCTGGTGTGAAAAATTCAATGTAATTTTTTCTTCAGAGATATTGCCAGAGTTTCATTCTGCATTTTTCTGCACTTGCCAAGGTCTGTGAAAGAACATGACCATTGAAGGCTGGATCAGAGAACTAGTGAATAGAGAGCATGGAGATTATTGATGGATGTGGTGAATGTGGTCAAGGATGGCTGTGGACTTCTGCCAGGAAGACATAAGGGAGCTGAGCCAGTCCCTCTGCACTGTCCAGAAGCTAAGCGACCTTGTCTCTTGTCTAGTGAGCCCGCCTTAGGATGGCTAGGCACATGGATACCTTAAGGATTCTATTTTTATGAAAAACCTAGGTATTGTAGAATGCCCATGTTTAATCTATTTATAACAAGGGAATCCAAATATTGAAGAGATTAAAGAAGAATTCTTAAATAGTAAGAGTTCTCTAGGAAAACAGAATAGACTATATATATATATATATATATATATATTGGCTCATGTGACTGTGGGGTGTGGTAAGTCTGAATTCTATATAGCAGGTCACAAGCTGAGAATTCCAATGAATGTTTTTGATGAATTCCCCAAGAGAAGCTAGCTGGCTAGTGTAGAGATAGAAATTCTTCCTTCTTACTGCTGAAATTATCAGTTCTCCTTTTAAGGCCTTCAAACTGATTGGATAAGACTTCTGTCATTGACAAAGGCAGTCTCCTTTTTGGATTGTAGATGCAATCAGTCCTAGACATAATTAACTTACTTATAAGTCCATGAAATATCCACATAGCAATAATCAGGCCAGTTTCCTAATTAAGAAACTGAAAATCATAACCTAGCCAAGTTGTCACATGAACTTTACCATCACAGCACACCCCTTGTCAACTTGGCTCCAATGTACATCTTCTAAAATCTTACTTAATCTCTAAATAAAAACAATAGCAGTCATATACTGACCTAACAATACTGAATAGTCCTGCATAGGACTGGAAATGCACTAACTCTTTCCCCAGAAAGACTTCAGTCTAGTTATAGGTCTGGGACAAAAGAGGGCTGCTGGGGTGAGGCATGAGAGGAGTTAGCAGTGTCTTTCCAAGCCATCTACCTCAAGGAATTCCATTATAGTTTCATATGGTGAAACAGGATTAATTTCTTCAGACAGAGGTGTGAGGACTGTTTCCTCTGGGGAAGCAGTTAAGGGTTTAACAGGCACAGCAGGGTTAATCTCTGTAGGTGGAGGCTAGATGCCTCCTAGAGGCACACTGTGCTGGTTTGAATCTGTTGTGGACCCCAGAAAAATCATGTCCTTTAATTCTAATTCAATATTGCTGTCTGGGTGCTTTTTTATTGTTCCCATGGTGGTGGGACTCACCGAATTGTGGGTGGCAACTTTTGATTGGCTGGTTTCTATGAAAATGTGTCTCCACCCTTTCAAGGTGGGGTTGCTTACTGGAGCCCTTTAAGAGGGAACCATTTTGAAAAAAGCTTTAGAGGCCATGTAGTCAGAGATCTTTGAAGATGAAGAAGGAAGATGCCCCTGGGGGAGCTTCATGAAACATGAAGCCTAGAAAGAAAGCTAGCAGATGTTGCCACATTGCCATGTGCCTTTCCAGTTGAGAGAGAAACTCTGAACGTTATCAGCCTTCTTGACCCAAAGTATCTTTCCCTGGATGTCTTAGATTGGACATTTCTATAGTCTTGCTTCAATTTGGACATTTTAACAGCCTTGAAACATGTAAACTTGCAATTTAATAAATTCCCCTTTTTAAAAGCTGTTTTGTTTCTGGTATATTGCATTCTGGCAGCTAGCAAACTAAAATGCACACAATTACAGGTTTATCTGGCAAAGATGACTCAGCTGAATGTAGGATTTCAATGTCCTGTCATCATTGTCAGCTTATATGCCCCCATTTGAATTTTTAGGATCCCATTCCTTTCCAGTCAATCTCTCACTTTAGTAGCAGGCACCCTGCAAAGTTGGGAATTCAATTTACATTGTAATTTAGCCACTCACACAGTGAGAAATCTTAAGTCTGTAGCTACATGAAATGTGTTTCTTTCAGGAAACACATAGAAAATTTCATGTCTTTTATGTGGTATTTAAGCTGGGAATTGGAAGTTTTGAGCTTATCCCTTTCTTTACAACAGTATCAATCATATTTAGAAATAACCAGCCAATATCATTGTACTTTTTTACTTCACAAAACTCTGGCAAGGTGTCAAATACACTGTCATCCAGAATCTTGTCTCTTATAAGCATTTGGGAAGCAGTATCCAATGGTGATATTTTTGCATATCTCTGTATTAGTTAGGGTTCTCTAGAGAAACAGAATCAACAGGAAATATTTGTCTATATAAAATTTATAAAAGTGTCTCATGTAACCATGGGAACATAGAGTTCAAAATCTGTAGGGCAGGCTGTGAAGCTAATGATTCCAAAGGAGGGTCTAGATGGACTCCACAGGAGAGCCTCATCAGCTGAAGTAGGAAGAGTGCCTGTCTCTTCTGAATCCTCCTTAAAAGGCTTCTAGTGATTAGATTAAGCATCACTCATTGCAGAAGACATTCCCTCTGGCTGATTATAAAGGAATCAGCTGTGGATGTAGTGGATGTGCTCATGATTTAATTCTATGAAATGTCCTCATAGCAACAGACAGGCCAACACTTGCTCAACCAGACAAACAGGTACCACCACTTGGCCAAGTTGACACATGAACCTGACCATGACAGTTTACCTCTTGTCAGCTTGGCAGCTATACACAGCACTTTAAACCACACCTAATTTCTAAATAAAAAACAATAAAAGACATTTTTTCCCTTCACCTAACAATACTCAGATGTCCTGTACATAACCAGAAACACATTAAAACTCTCCAGAATAGGGTGTAAGTCCTTGTATTAATATATATTAAATATATATTAAACACATATACCAATTTTAATATTCATTCTTAAACTTGATATCTTGCAACTTAAATAGTATGACAAGAACAAAACAGCATTACAAGTCCTCATTTCTGATAGTGATCACGTGGTCATAGTTCATGTTTATCACTACCTTCTTCGTCTCCAAAGGTCGCTGGCTGGTGAACTCTGTGCTTTGTGGTGCTGCAGTATTCTTTGCTCTTTCTGAATCTCCTCTTTCTCCAAAATGCTTTCTCTTTTATAGGATTCCAGTAAACTAATCAAGACTCACCCAAATGGGTGACACATCTCCACCTAATCCAGTTTAACAACCACTCTTGATTGAGTCACATCTCCAGGGAGATGATCTAATTACAGTTTCAAGCATGTAGTACTGAATAGGGATTAGAAGAAATGGCTGCCTTTGCAAAATGGGATTAGGATTAAAACATGGCTTTTCTAGGATACACACATTCTTTCAAACAAGCATATTCTACCCTCTGGACCCTAAAAAAAGACACATTTTCCCCATATAACAAAATACATTCATTCCATCAAAATATCAGAAATCCTTAAACCATTTCAGTAGTAATACAAGTGAAATACAAAGTTAGAAACATTGCAAACTACTATCGAAGTTAGTACAGGCATGGTCTGTTCTAAGGCAAAGTTCCTCTGCTCTGGACCTACAAACACTCAAAGCAAATTATTTGCTGCCAAATACAAAGGAGGAACATTCATAGGATACATATACCCATTTCCATAGGGAAGAAGAAACACAGAGGTCACCGGACCCATACAGTTTTGAAAATCCACAGGGCAAAGTCCATAAGATTTCAAAGTCTGAGAGTCATTTAACTTTGGGGCTTCAGAAAGCAGCAGTTCCACCCTTTCCAAGGGCCTATGCACAGGCCTGCCTCTCTCCAAATGCAACCTTGGGGGATATTGGAGAGACTACCTTTTTCTTGGCTCCACCCTCTCCAAGGATTGGGATGCACATGGGGCACATGCTTAACCCCTCCACGTGGTGGCAGCCAGGCTCTCCCAAACCCCAAGGAATGTGCTTCACCTTCTTCAAGGTCTGAGGCAGCACGACTTTTCCACTACATTGAGGTGGAAGGCCATCCTCGGCCTTTGGGGCAAACTTTCCCTCTCCATGGGCTTGGGTGGGTCCACTCTCCTGGCCTAAGGCCTCTTGACTTCAGACCCCAGCCTCCATGGTTTTGCCTCTGAAGTTGTTTTTCCTCCAGTGTTTCCCTTCTCTGTGCCCCCTAGTCCAGACTGGCAGTGGCTCTGTTTATACAGGTCCCACAGCACTCTTGTTGGCTTTATATGCAGTAACCTTGGATCATGGCCATCAGACATAAGGAGTTTCCACAAATCCTTCCTGGATAACTCCCATGTCCAATCCTGACTTTCTCTGAAATGGCTGACTTGTTTCGCATTTGACCAAATCCTCACATGGGACACCATTCTTTGGGGGCTCCCCTCCTGCAAGCCCAGAATTTTCCAGAACATCAATTTCTGCTTTCTTTGTACCCAAAAGTTCAGTTCTCTATTGATCTCTTTCCTGTCTTATTTCACTATAAGCTGTAAGGAGAAACCAGACTTCACTTTCCACATTTAATTTGGAGATCTCTTCTGATAAATATTCAAGTTCATGGCTTTTAAAATCTGCCTTTCAGTCAAAGCCACTAGTCAATTTGGCCAGATTCCTTGCTATTTTAAAACAAGGATCACCTTCCTTCCAATTTGCAATAACATGTGCCTCGTTACTTCCTAAGGACTTTCCAGAAGTGTCTTTAGAGTCCGTATTTCTACCAACAATCTCTTCAAAGCATTCTAGGCCTTCTCTGTCAGGTTCGTCACAACTCCCCCCACATCTTCCACTTATCCATTCAAAAAGCCATTCCAACATGTTTGGTATTTGCAAACCACAGGAGCACCCCACTTCTCTGGTACTAAAATATGTTCTAGTTTGCTAGCTGCCAGAAAGCAATATACCAGGAATGGAGTGGCTTTTAAAAGGGCAAATTTAATAAGTTGCTAGTTTATAGTTCTAAGGCTGAGAAAATGTCCCAATTAAAACAAGTTTATAGAAATGTGCAATCTAAGGCATCCAGGGAAAGATACCTTGGTTAAAGAAGAGTGATGAAGTTCAGGGTTCTCTCTCAAGTGGAAAAGCACATGGTGAACACAGTCAGGGTTTCTCTCTTGGCTGCAAGGGCATATGGCAAACATGGTGTCATCTGCTAGGTTTCTCTCCTGACTTCCTGTTTCATGAAGCTCCCTGGGAGATGTTTTCCTTCTTCATCTGTCAGACGGTGCTTAAGCTTCTCATTTGAAGCTTTAAGCCCATCCCTTTCACTCGTTAATGTATCCAATATATCTAACAACAACAGCCAACATCTCTACACCTCCTATTTCCACAAAACTCCATAAAGGTGGCAAAAACATCCCCCCAGAGCCTGGCTTCATACAAGCAAAGCATTAGAAGGATCGAATCATGATATTTTGACTATCTCTTTTGCCAACTCACTCCATGGATTGGCAGTGTCATTCTGATTATGGGAACCAGAGTCCTTAGTGCCTTTCAATCTAGTCAGAGTAGAAAACCATTCATAAAGACTCATTTTTAAGATTCAGTTTCTTAAGAGCCACTCCTGGTACCAAGTTGTATTAGTTGGGGTTCTCTAGCAAACAGAATCAACAGGAAATATTCATAAATATAAAATTTATAAAGCGTCTCATGTAGTCATGGGAACATAGAGTCCAAAGTCTGTAGGGCAAGCTGTGAAGCTGACGATTCTGATGGAGGTTCTGGATGAACTCCATAGGAGAGGCTCACCAGCTGAAGCAGGAAGAGTGCCTGTCTCTTCTGAATCCTCCTTAAAAGGCTTCCAGTGATTAGATTAAGCATCACTCATTGCAGAAGACACTCCCCTTGGCTGATTACAAATGGAATCAGCTGTGGATGCAGCAGACATGATCATGATTTAATTCTATGAAATGTCCTTGTAGAAACAAACAGGCCAGCACTTCCCCAACCAGACAAACAGATACTACCACTTGACCGAGTTATCACATGAACCTGACCATGGAAATCTCTATTTCCAATTCATGTCATGGAGAATCAGTTTCATCTTGATCACTGGAAATAGAGCCTTTAGTGCCATTGAACCTAATCAGATTAGAGAACCATTTCCCGAAACCCCAGAGCCAACTCAGAAATGTCATCCTCAAGGGTCTGTATCACAAGAACCACTCCTGTACCAAATTCTTATTAGTCAATGTTCTCCAGGGAAGTAGAAGTGATAGGAGGCATATGTATATGTATATAGTGTAAATATCATGTGGTTTATTATAGGAATTGGCTCATGTGGCTTTTTGCTGGTTATATTAGTTTGCCAAATGCTGCTAGAGTGCAATATACCAGAAATGGAGTGGCTTTAAAAAAGGAATTTATTAAGTTATAAGTTTACAGTTCAAAGGCCATAAAAATGTTCAAATTATGGCATCCAGGTAAAGATACCTTGACTCAAGAAAGGCTGAACTGTCCAGAACACTTCTGTCAGCTGGGAAGGCTTGTGGTTGGCATCTGCTGGTCCTTTGGCTTTTGGTTTCAAACAGCTTTCCCAGGGGTATTTTATTCCTCATCTCCAAATGTCTCTGTTTGTGTTGGCTCTGAAGCTTTTTCCAAAATAATTCCCTCTTAAAGGACTCTAGTAAATGACCTACGTTGAATGGGTGGAGATGCATCTCCATGGAAGCCACCTAATCAAAAGGTGCCACCCACAAGTGGGTAGGACACATCCCCATGGAAACAACTTAATAAAAAAGATCACACCAAACAATATTGAATCAAAATTAATGACACTGCTTGTTCTGGGGTACACAACAGTTTTAAACCAGCACACTGAGCTATTCTGAATTCTGTAGGGTATGCCACAAGCTGGGAACTCTGATGAAGCTCACTGGTGAGTTCCCAGGAGAAGCTGACTGACTGAAGTAGAGATGGAAATTCTTCCTTCGTATTGTTGAAATAATCAGTTTTCCTTTTAAGGCCTTCAACTGATTGGATGAGATTTCTGTCATTGTTGAAGGAAATCTTTTTTATTGATTGTAAATGTAATCAGCCACCAATGCAATCAATTACCGGTGTTTTAAATCCATGAAATATGCTCACAATAACAATCAAACCAGAGCTTCCTTGACCAAATAACTGGACATCATAGCCTAGCCAAGTTGACACATGAACTTAACCCTCATAGCTTCAGACAGTGATCTTTTCTGTCTGAAAATTAAAGGAAGGAGAGCGCTTTATACTGGATGTCCTGAACCATCTTTTGGCTTCCTTGGAAGTGCTTTTTGTGCACAAATAATCATTTATTTCTGGAAGTTTATGAGTCATTGATTAGCATAACTTGCATCAGTATACACACCTTTTAAAACAATCATCAGAAATTTTCTAGTCTCTCTTTATGACTATATTATAGGGAGAGTTCACATTGTTTATCTGCTATATGATTGGTATATGTGCTCTTGGAAAAGTTGGTGTTGGTTCTATTTTGATGTATTGATGTTGGCTCTTTGGAAAGTATTTCTAGTGCCAGGAAATGCCCAGAATACCCTGACTCAGGCAGAGGCTTCAAACCCTGATGGGTGCATGGTGTAGTCAATGCCCAGCAGTCCATGTGCCTGTGGAGGAAGAGAAGATCAAAGATTTGGACCTCTGATATTAACTGCCACTCAATAATTTTCTAAGTCAAAGATTCACTCCTATCTATTGGTAACACTCCCAATGGCATTTTGGGCAACCTACAAGTGCAGATTAACTGAGCCACTTTGAAGGTTGCAGTTACATGCATACTATCTCAGTGGGTAGACTTCTGAACTGAGCTAGGGATATCACTTTACACACCTCTGCAATGTCAACGAATACTGCAGTCAATAAAGTCTTCTGAGATTCTGCAATTCAGACTTGTCTCTGCTTTTAACTAATTTCTTTTGTGATTCCAGGGCTACCACTGAGTTATAGGTTTTGCAAATTGGGTTATCAGAATTGGTTTGCTGCCATTTGGGAAAATATAATTTAGGGCTGAAATAGGGTTGGTAATGCTGTTCTATGTATATTTGTGATCATGCGAATAGGCAACACATGTGTGTGTGTGCATATGTGCACATATGCCATATGGTTGCTCCTGGAATCAGGGAAATTAAGGGTGGGCATTGGGGGGAACACAGGGAGCAATCATCTCCTAGACTTACAGAATATTGCAGCCTTGGGGGGGGAGGGGAGGGTTGCAATCGCTTCCTGACCTTTCCCAGGGGAAATTAAAATCCAATAGAAGAATCAGAAGCTATTCCTCCTCTTAGTTGTCCAAATTTTTCCTTTGTTTGATTAGAAAAGGGTGGAACAGAAAGAATTATTATTTTGTACTTTACAGATCCTACATAATTCGGGTATGGTAGGAAGTCATATACTTGTGATTGAGAATAACAAGATCTTTCTGATTGACAATATCTCCCAGTTGACCATGGCATTAAACCCTTTGGACATAACCAAAGAATGACTAATAGCTAACATTGATTATGTTCTTGCTTTTGTGCCAGGGACTGAACACTGATACCCTTTGCATTTGTCACTTCAGAAAGCTCCTGTTAAAATCAATAAAAATAATATATAATAAATAATAGAAATATTATCTGAGAAAAGTTAACCTATTATTATCTATTAGAAGTTACTACACTTTTCAAAGTGAGTGGAAGGAAAAATAAAGGAAGTAAATTTTGTAAAGATTCTGAGAAGAGGATCTGAGATGGGGAGGAGGCAGGTCTGGGTGGAATATTTTTTAGGGAGGGCTTTTAGTTACCAGGGGTTAACCTGCATGCCTTGAGAGCCTAGAGGGACTGAGATGGAAGTGCTTAAAAAGGAGAAAATTGAAGGATAGAAGAAAACCTTGACTCAAAAATTATGCCTAGAGGAAAGCTTAAACATTTTGTTTCTTTATTTTATTTAACGAAGTTATTAATCTTTTTCTATATGCTAGTTGTCATACCAAGTTCTTTACCAATATTAATTGCTTTTAACTTCAAAATTACGAGGGGGCATTATTAATGTAATCCTTATTTTACAGGTGAGAAAACTGTAGAAAGAAGGAGTTATTTGCCCCGGTGATAAAAATATCCAGGACTTTATCTAGGCACTCTGACTCCATGTCAGTGGTCATACCATTACACTTTCTGCCTGCCATAGATAATCAATACAAAATTGTAATGAGTATCGGGATTCAAGATAAGCATAGGTGAATTTAGACTTTTGCCTTAATTTTTCTTTTAGAAAACCTGATAATGTTGACTTGAATGTATATTTTGACAGTTTTAAATGTCTCATCTTTATGATATCCTAATCACCATCTTCACCTGTGAGGATGGCATTCTTCTCTGGTACAAAGTGAACTAATTCTCTCCTGTGCCATGCTGCTCTTGTATTTTGTTTGTTTGTTTTTTTTAATACTTTTATTTGCAAATCTTCTCATACACACTGTCCATACATGGTATACAATCAGTGGCTCACAAAATCATCACATAGTTGTGTACTCATCACCATGATCAATTTTAGAACATTCGCATCATTCCAGAAAGAAAAAAGATAAAAGAAAAAACTCATACATCCCATACCCCTTGTCCCTCCCTCTCATTAACCACTAATATTTCCATCTACCCAGTTTATTTTATCCCTTGCCCCCTGTTATTTGTTTATTTTTATCCATATTTTTCCACTTATTTGCCCATATCCTGGATAAAAGAGCATCAGACACAAGGTAAAAATAGTAAAAATTATATCTTTTTTATATTTAGTTTTTAATTCAAGAAGTTGAAAGATAAATGCTGAAGTTGCATCTGTCTTCTTTCTGACCATTGAAATCCTCTGTTGTAACTTTTAAGAATTCCAACTGGTTGGATGAGGAGACCTCCTCATTATTAAGGGCAAGCTCCTTGGTTGATTGTAGATCCAATCAGTGGTAGATGCAAATAAGTGGTTATGGGTGGAAATCCCAACTTGGAATACCCTTATGGTAACAGGCAGGCCAGTGCTTGACTCAACAACTGAGTACCATAGCCTATCCAAGTTGACAGACGAAATGACCTATCACTCATGGCATTCAAGGCGTTAGCTGATCTTTCCTCTGCCTATCCTTTCCCTCTTGTTTGCTATCATCCAACCACATTGAAATGTTTCTGTTCTTCAGAAATGCCAAGCTAGTTCTTGCTCTAGAGCCTATAGGCTCTGTGTTCAGATGCTGGTTTTCCAAGTTATTCCAATTATCTGTAGTGCCCTTCCTGTCACACTATTATGTGACCTGTTTTATATATATTATTGATAGCAATTAAAATGTCCATGTGCTTTTGTTCATTTCTTTGTTTACTTGCTCATTTGCAGGCCCCCTCCTATTAAAAAATAAACTTCAAGAGTTCAGGGATCTTGCCTGATCTTTAGAGCAAAGAATACTGGCATATAGTAGGCTCTCAATATTGTTAAATGAATGACTAAATGAATTAAAAAAATGGGTGAATCAGTATCATGCATAAGACACTGGGGATTTTAAGATCAATAGAGGTTCCTTTAAGAACTCACAGTCTAGCTAATTAATTTTAGTGGAATGTGTTATGTGCTATCATAGAGGTGTATGTGAAGCGTGGTGGGTGAGAACAGAGATGGAGGATTGGAAGTCTTTGGAGAATAAGTGATTAGCCAGTAGGCCTCCTTGGGGGATGAACAGGAGTTTTCAGGAAAGAGAAGGGGAGGAAGGACACTCTGAACAGAGGGAATAGTCTGTGAATATGCCATTCTTGGAGATTAGACCAGTGAAGGAGTGCACACTCTGGGAACTCAGAAATGTTATTTTGGGTTTTTGTTAAACAGATTTCAAAAACAATCTAAGTAAAAAATGTCCATGTAAGAGATCATAGTGCAGAGCATGGTTTTAGAGGGATTAGCTAGTCTGTCTAAACAAATAATTATAAATTCCCAATAAGAAAGACAGAGAATCTAAAAAACTCTCAGATATATTTAGATTTTCAAAGAAAAATGAACAGAAAATAGACATGGGGTCATGAGCTTGGAAAAGTGGAAGGAGTGAGAAGAACCTTAAGAATTATGCAATGCAGAAGGAATTTTGGCTTAAACAAATTCTAACAGCAATAAAAGATGTTTAGAACCTTGCTTGGAAAAAGACCTCTAAAGTTGTGAGGAAGAGGTAGCCCTACCACTTATACAAGGTAGCATAATATAATAGTTGACAGACAGAAGGCAAATCTTAGCCTTCAAGATTCTATTTCTCTCCATTCATAGAAATAAATTTCAGAGTGGAAAGGTTATAAGTAGCAGCACATGCAGAGAATAGAGAACAAATTAGATGAATTTTATTTTGCATGAGTTTAATATTTCCAGACTAAAAATATCTTTAGATTAAAGAAATAATTAAAAGACATGATAATGGAATAATTTGTTAATTTCCCTGAAATGAGGAGAATTACAGAAGGAAATATCAGGGAAAAAATAAGGGAAGTATAAAAGAAAATGATTGTTCTCCTATTAAGGAATGACCTATGGGGCATTGTCATTAATTATATCTGAAGAGCCACTCAAAAATCGCTTTGACTTCCCAATAAATATCCCCTTTGGATTATAGTAACTGTGTCTAAATCCAGAATTTTCCTATCTTGGCCTGGTTATGGACATTTGGACTCAGGCTATTTATTTGTTTCTTTATTTTTGTATGCCATATGGTGGGGACCACATGTCAGTCTTTTTCTATATGAGTATCCTGTTATTGCAGCACCATTTGTTGAAAATTTTTTTGTTGTTTGTTTTTTCTTTCTTTTGTTTGCTTGTTTGTTTGTTTCCGGGTGGTGCATGGGCTGGGAATTGAACCTGGGTCTTCTGTGTGGCAGGTGAGAATTCTACCACTAACTACCCTTGCACTCCCACCCCTTAGCTTATTTTTAGATATATTTTTTCCATTAAACTTTTCTAGGTATCAGATGTTGCACCATAATGTGCCCTTTGGCTGAGCTGTCCAATGGAGAAAATCTCTTGGAACCATAATACCTTGGTTTGGGACACTGATCCCTTAATGTATATTAAGGTGTTATTATGGAATACTGAGTTTTAAGATAATTGTCCTCCACTGTAGACCATTAATAGAACATATGGGAAAGCTCTCATGCAGCTCACATTTACCGGGAAATATAGATTCTGAATGCCTCTGGCATATTTGTACATTTATGACACATAACTGGATTTTTTTGAGGTCTTTAAATGGTAAGAGAGAGAAATGATTAAAGGTTCTCTGGGGAAATATGACAAACTCTTTGAGTCACAAAATTACCCCCAAATAGAGCATGTTCAAAGGGACTTTTTGTCTGCACAGGGAATACATTTGTTATTTTTTTTTTTCACAAGCTACATATACTTTTACAACTTAGAATTTAGCAACTCATCCAAACCACTGAACGTTAGGAAGTATTCCTGCCCAGTTTCTTAGAACACTCACTGTTCCCTTTTCTTCTGAAGACTATTGTTATGCACATACATGTCAAAAATGATTTATGTGCTTCAGGATAAGTCATTGGTCCATGCTGTTATTCAAAATCTTACTATGCTGATTTTTGATGGCATCAAGAACAAATTTATGAGTTGACATGGTCAAGTAGTATAAAAACTGTTTTTAGGAGTTTAGATTGTTTAAATTAAATTGCTTCACTGAATTTTACACTTTTTTCTGTGCAAATGGTTTTAAATTTTAATTGCAATTATATGAAAGTCATACACACAAGGGCGTTTTTCATTCATACTTACTGAATTAAAAATTATAAACAAGGAGGAAGTATTAAATTTGCTGTAAATCAACAGATATTAAGTTAGCAATACTAACTATATTTCAGATGATTGATCTAATTTTTGTCTCAAGAATTTTTCAAATAAATAAACTTTTAAGTTGTATGTGCTAAATACATATATTCCCAAGTCATGCATTCAAGGGGAGTTAAAATCAGATTTTCTCCTTAGTCCAAGAACAATTAAAAAATATCTATGCATCATAGAAGAATTTGTCAGTATTCTTTCATCTTTTTTCTTACACTCTTACTATGAGAAGAGAAGACTTTAAGAAGGTAACTGAGAGGGCCTCTAATGTCATGAGGGGACTTCAGAAACACTATAAATAATACCATAAATATGAATAAGTATGATGAATGTTTAAGAAAGTAAAGATTGTCTGAAGGAAAAGATGGAATTTGAAGAGAAGAGAACTTTTGAGGTTGATTAAACGTCAATGTAAATATGAGACAATATGATAAAAGATACTTACAATATATTTTTACAGTGGTTATTCTAGGGCTAATCTCTTGCTGTAGGATGAACTATGGTTGTTACTCAAAAGGAAAAGACTATTTCCAATAAGGAATGAGGGCAAATCAATTCTTCATTCCTTCTCTTCCTTTTTCTTTTTCTCCCTTTCTCTCTTCTTTCGTTCCTTTCTCCTTTGGTCA
Organism: Tamandua tetradactyla; assembly: GCF_023851605.1. Lineage (NCBI taxonomy): Eukaryota > Metazoa > Chordata > Mammalia > Pilosa > Myrmecophagidae > Tamandua > Tamandua tetradactyla. Next base: position 84,382,887 of record NC_135336.1, on the reverse strand, counting down.
CACTGTGCTAAGTGCTGGGAATACAATGATTAGCAAGACAGAGAGGATCCCTGCTCTCATGGAACCTGCAGCATCATGCAAAACTGTCATGTACAGGCATAAAAGAGATGCATTGTGAGGGATGTCCCTGAATTCTGTGCCTTTGTAGAGTCTCTATGTGCAGAAATATCTCCCTCTCTTGACTGTTTTCTAAAATGTCCTTTGCTACAGCTTGTCTATGAGTGTGTCTAAAACCAAACCTCTGAAATATTTCTTTAAAAAATCTATCCTCAATTTTTTACTCCCTATCCTTCCTTTCTCCCTTCCTCCCCTCCTCTTTCTCTCACCTTTTTTAAGAAGTGGAGAGGGGTTACATGAATCGAGGCAAACACAAGGGCTCAGTCTATAAATCCTACTCAGAAGGATAAAAGTCAGTCTGAACTGAGAACAGCTCAAGGATGGAGCTATAGCCTGGAATCCCTTGTCAGTGGAGGGAAGAAGATAAGGAGAGCATTAAAGTAGAACAACAAGAGTCTTATGTCAGGAGGTTCTCACCCCATAGTCCATTCTACTGTTGTCAGGGCCTGTTTTGCTCCGGATCCTCTAAGCTACACAAAGTTACAATCAAAATTTATTTAAAAATCCAAAGACAATGGCACTCAGCCCTTAATATATATCTGTTTTTATCATTGTACATGAATAAAACCCAAGATTCTTCTAATCTTCCTGAGAGCTGTTGGGAGGCCATTATAGTCACGAGTAGATGTGCTTTATACATTTGAAAAGAGATGAATTCAAATATGCATTTTGAAAGAAATGTGGAGCAAGCATAATGGAGGTCAAATGTGTATATGAAAAGAGTTCATGTTTACATTTTGAAAACAAGGTAAAAGATACATTTGAAAGGATGTTCAGGTTTACTTTAGGAAAAACACTAGCCACACAGAGAACAAGGGGAATTATTATATTTTTAGATTGAAGCATAAAGGATATCTTCTGCTTAACTTTGGGATACATATCAACTACTGTTGATAATGATGTAGAAGGACTGATTTTCCTCATCAGAGGAGATGGCATAAGCACGGCTCTTGAATAAGGATATTGCAAGCTCTATAACAGTGTTCAAAATATTGCTGTGGGAGTGTAATGGGAGCGAGAACTTGTACTTATGTAGTGAGACTTTCTGGAGAAGATGTGTCATGATATGTACTTTGATGAAGGGGCAGAATTCCTAAAGATGGAGTTTTTAGATAGTGGGAGGAGAATTAAGTGGTCTGGTAAAAGCTTCCTCAAGGGAATATGAGTCATTTGTTTATTCAATATATCTTGATTGAGCCTTTACTGTGTATCAGGCAATGTGCTTTGTTTATTGGGCGCATTGTATGATCAGAATTTGTTTAGTAAGTATATACGTGGACGTAAGGTTGGAAAAGGTAGTTTGGGACTTGGTGATGTGTAATTGGTTTTAGTCTTTAGACAATTTTATATAAGCTTTGACAAATACTTTTCAATCTTGTTTAAAATAAGTAAGATTGTAAAAGCAGGGGTTGAAAGTTGAAGAGTTGACTCTGTAGCTTTCTTTCTTTTTTCTGCTGCACTTTTTTTTGTAGTTCTTGTTGGCATATATTCTAACCTCTGAGAACTCAACACTATACCCCTTTTGCCATTCATCCTCATCTCCAAGGAGGAACTGTGATATAGTTTATGGGACAAAATTACATTACTGGACTTAGGTGATGGGAAGTGCATGAGAAGTAGCAATACAGAATGTTATCTTCAGCATGCAGTTTTAATTTTGATCTCTCTCTTTCTTACACCTACACTTCCAATTCGGATCATTTCCCAATCTGTTCTGGAGATTTTCATTTTCAGCTAAGTATCTGGCTTTGTACGATTTTCCACTGCAGAAGAGTCATGAGTAGAAAACCAAGCAGAAAATAGTCTGGGGCTCAGGACAAAATGATGGAGCAACAAGATGTCTTAGCATAACTTCATTACTTCTAGGTCACAGGTGGTTCAAATTAGTTGGTCCTAAGAAACTACATTTGGAGGTAAGAGTCCTTGCCAGTAATAGATGGTGCACATTGTACCTTTCATGTCATCTGTGAAATATAGAAATCTCCTTGAAGATCTGGCTATGCTGGTAGCATATGGCTTAAAGATTAAGGAATTCAGGGACTTGACTATCTTTTGGTCGAAATTGGAATACTTTTTCCTCCTATTCTATTGGTTTAGGAATTTTAGGGCAATTGAATATTATTGTATACTGTGTCCCAGTTATTGAGTGCCTGTACCTTGACTGGAAATCTCTAGCTCCTACATTCTAGCAATTTGAACATAATATTTCATTTCAGTTTTTCATTTTTATTAAAACACAACCTATATAGAATAAAAGTATGCAAAATAGTGTCTTAAATGTACACCTTGCTGAATTTTTAAAATTTCAAGGTATAGAATATTTCAAGTACCCATAAGTTCTCCTCATGTTTTTTTCTCAGACAATATCCTCCCCATCTCAATCTTCCACTATTTTGACTTTTATCACTATCTATATATATCTGTTCTTGAACTTCATATTTATAGAATCTTTTAATATATTTTTGTTGTGAGATTCATCTGTGCCCTGTGTGTATTAATTATTGCTCTTTATACGTATGCAGAATACCATTGTATTAGTACACCAATATTTATTTATCCATTTTCCTTACTTGGTATATTTGGATTGTTTCCAGTTTTTGATTATTTTCAAAACAAGTTTCTTTGAATATTCTTTTAATGTCTATTGGAGGACATGTGTACTAATTTCTCTTGGGTACACACCTAGGAGTAGGATCAGTGGGCAAGTGTATGTCTAAATTTAGTAGATTCTACTAAACAGTTTTCCAAAGTGTTTTTCCAATTTATATTCCATCAGCATGTTTGAGAGTTTTATTTGCTTTACAGACTCACCAACACTTTATATGGTCGATCTTTTAAGTTTAGACATTCTGTGAGTATATATGTGTGTTAATTTCCCAGGTTGCTATAAAAAAATGCTTCAGACTAGTTGGCTTAAAGAACAGAAATTCATTTATCTCACAGTTCTGGAGACTAGGAATCCAAGTCAAGGTGTTGGCAAGACTGTGTTTCCTCTGAAGTATATAGGGTTCTATGTTGGTTTGCTGGCAATCCATGACGTATCTTGGCTGGTGGCATAACTCAATCTCTGTCCCCATCACAGGACCATCTCTGTCCCTGTCTCTCTCTCTCTCTCACTCTCTCTGTGTCTCCTACTGACTATTGTGCCTAAATTTCCTCTCCTTATAAGGACATCATTCATCTTGGATTAGGACTCACTTTAATCCATCTTGACCTTATCTTAATAAATAACATCTTCACAGACCCTAGTTCCAAATAACATCACATTAAAAAGGCTGGGGATTATGATTTGAATATAACTTTGGGGGGACATAATTCAATCCATAACAGAGGGGTTGCCTTTGTGTGTGTTTTTAAAATATATTTTTGTTGAGAAATGTTCATGCACATATACTCCATACATGGTGTAAAAGCAGCGGCTCACAATAACATCACATAGTTTTGTATTCATCACTATGATCAGTTTAAGAACATTTGCATCACTCCAGAAAAAGAAATAAAAAGATAGAAGAAAAAACTAATACATACCATACCCCTTACCCATCCCTCTCATTGACTATTAAAATTTCAATCTACCCAATTCTTTACCCTTCACCCTCCCATTGTTTATTTATTTTTGTTCTTATTTTTTCTCATCTGTCCATACCCTGGATCAAAGGATCATCAGATACAAGGTTTTCACTGTCACATGGTCATAGTGTAAAATCCATATCATTGCACAATCATATTAAAAAATCAAGGCTGCTGGAACACAGCTCAATAGTTTCAGGTACTTCTCTCCAGCCACTCCAATACACTATAAATTAAAAAGGGATATCTATATATTGCACAAGAACTTCCAGGATGGCCTCTTGACTTTGTTTGAAATCTCTCAGCCACTGAAACTTTATTTCATCTCATTTCTCTCTTCTTTCTTTTGGTCAAGAAGGCTTTCTCAATCCTGTGATTCTGGGTTCTGGCTCATTCTGGGAGTTCTGTCCCACATTTCCAGGGAGATTTATACCCCTGGGAGGCATGTCCCACATGGGAGGTCAGTGAGTTCACAGGCTGAGTTGGCTTAGAGAGAGAGGCCACATCTAAGCAACAAAAGAGGTTCTCTGGTGTTGACAGTTAGGCATAATTATAAGTAGGTTTAGCTTCTCCTTTGCAGGAATAAGTTTTTAAAGAGTTGCTGAATGGGGTAATGCTGACTTTTATAGCTTCAGAGCTCTGACTCTGAGTTTCAGATGACACATAAATACCTGAAGTTTCTGGGAAGACCAAGTTATATACAAACAGCTCAGTATCTTAGAATTCAGAAATAACGGTTACAACTCTTAAATATGTGACTGCTGTAAGAGCTTACAATCTAGGGCTCTTTACAATAGGCTCCAACCTGATAACCCATGCTCTCGACTTGCATTCTCCAAGTTTGTACATTATAGTTAGTCCATGTGAGTGAGGCACGATAATATTTGTCTTTTTGTTCCTGACATTTTATTCAACATAATGTCCTTAAGTTTCATTCACCTAGTTGCATGCCTCACAATTTCATTCCTTCTTGCAGCCACTCAATAGTCCATTGAATGTATACACCACAGTTCCCTCTTCTTTCCCTCATTCTTTGTACTCTTAGGCCACCTCTATGTATTGTGAATCAGGAACCCTAAATGTCCATTCACATCCAACTCTCAGTTCCTCCAGATACATACTTAACAACAGTGTTGCAGGATCATATGGCACCCCCACCCCTAGCCTCCTGTGGAACCACCATGCTGTACTCTGGAGGGGCTGCACCACTCAACTTCCCTACCAACAATGAATAGGTACATCGCTTTCTCCACATTGCTTCTCTCTGTTCATTTTTAAACAGTTTTATTCTGTTGGAGTCATATAATCCCATCTAAGTAAATAGATATGACTTTACCACCATAATCTATATGAAGACATTTCTTTTTGTCTGCAAAATATTCATACCCCTACCCGTACTCCCTGCTTATTGATATTTAGTTTTGGCATAATGCCTTTGTTACATTCAGTGGAAGCATATTAAAATGTTTCTGTTGGCTATAGACCCTAGCTTGCATTGATTGTACTTTTTCCTGCTTGCCATCCATTTTCAACACCTTATAATGTTAATGTTCATTTGTTCTCTCTCATGCAAAAAAATTTTTACATCTGTATGTTTAATCACCATGATTATCCACTCTAGGCATTCCTAAGTTATACCATCTCAGTCTTTATCCTTTGTCTTTTCTTCTGGTTTCATATGTGTGCCCCCAGCCCTTCTCCTCCAACCAGACTCACATTCAGCTTCATTCAGTGTACCTATGGTATTGTACTACAATCAGGTTGTATTGCGCTATACATTTCCGAATTTTTACAATCAGTCCTGTTGTACAGTCTGTATGCCTTCAGCACGAAATGCTCCATTTCTACCCTCTCTCTATCCTGACAACCTGTGTTCTTAACTTTAACTCTCAAAGTTCATTCATTAATATTAGTTCATATTAGTGAGACCATAAGGCATTTGTTCTTCTGTATCTGGCTAATTTCACTCAGCATAATGTCTTCAAGGTCCATCCACTTTGTCGCATGCTTCCTAACATTATTCTGTTTTACAGCTGCCTAATAATCCATTGTATGCATGTACAACACCTTGTTTAGCTATTCTTCCATTGATGGACATTTGGGCTATTTCCTTCTCTTGACAATCGTAAATAATGCTGCTATAAACACTGGTGTGCAAATGACTGTTTGTGTTCTAATAATGGGATTGCTGGATTGTTTGGCAATTCTATACTTAGCTTCCCAAAGAACTGCCAAACTGCACTCCAGAATGGTTATACCATTTTACATTTCCATCAACAGTGGATAAGTGTACCTCTTTCTCTACATCTTCTCCAGCACTTGTTTCTATTTTTTTGATAATGGCCATTCTAGTGGGTGTGAGGTGATATCTCACTGTGGTTTTCATTTGCATCTCCCTAATAGCCAGTGAAGTTGAGCAACTTTTCATGTACCTTTTAGCTATTTGTATTTCCTCTTCTGAGAAGTGTCTGTTCATGTTTTTTGTCCATTTTTTAATTTGGTTGTTTGTCTTTTGTTACTGAGTTGAAGAATCTCCTTATATATTCTGGATTCTAAACCCTTATCTGATATGTGGTCTCCAAATATTGTCTCCCATTGCATAGGTACCTTTTTTACTGTCCTGACAAAGTTTTTTGATGCACAAACATGCTTAATTTTGAGGCAATCTCATTTATGTATTTCTTTGTTCAATGCTTGTGCTTTGGGTAATGTCTAGGAAACCACCTCCTATTATAAGATTTGTAAGATATTTCTCTACATTTTCTTCTAAAAATTTTATGGTCTTAAATCTAATATTCAGGTCTCTGATCCATTTTGAGTTAATTTTTGTATAACATGTCAGATACGGATCCTCTTTCATTCTTTTGCATATGGATATCCAGCTCTCCAAACACTATTTATTGAAGAAGATTCTCTGTCCAGAAGGGTTGATTTGACCACCTTATCAAGGATCAATTGTCTGTAAATAATGGAATGAAGTTGGAAATCAATAACAGGCAAAGGGACAGAAAATTCACAAATACGTGGAAGCTAAACAACACATTGGTAAACACCCAGTGGGTCAAGGAAGAAATTACAGTATGACTCATTACTTTCTGCTGGTGTTGAGGCATTTGATTTCTTTAATTAGTTTATTCTGGAGATTATTTTCACTCTTTTACCTAGAGTTTTCTTGCTGGATGACTTTGCTTTCTATCTGTTCTTTGACATTCAGTTCAACTTATTCTAGACTTCTAGCATAGGTTCTGTTTAACTGATTTGAATTTTTCAGTTCTTGTTTTTCTTTTTCTTGTCCTGCCTATATGGTGCCTTTTTTTTTTTTTTTTTTTGAGGAGAGCCTCCTCAGATATTATCAACCCCAGTCAGATTTTCTGGGACCAGGCAGGCCCATGTCTCAAGAGGAGAGTAACCAGCATCAGTTTTCCTTGAGGGTGAGACACAGCAGGTTGTCAGACTTTCCTATGAAGCCTCTTGACTCTGCTTTTCCTATCCTGTCCAGCATGTGGTGCTTGACTGATTGTAGCTTCCCACCAATGTATGGTGATGCACTGCCTCTAATTTTAACAGAATCCTACTGCCAGGAGTATGATTGAGACAAAGGCTTCAGTAGTAGGCTGGCTTTGATTGCTTCTGTTTTCCAGCCCCTGGGGCATGAATTCCCTGAAGGAAGGCCTCCACTTGAGCTGGACCCCACCCCTCTTTTTTTTGAAGATATATCCTTGAGGTATTAACCCCTTTCACATGACTAGTTACTTTGTCTCTCAGACATGACTTAGTTTTGTCCTTGCCTGGGGCAGTGCTGGAGCTTGACTGTGCTTGCAGTTCTATCTAATGAACCATTAATAGGTTAGAAAAAAAATCAAAAAGCCTTTTTAGAGCTGGACCCCTGCTTTTTACCAGTCAAGAGCTTGAGTTGGTACATGGCTCTATGTTTCACCAGGCTCCATGTGCTCCTTTTTCTTGGAATCCAGCCCTTTTCCAGTATTTTGTGCTGTATACCTCAAAAGCCTCTTTTTTTTCCTACAGCCCCACCCCTTTCTGCCCAGACAAGAACTCCTGGCTCTTTTAGTGTTTATTCCAGGTTTATCTGTGCTTGGGACTTGTTTTCAGTAGTCAGCATTTGTTAATGAATTCCACAATTGGTGTTTGGTTGAGCTAAGCCCTTTCTACTAGTAAAATCTGTTTCTTTTCCCCTCTGGGAACAAGCCTGCCATGTCCATGGGTTTGGAGAGTTACAGTTCTATGTGGGATCTCAGCCTTTCCATCCATTTAAGACTGATGTATGCAGTCTGTCTGGTCACTGATGTCCTCCAGCAGTTGTTTGATACAGTTCCTGGGTATTTGCTAGCTTCTCTGGAGGATGAGCTAAAATCCACACCTCACTGTGCTGCCATCTTGCTCTGCTTCTACTGCCTTGTGTGTTTTAATTTGCATTTCCCTGATGAATCATGAGAGTGAGCACCTTTTCAACTCTTGTTGCCTTTTTTTTTTTTGGCATGTGCAGGCTCCAGGAATTGAACCTGGGTCTCAGGCATGGCAGGTGAGAACTCTGCCATTGAGCCACTGTTGCACACTTGTATTGCCCATTTTGATTTCTCTTCTGTGAAGTTCCCATTCAAATCTTTCGCCCAGTTTTTAAATTAGGTTGTCTGCCTTTTTATTACAGATATGTAGGGGTTCCTTTATATTTTGGGTACATTCCATAGTTGAAAATATGAATAACAAATATCTTCTCTCAGTCTGCATCTTGCTTTTTGAATTTCTTAGTGGTCTTATGGTGGGGATGTATTAGTTTACAAATTTACATATTTTAAGACCATGAAAATGTCCCAATTAAGGCATCAACAAGATGATACCTTCTCTGAAGACCAGTTATCTGCAAGGTTGGGGTCCTCTGTCAGTTAGCAAGGCACAAGACCATGTCTGTTCATCCTTCTCTGTCAGGTTTTATTGCTTCAGCTTCTGGCTTCTCCATCCATGGCTTTTTCTCTAAATTTCTCTAAATTTCATTTCTTTGTTTCTGTTTGTGTTTTGTCCTCATATACAGGACCCCAGGAAGTGGGGCTATTAAGACTCACCTTGAATAACATGGGCCACATTTCAATTGAAATAACCTAATCAGAAGGTCCCACCTATGATAGTTCTACACCCACAGGAATGGATTAAAAGAACATGGCATTTTCTGTGGTACATAGCAGTTTTAGACAGCCACATATGAGAAATAAGGACTACTTTTCCATGAATATTCATTTGACACAGTTATTTATTGAAAAGAGCATAATTTCTCAGCTAAATTGAATCACTATTTTTGTAGTTCAAATTGCTTTTCTAAAGATATGTCTGTTTTGGGGATACCTTCTGACCTTCTTGTATTAATTTCCTAGGGCTGCCATTACAAATTACCACAGACTGGGTGGCTTAAAACAAAAGAAATCTATTTTTCCACAGGTGTAGAGGCTGAATGAAACAAAGTGTTGGTAGAGTCATGCCTTCTTTGAATATTCTAGGGTTGAGTCTTTATTTGCCTTGGCTTGGAGCTGCATGATTCCATTCTCTGCCTTCTATTCTGTGTCCGAACCTCAAATTTCCTTCTACATTTTTCTCTTTCTCTTTCTTTTAAGGCTTCTTGTCTCCAGATCTTGTCTTTTTTTATTTATTGGAGAACTTGTGGGTTTACAGAACAATCATGCATAAAATACAGGATTCCCATATACAACCCCATCACCAACAAATTGGAACATTTGTTACAATTGATGATAGCACATTTTCATATTTGTACTGTTAATTAAAGTCCATGGTTTAATGTAGGATTCACTGTTCTGTTTTTGTAGTATAGTTCCATGGACTTTTTTTTTTTGGCATGGGCAGGCACTGGGAATTGAACCTGGGTCTCCAGCATGGCAGGCAAGAATTCTGCCAGTGACACACCATTGCACCACACTCCATGGGCTTTTAAAAAATGTATTCTGTTATAATATCTAATTTTTCCTCCTTTTAATCATATTCATATATATATTGCAATGCTGTTAGCTGCATTCACAATTTTGTGCTACTGTTACCACCACCCATTACCAAAACATCTCCATTATTCCAAATAGGAATGCTGTACATTTTAAGCCTTAACTTCCTATTCACTTTCTGAACACCATTCCCTGGTAATCGATTTTATAAATTCTGATTCTATGAGTTTGCCTACTGAATTGTTTCAAACTGGTGAGATTGCCCTTCTCTGTCTTGCTTATTTCACTTAACATGGTGTCTTCAAGTTTCATCCAAGTTGTTGCATGTATCAGGACTTCATTCCTTTTTATAGCTGAATAATATTCCATTGTATTTATTCACCACATTTTATTCATCCATTCATCAGTTGATGGGCACTTGGGTTGCTTCTATCTTAGTGCCTCTGTGAACATCAGAGTGCAAATATCTGTTCACGTTTTCAATACTTTTGTGTATATACTGAGTAGTGGAATTGCTGGATCATATGGTAGTTGTATAATTAGCTTTCTGAGATATGGCTAAACTGTATTCTAGAGTGGCTGCACCATTTTACATTGCCACCAGCAATGCATGGGTGTTTCTACTTCTCCATATCCTCTCCAACACTTATTTTCTACTTTATTAATAGCAGCCATTCTAATGGATGTGAAATGGTATTCCACTGTGGTTTTGATTTGCATTTCCCTGATGGCTAATGATGTTGGATATCTTTCCATGTGCTTCCTGACCATTTAAATATCTTTTTTGGAGACATATCTTTTCAAATCTATTGCCCATTTTAAAATTGGGTTGTTTGTCTTTTTGTTCTTGAGTTGAAGGATTTCTATATATATTACTGGATATGTGGTTTCCAAATATTTTCTCCCATTATCTAGGTTGCCATTTTACTTTCAAGATAGAGTCTTTTGAGTGCAAAAGTTTTCAGCTTTGAAGAGGATCATTAATTTATATTTTCTTTAGTTGCTTGTGCTTTGGGTGTAAAGTATGAGAAACCATTGCCAAACACAGGGTCTTGAAGATACTTTCCTAGTTTTCTTCTAAAAGTTTGATAGTTCTAGGTCTTATAATTAGGTCCTTGATCTATTTTCAAGCAGATACTTGTATAAGGTATGAGGTAGATGTTCTCATTTTTTGTTTTGCAAATGGAGATCCAGCTTTCCCAGCACCACTGTTTAAGAGAATATTCTTCCCCAACAGAGTGGTTTGTGTCCCCTTGTCAAAAATCAGTTGACCATAGATATGAGGGTTTATTTTTGAGCTCTCAAACAATTCTGTTGGTCTATATGCCTGTCCTTGTGCCAGAACCATGCTGTTTTGATTACTGTGGCTTTGCAATACATTTCAAATCAAGGAGTGTGTCCTATAACTGTATTCTTTGTAGGATGCTATTGCTGTTTTGGGCCCCTTACCCTTCCATATACATTTGATGATTGGCTTTTCTATGTTTGCAAAGAAGGTTCTTGGAATTTTGACTGGGATTGCATTGAATCTCTAAATTGCTTTGGGTAAGATTGACATCTTAGCCTTCTAATCCATGAACATGGTGTGTTCATGGATTATTACATGGTTTTTAGATCTTTCATTTCTTTTAGCAATATCTTATAGTTTTTTGTCTACAAGTCCTTTATATCATTGGTTAGATTTGTTCCTCAATATTTGATCCTTTTCTTTGCTATTATGAGTGAAAATTTTTCTTGATTTCTTCTTCTGATTGTTCCTTAGTTGTGTATAAAAACACCACTGATTTCTTCCTGTTGATCTTGTACCCACTACTTTGCTGAATTCATTTAACTCTAGAAGCTTTATTGTGGATTTTCCAGGGTTTTCTGTATATAGGATCATATCATCTGCAAATAGGGAAAGGTTTATTCTTTCATTTCCAATTGATATGTCTTTTATATCTTTTTCCCACCTAATTGCTTTGGCTAGAACTTCCAGTACAATGCTGGATAACAGTGGTGAGCACTGTCTTGTTCCTGATGTTAGAGGGAAAGTTTTCAGTCTTTTACCATTAAATAGGATGTTAGCTGTGGGCTTTTCATATACGCCTTTTATTATATTGAGAAAGTTTCCTTCTATTCCTATTTTTGTAAGTGTTTTCTACACCAGTTGAGATGATCCTGTGGGTTTTCCCTTAGTTTTGTTGATATGATGTATTACATTAATGGATTTGCTTATGTTGACCCAACCGTGCATACTAGGGAAAAATCCCATTTGATTATGGTCTATAATTCTTTTAAAATGCTGTTGGATTCCATTTGCTAGTATTTTGTTGAAGATTTTAAAATCTATTTTCATAAGGGATATAGGTCTGTAGTTTCTTTTTCTTGAGATATCTTTATCTGGCTTTGATATGAGGGTGATGTTGGCTCCAGAGGATGAGTCAGGGAGCATTCCATCTCTTGTTTTGGAAGAGTTTGAGCAGAATTGGAGTTGTCTTATTTAAGTGTTTAGCAGAACTCCCCTGTGAAACCACTGGGTTGTAGGATTTTCTTTGTTGGGAGGTTTTTGATTACTGATTCAATCTCTTTGCTAGTTATTGGTTTGTTGAGATCTTCTATTTCTTTTTGAGAAAGAGATCTTCTATTTTTTTTTGAGTCAGTGTAGGATAGTTTGTGTATTTCTAATAATTTGTTCATTCCATCTAGGTTACCTAATTTAGTGGTATACAGTTCTTCACAGTATCCACTTATAGTCCTTTTTATTTTGGCAGGGTAGTAATATCCCCCTTTTTGTTTCTGATTTTCATTATTTTTACCCTTTCTCTTTCTTTCTTTGTCAGTTTAACTGAAGATTTGCCAGCTTTATTGATATTTTCAAAGAACCAACTTTTGGCTTTGTTGATTCTTTCTACTGTTCTTTGTTTTCCACTTCATTTATCTCCACTTTATTCTTTATTATTTCCTTCCTTCTCCTTCTTTGGTTGTAGTTTGCCCTTTTTTCCCTAGTTCTTCCAGTTTGAAGTTAGATCTCTTATTTGAAGTCTTTCTTCTTTTTTTATGTAAGCATTTAGAGCTATAAACTTCCTTCTCAGCATCACCTTGCTTTATCCCATGTTGGGTATGTTGTAATTTTTGTTTTCATTTGTCTGAGGATATTTCCTAATTTTGTTTCTGATTTTCTCTTCAGCCCTTGGTTGTTTAAGAGTATGCTGTTTAATTTCCACATATTTGTGAATTTTCCTTTCTCCCTCTGTTGTTGATTTCTAATTTCATTGTAGTCAGAGAATATACATGGTATGATTTCAATATTTTAAAAATTTATTGAGACTCTTTTTTTGTGAACCAGTATTTGATCTGTCCTGGAGAATGATCCATATTATATAGTAATGATATAATTATAAAGATATATGCACACAAGAAGAATGCATTTTCTGTTTTTGTTGGGTGCAGTGTTCTATACATGTCCATCAGGTATAGTTGACTTAGTATATCATTCAATTCTTGGACTTTGTGACTAGATGTTCTATCCATTGTTGAGAGTGGTGTGTTAAAGTCTCCTACTATTAACAGAGAACTATCCATTTCTCCCTTCAAATCTGTTAATATTTGCTTCATATATTTTGAGGATCTATTGTCAGGTGCATATATCTTTATAATTGCTACATCTTCCTGTTGAATTGTTCCCTTAATCAGTATATAATGATCATCTTTTCCCCTCATAATTGTTTTTGACTTAAAGTCTATTTTATCTGCTATTAATTTAACTGCCCCAGCTTTCTTTTGGTTATTCCTTGCATGGTATATTTTTTCTGTCCTTTCCCCATCAATCTACATGTATCTTTGACTTTAAGTTAAGTCTGTGGCAGACAGTATATAGTTGGGTCATGCTTTTGAATCCATTCTGCCAATCTCTACCTTTTGACTGAAGTGCTACATTAATTTACATTTAAAGTCAATACTAATACTACAAGTCTTTCTTTTGCCAGTTTGCTATTTTAGCCTTTGTAAATCTTATAACTTTTTTCCTTCACTTCTGTTATGCCTATTTTTATATTTATTTAGTTTCTTGTGTTGTACCATACTGAGTGCCTTCTCATTTCTATCTGGACATATTTTTCACTTGTTTTCTTCATGGTTCTCATAGCATTAAAATTTAACATCCTAAATATATAACATATTTGGTTTGATACCAACTGTATTAGTTAGGGTTTTCTAGAGAAACAGAATCAACAGGGAACACTTGCAAATATAAAATTTATGAAAGTGTCTCACGTGACTGTAGTAACGCAGAGTCCAAAATCCACAGGGCAGGCTGCGAAGCCGATGACTCCAATGGATGGCCTTGATGAACTCCACAGGAGAGGCTCACCAGCCAAAGCAGGAATGGAACCTGTCTCCTCTGAGTCCTCCTTAAAAGGCTTCCCATGATTGCATTTAGCATCACTAATTGCAGAAGACACTCCCCTTTGGCTGATTACAAATGGAATCAGCTGTGGATGTAGCTGACGTGATCATGACCTAATCCTATGAAATGTTCTCATTGCAACAGACAGGCCAGCGCTTGCCCAATCAGACGAACAGGCACCACAACTTGGCCAAGTTGACACCTGTCCCCAACCATGACACCAACTTAACTTCAATAACATGCATATATATTTTTCCTATACCCTCTGTCCCGCTCACTAAATTTTTTTAACTTGTTATCACTTATATCCTTGTATATATACATATATATTATGTCCAAAAAATCTAGATTTACCATTACTTTTTATGCATTGGCATTTTAGCACCTGCAGAAAGTAAGAAGTGGAGTTACTCATCAAACAATATGGTACAACAATACTGGCATTTATATTTGCCAAAATGGTTACTGATGGTTTTTATTTCCTTATGCTGCTTTGAACCACTGTGTAATATCCTTTTGTTTCAGTTTGATTATAGGGTAGGTCTAGTAGTGACGTAATCCTTCAGTTTTTGCTTGTCTGAGAATGTCTTAATCTCTTCTCTTTTTTTGAAAAAGAGTCTCACTGGTATACATTCTTAGCTGGTAGCTGTTTTCCCTTAGCAATGTATTTCATCCTACTGCCTTCTTGCTTCCATGGTTTCTGATGGGAAATAGGCATTCAATCATACTGGCACTCCCTTTTATGTAACGTGGTTTTTCTCTTGCAGCTTTCAGAAGTCTCTCCTTGTCCTTTATTTGTGATAATGTAAACAGTACATTTTCTTCATGTTTACCCTTTTTGGTGTTCTCTGAGCTTCTTGGATGTGTATGTTAATGTCTTCTGCTGTTTAGGAGGTTCTCTGTCATTATTTCTTTGACTATTCTTTCTGCCTCTTTCTCTTTTTCTTCTCCTTCTGGGATTCCCATAACCCATATATTGGTGACTTGATGGTGTCCCATTGCTATCTTAGGCTATTTTTGCTTTTAATAATATTTTTTCTTTCTGCTTCTTAGCATGACTCATTTCAAGTTCACTGATTTTTTCTTTGCCAGTGCCGATTTGCTCTTGAAACCATCCTGGCCATTTTTCATTTTGGTTATGGCAGTCTTCAACTCCTTTAGCTCTGTTGGTTCCTTTTAAACATTTCCATCTCTTTACTGAGACTCTCATATTGCTCATCCATTGCTTTCCTGTGCTCCACTAGTTTTGCTCTTTATACTTTCCTTCAACTCTTTCAGCATTTTTAAGACCATTTTTTAAAAGGCTTTGCTATGTACAGATTTTTGTTTTCTTCATTGGCATTTCTGTATTTTTTTCTCCTTCCTTTTATCTTCTTCCTTCCTTCCTGTCTCTTTGTCTTGTACTCTTTTGTTGCAACTGAACATTTTAATATTTTAAAATATTAACTCTGGGATTTAGTCCCTGGAATGCCTGTTTTGTGGTTTTGTAACCAGCTAGTGATGACAGATTTTCTTAGTTTCAGTCCTCTTATCAGAAGACAGACTCCCCAAGGCAGATGCAGTGCACAGTGCTTTCCCTGCCTTTCTGGGCCTCTGTCTCACCCTGGGCATTGCAATCGTTTTGGAGTTCCCTACTTTATAGGAGTTTTCTGTCCCCTCTGATCCCCAGGAGTCACTCCCTTTCTCAGATATTTGACCCTGGCAAGCCTTTGTTCCAGACTGTCCAATTTCTAACACTCTTTTCTCATGTTTTTGCCTTGAGGAAGTGTTCTGGGAGGTAAGCTACCCTGGAGAGGACCTTCCCAGCCACGACAGGGCCAGATACTCCCAAAGGGGCAGTAGACCAGTTTGAACATGCCCAGGGCAGGGGATCACAAAGGGTTTCAAAATCTTCTCTGATGGCTCTCCAAAGCTGAGCTGTCCTGGTCAGCCTTGCAAATGCTGCCCTTAAGCTAACTGTCCCCTGCAGCTCTGAGGAGGTGCTATGCCTTTAAATCTCCACTGTTTCTGCCCCTGTCTGAGGAGAGTTGAAACAATGATGCAGCTGCCTTCTTCTGAGGTGGGGAGAGACAATAACTGCCCTTAGAGCTGGTAGTCACTGATCGGAATTTACTAATCAAAAGCTGTGATCAACAATTGGCCACGGCAAACCCAGTTCTTGCAGATGAGGATTTTATATCCCTTTCTGTCCCCAGCAGCTATCTAGGGACTAGGCCCCATGGTGGTCTGCCATGAGAGGTAGTTGCTGCATGGACAGAACAATCTAGAGTTCTTTACCATAACTGATCATCTTCTTCCTTCTCCTCTTCCATAGATACTGTATAGTGTTCTCCTGGCCTCTGGAGTTTCAAAATAGTTATTTAAGACAGTTCTTGAATGTTTAATGGTTGTTTTGAAGGGAAAGACTGAGTCCTGGAGCTCCCTACTCTGCCATCTTCCCTGGAAGTTCCTCCTTGCCTCTGTCTTTCTCTTATAAGGACACCTGGTGATCTCACCTCAAGATCCTTGACCTAATTACATTTGCAAAGAACCTTTCCCCAAAATGAGGTCACATTGAAAAGTTCTGGGGGTTAGGACTTGGATATGTCTTTTTTGGGCCACCATTCAATCCACTGCATTTCTGTTTCATTGGTCTATTTATGTATTCTTGTATTAATACCTGATACGTAAAATCACTTACTGTACCTTTGTGGTAAGTTGTGAAATAAATGTCCACTTAATATTTCTAATGGTTTGTAATACAGATTCTTTTGAATTTTCTATGCATGCAGTCATAACTATCTGCGAATAATGACAGTTTTACTTCTTTCATTCTAATCTTTATACATTTTGCATGTGGTAGTCAGATTCAGTTGTCAACTTGGCCAGGTGAAGGCACCTAGTTGCTGTGGACATGAGCCAATGGTATGTGAACCTCATCTGTTGCTGATTTACACCTGCAGTGGGCTAGGAGGCATGCCTGCTGCAGTGAATGATGTTTGACTTAATTGGCTGGTGCTTAAATGAGAGAGCTCAATGTAGCACAGCCCAAGCAGTTCAGCATACCTCATCTCAGCACTCGCAGCTCAGCCAGGCCTTTGGAGATGCAGAAGGGAATCACCCTGGGGAAAGACATTGGAACCCAGGGGCCTGGAGAGAAGGTCAGCAGAGACCACTTTGTGCCTTCCCATGTAAGAAAGAACCTCAGTAAAGTTAGCTGCCTTTCCTCTGAAGAACTAACAAAATAAATCCCCTTTTATAAAAGCCAATCCATTTCTGGTGTGTTGCATTCCGGCAGCTAGCAAGCTAGAACACTGTATTTATTAGAATTTCAGTACAATGGTGAATGGAAATAGTGATAGTGGATATCCTAATGCTCCCCACATAATTAGGAAAATTTTAATATTTTGCCGTTTTAATTTCTTAGGCTGCTATCAGAAAACTACTGTGAAATGGTTTGGCTTAAACAATGGGAATTTATTCACTTAGGGTTAGAGTCCAGGAAAATATCCAAATCAAGGCATCATCAAGTTGATGTTTTCTTTTTGATGACCAGCTCCTCTGCCATGGTGAGGCACATAGCAGCATCTTCTGGTCTTTACTGTCTCTTCTCAGTTTTGTTTATTTTAACTTCTTGCTTCTGTGGCTTTTTTCTCTAGCCCTGTATTAATTCTATTTGTAAAAGACACCAGTTATAAGATTAAGACCTGTCCTGAATGAGGTGGGTCATTTGTTAACTGAAGTAGTCTCATCAAAACATCCTACTTTCCAATGAGTTTACACCCACAGGAATGGATTCACTTTAAGAACATGTTTTTCTGGAAACCACTACACTTGCCATTAATATAAAGGTAGCAGTAAGTAATTTGTAGATTCTGTTTTATCAGATTATTAGATTAAGGAATTTCCAGTGATCTGATGAAAGAATTTCCCTTATTCCTACTTGGTATTTTATTATGACAGAATGCTGTTTTGTCAGCTGTGTTTTCTGCATCCTTTGGCATAATAATATGCTTTATTTCCTTTATTCTCTTAACATGATAAATTATATTGATTAGTATTCAAATGTTAAAATAATCTTGTATTCTTGGGATAAAATCCACTTCCTCTTGCTATACTATCCTTTTTTTATATTATTGACTATTTGCCAGTATTTTATTTAGTGTTTTTGTATGTTTGTTCATGAGAAATAGTGACTTATGCTTTTCTATTCTTGAATATATCAGTATTATGCCAGATTTAAAAAATGGGTAGGAAAACATTCCTTCTTTCCCTTGTGTCTGAAAGAGTTTATATGAGTTTGATATTATTTCTTCCTTAAGTGTTTATAAGAATTTATCTGGGCCTGGAGTTCTCTGTGGGAAGGCTTTAAATTATGGTTGAAGTCTGCTCTGTCTCAATCTCACCTTTTTTTTTTTTTTTTTTAACAACCTCTTATTTTTGGTCACACTTCAAATATTTGCATATTCAAATAATTTCCTTAAACTTTTAGTGCAACTTTTACATATTCAAAACCTCACATTTAAATTTTAGCAGTGCTTACCAAGGGTCTTAATGTTCTGCAAAGAACTAAAGTAGCCTCACTGGGGGCGAGGAACATTTCTCAGAATGTCTGAGTAGATTAATTACTTGATTAATTAAACCACTATTGTACGCCTACTATGTGTCAGTTATTGTGCTGGGCAGTGGTGATAACATTTACTCAAAATAGAGTGAACACAAAGACATTTAAGTAAATAAATTATAGCCCACTGTCTATTTCACGGTCTTTTGTTACTAGCAGCTGAATGCAATTCCTAGCTGATGGGGAGATGGGGAAGGGAGATATGGGGGAAGGTCTATTAAAGCAATAATAAAATTGTGTGAACACCTAGAATAGTTCTTTTAAAACATTAGCATACATAGAAATCACCAGGGGACCATGTTAAAAATGCAGATTCTGATTCAATAGGTGTGCGATAAAGCCTGAGAGTCTGCATTTCTAGTAATTCTTACTTGGTGGCACTGGTGCTGCTGGTTTATGGACCCAATTTGAGTAGCATGGTTGTTGCCTGTCATTACCACATCAGCTATACCAATAACTGGTGTTGATTTCTAAATTTGCACCATTTTATTGGGTCTCAGTCATTTGAAACTTAGTGAGAATTTTTGCTATGTTTACTACATGATTCTGTCACATTTTATACCAACATCATGAAGCAAAAAGAGATGGAAGAGTCAATCTATCTACTAAAATAAAGGCATTTCCTAAGGCAACTGCACATCACTAAGGATTAATTTCAAGGCACAAGGATCAGCAGCTAGCGATCTGAGGTTAATGAAAAGGAAGCTTAGGTGCCTTTTTGCAATATAGCTCTCAGCCCAGCCTCATTGTCAGAGTCCTCTTGAGAAAGTAATAGAGTTCATGCGTGTAGACTTTTCACTGCTTTTCTGCTTTGGGAATATTGAATTCCTCTTTGTTCGATTATATTTAGAATTTACTCTGAAAGAGCAGCTAAAGTGATTTCCACTTCTATGAAAGCTAGCTAGTTATTTTAGTACTCCTGTTGCTCTTCTAGAAATAGTGGGCATTTTGAGAGAAAGCAGGGGCTTAAAACTATCAGGAACATTAGATAATTAGGAACAAGAGCTGCCCCAAGAAATCCATGGGTCTTTCTAATCCTCTCATTCAAGTTCCCCTGAAAATATTTTCCACCTCTCCCCAATATGAATGCTACAGCTCACCTATTTTTAACTGCTGCCATTCCCTGAATTCAAATGACCCTTTTTTTTTAACGTCTTACCATCTCTCACACTGTTTCCTTGGCATAACCTCAACCAACAGCTTCTCCTAGTAGTAATAATTGTTATTTGGTGCTGGAAATTTATTATATTGGGCTCTGGTTTATATGCATTACCCAACCTAATTCTCACAGCAAACTTGCAAGAAAACTATTGCCATTTTTATGTTCTCCCATTACTATTTTTACAAATCATAAAACCAAGTTTTGAGAGGTTGAGATTTTTCTGAAGATCAGTTAGTATATTATAAAGTAGGGTTTAATCTCAGGTGCTCTAAAGACCAAAGGTAGATGCTTTAAATCAGTAGTTCTCAAATTGTGGTCACTGGACTGGCAGCATCAGCATTACCTGGGAACTTGAATTTCTGAATCCCTCAGACCTATAAAAACAGAAGCATTGAGATGGGGCTTGTGTTTCAACAAACTCTCCATGCAATTTTTTTAACTTTTTTTATTAATTAAAAAAATTAACAAACAAAACATTAAGCGATCATTCCATTATCTTACCCTGTTTCTACCTCCTGCTGAAGAGATACAGACTGTACAACAGGACTAGATACAAAAACTCAAAAATGGACAGCACAATAATACCTAATTGTAAAGTAATCATGTTAAAACACTGAATGAAGCTGCATCTGAGCTATAGGTTTTGTTTGTTTGTTTGTTTGTTTTTGTTTTTTTGTTTTTTTTACTATTATTATTACTTTTATTTCTTTTCTCTATATTAACATTCTATATCTTTGTCTGGTGTGTCGCTAGTTCTTCTAAACCGATGCAAATGTACTAAGAAATGATGATCATGCATCTATGTGATGATGTTAAGAATTACTGATTGCATATGTAGAATGGTATGATTTCTAAATGTTGGGTTAATTTCTTTTTTTTTCCATTAATTAATAAAAAAATAAATAAAAAAGAAGAGATCATTCCATTCTACATATACAATCGGTAATTCTTAATATCATCACATAGTTGCATATTCATCATTTCTTAGAACATTTGCATCAATTTAGAAAAAGAAATAAAAAGACAACAGAAAAAGAAATAAAATGATAACAGAGAAAAAAAAAGATTATATATACCATACCCCTTACCCCTCGCTTTCATTTACCACTAGCATTTCAAACTAAATTTATTTTAACATTTGTTCCCCCTCTTATTTATTTTTATTCCATATGTTCTACTCTTCTGCTGATATAGTAGCTAAAAGGAGCATCAGATACAAGGTTTTCACATTCGCAGAGTCTCATTGTGAAAGCTATATCATTGTTCAATCATCATCAAGAAACATGGCTACTGGAACACAGCTCTACATTTTCAGGCGGTTCCCTCCAGCCTCTCCACTACATCTTGAACAACAAGGTGATATCTACTTAATGCATAAGAATAACCTTCAGGATAACCTCTCAACTCTGTTTGGAATCTCTCAGCCATTGACACTTAGTCTCATTTCACTCTTCCCCCTTTGGTCGAGAAGTTTCTCTCAATCCCTTGATGTTAATTCTCAGCTCATTCTAGGATTTTTTCTCAGTCCCTTGATGCTGAGTCTCAGCTCATTCCAGGATCTCTGTCCCACGTTGCCAGGAAAGTCCACACCCCTGGGAGTCATGTCTCATGCAGAGAGGGGAAGGGTGGTGAGACTGCTCATTGTGTTGGCTGGAGAGAGAGGCCACATCTGAGCAACAAAAGAGGCTCTCTTGGGGGTGACTCTTAGGCCTAAATTTTAAGTAGACTTGACCTATCCTTTGTGGGGTTAAGTTTCATGTGAACAAACCCCAAGACTGGGGGCTCAGCCTATACCTTTGGTTGTCCACACTGCTTGTGAGAATATCAAGAATTCAGCTTGGGGAAGTTGAATTTCTCCCCACTCTCACCATTCCCTGAAGGGGGCTTGCAAATACTTTTCCAGTCACTGATCAAATCACTCTGGGATTCATCGGGGCATCACTCTGGACAAACCAACAAAATCTCATATGCTACCTGAGATTCTAAGTACTTATACTAAGTACAAACTATCTACATGAGTTATATTAGGAAATGCTCTAGTCAAAATATAAATTTTGTAACAAATAAACATTTTTTGCTTTAGTCTCACACATAAGGTGACATTTTAAAGTATTAATTATCATCTATTTTCAACACCCTGCAATAATGACATTCCTTTGTTCTTCCTCAGGCAAAAACATTTCTTAAATTTGTACATTGTACATTTCACTACTATTATACACTCTAGGCATTCCTAGATTATACCATCTCGATCTTTACCATCTATCTTTCTTTCTGATTTCATTTATGTCCCCAGTCCTCCTCCCTCTATCATTCTTACATGCAGGTTCATTCAGTGTTTTAACATAATTACATTATTGTTAGGTAGTATTGTGCTGTCCATATCTGAGATTTTATATTCAGTCCTGTTGTACAATCTGTATCCCTTCAGCTCCAATCACCCAATATCTCACCCTATTTCTATCTCCTGATGGTCTCTGTTACCAAGGAAATATTCTAAGTTTATTCACTAACGTCAGTTCATGTCAGTGAGACCATACAGTAGTTGTCATTTTGTTTCTGGCTAATCACGCTCAGCATAATGTCCTTAAGGTCCATTCATGTTGTTACATACTTCATAACTTTATTCTGTCTTACAGCTGCATAATATTCCATCTTATGCAAATGTCACAATTTGTTTAGTCAACTGTCTGTTGATGGACATTTTGGCTGTTTCCATCACTTGGTAATTATTAATAATGCTGCTATAAACATGTAAATGTCCATTTGTGTCCTTGGCCTCGTGACCTTTGAGTAGAGACAGCATATACATGGGTCCTGTTTTTTAAACCATTCTGCCAGACTACGTCTTTTGATTGGAGAGTTTAATCCATTAACATTCAGTGTTATTACTGTATGGGTAGTACTTTCTTCTACTATTTTGCCTTCTGGATTTTATATGTCATATCTAATTTTCCTTCCTTTTACCTTTACTCATAGTCTTCCTTTCTACACTCTTCTCCACACCTCTCTCTTCTGTCTTCATATCTGTCTCTAGTGTTCCCTTTAGTATTTCTTTCAGAGCTGGTCTCTTGGTCACAAATTCTCTCAGTGATTTTTTGTCTGAAAATGTTTTCATTTCTCCCTCATTTTTGAAGGACAATTTTGCTGGATATAGAATTCTTGGTTGGCAGTTTTTCTCTTTTAATAATTTAAATATATTATCCCACTGTCTTCTCGCCTCCATGGTTTCGGCTGAGAGATCTGCGCATAGTCTTATTGGGCTTCCCTTGTATGTGATGGATTGCTTTTCTCTTGCTGCTTTCAAGATCCTCTCTTTCTCTTTGACCTTGGACATTCTGATTATTAAATGTCTTGGAGTATGTCTATTTGGATCTGTTCGCTTTGGGGTACGCTGCACTTCTTGGATCTGTAATTTTAAGTCTTTCATAAGAGTTGGGGAATTTTCAGTGATAATTTCCTCCATTAGTTTTTCTCCTTTTCCATTCTCTTCTCCTTCTGGGACACCCACAACACATATATTCATGCGCTTCATATTGTCTTTCAATTCCCTGAGTCCCTGCTCATATTTTTCCATTTTTTTTCCTATAGTTTCTGTTTCTTGTTGGATTTCAGATGTTCTGTCATCCGGTTCATTAATCCTATGTTCTGCCTCTCGAAATCTACCATTGTAGGTTTCCATTGTTTTTTTCATCTCTTCTACTGTGTCTTTCATTCCCATAAGTTCTGTGATTTGTTTTTTCAGACTTTTAGTTTCTTCTTTTTGTTCCTTCCTTGCCTTTTTTATATCCTCCCTCAATTCATTGATTTGGTTTTTGATGAGGTTTTCCATGTCTGTTCATATATTCTGAATTAGTTGTTTCAGCTCCTGTATGTCATTTGAATTTTTGGTTTGTTCCTTTGACTGGGCCATATCTTCAATTTCCTTAGTGTGATTTGTTATTTTTTGCTGGCATCTAGGCATTTAATTACCTTAATTAGTTTATTCTGGAGATTGCTTTCACTTCTTTTATCTAGGGTTTTCTTGCTGGATGAATCTGTTGTCTATCTGTTCTTTGACATTCTGTTCAGCTTTATCTGAACCTTTAGCTTAGGTTTTGTTTAACAGAGGAGAATTTTTCAGTTCTTGTTTTCTTGTTTCTTGCCCTGCTTGTGTGGTACCTTTCCCCCACACACACTTAGGAGGGTCTGCTTAGATATTATAGACCCCAGCCAGATTTTCCCAGACCAAACTGGCCTCCTATCAGGAGGAAAGAGTCACCTGCATTGGTTTTCCCTGAGCATGAGACCCAGCAGGTTGAAAGACTTTCCTGTGAAGTCTCTGGACTCTGTTTTTCTTATCCTGCCCAGTATGTGGCGCTTGTCTGACTGCAGGTCCCTCCAGCATAAGATGATGCGGTACCTTTAACTTTGGCTGGGGGTTTGTTGGAGACAGAGGAGAGGCTGTAGGCTGGTTTTAATGGCTTCAAATTACCAAGCACTGGTGTCTGAATTCCTTGATGGAGGGATTCCACCTGGGTGGGCCTTCACCCCTCCCCTGGGGAAGGCACAAGCTCCAGATAAGCCCCAAAAGAGCTCACTTCTGCCTATGCCTGGGGCAGTTGCAGCCTGAAAAGTCCTGCCGCTGTATCCAGAGGCAGTCAAGCCTTTGTAGATACACAGCCACAAAAACCTGTTTCCTTCTTTTTTTTCCCCCTTTTTCTGTCAGTCCTGCCCCCTTGGTGCCGGGGCAAAAATGAGCAACCTCCACTTTGATCAGGTTCACCTAAGCTGGGGGCCTATTTTTAGTAGTCAGATTTTGTTAATTAGTTCCACAATTGGCGTTTGATTTTGCCCAGTCACTGCTGCTGGTAAAGTCCTTTCCTTTCCCCTCTGGGAAGCAGCCTGTGGGGGAGGGGCGCTGGCCGCTGCAGCTTTGGGAACTCATGGTTTTGGGGGGTGCTCGCAACTGGTCCAGCTGGTCCAGACTGGGGTACGCTGTGTGTCTGGTCACTGACGTGGCCCCAGGAGCTGTTCTGTACTGTTTCTGGTTATTTAGCAGTTGTTCTGGAGGACAAGCTAAACCGCGCACATTGTTAAGCCGCCATCTTGACCCGGCCCTCCATGCAATTTTGATGCACATTCAAGTCTGAGAACTGCAGCTGTAAATAAGTGAGAAGGAAAGTTATAGACAGTTGACTGCTTATTTATTACTGTAGAAGGAGGTTTCCAAGTTAATGGATATATGTTGATATGAACAATATTAATCAGTTGGCTACTGCTTTAGAACAGTGGGGCACCTGTGGCTTGAAGGAAAACTTCCCCATCCTTCAATGTCCAGTTCAAATCTCACCTGCCTCATAAAGTTTTACTTTTTTTTTTTAACTTGATCACTGCCATTTAGCTTTTTATCACTCATGTGATTGAAATAAGTTTTCATCTATTCATCTCCTTCAGGGTCTGGACTATCTTCCATAATTTTGATCTAGCACAATAAGAATCAATATCTCATGCATATTCTTAAGTCAATAAACATTTTTTGAATTTTCTATTAACTGAAAGTCTTCACTTAGTTCTTCAGGCTTGTAATTCTGCATGAAAATAACTTGTGATTATAAAAATACTAAAAACTTCCCCATGCCTCTTCACTCTGGCATACATTTATATTGAACTATTGCCAGGTCCCAAATGTGAGGAGTATCCCATGTAGAATAAAAATCCATAGATCATTTCCCAGTATAAATTTAATAGCTAATTAAAAGTTAATGCAAAACAGTAGTTAAATGTCCAAAACCTAGGGAATGGGAGAGATAAAGAAGGAAATTGGGAAATCCAATAGTTATATCATAATTATTTTTGGTATAATTGAGCATTGACCACAAGCTGAATAGGCGTAAGAGCAGCTATATAAAGACATCTCTGACAATGCTATAATTTTTTTATCTGTCTCCAGCTCCTTTCAATCTACCTGCACAGTGCTTCCAGTTTCATTTGGTAAGATAATATCAAGACTTCATTTTCACATTAGCAATAAAGATAGACAGGTGCTGGCATACCCAAGTAAAACTTTTATCTGTTTGAACTAGTACTGAAGAAACCCTGGCATATATATATACATATGCTTTGCATCATTTGCTCCCTGTGGTTTAGTACAGGTCTCTATACCTGTTGCATTTTTGCATTCTCATCAGTCTATATGGAATGTCCAGGAATTATCTCAGCTTTGCAGCTTCCTTAGAAGTACAGTAACGATGGAAAAGAATGCAAAGGATGCTGTTTACACCCACTGTTTTCAACTTCTTCTGACTGAGGCCGCTCTGTAGATGAAAACCAGGGGTTGAGTGACACCATAAACGATGATGGTGCAGAGCTATTAAGTCTTTGCTATGGTTTGGGAAGAATTGAAGCAGTGCTGTGCTGTTAACTGATCTGTGATAGTGGGAAAAAAAATCCCCGGTTTGTAGCATTTTCCCATTTCAAGGTATGAATTATAAGACACTGGGCCTGAAGCTGTGGGAGATGTGCACAGCTGGCTCTCTACTGTACCACTGAAATGGATTATTTTTTCAGAATCAATCTCACTGTTCACTTCCTATGCTTTAATAGCAATTAGGGACTTAGTAACAAGTAAATATAAAGCACATTTCTAACATGATCCTTTGGATCACTAGGGCATCCCTGATTTTAGTTAACAATGTCATTCTAAGCTAGTCCATAAAAGAAGTGAAGTTTGAAATTGAGAAAAATCTTCTTACTGTATATTTCAGATTTGTCTCAGATATGTGTTTATCTCCCAAAACTAAGTTTTCATTTCTTTTCTCCTTTGAAACCAAATTTTACTGCAAATATTTTACAGAATCAATAGGGTCATGTTTGGTTTTCCAACCCTTGGACCCAAACCATTCAAATATAGTTTCTGTGGTTGCAAAGGAAGAGGTGACAATTGTGTATATGTGAACATTATTATTTAAATTTTAGTTCAGTCAAAGCTCTTGAACCATGTGAAATTTGGATTCAAACAAATGAGTCTGACATTATTAGTTCTAGAAATTTGTGATTTAATTTAGATAGAATTAAAGGATGTAATTGTGGTAGAGAGTAATAGGTATGTATATATTTAAATTTTTGTTTTGAAATATTCCAAACTTACAAGATGGATACAAAAATAGTAAAATCCCATACAGAGAACTTCAACATACCCCTCCATACCCAGATCCATTGATTTAACTTTTTGCCACATTTTCTATATCATTCTTCCTTTTTATTATCTGTCTATCTATCTATCTACCTAATCATCATCATTAGCAGCATCTATCTATCTACCCATTTTCTGCACACTTGAGTATAGGCTGTATATACATTATGTTTCTTGAATACTTAATTCTGCCATGTATATTTCCTAAGAACAAGAATATTCACTTATGTAATCTCCTTAAGTACAGTTATGAAGTTCAAGAAATTTATCATTGATGTAAATAAAGCTTACAGTTTATTCCATTTTTTCATATGTCCCAATAATTTTCCTTTGAGACATTTCTCTGCCTTTGCTAGATTTTATCCAGGATTATGCATTGCATTTAATTGTCACTGTCTCTTTAGTTGTGTTTTTTTTTTTTTATTATGGGAACATGTACATGATAAACTTTCCTAGCACAATAACACTTGCAGGCATATCACTCAGTGGTATTAATTAAACTCACAACATTGCAATACACTCACCACTTATCATTACTAAAACTTTCCCGTCTTTCCAAACAGAAATCCTATATTCATCTGGCATTAACTCTTCATTGCTCCTGTCCCCTGTGCCTGGCAATCTGTATCATAATCTGCCTCTATGAACTAGCACATTCTTCAGTATTTTCTTTGCAGTTACCATGGGCTTAAATTTAACATCTTAAATCGACAACAATCTTGTTTGCTTTGATGCCAATTTAACATCAGTAGTCTATACAAAGTACATTCCTATACTCCTCCGTCCCCTGACCTTTGTGTAGTTCTTGTCATAAATTACATGTTTATATATTATGATTTCCAAACCACTGGTTCATTGTTAATTTTTGTACTGTGCCTTTTAGATCCTGTAGGTAGTAAAAAGTGGACTTAAAAGCCAAAAATACAATGAAATTGGCTTTTGTATTTATCCATGTACCCTTAATGGAGCTCTTTTCTTCTTGTAGCTTCAATCTATTATCTATTGTCCTTTCATTTCAACTTGCAGAATTCTCTTCACCATCTCCTGTAGAGCTCTCTAGCAGTAATAAACTCCTTCAGTTGTAAAAAAATCTAATCCCTTCCCCCTTTTTTTTCTTGCATGGGCAGGCACCTGGAACAGAACCTGGGTCTCCGGCATGACAGGTGAGAATTCTGCCACTGAGCCACGGTCGCGCGGCCAACTTGCTCATTTTTGAAAGACAATTTTATTGTATATAGGATTCTTGGTTGCAATTTTTTGCTTTAAGTGCTTTAAATTTGTCATCCCACTGCTTTCTTATCTCCATGGCTTCCAATGAGCAATCAGAACTTAATCTTACTGAGGCTTCCTTGATGTGACATGTTGCTTCTCTCTTACAGCTTTCAGAATTCTCTCTTTATCTATGGCATTTGACTGTTTGATTATAAAATATTGTGGTCTGGATCTCTTTGGGTTTATCCTGTTTGGAGGTGATTGAGTGTCTTGGATGCATATATTTATGTCTTTTCTTGAAGTTGGGAAATTTTCAGCCATTATTTCATTTAATATTCTTTCTGTCCTTTCCTCTCCTGCGACTCCCATAATGTATACACTGGTATGCTTGATGGTGTCCAACAAGTTCCTCAGGCTCTCTTCACTTTTATAATAAACCTAACTTTCTTTTAATGTTTTTTAACTAAGGACAAATCAGCTTCCATTTTGAGAAGTAATCAGAGTCTTGCATTCCATTGTAGAAGTAGTTTCTTAAAGGAGGAAGCCAAATTCTCTAAAGAACATTTCAGAAATATTTTGCTTGATAGTACTCTTTTGAGATTGTTTAACACAAATGAATTAAGAGTGACAAAGTGTTGGGTTATTTTATTTTTGTACACATTACTTGATTGGCTGATGGATTAGGAAAATTCAAATGATTTGATGGCAGTTAGGAAGCTGAATTCTGATTAATTTGATCTATAAGAATGACAAAATGTGCTTGGCTTTTTCTTTACTTTACAATTAGTATTTAATGAAAAGTCCCAATGGATTCATCCAGTGAAATAATCTGGTATAACTCTGTTCTTAATGTGATGCCATTTAGTGCAAAAGCAAACTTCAGACTTTTTTAAAAAAGGTAATGATAACAAAGAGATTAAATAATGACAAATTAAAATAACAGTTTCCCAACTGAGCTATTTGAAGCATCAATAACTTTATTCAAATCCAATGTTTAGTGTGTGGTTAAATTAAGCCAGGATCTTGCTGTATGTATGATTTTGTCAGAATAGAACAGCTAGGAAATGTTCATTTAATGTCTTTTGACATGTCTTCTTGACCACCATGATGATGTAACCCATCTCCCTACCAAAACTATTTATGTATTTTCCCAAAGTGACAGGTAAAACATTACATTTTATTTAATTCTCATTATCTAACTTTCTGAGTAAAAAACTTTTAAAATGGTGCTCAAATTTCTTATGTTAATTATGATGTATTTGTTTTCTATTTGCTGCTGTACAAATGATCACACATTTAGCAGCTTACAACAAAAAATAATTATCTCACAGTTCTGTAGTCCATGCTGAGCTCAGCTGGTTCTTCTGATTTGGGTTTCATAAGACTGAAATCAAATTATTGGTCAGTTGGAATTTTATCTGGGGGCCTGGAGTGGATCTCTTTCCAAGCTTATTCAGGTCTTTGGCAGAATTCAGTTATTTGCAACTGTAGAGGTGAGGTCCCTATTTCCTTGCTGGTTGTCAACAAGAAGCCTCTCTCAGCTCCATAAGGTTACCTGTATTTCTTGTCATATTTCCATCTTCAAACCAACAATGGCACATTCAGTCTTTCTCATGCTCTGAATCTTGCTGATTTCTTCTGCGCATATCTCTGACACAAGCTGGAGAAATTTCTCTGCTTTTAAGGACTCATGTAACTAGATTGGGCCTGTCTGTAAAATCCAGGATAATCTCCTTATTTTGAGGTTCAAAACCTTAAGTACATCTGCAAAATCCCTTTTGCCATTTAAGGAAACATATGTATTACTGTGGGGGATGTGGACATGTTTCAGGGGGATATTCTACCTACCACACCATACAAATTCTCTACTATTTGGGTTGTTTACCACATTCTTCAGCCCTAGGAAAGATGGCATGGTTTGGAACCACATGTATCCCAGAAAACCATGTTCTTAAATCTAATCCATTCCTGTGGATATAAGCCCATTATAGGTAAAGCCTTTTGTTGAGGTTATTTCAGTTAGGGTGTGACCCACCTCAAATAGGATGCGTATTAATCCTCTTACTGGGATCCTTTATAAATGGGATGAATACAGAGAGAGAGAAAGAAAGCCACAGAAGCAAGAAGCTTAAAGCAGTGAAACCTATAAGAGAAGGAAGAGATGACATATGCCTTTCCATGTGGCAGAGAGGTCAAGGATGTGAACAAATAGATGTATTAAGGTTGGCAAAATGCTGATAATTTTTGGAGTTGAGTGATGGATACATGGAGTTCTTTATACAATTCATTCTATATATTTGAATATGTACGTATGTAAATAAATAATATAAAGAATAAATAATTCTTTTTATAGATGTCTGTTACATCTTTACCTCGGTTCCCCAAAATACAAACCTCATTAGCCAGCAGCAAGGCTGCTGAAAGTAGATATCATGAAATGGGTTGGCTTAGTAATGGGAATTTATTAGCTTACAGTTTTGAGGCTGAGAAAAATGTCCAAATCAAGGTATCATCAAGGTAATGCTTTTTTTGATGTATTTTCAGATGGAAGAAAGTATCTTTGTTTGTGAAAATTGATTAGACTGCATATTTTATTGATAATTTTAATAATTTCATATATTACAAATTAAAGAAAAAGAGAAGAATAATGTAACAAAAAAAAGAATACTAGTTACTTTCTTTTCTTAGTGGGTAGAAAATAATCTTCAGGTTATTAAAATCTTTCCTGTTTCACATAATTACCATGTTGATTCATTTACATTTGGTATTAATAGTATTAACCGGTTTATTTTATTTTATTATTGTGCTGATATACAAGGCGAAGTGGAATGAACATAGCTGGGAGAGTTAGTCTGTTTTTTTCAGAAAATCTAAGAAATTAAGTCCAAATTACAAAACATTTCTCTGGAGTATAATTATTTCCATCTCCTTATTCTTAATATCAAGCCTTGACCATGAAGGCTAAATTGTAGAATTTTAAAAGAAGTTATTTTACTATAATAAAATTATTTGCTATCATTGAGCATTATGGTTGTATAAACAGATCAGAATCAATCTCTGGATTTGCGGTGTGTTTTCATACTGTATTTAACTGAGGATATGCCTGTGTTCTGGGAATTTAATTTGAATAGAATAACAGAGTGCATTGTAAAAGACTGGCTTGAGGCTACAAACACGTGGCACTTGACTGGTGTTAAGGTTTCTTCTTTTTTTTTTTTTTGGTCCCCCTATTATTTATTTATTTTTAATCCAAGTGTTTTACTCATCTGTCCATAAGATAGATAAAGGAGTATCAGACACAAGGTTGTCACAATCACACAGTCACACTGTGAAAGCAATATCATTATACTCTCATCTTCAAGAAACATGGCTAGTGGAACACAGCTTTTCATTTTCATGCACTTCCCTCTAACCTCTCCATTACACCTTAATTAAAAAGGTGATATCTATATAATGCATAAGAATAATCTCCAGGATAAACTCTCAACTCTGTTTGAAATATCTCAACCATTGACACTTTATTTTGTCTTATTTCTCTCTCCCCTCTTTTGGTCAAGAAATTTTTCTCAATCCCTTGATGCTGAGCCCAAGCTCATTCTAGGATCTGTCCTACATTGCCAGGAAGGTTTACACCCCTGGGAGTCATGTCCCATGTAGAGAGGGAGTGGACAGTGAGTTTGCTTGTTGTGTTGGCTGAGAGATAGAGGCCACATCTGAGCAACAAAAGAGGTTCTCTGGGGATAACTCTTACACCTAATTTTAAGTAGGTTTAGACTATAATAAGTTTCATATGAACAAACCCCAAAATTGAGGGCTTGGCCTATTGCTTTGGTTATCCCCACTGCTTGTGAGAATATCAGCAGTTCTCCACATGGCAAAGTTGAATTTTCTCCCTTTCTCACCATTCCCCCAAGGGAACTTTGCAAATACTTTTTTATTCACTGTTCAAATCATTCTGGGATTTATTGGGACATCACTGTGGACAAACCTACAAGATCTCATGCCCTACTCAAGGTTCCATGTACTCATGGTGTTCAATTAAACTGTCCACATAAAGTATATTAGGAAATGCCCGAGTCAAAATATAAATTTTTGTACCAAATAAACATTTTTTGCTTTAGTCTCACACATAAGTTAAAGTTTCAAAATATGAATTACCATCTATTTTCCATACCCTGCAGTATTAACATTCCTTTGTTCTTCCTCATGCAAAAACATTTTTAAATTTTTACAATTAGTCTCTATCATTGGCATTCCTAGATTATACCATCTCAGTCTTTACCACCTATCTTTCCTTCTAATTTCATTTGTGCCCACAGCCCTCCTCCCTCTATCATTCTCACATTCAGCTTCATTCTTTGTACTAACATTATTGTATTACAGTTAGGTAGTATTATGCTATCCATCTCTGAATTTTTACAATCAATCCTGTTGCACAATCTGTATCCCTTCAGCCCCAATTACCCAATATCTACCCTATTTCTATCTCCTGATGGTCTCTGTTCTTAACTGAAATTCTCCAAGTTCACTCACTGATGTTAGTTCATATCAGTGAGACCATAAGGTGTTTGTTCTTTTATTTCTGGCTAATCTCACTTGGCATAATGTCCTTAAGGTCCATCCATGTTGTTACATACTTTATAACCCTATTCTGTCTTACAGCTGCATAATATTCCACTGTATATATATATATATATATATATACCACTGTGGTATATATATATATATATACCATAGCTTATTTAGCCACTCATCTGTTGGTAGACACTTGGGCTGTTTCCATCTCTTGGCAATTGTAAATAGTGCTGCTATAAACATTGGTATGCAAATGTCTGTTTGTGTCCTTGCCCTCATGTCCTCTGAGTAGATACCTAGCAGTGGTATTGCCATATCATATGGCAATTATATACTTAGCTTCCTGAGGAACTGCCAATTTGCCTTCCACAGCGGTTGTACCTTTTTTACATTCCCACCAACAGTGGATAGGTGTGCTTCTTTCTCCACATCCTCTCCAGCACTTGTCATTTTCTGTTTTATTGGTAATGGCCATTCTGGTGGGTGTGAGATGATAACTCATTGTGGTTTTGATTTACATTTCCATAACAGCAAGGAAAGTTGAGCATTTTTTTATGTGCATTTTAGCCATTTACATTTCCTCTTCTGAGAAGTGTCTGCTCATGTCTTTTGCCCATTTTGTAATTGGATTGTCTGTCTTTGTGTTGTTGAGTTGAACAATCTCTTTATATATTCTGAATACTAGACCTTTATCTGATATATTGTTTCCAAATATTGTCTCCTATTGTGTAGGCTTTTACTTTCTTGATGAAGTTCTGTGATGCACAAAAGTGTTTAATTTTGAGGCATTCCCATTTCTTTCTTTGTTTCTTCAATGCTTGTGCTTTGGGTGTAAGATCTAGGAAACTACCTCCTATTGTAAGATTTATAAGATATTTCCCTACATTTTCTTCTAAAAGTTTTATGTTCTTAGATCCAATGTTTAGGTCTTTGATCCATTTTGAGTTAATTTTTGTATAGGATGTGAGATATGGATCCTCTTTCATTCTTTTGCATGTGGATACACAGTTCTCTAGGCACCATTTATTGAAGAGGTTGTTCTGTCCCAGGTGAGTTGGCTTGACTGCCTTATCAAAGATCAATTGTCCATAAATGAGAGGGCTTATATCTGAATACTCTGTTCAATTCCATTGGTCAGTATATCTATCTTTATGCCAGTTCCATGCTTTTTTGACCACTGTAGCTTTGTAATACTCCATTAAGTCAGGTAATGTGAGACCTGCAACTTCATTTTTCTTTCTCAAGATATTCTTAGCTATTTGGGGCACCCTGCCCTTCTAGATAAATTTGGTTATTGGTCTTCTATTTATGAAAAGTAAGTTTTTGGGATTTTAATTGATATTGCATTGAATCTGTAAATCAATTTAGGTAGAATTGACATCTTAACTATATTTAGTCTTTCAATCCATGAACACAGTATGCTTTTCCATTTATTAAGTCTTCTGTGATTTCTTTTAACAATTTATTGTGGTTTCTTTGTATAGATCTTTTGTATCCTTGGTTAAATTTATTCCTAAATATTTTATTCTTTTGGTTGCAATTGTAAATGGAATTTTTTCTTGATTTCCCCTCAGATTGTTCATTACTAGTATATAGAAACACTACAGATTTTTGAGCGTTGATCTTATAATCTGCCACTTTGCTGTACTCATTTAATAGTTCTAGTGGTTTTGCTGTGGATTTTTTGGAGTTTTTGATATACAGTATCATATCATCTGCAAACAGTGAGAGTTTTACTTCTTTCTTTTCAATTTTGATGGCTTATATTTCTTTTTCTTGTCTAATTGCTCTGGCTAGAACTTCCAACACAATGCTGAATAACAATGGTGATAGTGGACATCCTTTTCTTCATCCTAATCTTAGGGAGAATGTTTTCAGTTTTTTCCCATTGAGGATGATGTTAGCTGTGGGTTTTTCATAGATACCCTTTACCATCTTGAGGAAGTTCCCTCTAGTCCTACCCTTTGAAGCATTTTCATCAAGAAAGGATGTTGAATTTTTTCAAATGCCTTTTCTACATCAATTGAGATGATCATGTGGTTTTTCTGCTTTGATTTGTTGATATGGTGCATTACATTAATTGATTTTCTTATGTTGAATCATCCTTGCGTACCTGGGATGAATCCTACTTGGTCATGGTGTATAATTCTTTTAATATGTTGCTGGATTTGATTTGCAAGAATTTTGTTGAGGATTTTTGCATCTATATTCATCAGAAAGATTGGTCTGTAATTTTCTTTTCTTGTAGTATCTTTGTCTGGCTTTGGTATGAGGGTGATGTTGGCTTCATAGAATGAGTTAGGCAGCCTTCCCTCCTCTTCAATTTCTTTGAAGAGTTTGAGCAGGATTGTAATTCTTTCTTGAATGTTTGATAGAATTCACATGTGAAGACATCTAATCCTGGACTTTTCTTTTTTGGGAGCTTCTTAATGACTAATTCAATTTCTTTACTTGTGATTGCTTTGTTGAGGTCATCTATTTCTTTTCGAGTCAGTGCTGGTTGTTCATGTCCTTCTAGGAAGTTGTCCATTTAATCTATGTTGTCTAGTTTATTAGCATAAAGTTGTTCATAGTATCCTCTCATTACCTCCTTTATTTCTGTGGGGTCAGTGGTTATGTCTCCTCCTCCATCTCTGATTTTATTTATTTGTATCCTCTCTCTTATTCTTTTTGTCAACCTCACTAAGGGTCCATCAATCTTATTGTTTTTCTCATAGACCCAACTTCTGTTTTTTTTTATTTTCTCGATAGTTTTCGTGTTCTCAATTTCATTTATTTCTGCTCTGATCTTTGTTAATTATTTCCTTTGGCTTGCTTTGGGATTAGTTTGCTCTTCTCTCTCTAGTTCTTCCAAGTGAATAGTCAATTCCTCGATTTTTGCTCTTTCCTCCTTTTTGATATAAGCATTTAGGGCAATAAATTTCCCTCCTAGCACCACCTTTATTAAAACCCATAAGTTTTGATAAGTTGTGTTTTCATTTGCCTCAAGAAATTTACTGATTTATCTTGTAATTTCTTCCTTGACCCAATGATTAAGAGTGTGTTGTTGAGCCTCCATATATTTGTGAATTTTCTGGCACTCTGCCTATTATTGATTTCCAACTTCATTCTTTTATGATCTGAGAATGTATTTTGTATGATTTCAGTCTTTTAAAATTTATTGAAACTTGCTTTATGACACAGCATGTGGTCTATTCTAGAGAATGACCCATCAGCACTTGAGGAAGAGATGTATCCTGCTGTTGTAGGGCTTAATGTTCTATAAATGTCTGTTAAGTCTAGCTCACTTATTCTATTATTTAAATTCTTTTTCTTTATTGGTCCTCTGTCTAGATATTCTGTCCATTGATGAGAGTGAGAAATTGAAGTCTCCAACTATTATGGTAGATGTGTCTTTCTCTTTTCAGTGTTTGCTTCATGTATTTTGGAGCACTCTGGCTTGGAGCATAAATATTTATGATTGTTATGTCTTCTTGTTGAATTGTTCCTTTTATTAATATGTAGTGTCCTTCTTTGTCTCTTTTAATTGTTTTACATTTGAAGCTAATTTGTTGGGAATTAGGATAACTACTCCTGCTCTTTTCTGATTGTTATTTGCATGAAATATCTTTTCCCAACCTTTCACTTTCAACCTATATTTATCCTTGGGTCTAAGATTCATAGACAGCATACAGATGGGTCCTGTTTTTTAATCCATTCTGTCAGTCTGTCTTTTGATTGGGGAGTTTAATACATTAACATTTAATGTTATTAGTGTAAGGGCAGTACTTTCTTCTACCAGTTTGCCTTTTGGATTATATATGTTATATCTAATTTTTCTTCTTTTTACCTTTACTGATAGTCTTCACCTCTACACTCTTGTCCACACCTCTCTCTCCTGTCTTCCTATCTGTCTCTAGTGCTCCCTTTAGTATTTCTTGCAGAGTCAGTCTCTTGGTCACAAGTTCTCTCAGTGATTTTTTTTGTCTGAAAATGTTTTAATTTCCCCCTTGTTTTTGAGAGACAATTTTGCTGGATATAGAATTTTTGTTCAGCAGTTTTTCCTCTTTTAGCAACTTAAATATATCATACCACTGTCTTCTTGCCTCCATGGTTTCTGCTGAGAAATCTGTACATAGTCTTATTGGGCTTCCCTTGTATTTTATGGATTGCTTTTCTCTTGCTGCTTTCAAGTTTCTTTCTCTTTGATATCTGACATTCTGATTAGTAAGTGTGTAGGTGTATATCTATTTGGATCTATTCTGTTTGGGGTATGCTATACTTCTTTGGTCTGTAATTTTAAGTCTTTCATAAGAGTTGGGAAATTTTCAGTGATAATTTCCCCCCTTAGTTTTTCTCCTCCTTTTCCCTTCTTTTCTCCTTCTGGGACACCCAGAAATATATTTGTGCATTTCATGTTGTCAATTGTCATTCAATTCCCTGAGTCCCTGCTTACATTTTCCTATTCTTTTCTCTACATTTTCTTTTGCTTGTCAGATTTCAGATGTCCCATCCTCCAGTTCACTAATCTTATCTTCTGCCTCTTAAACTCTGACATTGTAGGTTTCCATTGTTTTTTTTTTCTTTTCTTCTACTGTGCCTTTCATTCCCATAAGTTCTGTGATTTTTTTTCAGACTTTTGACTTCATCTTTTTGTTTATTCCTTGCCTTATTTACATCCTCTCTCAATTCATTGATTTGATTTTTGATGAGGTTTTCCATGTTTGTTTGAACATTCTGAATTAATTATTTCAACTCCTGCATCTCATTTGAATTGTTGATTTGTTCCTTTGGGCCATATCTTCATTTTTTTCCTAGTATGAGTCATTATTATTTTGCTGGTGTGTAGGCATTTAATTTCCTTAATTAGTTTACTCTGGAGATTGTTTTCACTTTTTTACCTAGGATTTTCTTGCTGGATGACTTTATTGTCTATCTGTTCTTTGACAGTCAGTTCAGCTTATTCTAGTCCTCTAGGTTAGGTTTTATTTAACAGATCAAAAATTTTCAGTTCTTGTTTCCTTGTTTCTTGCCCTGCCTTTATGATGCCTTTTTCCCACCTTAGGAAGGTCTGCTTAGGTATTACAGACCCCAGCCAGATTTTCCCAGATGAAACTGGCCTCCTCTCAGGAGGAAAGAGTCACCTGTGTCAATTTTCCCTGATGATGAGACCCAGCAGGTTGAAAAGCTTTCCTATGAAGCCTCTGAACTCTGTGTTTTTCCTATCCTGCTCAGTTTGTGGTGCTTTTCTGCCTGTGGATCCCATCAGCATAAGATGATGTTGTAACTTTAACTTCAGCACACTCTCCCTGCTGGGGACATGGTTGAGACAGAGGAGATGTTGTAGGCTGGCTTTAATCACTTCAATTTTCCAGACCTTGGGATCTGAATTCCTTGAGGGAGGGATTCCACCTGAGCTGGGCCCCACCCCTCCCCTGGGGAAGGCGCAGACTCTAGACAAACACTCAAACAAGCTTAATTCTGTCTATGCTTGGGGCATTTGGAGACTGGGAAGCCCTGCAGCTGTATCTGAAGAATAGTCAAGCCATAGAAACACAGCCACAAAAAAGAAAAAGAAATTCAGAGCAGGACCCCCATTCCTTGGGTTTGCCAATCAAGAGCTTAAATTGGCATATTGATTTGTGTATCTCTAGGTCCTATATGCCCCTTTCTTTCCTTTCAGAGCCTAGACCCTTTCAAGTATTATGTGCTATCCAATCCAAAAAAGTCTCAGCTATTTTTCCTTTTTCTGTCAGACCTGCCTCCTCTATGCAGGGGCAAAACCCAGCAACATCAGCTTTTACTTGAAGTACAGCTGAGCTGAGGGCCTATTTTTAGTAGTCAGAATTTGTTAATTAATTCCACAATTGGAGTTTGGTTGCACTCAGGTCCTGCTGCTGGTAAAGTCTCTTTCCTTTCCCCTCTGCAAAGCAGCCTGTGGGGGAGGGGCGCTGGCTACACAGCTTGGGGAACTCACTGTTCTGGGTGAGCTTGCAGCCTGTCCAGCTGGTCCAGACTGGGGTATGCTGTGTGTCCTGTCACTGACATGGCCCCAGCAGCTGTTCTGTACTGTTCCTGGCTATTTTCTAGCTGCTCTGGAGGATGAACTAAATCTCATACCTCACTAAGCTGCCATATTGGCCCCCTTTCATCAACGTGTCTTCTTTCCAAGTATTACTATGAATAGGGAAATCATGGTAACTATTATATTTAAGGGAACTTTTCTGTATATAAAAAATTTTTGGCATTAAATTATATGTGTAACTATTATTTATTATGGGACCATCCAAAATTTGTAAATCTTTCCCCATGTTGCATTACCTCTTTCTTTCTTTCATTTGTAGAGAATGAATATTCTTCAACAAGTCTAAAGTGAACATTTGTGCTTTTAATCCCAAGCTTTCCAAACTTATCCAGAAACAGGCTCCATCAATGATCACTTCTTTGCCTCTATCCACCTTTCTTACATTTTCAATTACTCCCTTTCAATTTCACAATAACTTTACAAATATGCAGATCTCCTCTTTGTAAGAGACTCTTCTTGCACAATTAATTTTTTCTGTTGACGAATGAACTTTTTAAAAAAAGACAATTTCTGGAGATATATTTGATTGTTACAACTTTCAGTCCAACACATTCTCCTATTTGGTACTTTTGTGTTGGGAGAGTCACTTGTGATCTCTCAAGGAAACTTTCACAACTCTGTAAATCTTCTGAGCCCTGATTTTTCACCATTTGCAACAACCAAAGGTACAATGAGTCATTTTAGTCCTGTTACTCTGGTAATATTCTATTATGAGCATAACACAATTATTTTCTTGGCAGTGCTTAGAAACAGTGTATATTGACCTAGTTACAAATGCTCTTTACCTAGTACAATACTACACAATATGGACAATCTATTTGGAACAATTTTAGAGTAAAATAACATAGTAAGGGATAAAACTCATATTATTCCTCTCAATTTTTCACAGGAAAAGTGACATTTTCAATTCATAAGGCTCATAATTATCAATAGAAAATAATAGAAAGGGAAACAAAATAATTTTGAGTTTTAGTCTTCAAAAGTTCACTTCTCATTGTGACAATTCTTAAAGTTGTTGGAGAAATGATGGTGACAAATGTCAGAATTCCCTGTAAATTAATGATACCCTTCAGGCCAGCAACTGAATGAGGTGAATGTAAATTTTGAAGGAAAAAATGAAGGAAGGGAAGAAAAAGTTATCTTCAGAATTATCAAACAAATGAGTCCCTCTTCACTTGTTTGCATTGTTTTTAAAATGTCAGGCATCCTTGAACTAATTATTTAAGCATCCTTCTCTAACTTAGATCTGGATTTCTGAATTACCCTAGTAAGTTCAATTTCCGCCTTATGATGGTTCATGTATAAATCAGATTTCTCAGTTAATTTCTTTATTCTATAAAGACAACATTTTTCAAGAAATTTACATTGAGGGTGTTGCAAACTATTATTTAGCTAATCTGGGTTTGCAAATTTCTGATGACCAACTTTTCATGAAAACATGTCATGAGACAATATGAGAAATAAATGAAATTTGTTTTTCTATTAAATCCTATGCTTCACAAGGAACACTTGATGGGGTTTTCTTTCTCTGCACTAAGGCCATGGTTTAAAAGTAACACTTAGGTGATTTATTAGCAAACTTTGATGAGATCTAAGAATAGAATGGGGCATTTCTTTTTTTTTTTTTTGTCATGGGAAGACTCAGGGAATCAAACCCAGGTCTCCAGCATGGCAGGCAGAGAATTCTGCCCCTGCGCCACCATTGTACTGCCC
The DNA here is from genome assembly GCF_023851605.1 of Tamandua tetradactyla. NCBI lineage: Eukaryota > Metazoa > Chordata > Mammalia > Pilosa > Myrmecophagidae > Tamandua > Tamandua tetradactyla. The sequence goes on along the minus strand of NC_135336.1, from coordinate 84,342,350 downwards.
TAGGGACATCTTTTTTTGCCTGAGGTTGAAAGGGTGCCAAATTTTATCAAAGTGTGTCAAATTTTATCAAAGGGTGTCAAATTATATCAAATAAGATGTAGGCTGAGTAAATCTCCACATAGAACAAAATCCTCTTGTGATAAAGTAATTCATGGCACATATTTCTGTTTCCTTCTTTCTCTCCCCTGCTTGGTTATATACTATTCTCAAACTTTGGGTCACTCAAATTCATTTATGCCAATGTGCTAGAGTTCATTCTCAAGTGATCATTATGTTACAGAACAGCTTGAAAAATGTCATTCCTCTTTGATCTCTTCATTGTCATGAAAGCAATGAAAAGCATCAGATTTTTTCTAGGTTATCTGATATAGCAACAGATATGCTGTATTTTTCTGATGGTCTAACACACTGCAATTTTTTCTGTAATCAACATTTATTGAGCATGCAATCTGTACTTGACACTGTACTAGATTTGGAGCATTATAAAGATGAAAAAGAGAGTCCCTTGCTTTTAATCTTATAGTCTGATGGGAGAGATTGATATGCATATCCACAGATATAATACCATGTGACAGGCAAAATAAACAAATGCTATTCTAGGAAGAATGTCTCTCTACATTCTAATTCCCATTAATACATTTTAATTCTTGATTTTGTTTATATATAGTAGCAACGTATTATTTTCTGCCTTGGTTTCTTATGTAACAAGTGCTATCCAGTTAGCTATAAAAAGCTGTGTTATGCTTTAGATTGGTCATTTTATTCACAAGCTTCCTTAGACTCTTATACCAGAATATCTGGCTTGTTTCAATGATGAAAGAAAAGACTGTTTCTGCAGCATCATTTCTTTTTAGACTTTATTCTCCTTCAATGTACAATGATTTGCACATCCCTTAAAAGTCAATTTACTGCCTCTAACATAGAGTATATTAACTGGGAGGGCTGGTTTTAAATGGAGTTGAATCACTTTACATTTAGGAAGACTTCAAATTAAAATTAATCAGGCATTAAAGTTAAAAATTGCATCAAATTTCTGTTTGGTTGTAGAATGTCCATATATCAGTGTGTAATGTAATTCATGTTTGGTTACACCTTAATTTGTTATTGGTATCAGATGGGCCAGAAGAAGGATCACAGTTAATATACATGTGCAATCGCCTTTGATATCAATACCATTACTAGACATAGATTGTTCAAGGCTGTCCTTTGGTTCATTTCCCAAATTAGGCACTGAAAGTTTGGCAGAAACCCTGAATTCATAGGTATTGAGCCTGACTTTGTCTTAACAGCTTCCTCAGTACTATTGTAAATACTAAGTTTTAAAGCTATTTCTATGTAGGTTTGCTATTTTATTTATTTTAGCCAGTGGACACACCTTTTCCTTTTTATACTGGTGCGTTGATGGCCTTTCTTTGTAATAACAGTTGACATAATCTGGTTGAGCTGAAAGAAAACACCATTAAGGAAAACACTGCCTATTTCCCATTTTCTCAGGCTTCTGTGTGGAGGAGTGCAAGCCTCAAATGAGGTTCAGGCGGACAAAGAGATACCAATGTCTACACAACCAAGTATTTCAGATTCTTGGGCACTCTTCCCTTTGCTTGGGATTTATATCCCTGCCCCACCCTAAGATACCGAATTGGAACAATTGTGAGATATCATGTTTCTACTCATCAGATTGGCAAATGTCTTAAATAAGCAAGACTAGCCATTGCTGGCAAAATATCAGGGATATGAACACACCCTTATTTTTGTGGGACAAGTGTGAATTCCACAACTGTTCTGGAAAAGAAATCTGGCAGCAACTGTTTTAATTAAAACCAGTATATATTATACAGAAGTTCCAGTTCCTGAATTCTAACTTTATATTAAAAAAATCACGCATGGTAAAGAGCATATATAGACATAGTGCTATTTGCAACACTGTTTATAGTGTAAATAATCACTGACAATCCCATCATAATGCATACACATGCATATACGCACAAGATGGAAAAGGCTGCAGCTCTTAAGGAGAAGGAGGTACATGTCTATGTATTGGCTGGGAGGGATGTTTCTAATAAATAGTGAAATCAAAAAAAGCAAATTGAAAGTAAAGTGAGTCATATTAATCAGTTAAAAAAATTCAAAACATAAAAATATGCTATGTGCACCACTGCAAAGGTATGAATCTTGTACAGAGTATATAAATTCAGGGTATAGGGGAAAACTGCTATTGTATGCTATGGGCTGTGTTTAACAGGAAAACATCAGCAGTATCACAGCAACACCAAGGGTAAATAATAGGGGCAGGGACAAGAATTAAGGGGTGGTTTGGCTTTTCTATTTGGTGAGGGTGTGTTTATTGGTTATCTTTCTCTTGGGAACAGTGAAATTATCTAAAATTGAGAGTGATGATGGACTGTGGACTTTGGGCATTAAACGGGATACCCAATGACTGGAGGTAGTAGCTGAAGGATGCACTGACTGAGAAGTAGATTGGCGAATGATAGTATATACATATGATCTGATTGAACCTGATGCTGGTACAAAAAGGAATGATGTTGTGAGGCATGCAACATTGTAAATGAACCTGTAGAATATCTGGTGATGCAAAATAAGCCAGAATCAAAAGATCAAATTCTTTATTGTCCCATTTAGAAAATACTTATAAGAAAACAGGGCCCTAGATTGTAAGCTATTGTAGCAGTCACATTTAGTCTGAAGCAATAATTGTTATTTCTTGATTTTGAGAGGCTGTTTTATATATGGATATTTATAAATACCTGATATTTAGAGATAAAAATGAAGCCTATCAGGTCAGGATTAGGGTAATTCAGAATACAGAGGTAAGGAAGACATTGTCTATATTTTAGAACCACACCTACTCTTTGAGACCAAAGGAAGAAAGTTTATTTTGTCTGAAACCTAAATTTTCTGTAGCATATAATCTAACTCGACCTGTCTGGATAGCTCATTTAAACAATCCAAACACAGGGCACCCAGAATAAGAATGATGGCCTTTAATTCTGTGTAGCTTAATGTAATGCCTGGATACATTCCAGAGTATATTAAGCAGACAATCAAAAAGTATTGGAAAAGTTCCTTTAGGGATGGGAGGAAAAATGAAACTATTAAACCTTATCACTTGGGGAAACCCCTGATACTGTGTCAAACATTAGGGACACCTAAATCAATAGGCCAAGCCCTTGATCTTGAGGCTTGCTCTTGTGAAGCTTATGTACATAGTGGAGAAGTTTAGCCTACCTACAGATATGCCTAAGAGTTACTTTCAGAGAACCTCTTTTGTTGCTTAGATGTGGCCTCTCTCTCTCTAAGCCCAAACTCTGTGAGTGAAATCATTGCCCTCCCCTCTATGTGGGCATGACACCCAGGGGTGAAAGTCTTCCTGTCAGTGTGGGAGATACTTCCAGGGATGAGCCTGGCCCTGGCACTATGCGCTCAACAATGTCATCCTAACCAAAAGAGGGAAAAGAAGTGTACCAAGTAAGGTACCAGTTGCTGAGAGAGTTCAAATAGAGTCAAGAGGCCACTCTGGAAGTCACTCTTATGCAAGCTTCAGTTAGGCATTGCTACCTATCATAGCTTGCCCAAACCCAAGCAAAACCATTTCAGCCAATTCTAAAGAACATCTAGGGCATCTAAGACTCTACAAAGGTTCTATGCTCTAGGGTAATTTTCAAAAAACCTACAATCTCCAGATGGGTCCCTGGACCAGATAAGTCCTGAAATGCTGAGGGGCCAGCCTCTCAAGAACATCAGCTATTTCCATCCCCCATCCCATATTATCAATGGCCCCTGCCAACATGAAACAGTTAGAATGGGCATAGCCCAAATACCCCTAAAAAGTGGGAGGAAGATCAAGTTGATGGTGGAGCTATACAGAGAAGGTAGGGTTTAACAAATGAGTGTGATTGCTGAATTGTTATATTGATATTTCTTTTAGTCTCCAGTATCTTAGAGCAGCTAGAAATAAAACCTTGAATTGTGGAATTGTAACCCATATCAAACTCTGAAATCTGTTCTACAACTAATTGTTGTGATGCGCTTTGAAATTTATCACTTTTTTGTATATATGTTATTTTTCATGAAAAAGAAAAAAAGTTGATAGTGAGAATAAAGGCACAGCTGTATGATGACATGAACCATTTGATTGTATACTTTGGATGATTACCTGGTATGTTAATATATAATATATATCAATAAAAATTAAAAATAAAAAAAACCATGCTATCAGATTATCCAACAAGAAAATGGCCTGAATACACACACAATTCTTCACATTTGTTACTTAATTGAGGTATAGGAAGATTATTAGCTTTTCATTCATTCATTCATTCATTCATTCAATAAGGGAAGAGAAGACATAGAGAGGGGAAAAGAAAGGCAAGAACAAACCCCTCCTGATGGATGCTGGGTGGGACGTGATCTGGCTTCCAGTATGGCACCCAGCCTCATTATGTCTCCCCTAAATGGGGGCAGGGACCTGCCTCTGACTTCTCAAGTACAGAGGTTTGGAGGAGGATGCTGGCTGAGGAGGTTACCTGTAGCTACTGACAGCCCCTTTCCTCTGCACAGCCATAGTTAAGTTTCCCAGGGCTCACTCCCCGGGTATGTATGAACTTGCAGCAATATCCTGCTTCAGAAGTTCACCTGAGCTATGTTGAACTCCTAGGGTGAAGAGTATGAGGGCATACTCATCTATCAAGAGTTCTCTCTTGATAGATGAGATATTATTGAGAACTACTGCTAGATGAGGAGAACTATTGATAGATGAGGATACATCTACTCCAAGTGTGAGTAGAAACTTCCAGGTGAGATAAGAAATTCACCAGATGCTCAGACTTCCCAACCTGCATTCACAGAACTAAGGACCAATTTTTACATGGGAGTTATTGTCCAATTATTTGCTAGGAGAAGAATATGGCAGCATAATATTTTAAGTTGTGAATCGATGCTTTTCTTCTCTCTGTTTATACTTTCTTCTCTCTGTTCTTCATTTAAGCTGGTAGCTGACCCTGGCCCTGGGGAAGTGTGAGGGGGGATAATACCTGGCTATTCATTTCTAGCTGCCTAAGCTTGAAGGAGAATTTAGGTAAGGATGTCAGAAAAGGTAAAGTGAAGGAGGAGTATAGGCATAGTGCAAGTGTCTGGATCAAAACCATGATGGGACGTGAGTGTGCCAAGCTAGAAAGCAGTTTCTATGGGGCAAGGGAGTGTAGGGAGGAGTAGCAGGAAGCCTGTGGGAGCAACAGTAGAGAAGGTCTTGCAACTACATAAAGAAGGAGGTGGTAGAACCTCAAAGTGGGAATGGATACTTAGTGGTATGGGCCAATAAAACTATGAGGATCCATTCCTCAATGATGGACATTAGTGAATTAGAAAAAAATGCTACAGTGAACTTTCTTGTATACCTGTACACGTGTTTTTTCTTCAATGTATAAGTTGTAAGTTGATATGCTGCGTTCTAAGCTTCAGAGTTTCCTAGGAATTGTCAAAAGTCTTTCCAAATTATACCAATTTGCTCTCTAACAGCTTTTAATTTTCTTCTCAAATTTATATTCTGCTTTCTATAGTAAAACTTCAATGTACATTAATCACCAGTAATTATCATTAAGAATCTGAAAGTCCCTGTTTCTTCCACTTCCTTACCACTACTTGTCATTGTAAGACTGTTGAATTTTTTCCAGTCTGAAAAATGTGCTAAGGTATCTTGTTTTAATTTGCATGTTTCTATTACTAGCAAATTACAACTCTTTTTCATATCATTATTGGACATATAGAGCTTCTCTTCTAAGAACCAAAAGTTTATATCCATTTATCTTCCGAGCTTTCTTTACTTACAGGATATTTTTATATACTCTAGATTGTAATTATTTGTCAAATGCTCTGTAAGTATTTTCTCTGGCCCTAGTTTGCCTTTTGAACTTTGTCTATCCTGTCTAATATATTGACATTTAAAATGTTAATGTCCTCAAATTTAGTATTCATTTCACTTAATGGTTTGCTCTTTTTATATCTTAAGAAATCCTTAGGTCAACATTATGAGAGCACCTTCTAAAACTTTTAAGTATTGCTTATGGTATTTAGGTCTTTAATCTATGTGGATTTCCTATTTGTGTATGGTATGGATAGGAACTTAGTTTTTTGCCACACTTTCTGCATTTATTCATCAATCATTGGGTCCAGATCCTCCTGACAGCTGAGCTACCTGCATCCCCGCGGAAAGATCCAGGTTAGCAAAGCAGTTCATAGCAGGCATCAGGGCAGGGGATTTAGAGTTAACCACTGGACTCCGGAAAGAGCCTTAGAAACTGTTATGTGTTGAATTGTGTCACCAGCGAGATATGTCCATGTCTTAACTCCTAGTCCTGCAAATGTGATCATATTTGGAAATAGGGTCTTTGAAGATATGACTAGTTAAGATGAGGCCAAACTGGATGAAAGTGAGCCCTAATCCGGTATGACTGGTGTCCTTATAAGAAGAGGAAATTTGGACACAGACACAGACCACGGGGATGAGGCCATGGGAGATGGAGGAGGCAAGGATTGGATTGACACATCTACAAGCCAAGGAATGCCTGCAAACTGCTAGTAGCTTGGAAGAGGCAAGATTCTCCCCTACAGGTTTGAGAGAGGGTCTGTACCTGCTGACATCTTGATTTTGGATGTCTAGCCTCCAGAACACTAAGGCAATATGTTTCTGTTGTTTTAAATGACCTAGCTTGTGGTACTTTGTTATGGCTGCCTTTGGAAACTAAGACAGAGTCTAAAGATGCCTTTCCAGAGGCATTACCCAGATTAGTAAGTGAGGTGACCTCTGTGAAATTTCCCACACTAGGTACATTGGCTAATAGGGAATTGGAGACAGCCTCTGATTGACAAAGGACACAACTGGACTGGTCTCACAATTGGATATCAAGATTTGGGTCAAAATAACCAAGCAACAAACCAATCAGCAGCATGGTAGGACTAATGCAGACAAAGTATTTTCTAAGTAAATATAGACAATCCAGAGGTTTTTTTTTTTCCTGCAGAAAACACCCTGTCTGTAATATCACTAATTCATTTAATTTCTCCTCAACCTTCTTTACATTCTTAAAAAGCTGGGGTAATGAAAAGAAGAAAAAAATATTTTAATTGTTGTGCTATTAAAAAATGAAACTTATATCTCCCCCAAAAGAATAAAATAAAAACAATTAGCTTAAATAATCTTAAGCAGAGATAGCAGAGATTACAATTTTTTTCTTTCTGTAAAATCCTTTCTTAAAGTAAAGTATCTACATGGAATTTTATAATGATTTCATTGTTTATTATTCTTAAAGAAAAGAAAGGAAAACCTGAGTTATGCAAAGCTCATATGCTGGTATTGTGCTCCCTAAAGTAAAACCTCAATGTACATGGCCTTAGTTATTAAAACATATTAGTCTTAAAAATTATAACCCAGAATTTAGTCTTTAGTTTCTAAAATGAGTGTCAACATAAGTATTTAAAATATAGGTTGACCTTTGTTTTATATATATACATATTTTACAAAATAAAGATAATTAGTTGGGAATATCCCACATGTATTCTAAATACCCCTGTTGGCTTAGGTAATTTCTCATATTCTTCCCCAGCACATGGCATTCTTTGTGTCAATGACATCAGTTTGGAAATACCCCGTGATTTTCTGAGTTATAAATGGATATCTCACTCTGAACTCCCGATTATATTATGATTCATACTTTCACTTCTGTTTTTTTATACTATCATTTTGAAAAAGTGAAAATGAAACTGTGTTCCTTTGGCCAAAAATTCACAAGGGAGAAGGAAAAAAAAAAATAAAGTTGTATGTAATGATTCACAAAATATTTAAGGACTTGTCTCTGAGAACAGTGTAAGAAAATGTTTCTTAAGGAAAAACAATATAGATGCAATGAAGAGGTTTGCTCTTAAAGAGTCACTCTGAGACTTTAACAGATTCTAGTAACATATTCTGTACGATACAAATTTCCCCTTCTAACCACATTCAAATAAATAATTCAGTGCTGCCAATGACGCTTACAACGTTGTGCTTCCATCGCCACCATCCATTCCCCCAAATTTTCCATTGTCTCGAATAGAAACTGTACATTTTAAGCCTTAACTTGCTCCTCCCTACCCTCACCCATCTCCTGGTAACCTATTTTCTCAATTCTGACACTACCGTACTCTGAGGCTTAACAGTGAGCATTGTCAGAGTTCTACTTTATATAGGAGCATTGGTTACGATGTCTCCTGGCTGTTTATTTATTTATAATTCACTTAAAACTTTTTTTTTTGTTTGTTTGGTGGAACTGCATTGGAAATTCTAGAATTTCTTCTCTTAACCATTATACTGTGGTAGAAAGATGGTGATAATGATGGAGAGATATATAGATATACAGACAGACAGATAGGTAGAAAGAATACTATAGAAAGTCCCAATTTGACTCCAGGCTTGAATGCTTTCATCTTGCTGCAATGTTTTTTTGAGAAGAGGTCATGCCTGCTTATTGTGGTGTCCTCTTTTCTTTCCTCAATTCCTGGCAAGTAGTAATGCTCAGCAAATATTTGTTGAATAAATGAATCCAGTTGCTTTAAAACAAATCCTTGTACTTCATGGTTTTCTCTGGAAAACCACAAGAAAAAAATTTCTTTTCAGGTCTCAGCATTCTAGTAACCATGAAGAATCAGGAACCTTATGAATTTCTCTTATGAGATCTTTAATATGATTATGCCTCATATCATGGGATATGAGGTCTAAGACTAGTTGCCTCAGAGGCTTGCTATTTGTTTATTTAACTGGGCTTGTCAATTTGGAATTGTGCCAGGCATTAGATGCCGTTCATAAGATTAATATGATTTTGGAAATTGTTGATTGTTAAAAAATTCTCTTTCTAAGTGTAAATTTACCTTCTTGTGCTGCCTGTCACCAAATGGCAGTTCCCAACCAAAGAATTATGTCTTGTGGGTCAATATGCGTTTTCCTTTAAATGAATGAATTCTCTGCCTTCCTTTGCAGACCAAATTATTTTTTCTATCTATGCTGCTTGGATGCTTACATTTCACATTTACTAACTTCTTTAGGTAAAGGCATTGAAGATAGTTTTATCTAAGATAGACGTAGTCAAATCAAACAGCTATACACTCTGGATTTCTAAGAGATCAGGACAAAGGAGGGATATGAGTATTTGGGTAGTGGTGACTAAAAAATATCTAGAAGGCAGCGCGTGTATGAAGAATGTTTGGCAGTAAACATAGAAGTTACCCATTTCAAAAATTGTCAGTAAAGACCCCAAAACCCCACTGAAAAGCATTAGAACATCCTAATGTCAGACACATCAATAGTCTGATCAAAAATAACACTAGGGATGCACTGAGAGCAGCAATGATTATTAGGGAAATGCTTGTTGTTTTAAGCTAGTACATTTTCCTATAGTCTGTTAATCATCAGTAGGTAACAAGAACAGAATTTCTATAAGGATTAAAATGAATGTTGGTGATGTAAGGAAAGTCAAAGTGAGATTTTTTTTGAAAACTTAAATGAGGAAACCAAGAGCAGAAATGTAGGGAGTCATCTGAATGAGAAAGAATAGCTTGTAAACCAATAAAATATGACATGTAACTTGCTAAATATCATTTAAAGAAATGTGTTAAGCAGAAGGGGAATTGGGCAGTCTGTCATATGAAAGAAGAAAGCAAAAAATCCATAAGGCACACGTTAGTAGAGAATTCTAGTCCTAAGATTTGTTCTTTCTGGTGTTACTTGTTGAGATTGAAGCAGTAGAAATTCTTATATAGACACCATTGAACATCTTGTTTTAATCAACCCCCACTTACTGAAATTTCATGTTCGCTTAACAATCTTTTGATTACAGTTTGGCTTCTGATATAATTTTACAGGGAAGGAATGCTTTGCCAGAGGACCCCTTCTTTGACAGTTGTATTTCTCATTATAATTAATAAGAGGACAATTCTGGTTTGTACAGAAGTCTCCTGAGCCTAGTTCATATGAATTACAATTCCCAAGTGTGACCAAATCTGGGACACTGACAATTTGAATTGACAAGGCTGAACAACAGAGTTTGCGCAACAGTGATTTTCCCCAAGGTTGTCACTATTTTGATGAGTCCTCTTGGCCTTACTACTTCTTTTGTTTGTTTGATTTTTGCAGGGACCAGGAAGTGCTTATCACTTCTTGTGGGGACTGTTCAAAGAGTACTTGGCACAGTGGGTGGAACAGACTGGGGAAAAGTAATTGTTGGATCCCATTCCAAAGTGTTTCCTCAACAGATTGCATGAGGAAGAGGGAAAGAAAGTAAATTGAGAAAGAGTGGAGCAAGGAGGAGCAAGTGGAGTAAGCATTGCTGAAGGCTATGCTTTCTTGACTCATTAAGCTCTGAAAGAAATCACTGTTGTGATGGCATATTATACTTTGTCAGGTATTCTTCACAATATGGTGCATCACTTTAACATTTGCTAATGAATCAGGTCTTCAATTCTGTGTAGTACTCACTGGCGAGGGAAACATATTTTCACCAAACTAGATATTTTGTGACTCACTGTGAATGTGTTTCCAATATTTTCTCATTAATTAGGATATATCCCAACTCATTAACACTTGTCAAATGTAGCCTCAGTAGTGGAAAATTATACATGGCAATGAATCTAAAAATTAGGTGTACTCTTATGTCAGAGATGTCTGTGGCACATCAGGCTGCGTTTGCTTTATTTGTGATGCTGCCACATTTCCTTTGGTTTCACAAGCTCTTCCCAAGACTCAAACTTGACTCATCTCTCCACTGGACCACCTAGTACAATCTTAACAACTCTGCATCTTGCAAGTATTGTCAAAAGATTTTCAAAGGAAAATCTAATAAAATAAAGGAAAATATAAACCAATGAGTAGGTATAATTCTATTCTGGTAGCATAAAACCATTCATTAATTCCATAAACATTCATTGAGCTCCTGGAAATGTACCAGGCAGGAGAAACAAAGACAAAACAAACACACACTCTTTCCTAATAGAGGGAAGATAGGAAAACAGATATAAAAACTAAGAGACAAAGGCAAGATGCCTGTCCTTTATTAGCATTGCCAAGCACTCTGTTAGGGCGTCACAGTGTTCACAATAGCTTCCCAAAGCAGGTAGTCTTATTCTTCACTTACATATGAGGAAACTGAGGTTTGAATGTGTCTTCTAATTAGAAGAGTAGGAATTGTAGTTAGTATTCACTGAGCCTAAATGACTTCCAAGCAATGTCTACATGGCATCACACCTGTTCTTTCCACTTCATCTTGTTCCTTTGTTTTAGACTCACATTGTCCAAAAAGGTGGCCCCATGTAGTTATGAAGCACTCTAAACGTGGCCAGAAAAATTGAGATGTGCTATGACTGTAACACACACTCAATTTTGAGAACTTAGTATGAGAAAAGACTGTGAAAGATCTCATTAAAATTTTTTAAATATTATTTGCATGGAAAAGATTTGTTGTTTTAGATTTGTGGTGTTCAGCAAAGTATACTATCATTATTTCTACCTGTGCCTTTTAAAACTTTTTAACATGTGACTACTAGAAAATTTAAAATTACCTGTACATTTGTTGCTCACATTAGATTTCTATTGGCCTGTGGTGCTGTAGACATTTATGAAAACAGGTACCAAGTTTCATTAATGATGTATATGCAACAGGCCATGGGAGCATGGAGCAGGACACTGAAATCTGATTGGGCATGTTAAGGAAGGCTTTGCAGAGATGTGAGAGGCTGAAAGCCTAAACTCTGGAGCCAGACTGCCTGGGTTTGAATCCCTACTTGGACACATCACTAGATGGGTGGTCCAGTGCAAAAACCCTCACCTTTCTGTTCATTTTCCTTATCTGGAAAATGGGGGCAACAAACAATTAAACCTTCTTTATGAAGTTGTTGTGAGGGTGATTTCCCACATTTAGGCATTTGGAATAGTGCTTGAGATATACTAATTCTCAGTAAATATTAGTTAAAGAAAGTCATGCTTGAGCAGAAACTGAATAAATGAGGTACTTCCCAAAAGGAATGAATTTCAGGTGAAGGGAATATCAAGTCCTGTTCTTTGGGCTTCAAGTTCTGTCTTGCCCCAGGAAGATCAGCAGCAGGGTGTCAATTAGTATATTCTGTATGTTCTGTGAGCATCTGCTGGGTGCCTAGTACAGAGCTCTGCACCCCATTCAGTCCTCATTTTACCTCTTCTCTCCAGCACTCTGCCATACTGACCACATTCCCCTTTTAAAACCACTGCATTCTTTGGCAAAAGTGTCTCCTGGCTTTCATCTCCTGGTCTGGCTGCTCCAACTCGGACTGCATTGCACACTCAGCTATATTCTGGATCAAACTCGATCCTTTTCTCTCTCCTCTTCGTTCTGTACTTTCTCCTTAGGACATCTCATAACATATACAAGGACTTAACTACCACAGATTCCACACGGGACTCACACATCTGTGTCCATAGTTCAGGCTTTTCTACTGAGCCCCAGTCCTTAATAATCAAATGCCTACATGCTTACCTCCACTTGCATGCCTCAGAGACACCTCGTATTTCACCATTTCCCAAAACCTTAGTCACAATCTCCCCTGCCTCATTACATATACATTGCTATTTGTCAGTTCTCATAACCTATATCCTGTTCAAAGGCAGAAACGTATGAATTAGCTCTTACCCCTTTCCTATATTTTCCAATCCAACCCAGCACCAAGACCTGTCAGTTTTAGTTCACTTAACCCAAGGCTGCCATTATCTCTCATCAATGTTTCTTAGGCTGCGTAAAGAAATGCCATGCAATAGTTCAGCTTAAGCAATGGGAACTAATTCACTTATGGTTAGAGTCTGGGAAAATGTCCCCCAATCAAGGACCATCAAGGTGATGCTTTCTTCCGGAACACTAGTTGCTGGCAATCCTTGGCTTCTCTGTCACACAGCAAGGCACATGGCAGGCTCTGCTGATCTCATCCTTCTCTTCCAGGTTTCATTGCTTTCAGCTACTTGCTTCCACAGCTTTCTCTCTCATAGTCTTGATACCATCCTTTTGTAAAAGTCTTCAGTATGAAGATTAAGACCCATTCTGATTCAGGTGGGTCACATCTTAACTGAAGTAGCTTTGTCAAAGGTTTTACTTATAATAGGTTTACACCCACAGGCATGGATTAAATTTAAGCACATGTTTTTCTGGGGCACATACAATTTCAAACCATCAAAACCCCTCTCCTAATTTTTTATCTTCATGGTAGCCAGCCTGATATTTTTGAATCTCAAACCTCATCATATCATTACTCTTCTAAAAAATATTAAATGGTTTCTCATAATCATTGGACAACACCAAAAAATCCTTGCCTTAGAAAACCTTACAATGTTTTAGTCTTACCTACTGTAACTCACCCTATCTCACATCAGGCATCTCTATTCTTTACATATTAACCACATAGGTCTTTTTTCAGCTCCTTGTTCCAATGAAGTGCCTTCTGGCCACATGGCCTGCTCCTTTTGCCGTATTTTCCCCACCCCCAGTATTCATACAGCTCTTTTCCCCTTTAATGAACTTACCATGATTTTTATTGATTTATGTGATCCTTTGATTATTGTCTGTGTCCTCCTCTAGATTGCAAATGCCAAGAAGTCTCAAAAGAGACAGTTTTTCTTTACCCTTTACTATTGTAGCTCTGCTCTAGCAAAGTTCCAGCACATAGTAGAAGCTCTACAAATGAGCATACTATTTTAATTAATGCTTACTTCAACCCTCCTTCAAATGCACTTTCATTCTTCAATTGACTTGTGTGCTCATGGAGTTTCAGCTGGTTTGTTGATGTGTTAAAGATTGCAGAGCTAGTAGATGGAGGAAACTAGGTTATCCATTTTCATTTATTCACATTTTGTTTTATGTCTCCCTCTTAAGCTTGAAAGATAACCACCATCACTTGATCATCCCTTACTTTTTTGCTCACTACATTTTTTTGGTCACCACATTTGGGTTTTCAGTGATAACTAATGCTCCAAGGGAAGCTATGCCTTTAATTGTTCCTAGAGCCTGCAAGCCCTGTGAGAGCAGATTGGTTGCCTTCATTTTTATTAAGATCCATGATGCTGGGGAGATGCTCTGCTCTGAGTTTTCTTTGGAGTTAAGCAGCACTAGGTCAGAGTATATAATGTGATCATTTAATATTTGTATTTATTTCTGAGTATAGATTTTTGTTTTGGAAAAATGAACTGACTAGTTCTTAATGAAATATAGTTGAGAGGAAATAACCTTTGATGCTTCCGTTACCAGGGACTCTGGAAACTTTTAAGTGGGAAGAAAAATATAAACTCGGAAAATTTAGAAAATCTTCATTCATGAATAAAACAATTGTCCCAGATGTGTTGCAAAATAAATAAATACATTGAAAAGATGGGCAAAGAAAGATGGTTTAATTCAAGTATGTAACTAAATACATTGGCAAAGTTTTAACAGCCCTATAAGGTAATTACTAAGATGACCTGTCTGGTTTTACATATTTTGTTAGATTGGGCCATATAAAATCACTGATATTTTTTTCTTTTGTCTTTTTTTTCTTTTTGTTCAATCCCTCACATGGTGAGATTGGTCCATTCCTTCTTTGTGACCCTGTAAATATTTCATTTCCTGGTGTGAAATCCATCGATTAGCACATTGGAAATAGGCTGACTTTGGTTGACTTTACTGTCTAGAATGTCATTTCTCCTTCCTTCCCTGTCGCTACATGAGGCCTTCTGGAAACTGTGTACTGGCTAGAAGGAATCCACTATTTGATCTAGGGTAATTGAATAGCTGGCCTCATGTATTAAAAAGGATGGTGCTTCAAGGGTCTACCACACTTATAACTCCCTTTAAGAGAAAATGGTGTGAGGGCGGGCCACGGGGGCTCAGCAGGCAAGAATGCTTGCCTGCCATGCCAGAGGACCTGGGTTCGATTCCCAGTGCCTGCCCATGTTAAAAAAGAGAAAATGGTGTGAAGCAGTGCCTTCCTGCAAAACTTCATAGGACTTACAGCGTTTATTCACAATGAACAAAAACAATGGATACAATTGATTGGACAAGGGATAGAGGGATAAAATCTACAAGAGAGAAGGAGATGAGAAGCCATATTGACTGGGAGAGAGACCTCGGTTTCTGAATTTCCAATTCCTAATCTCTACACTTCCCTCCTTCCCTCCACTTTCTTCTCTCCCTCTCCCTCTCCTTTTCCCTCCCTCCCTCCCTCTCTCTCTCTCTCTTTCTCTTTCTCTTTCATCTCTCCTGCTGTCAATCATGAACAGAGGTCATGTACCTTAAACAAATACTTTGCAGGGGTGGGGGCATCTTCATGCTATTTAGTGAGCTCTGAATTAACTTCCTTCCTTTCTATGCCCATGTCTCTCAATTAGTATCAATAGTCACTCTCATTTTTTCAATACTGTTTTGTTTGTACAATTTGAAATGGCATTTTAGCATTCCAAAACTGATTTTGGGAATGTCATTAATGACATATTTCTAGTGAAATTCAATGGCCTTTTAAAATCCTCAGCCTCTTGGACAATTCGGCTTCATGTGGTCCTGTTAAGCATCCCTTGTTCATAAAATCTCTTACACTTTTCTTTTTTGTCACCACAAGAACCTCAATCTTTTCTTCACTGGTACCTCTTCTCCTTCTCAAATCCCATTTGTTGGTATTTCTTGAAGATTAGTCTTTAGCTTTCAGTTCTCTTTTATACACTAATTTTCTTCATGCAGTTTTCACCATACATAGATGATGAAAAGTATCATGTCTACATCTACATCTTTTCCCTGAGTTTTTAACTTATATTCAGCTTATATATTTCCAAACATGCAGAAGCTTTTCTGTCTTCTCATATTTCAGTCGGTAAGCTAGATTTTAATGGCTTTCTTGGGCATTCGTATTTTTTTCAGAAAAGAACCTCTCCTTTATATTTCTCTCAGACCATATCATTCAGATTTATGTCTGTCTTGAACTGAATGAAGACCTTTCTGTAGTAGTTCATATGTACTTTGAGGATAGGCACTCAGACTGACATATTTTGTATGAAACAAACCCTTAAAGATTAATTACTCTGTCCACTTCTGTAAAATGTCAAAGGTAGACAAAAATTAAAACATAGGTAAACATCAGAGTAGAAACAGTATTTCATACTAAAATGGGGTAATTCTTTGGGAATTTGTGTTATTTGTCAGTTTAAGTATATTTAATAATATTAAAAGATGCAAGTTAAGAATGAGACTCAAGTGTATTAAATATGAGTATCATTTAAAACAAACATATTACAATGATTTTTCCTCTTTTTGGTTAATTATTTGGCACTTGAACATAATCTCATTTAATATTTCACCATCATCTTGGTTAAGAAAGAAGTATGAAAATTTTTTAATGGAATTATTAAGATGGGATATTTAGCAACCATTTTATGGCTCTTAATTTGCAGAATACAATGAATTCTGAACATAATCAATTTTATTAAAATTTACTACAATCTAATTTGTGCAGTTTACTAGAAGAACATCAATAAATGTTGAAGAAATATTTTGTTTAGAGTGGTGTCAAGAAAAGCTTTCTTAAGTTTTCAAGTTTCTGATTGGAAAAGATCCAAACCAAATTTCAAGTAACTGGTAGAATCAGTAACAAACAACAAACAACATCCTCTATACAAACCCACCAAAAAAGGAAACAATATTTCATAGGTTAGAATGAAAGAACCCCATTTTCCTTCTTCCTAGTATATAGCTCAGTTTCAGAAAGTACATAGACTTATTTGTGTATTGTCTGGTTGAGAAATGATTAAGATTCTATTCTGGACAAGGTTGCTTGGAAGGCTTCCTAATGGTGGTCAAATAATAATTATGATACTATTTTGGGCTATATGTCAGAATATTGAGAACTTAGTTTGAATTCTTTTCAGTTGCTGAGTTGCTGCTCTGCCCTTGCAGATTTTTGCGCCTTAATTTCTCTGTCACAATCCAAAGGGGACTTTTGATCAGAAAATATAATAAATTGTTTAATATTGAGAGAAATGTGGAGTGAGAAAAGAGAAACATAAAAAAATGAATAAATATTTGCAAGACTCTTTTCAGCTGAGAGGGAAAGTCCATATGTGGCAGAATTACAGCTGAGGAAAATCAACACCAATGGGATTTTGCCATAGTCCATCCAAAAGAAATATGTCTCCAAGATAGCATATTTCTGGTCCCAGATATCTACTTTATTTGATGTGCTGCTTTTGTGCCTTCATTTTATCAAGCAGATGTATGTTAAGTACCAACTAAATGACAAAATCCTAATGATTGGTGTGTCTACTAAAGAGTTTGATGAAGTAACAGCCCTAACTCTTGCTAAGCCTTTCCCATTCCCCCTTACTCAGACCTTATTCCCAGGCTGATGTGGGTTTCATACTTTGGGCATTGTGGGATCCATGAAGTTGAAGTATTGGGAAAATGTGTTTCTGGCTTCTGAGCTCATCATATATCCTTAGTTTCTCAACTCTGTACTAAGGACTAAGAGGTAGAAGTTTCAAAATCTGAAACTGATGTGAAATAGCTCAATTATTCTTGGGGAAGGGGAAGATAGTCACTATGGGTTTTAGTTGTGTATATGGGATCTGCTGATAAGACTATGCTTAATGATTTTGTGATATACGTTTAGGAGGTTTGAAAGAAAGTAGGTGTAACCCTGTTTTATTTCTTTCTACTCTAATGTGCCACCTATTTTTGTCCATTTCAATTCATGGTAGGCTTTAAATAACTACAGAAGAAGTGGGTTTTTAGATACATATGTTTTTTTTTCATAGAATATATATTTATTCTAGCTATACTTTTCTCTCTATTCTGTCTTCTTTCTCCCTCCTTTGTATTTTCAAAGATCTGTTCCTTTACCTAATAAAAATTTAAAAACCTAAGAGGTAGTAACAGAATGAATCTCCTTTTATAGTTAGGTTTATGAAAATGTAGAGGAAAATGACTTTGTTGGAAATAGGTTGATTCTAAGAATGACAGGAAGGGTAGAAACAAGAGAATTTGTATGAAATTCTCAGGTTATTTCCATAAGGATTTGTCTGTCCTACAAACACAAGGAGGAAATTTACTTCTATATAACTGGGACCTCCTTGAGTGTCTTCCTAGGCCGTATTAAATCTTCTAGGCTTTTCTGACCCAGTTATACATTATAAAAAGGGGATTTTCCTAGTTTGAAGATTGACAATTCAGTAACTTTCTAAATAGAAATGGGGGAACCCAGAAAAGTTTGGACAAAAACTTTAGCTCTTCCTGCCAACTATTTTTTTCTGTAAGTCATTTGGAAGTGAGAAACCCTTATTTCCTTAGGTTCAAATATATAACAATTCTTTGGAAAAGAGAATTTGATGTTGAGTCAACAACTGAAGAATGCTTCTTTTTTCTTCAGAAGCTCCACAGTAAAGGATTTGTTCAAATATAACCAAATATAAAGGCTACAAATGTTGATTTTTGCTATGTATTCCTTCATATAAGTATAATGAAAGTAAAAGTGCCTAATTAAGATTAAATAGTCAGGTGGGCCATGGTGGCTCAGCAGGCAAGAATGCTTGCCTGCCATGCCAGAGGACCTGGGTTCGATTCCTGGGGCCTGCCTATGTTTTTTTTTTTTTTAAAAAAAGTGAATAGTTGATACATGTTTTCGTTTTGTTGATGTTCTTAAAAGTGTGCCTAAGGACAGCCATCTAGAAATGTATTTCAAATTTACACGGCATTCCTATGTGTAAACAGTTATCATCACATTCCTTTTCATTTTTATTATTGTGCAAAAATACATATATAACATAAAATTTCCTATTTTAACCACTTTTAAGCATTCAATTCAGTGGCATTGGCTACATATACAATGTTGTGCTATTATCACTACCATCCATTACCAAAACTTTTGATCATCCCAAAGAGACACTTAACACCAATTAAACATTAACTCTCTATTCCCCATCTCCCACCCCTCCCCTTATAACCTATAATCTACTTTCTGTCTCTATTAATCTTCATATTATAGTTATTTCATATATGTGAGATCATACTATATCTGACCTTTTGTGTAAGTTTCATCCATGTGTTTGCATGCATCAGAACTTCTTTCCTTTCTATGGCACAATGATACTTCATTGTAAGTATATACCATGTTTTGTTTATCCATTCATCCATTTGTGGACACTTGGGTTGCTTCTACCTTTTGGCTACTGTGAATTATGCTCCTATGAACATAAGTGTACAAATATCTGTTTGAGTCCATACTTTCAATTATTTTGGCACATACCTAAAAGTGGGATTACCAGGTTCTATGGTAATCTTAGTTCCGTGTTTAACCTTTTGAGGAACAACCAAAGTATTTTCCAAAGCATCAGAAGCCTTTTGCATTCCCACCAACAATGTCCAAGCATTCCTACTCTCCTACATCCCCACCATCTCTTGTTATTTCCTTTTTTTTTAAAATCGTAGTCATTCTAGTGGTATCTCATTGTGGTTTTGATTTGCATTTGCCTAATGGTTAATGATGTTGAGTGTCTTTTCATGTGCTTGTTAGACATTTGTATATCTTCTTTGAAGAAATGTCCATTCAAGTCCTTTGCCCATTTTAAATTGGGTTCTTTGTTTTGCTACTGAATTGTAGTTCTTTAGATATTCTGGATACTAAAGCTTCAGCAGATAAATAGTTTCCATATTATTTCCTCCCATTCTGTAGATTGTCTTTTCACTTACAAAATTATCATTTTGATGAAGTCCAATTTATTTTTTTCTTTTGTTTCTCATGCTTTTGGTGTAAAGTCTATTACTCTATTGCCTAATAGAAAGGTCCTTAAGATATATCCCTTGTTTTCTTCTAAGAATCTTATAGTTTTAGCACTTAATATTTAACATGTTTGAGTTAATTTTTTATGACATTAGAGGTCCACTTTCACTCATTTGCATGTGGATATTCAGTTTTCCCAGCACCATTTGTTGAAGAGACTATATTTTCCTTTTGAGTGGACTTAGGACTCTTTTCAAAAATCAGTTGGGGGTGGGTCACAGTGGCTCAGCAGGCAGATTCTTGCCTGCCATGCTGGAGACCCGGGTTTGATTCCTGGTGCCTACCCATGCCAAAAAAAAAAAAAAAAAATCGATTGGCCAGTTACATGGGTTTATTTCTGAACTCTCGATTCTACTCCATTGATCCATAGGTCTTTTCTTGTACTAGTATCACTCATTTGATTATCACCACTTTGTAGTAAGTTTTGAAATCAGGAATTATGAGTCCTCCAATGTTCTTCTTTTGAAGATGGATTCAGCTATTTGGGGCCCTTTCATGTATTTTTTTTTCAATTTTTTTCTTTTTTTGTATTTATTGGGGGAGTTGTGCATTTACAGAATAATCATACATAAAGTACAGGATTCTCAGACACTGCATCAACACTAATACCTTGTGTGGGTGTGGAGCATTTGTTACAATTGTTGATAGCACATTTTTGTAATTGTACTATTAATTAATGTCCATGTGTTTTGGTTTACTAAAGCTGCCAGAATGCAATGTACCAGAAATGGATTGGTTTTTATAATGAGGATTTATTAACTCACAATTTAGAGTTCTAAGACCATGGAAATGTCACAATTAAAGGCAACAACAAGATTAAACTTGGCCTCTGAAGACAGGGCTTCAGAAAGACACCTCTGTCACATGAAGAGGCACATGGCAATGTCTGCTGGTCCTTCTCTCCCAGTTTCATTGCTTCCAGCTTCTGGCTGCTGGCTTCCTCTTAGCTTCTCTGAGGTCTCTCTGAATTCTCTGGACTTTTTGTGTTTCCTTTATCCTCTACTAAATGCCAGTAAAATGATTAAGACCCACCTTGAATGGGATGGGTCACATCTCAATTGAAAGAACCTAATCAAAAGTTTCCACCCACAGTAGGTCTGTGCCCACAGGAGTGGATTAAAAGAACATGGCCTTTCTGGGGGACATAACAGCTGCAAACTAACACATCATGGCTTAACTTAGGGTTCACTGCTTGTGTAGTATAGCTCCATAAATTTAATTTTTTTATTATGTTACCTTATATGCAACCTAACATTTCTCCTTTTGATTGTATTCAGAAATAAATTTCAATGCTGTTATTGCATTCACAATGTTGTGCTAATATCATCACCATCCATTACCAAAACATTTCCATCATTCAAAATAGGAATTCTATACATTTTGAGCCTTAACTTCCCATTCCCTGTCCCCACTCTGTTCCTTTGTAACCTATTTTCTTGATTCTGACTCTTATGAGTTTGCTTACTCTAATTGTTTCATATTAGTGAGATCATACAAAATTTGTACTTTTGTGTCATCTCACTCAACATGATGTCTTCAAGTTTCATCTGTGTTGTTGCATGTATCAGGACTTAACTTCTTTTGACAGCTGAATAATATTCCATTGCATGTGTATACAACATTTTATTTATCCATGTCATTGATAGACACTTGGTTGCATCCATCTTTTGGAAACTGTGAATAATGTTGCTATGAACTTTGGTATGCAAATATCTGCTTGAGCCCCTGCTTTCAATTTTTTTGGGTATATACCTAGAGCCACGTCATATTTCTATATTTAGCTTTCTGAGAAACAGCCAAACTATCTTCCACAATGGCTACACCATTTTACATTGCTACCAGCGATGAACAAATATTCCTATTTCTCCACATCATCTCTAACTCTTGTTATTTATTTAAAAAATAGCAGCTATTCTAATGGGTGTGAAATGGTATCTCATTATAGTTTTTTTTTAAATTTTTATGCCTATTTATTTATTTATTCATTTTTTACATGGGCAGGCACCGGGAATCGAACCCGGGTCCTCTGGCATGGCAGGCAAGCGTTCTTGCTGCTGAGCCACCATGGCCCACCCTCATTGTAGTTTTGATTTGCATTTCCCTGATGACTAATGATGTTGAGCATCCTTTCATATGCTTTTTGGCCATTAGTATACCTTTTTTACAGAGATGTCTATTCAAGTCTTTTGTCAATTTTTGAATTGTCTTTTTGTTATTAAGGTGCAAGTTTTCTTTATATATTCTTATTTAAATTAAGCCTTTATCATATATGTGGTTTCCAAATATTTTCTACCATTGTTGTAGGTTGTCATTTTACTTTCATTATAAAGTTCTTTGAGGCACAAAAGTTTTTTTAATTTTAATGAGGCTCCATTTATCATTTTTTTGCTTGTGCTTTAGGTATAAAATCTGAGAAAATCATCACCTAACACAAGATTCTGAAGATACTTCCTTACATTTTCTTCTAGAAGGCTGATAGATCTAGCTCTTATATTTAGGTCTTTGATCTATTTTGTGTTGATTTTTGCATGCAGTATGAGGTAGGGGTCCACCGTTGTTTTGCAGATGGAGATTCAGTTTTCCTATTATCATTCGTTGAAGACACTATTCTTTCCGAATTGAGTGGTCTTTGCCACCTTATCAAAAATCAGTTGGTAGTTGCTTGATTTCTGAGATTTCAATTAGATTTCTTTGGTCTGTATGTTTTTCTTTGTGTCAGTACCATACTGTTTTGATTGCTATGACTTTTTAATAAATATTAAGATCATGAAGTGTGAGTTCTCCAGCTTCATTCTTCTTTTTCCAGATGGGTTCAGCTATTTGGGTTTTCTTGCCTGTTCTAGTTTGCCAGCTGCCAGAATGCAATATATCAGGAATGGAATGGCTTTTAAAAAAGGGAATTTAATAAGTTGCAAGTTTACAGTTCTGAGTCTGAGAAAATGTCCCAATTAAAGCAAGTCTATAAAAATGTCCAAATTAAGGCACCAACAAGAGGTTACCTTCACTCAAGAAAGGCCGATGAAGTTCAGGGTTTCTCTCTCAACTGGAAAGGCACATGGTGAATATGGAGGAATCTGTTAGCTTTTTCTTAAGGCCTCTTGTTTCATGAAGCTCCCCTGGGGATGTATTCCTTCTTCATCTCCAAAGGTCTCTGGCTGCATGGTTTCTGTGATTCTTCTGGCTCTCTTGTCATTCTAAAGCTTTCTTCAAAGTGCTTCCTCTTTTAAAGGACTCCAGTAATCAAGACCCACCTGGGATGGGTGGAGACACACCCCCACCTAATCGAATCAAGCACAACCACAATTGATTGAACCACAACCCCGTGGAGATGATCTAGTCAAGTTTCCAGCCTATGGTGCTGAGTAGGGATTAGAGAAAAAGGCTGCCTTTACAAAATAGGATTAGGATTAAAACATGGCTTTTCCTGTACATAAATCCTTTCAAACCGGCACATTACCCTTCCATATAAATTGGATATTGGCTTTTTCATTTCTGGAAATAATGTTGTTGAAATTTTTCTTGGGGTTGTGTTGAATCTATAAATTTCTTTTGGTAGTATTGATATCTTAATGATATTTAGCCTTCCAGTCCATGAACACAGAATCTCCTTCCATTTATTTAGGTCTTTAATTTCTTTTAGCAACACTTTGTGATTTTTGGTATGTTCATCCTTTATATCCCCGGTTAGATTTATTCCTTGATATTTGATTCTTTTAGTTTCTATTGTGAATGGAATTTTTTTCTTGATTTAGTCATCTGTTTGTTCATTGCTTGTGTATAGAAACACTACTGAATCTTGGGTGTTGCTATTGTACACTACCACTGTGCTGGTTTGAAAGGATGTATGTCCCCTAGAAAAGCCATGTTTTAATCTAACTCCCATTTCATAAAGGTAGAATAATTCCTGTTCAATATTGTATGTTTGAAACTGTAATCAGAACATCTCCCCAGAGATGCGATTTAATCAAGAGTGGTTGTTAAACTGGAGTAGGTGATGACATGTCTCCACCCATTTTGGTGAGTCTTGAGAAGTTTCTGTACTCCTATAAAAGAGGAAACATTTTGTAGAATGAAGGAAATTCAGAGAAATCAGAGTAGAATCGCATAGCCATGAGAAGCAGAGTCCACCAGCCAGTGACCTTTGGAGATGAAGAAGGAAAATGTCTCCTGGGGAGCTTCATGAAACAGGAAACGGGGAGAGGAGGCTAGCAGATGACGCCGTGTTCATCATGTGCACTTCCAGATGAGAGAGGAACCGTGACCATGTCCACCATGTGCCTTTCCAGATAAGAGAAAAACTGTGACTGTGTTCACCATGTGCCTTCTCACTTGAGAGAGAAACCCTGAACTTCATCAGTCTTGTTGAACCAAGACTCTGTTAGAATTTTTGATTGGGATTGTGTGGAATCTGTAAATTGCTTTGGGTAGCGTTGACATCTGAATGATACTAAGTCTTCCAAACCATAAGCACAGAATGTACTTACATTTACTCAGTTTCAAAATTTATTTTAGCAGTTTTCTGTGTACAAGTCCTTTACATCCTTAGTATATTTATTCATAGATATTTTACTCTTTTAGACATATTGTAAGTGGAATTTTTTCTTAATTTCCATTTCAGATAGTTTGTTGCTGGTGAATAGAACACCTCTGAATTTTGCATGTTGGTTTTTGTATTCCACCACTTTGCTGATTTTATTTACAAATTCTAGTAGCTTTCTTGTAGATTCTTTGGGATTTTCTGTGCATACAATCCATGCTATCTGCAAGTAAGGATAGTTTTACTTCTTCCCTCCGATTTCCATGCCATTTATTTATTTCTCTTGCTTAATTTCTCTAGCTTGATCTTCCATTACAATGTTGAATAGGAATGGCGACAGTAAGCATACTTATCTTATTCCTGATTTTAGTGGAAAAGCTTTCAATCTTTCACTGTTAAGCATGCTGTTACCTGTGGCTTTTTTACATAGTCCTTTAACATGTTGAGGACATTTCCTTTTATTCCTATTTTTCTAAGGGTTTTTTTTTTTTTTTAACAACAGGGTGCTGGATTTTGTGAAATGCCTTTTCTGCATAGAGATAAATATGTGTTTTTCCCCTGCTCATTTAAAAAAGTGATTTAGGACATTGATTTTCTTATGTTAAACTGATCTTGAATTCCTGGATTAAATCCCACTTGGTCATGGTGTATAATCCTTTAAATATGTAGTTGTGTTTGGTTTGCTGGCATTTTGCTGAAGATTTTTGCATCTATGTTCTTAACAGATATCAGTCAGTAATTTTCTTTTCTCATGGTATCCTTATTTGGCATTAGTATTAGGCTGATACTGACCTCATAGCATGGTTTGGGAAGTGCTCCCTATTCCTCAATTTTTTGAAAGAGTTGGAGAAGGATTGGTCTTAATTCTTCTTTGATTATTTGATAGACTTAACCAGAGAAGCCATCTGGCCCTGAATTGTTTTTGGGTGGGAAATTTTTGATAGACTTAACCAGAGAAGCCATCTGGCCCTGAATTGTTTTGGGTGGGAAGTTTTTGATTAGTGATTCAATCTCTTTATTTGGTAGTGGTCTGTTGAGATCTATTATTTATTCTTGAGTTGCTTTAGATAATCTGTGTGTATCTAGGTATTTGTCCATTTCATCTAAGCTATCTAGTTTTGTTGGTATGCAATTGTTTATAGTATCCTCTTAAAGAACTTTTTATTTCTGTGGAGTCAGTAGTAACATCTCCCCTTTCATTTCTGATTTTAGTTAGTTGTGCCCTCTTCTTCTTGTCAGTCTAGCTAAAGATTTGTAAATTTTACTGAACTTTTCAAAGTACAAACTTTTCTTTCATTGTACCTCTATATAGTTTTTAGTCTCTGTTGCATTATTTTAGCTTTAATCCTTACTATTTCCTTTCTTCTGCTCCACTTGGGTTTAATTTGCTCTTCTTTTTCTAGTTCATCCAAGTGTGCAAGGAGATTACTGATTGGAGATCTTTCTTTCTTTTTAATCTAAGCATCTACAGCAGTGAATTTCCATGCGAACAATGTTTCTGCTGCACACCGTAACTTTTAATATACTCTTTTCCCCATTCATCTCAAGACAATTTTCCAATTTTTAAAAAATTTTTCTTTGACCCCAATTCCTTTTCTAAAAAATGAAAAATTCATATAATCAGGATAAAAGTGTCATGGATCATTGATTAGATCATTTAAGAAGAAAGAGAGAGAGGGAATGTGTATGTGTGCATGCATGCACATGTGCAAAACTGAATGAGAGAGACGTTGAGGGAGGAGAAAGGAGACTGTTAGTAGGTGGAAAGTGCATGTCTATATTGGAAACATAAAATTTTCACCAGAAAATGTGCAGTAGAAAAATAAATCTATCAGGGATACTATGGAGAGATTGGTGAGCTAGGACACCTCCCATAGGAATTTAAATAGTCAATAGCTATGATTTTGTTTCCAAAGATCAAATTTCTGTGATTTCATATACCTGACATTTCTGGTCACAACATTTTAAAATAAATTGATTTATTATTTAAATTTGTTTTTCAAGTTTTTCCTCATGTAGCTGTCCACTGTTGCTAAAAAAGATTCAGCAAAATTAATGAAATTATTTATAATAATATTAGACCAATGCATCAAACAAGAATAGTTCTTTAGAATGTTTAGAAGAGACTACTAACTTGAAAATGAGTGCCTGAACTCCTGTATTTCCCCTTCTTTCTGTACAGAGATGAAGTTTGTGATGAATAATACCTCAACATCCATAAATATCCAAATAATTCCAATAAACCCTTCAAAACTTACACTTTAAAAATGATCAAAATACAAATAAAATGAACAAATTTTCCTGAACCATAAATTAGCTATTCTTTCAAAGAAGGTAAATAATAAAATAACTTAGAGATGGATATTAAACCATGGAGGTTCCTTGATTCATCTGTAATTGATGAGTGTGTGTTTCGGCTGCTTAGAAAAGGTACTAATCTTGTAGATTATAGAATTTACAGAAATTACAAAAGTCATTCATTTTTAAATTAATTTATTCACTAAATATTGAGTTTCTTAGGTTAGTACTGTGAGTAGAGAAGTAAAAAAAATGGAAATGGCTTGTCTTCATGGGATTTTCACTTTGGTGGGGGAAAACAGAAAAAGTTAACATACGTAATAAATACTGTGAAGGAGAAGCTGAAGGTGCTATTAGAGAATACAGAATTTGAAAGGAGCAAATAAGGAAAACGAAACATACAGCTTGCTGGTTCAATTTTTCCATGGTCTTTTTACACTCTTTTGTGTACCTATAATGCCCCCTTCAGGGACACTTCACTGACCTACTCTGCCCTCTTCTAACCCTATCTCTGCCCTCTTCTAGCATACCATGCAGATGTACCTCTTCCATTGTTATTAGAAATTACCTTTTCATATGTCTGCTTTTATCACTGAGGCAATGATAGAGGCTATTAATCTTTCAACCATTTTCACTAACAATTCAATTGTATATGTATGTTGATTGATTTGCTGAAGGTTGCTTTCTTGGGCGGAGGCATGATGAAGAGCAAAAGTTTTACTTTATAGGGGCAGAAAGACTGAATTGCACTGTTAGGCTGTCATTCATAAGTTTGTTGTGGAACTGAAAAGAAGCACATTACATGAACTTGCGGTGGCTGATTTGGACACTAAAGCTGTGGCAGATGTTTTGATGCCCTGCACCTCTTCCTCTCAGTTCACTTCAATGAACATTCCCTGGGAGTTCAGACTCATTTCCCACTGGCAGCTGTCTTGTATTTTTCTGAGAATTGGCTCAGCAAATTGCAGACAGGAAGTGGTGAGGACTTGCATCCCTGGGGACAATCCTTAACCAAGAATGATGGAAAACTGTGTAGAAATGTTTTAGCTTCATGTCCTTCTGGAGGGATGACTCTGGGAGATGTTTTGTTTGCTTCTCAGAGGGCCTGGTAGAAATAAATTCCCATTTATGTATTCCCTTTCCTCCTTCTCTTCTCATTCTCCCATTCCCTCATTCCTGCTTCTTGAGATCGCATCACAAATAAACTCTCTGTACCCAAGTCGAGTCCCCATCTCAGGTTCTGCTGCCAGGGAAAATTAAAACGAGACACCAGCTTAAGTAGAAGTCTGTAGCAAAGACTTAATTTGTACAGTAATTTTCTGTTCCAGGTCTCTCACATAATGCCCAGTAAAATACAGCCTGTATTTCCTTGATTATGATAAGGTCCATCCAAGGACAACCTCACTGACAAATTTTTTTGTATGCTGTATGGCAGGAATCCCATTTCAATTTTTTTCCACTTGAGTATCACATTATTGCAGCACCATTTGTTGAATTTTTTGTTGGTTGTTTGCTTTTTTTTGTTGTTGTTTGTTTGTTTGCTTGTTATTTTGTTTGAGGAAAGTGCATGGGCCGGGAATTGAACCTGGGTCTCCCGCATGGCAGGTGAGAATTCTACCACTGAACTACCCTTGCACCCCACTGGCAAGTTTTTTGTGTGTGTGTTGGAATATCTTTTCTATCTTTGCTACATAAGATTTATGGAATTCAGGTCTAATTTTTGAGAGGAAACACGCATGAACCCAGTCTACATAGAGCTATTGTCTTTAATTTTTCACCCAAATCTACTTGGAAACCTTTATAATACTCAGTACTAGGTACTATAAGTTACAAGATTTTAAAGATCTTGAGGAGAAAGAAATGTGTGAGTTGAGTATTCCCAAGTCCTTAAGTCTTCTGGAATTACTCTGTCCTTTAAAATACATATTCAATAAATGAGCCCCTCCTGCACAAATTCATAAATGATTCATTGAAGGGGGAATGAAGGGGAATGGATAACAGATGCTCTTGGTCCCATTCATCATGCTTTGAATATCCATTTCCTATCTCACTTTCATCACCTCTGGATCAGTCATCCTGCTGTTACCTGTCTCCTGCCCACACCAATTTACTCAAAATCAGAAACTGTCACCTCTCCTCTCGTCCCCAATGTATCACCATACTAGAGCTATTAAGAAAAATTTACTTTCTCTGAAGGCTTCAGAGATGGTGACAAGGAATTAGAATCAAATCAAATAAATAAATCACCTTTCTGAAAATTCGTTGACCATTTCTGCTCCAAGTGACACATCCTTTTATACTTTTTGTATGGCTCCTGAACTGCTGCCACTATTGTGGGTTGCTCTCTCTGCAGAGTTTCTTTCCCCCTCCTTTTTACTCCAGCTCCTCAACCTCACCCTTCCCTATCTCAAACAAAACCCTTTAAAATGAACATTATTACTGAATGAGGAATTTTACTGATAATTTATTAAATTATTAATGGAACACTTAAGTTTTCTTGTTTTCTCCTCATTCCAGACTCAGCCTCAAATATTATTTTTTATGACAAAAAGTCCTAATATGTTCTTTCAAACAAAATGCCAGTTTGCAATGCATTTTTGGCAATCCAAGAATTATGAGAAACATTGAAATTCACAGCTCTTTTTTTTTTTTTTTGACTGTTTAAGGATAAAATTCTTAGGTGCTTCTCAAGGTCAAAGTATTGCTCATGGCGCTCCTACTGGGGCCTTTGTTAAAGGAAGCAAGACAGCAGCAGACTTCTTTGCTCCATCCCAGAATATGAAGTCCAAGGATTGGATTTAACTTACTTGTCTCTCCTTTCTCCTTCTCCCCCACCAAATTCAGCAGCCTAGATTATAATCTGGAATGTGGTCCCATTGATAGCCTTACTCTGTGTCTCTGGAGGATAGGTCTCTTAGGTTCACCTCATGGGAAGGGGTCAGAATTAGAATGAACCTGGAAATTATTAGATTCCAAAAAGGAGTTTTTATCTATACAAACATGATTTAAAAATGTGTTTTTTTTTTTTGAGTTAGTATTGGAATACTGCATTGACTGGCCTTTTGGTGCTGCATCATGGGGCCAGTGGAGTTTTCCTAAAATTCTGCAAGCCAGACTCTGATTTCTAAGGGTGGAGAGGGGGAAATCAGAGGGCCAAGAGCACTCACCTAGTAAGGTTACTCAAATTTCCAGATTCTTTCCTTGTACATATAGTTACCACATATCCTTTAAATTGTGTGTGTATGTATGTGTGTGTGTTAGACGGACAATCAAAAATATAGAACTTGACCCACAGTATTAATTCCACATCGATGGCAGGAGCAGAAACAGGCCTTCAGGTCCTATGTTCTCTTTTGTTTTCTTCAATAAAAGCTATTTTTGAATACCTTCAAAATCTTTAGTACATTGAAATTTAACCCAATGTCTCAGCCTATTATAATTTCACGGAATTTGTTCACATACTTTTAGAAGACTTAAAAGAATGCTCAGGTCAAAAAAAAGGTATAGGAATTATTGTTAAATTGTAGTGAAAAAGATAATGATAAAGTAGAAACAGGACATCAGTCTACATAGAGTTAATATCTTTAATTTTTCTGTTGTATTGGATTTGTTTTCATGTTCTCAAACGGTGGATTTGAAAAAAGTCAGATGGTGGTTTTCTTGGCCATCTTAAGGACAGAATCAAAGACTTGGGTCTAAAAGTTGGCATTACAGAAGTTACTAGAATCCATTGATGTAACAGGTAGAAGGAGGCATTTGTCAGGAGTAGTTTGAGAAGCACCAAAGAGTGTCTAATGTCTTTTTTACTTTCTGTTTTTCTCTTTTTTCAGATTGGGAAACATCTATTACTTTGCCTTTAAATTCACTGATTCTTCCCTCTGTCTTCTCTATTCTGCTATTCAGCCTATCCACTGAAGATGTGCCTCCACACCTGGTTATTATATTTTTTCATACCTAAATTTTTCCTTTGAATCTTTTTTACATCTTCTTTTTCTTTGAATTTTATGAAGTAATCATTTTCTAAAAAGAAAATGTTTTGATTCTCTTTGCAAGAAACCTGTTGTGTGTTTGTGTTATATTTTTGAATAGCAAAGACTAAATACTATTGAGAACAGTAAAATAAATTTAAAACTTTCAGTTTAATAGTCTATCTTGTCAGAAAATTGCTTGTATAATTATTTTTACTTCAAATGCCTCATTATCCACCATAATTACTTTTTTTCCCCTAAATGTCAAGAAAGGCCAGACAGAAAGAATACTAAATAGAATGGTTACTAATGCAGAAAGTGTATTTAACTCAGACCTCTAAAATCAATTATTACTAAGGCTTTATGATTTTCTTTCAAAATTAATTCCCCACCTCCTCTAAACAGCTTTTGACAAGCTACTTCTTACTACTTGCAAGTCTCAACGGATGTGTACTGACTGGAAATTTTGAGCATCTATTACAGTGTTTATTGAATTTTTGAATAATAAGATTATATACCAACAAAAAGCAATCATGATTCTCATGTTTGTTGAGCAATCGCTCCTATTGGAGTCAGGGTAAGGAATTCAGGAAAAAAAGCAAAGTACAGTAAATGGTTCACATGGTTAACACATTCATAAATACTAAGAAACAAGTCAACCAAACTATGAAAAACAAACCTCAAATAAAAACAAAGTAAACATGAAAATAATGTGATAACTAGTCAAATGTACCTGGAGGGAAGAAAATCATAAAGAGGCTGTGTATTAAGCATAGTATTTTTCTGAAGAGTTTTTGCCCATATTAATCTTTTTGTGCAACTTCTCCCCCTTATACTAGGAATTAAGGGGAAGGGAGACGATAGCACAGTTTGTATGTTTCCTTAACCTATAGACAAAAGGAAATCTGAGCATGTGAAAAGAGCTCCAGGGCTCATATCCTGCAACTGCCTGCCCACTGAAGAAATCCCTTCTCAAGGAACTATGTCTGTGTAAATTTGAAAAGTAGCAGAAAACTGTCCCTGTTTTGCAGCATACCACTTTGTTATTACCTTCAGTTTTTGGAAAGTCTTTCCTTATATCAAGCTCAATGGTTTCTCCAAGTTGTTCTTATTCTGTAGTTAAGGAGCAATTGTCGGTCCTCTTCCAAGTGATGGGGTTTAAATGCTTTCCTCTTTTGTAGTTAAATATTTCCAGCATCTTCAATTGTTCTATATTGACAGCACTTCTAGATATTTTAACATCAGAATAACTCCCTTTTTTTACAAATGTACCTGCCAAACTGTGATGAGAAAGTTGATTTAAGGAAATTTAATTTCAATCCAATTCAATCCAACCCAATCCAATTCAATCTAATCCAATTCATTTCAACCATTCAGGAAACAGTTATTAAGCACTTATAACGTGCCAAACACTCTGTTAGGTCCTGGGGCTATGGCAGTAAACACATCTCCATCTGTCCTCCTAAAGATCACAGTCAGAGAAGACAGGCATTCAATGAGTAATTACACATGTGATGAGTGTTACAAAAGAGATTACAAAGTTACTAAAGCAAGGGGAATTTAATTAATTCTGGGGAATCATGGGATGCCTCCATGATGAAGAGTTATTTGAGCTAGGAACTGAAGCCCAACAAAAAGTTAGCCAGAATAACAGAGGTTCAGGCAATAGAAATGGCAAATATGAAGATTTGGGATTGAGAAGTGTCCCAGAATCTAAGCGAAAAGAATGTTTAAGAGGATTATAGGCTCTCACATCAGTGGAGAAGGTCTCGAGTGGTTGCCATGATAGGGAGTAGGATATTCAGCTGTTCAAAAAAAATGAACCCTAGACTCTCTCCTTCTTGTGTCTTGCTAGCTAGCTTTCATGTTATTTCCTGTGCTTGTTTTCATCATAGTTTTAAAAAGCTGTCCTGGTCCTGTTAGCATATTATATGAAAAATAAATGCTTTAAATTACATGAAAAATAAATGCTTTAAAGGTATCATGTTGGAGAAAGTTATCAAGGCAGACCAATCTCTCTTTTTCTGGTTTAGATATATTTCTATGCTACAATGACCAATAACGTAAATACCAAAAAGTATTCAAAAGATTTAACAGAAAATAATTAATTGGTTTAGAATAGACTAGAAGAGCCCTTTTTGTGGTTTAGTGGGAGAGGAAGCCAGACTGGAGTGGATTAGGGAGTGAATAGGAAATGAAGTAGTGAATACAGACAATGCAGACTCCCTAAGGAAGCAGGGATGGTAAGAGAAGCAAGGGTAAAGATCTAAAAGAAAAATGGAATAAAGGAAAAGACTATTGTTTTCAAGAGAGATGAAGTACACTAGTATTGAGGGAAAGGTTAAAGATAGAAGAAAAAGAGATTTACCAAATGGGTGCCTCATATATGAACTCCTATTCTTTCCAATTTGGTCTGGAAGGCAAATTTAATATATAAGTAACAACTAGTGGACAAGACATACTATTATAAAGAACCTAGTGGGATGAAGCAAAAAAAAAGAAAGTAGTGTATGTGGAGGTGATAATCTAGTAGAATGGATAATATATTCAAAAGCCTAGAGATTAATTTGGATTGGAAGTTTTACTGGAAAGATTTTGAAGCTTGCCTCTCATACTTTTAAGCACTTTGACATCTGGGCAAGTTACTTAACCTTCCCAAGCTTCTGTTTTCTGTCTGTAGAAAGGGGATGATGATACTTAACTTGAAGTTTGTGTGTTTGTGAAATAGAGATAGCTTTTCATTAAGCTCCTACTATGGTTGATATGCAGTACATGATTTATGTAAAAGACTTAATAAAATACTTGGGCACTGAAGGAAAGAGAAGCTATTACTCTACCATGTTTTGTACATAGCAGCTGTTTCTTAAAAAAAACTGTGGAGGAAAGAAGGAGGAGTAAAATACTCACAGGGAGCAAATGTATGAAGCTAAATGAACACGAGTGCGGGCAGATGATAACAAATTAGATGGGCTTGCAAGTCATGTGGCAAAGTTCCATTGTATTCGTGTTTTAGGAAAACCTGAGAGATCAGGCACTTGGAAACTGATTCATAAATAGTTATTTATGATATAAATACTAATTATATTAAGTATTATAACAGGTATAGATCTCAGTCCAAAAGAAATCAGGTGTGTAAGAAATATAATTTTGTTTTTCTATATATCAAAATTTCTCTTTGAATCTGCTACTTCCCAGGATATCAGGCACTAAAACTATCAATATGGGATTCCCTCCCTCTTTTCCCTGATTTATGTCTAAGTTCTGGGGGAGATTTATGCTATTGCAAGGTGTTTATGACCCATCTTGTTCTTGGGTCATTTGTCTGCACATTATCAATGGACAGACCCATAGCACTATTTGTCCTTGCTCGCTGACATAATTCTTATCCTTGCCCACATGGGGCTTTAGGTCCAGTGGGTATCTTGACTACTTCCATGACACACTTGGAAACTATGCCGTCATTCTGTTGCTTTCATGCTATTCTCTGGCATGAGACCTTCCCTAAGAGATATCTATAGTTGCGTTTGCCTTGTCTCCTTATCTGTGACCTCATCATTTCTTTTGAGTTTATGATCTGAGAAAAGGGGTAATATCCAAATTGGCTCTTTGTCTCCTAACACACATAGGGTGCTGGCCTCCTCATTGAAATTCTAATCTGAAAAGCAGAGTCAATACTTTCTCTCTAAACCACCAATATTTTTTCTTTCTTCTGCCCAACCCCAGCCTAGTAGATATTTTTCTAGCCTTTAGGGAAAATCCCTCCTTGTCTAAATCTTGATGGTTTCCCCCCAGATTCACTTTTACCACTACGATAACCCCTTTATGGGTTTAGGATTTTGGAAACATATAGCCCAGAGATTTATAAAAGGTTTCTGTTTTTACCTCCCCACCTTGTCACACCCACATCCTGAGGCAGTAACTCAGAATGAACTGTTTGATTGAATTGGGTAAGCACAAGGAAAAGGAAAAGTGGGAAATTCAGGGTGAAAATCCATTTGTATTTCAAAAATACCATGCAGTGATAATGACAATTGCATTAGCTTACAATTAATCATTTCAATTTGACTAATCTCCAGCAATGTAGTACAGCACATTTTTATTCATGTGCATTCTTCATCCTCACTGATTGAAGAAAGTTCTGTGTACAAATTCCTTTAGCATAACTGATGAAAATTCAGATTAGTCGACAGAAATGTTAGTCTGGCAACCACAATTCTGAGGTTGTAGTGGCAAAATCTGAAGATAAAAATATGGGTCTTGCAGCTCATTTTTCAAAGGAATTTACCATAATCCAGAGTTTTTCCCCCTTGGGAGAGTCTTAAAAAATCCATACAGATTCAGTTCAAGGCTTCTTGGTCACTTCCCAAAGGCATAAAATTTACTTTTGGCAGGTTTCTGCTAAGTAATCTAGCATATACAATCTTTACTTAAAATTTTATTTAAAATAAAAATCAATTAACGTCTTGCAGATTATTACTTTTAGTCAATGCCTCCATGGAAATAATTCCCTTATCTGTGTTATGCAGACCAGCAAAATATCTGTATGAGTTCCATTTGGAAGTGAACTTGCTAATGTAAGGAGTGTTATATGGTTTTCAGTGTAAGATAGATGAGTATTCTCCAGAGGTACCTAGGTGTGCTGGTTTGAAAGGGTGTGTGTACCCTAGAAAAACCATGATTTAATCCTAATTCCATTTTATAAATCCAGCTGTTTCTTCTAATCCCTGTTCAATACTGTATGCTTGAAACTGTAATTAGATCATTTTCCTGAAGATGTGATTCAACCAAGAGTGGTTGTTAAACTGGATTAGGTGAAGATGTATTTCCACCCATTCAGGTGGGTTTGATTAGTTTACTGGAATCCTATAAAAGAGGAAACATTTTGGAGAAAGCAGAAGATTCTGAGAGAGCAGAATGACATAGCCACGAGAAGTAGAGAGTCTACTAGCCAGTGACCTTTGAAGATGAAGAAGGAAAATGGTCCAAGAGAGCTTTATGAAACAGGAAGCCAGGAGAGAAAGCTAGCAGATGACGCTGTGTTTGCCATGTTCCTTTCCGGATAAGAGAAAAACCCTGACCATGTTCACCATGTACCTTTTCACTTGAGAGAGAAACCCTGAACTTCATCAGCCTTCCTGAATCAAGGTATCTTTCCCTGGATGCCTTAGATTGGACATTTCTATAGACTTGCTTTAGTTGGGACATTTCCATGCCCCAAAATTGTTGACTTGCATCTTATTAAATTCACCTTTTTAAAAAGCCATTCTGTTTCTGGTATATTGCATTCTGGCAGCTAGCAAACCAAAACGCTAGAATTGGATGTTCTAGCATTAACATTTTTAATGACACAGCACAATATAATCAGGGCTTGGCAAGGTGATGACTCATGGCAAAATTATTCAATATTACTTTCCTAAGTATCTGAATACATATTTGATCATAGGCTTTGGACATAAACCTCAAGTGCTATATAGAAGAATTCATAATTAAGAGTGGTACAACCTCTGGGAAGAGTTCCTAAAAATACAAGTGTGGAAGCTGCTGTAGTGGTGGAATGGTGCCCCTATCTCAATCCATACCCACCTGGAACCACAGAATGTGACCTTACTTGGAATAAGGACCTTTGAAAATGTAATTAGTTGAAGATTTTGGGATGACATCATCCTGGACCTAGGGTGGGTCCTATTTACAATACTGCTGTTCTTATAGTAAGAGAAACAGAGATACAGACACAGAGAAGATATAGACAACAAGTGAAGAAGACTATATGAAGACACAGATTGGAGTTTTGCTGCCAAGAGTCCAGCATCACCTGCAGCCACCAAGAGCCGAAAGAGGCAAAAGGCTCCTGTAGAGTCTTTGGAGGGAGTGTGGCTCTGATGACACCTCAATTTCAGACTTCTGGCTTTGAGAACCATGGGAGAACAAACTTCTGTTATTTTATACCATCGAATTTGTAGTACTGTGTTATGATAGTCCTGGGAAACTTATATAGCAGCTATAGGATTTCTAGTCACCTGTAATACAAGTTTAGCCTTTGCTAAACTATAAGTATATTCATCATGTGTGTGAAATGTTATTCTTGAATAATTGATGTCTCGGGCCATCTGGCATTTTGTGGCTAAGCGCTGCACCAACCCCATAAGATGAAGTGTCGGGGGCAGGAAACTGTGGTTTAATTCATTATGCTTTGCTAACAAAGGCTTAGAAATCAGTAACAGCTTGACGATCCTGAAAGTGTCCTCAAGTTGGAGAGTCCACACTTAGACAATGGGATAATGAAAGGATTGAGCAATGAGTGTGTGTGTGTGTGTGTGCATGTGTGTAATATATGGAGATACTCCAGGGATTTGTGACAATCTGTTTTTGTTTTTGCTTTTTTTTGTATACTGTGTGCCAGGGTCACAGTTCATTATTTTTTCCATGTGAGTATCCCGTTGTTGCAGCACCATTTATTGAATTTTTGCTTGTTTGTTTTTTGGGAAGTACACGGACTGGGAATCAAACTCGGGTCTCCTGTGTGGCAGGTGAGAATTCTACCACTGAACTACCCTTGCACCCCCATTTTTGTTTTTTGTAGTGGTTAAATCATAGGGTGGTGTTACTTCCAGAAACAAGAGTAAAGTGATTCAATCAGACATTTTAGAAGAATTTTAAAAAGTTATGATTTCATATTTATGTTTTCTCCTGATCTAGAAATATGATGTATAAAAATGAGGGAGTCCTCCCCAAATTCTGACTCTCTGTGTGTCCAAAATTAGTCCTTTGCAGTTGGGACATCATTCACTTAGGAATAACAAATATCATGGCCTTTATCAGGTGCATTAGAAAATTCCAGGGGACATAGACTTTCCAATCACTTAATGGAGAATGTCCTTTGATATGTTTCAATTGTTTAAATGCCTACAAAAGGACAGCTAAAGATCAAAATCATTCCTAAATTTGGACCAGAACTTCACACAGTAGGCTAACAACAAGTCTTGCTTGTATTCAAAATTAGATGTTAGAATTGAAATTTCAGGAGTCAAAGAAACCAGGGTGAATTTGAACCCTGACATTTACTATGCATGACTGTGGGTGTGGTAGAAGGAGCTATGCACACCAGAAAAACATGTTCATAAATGTAATCCATTCTTGTGGATTTGAACTCTAGTGAAAAAGACTTCTGATGAGGTTGTTCACATAAGGTGTGGCCCAGGATTGTTGAAGGCCTTATAGGGAAGGTCACACAGAAGCAAAAAAGTCACAGAGGGAGCAGCTAGAAGCTGAAGGTCAACAGAACCAGAAGAGAAGGCAGGAGAGGGCACAATGCACACTGCTATGTGACAGAGGAGTCCAGGGCCAAGCGTTGCTAGCAGCCAGCCCCCAGGATGCCACAGTCTTCTGGGAGAAAGTATCTCCTTGATGATGGCTTGATTTAAGACTTCTCCTGGCCTCAAACCTGTGAGCCAGTAAATTCCCATTGTTTGAGTCAACCCATTGTATTTGCTCTAGCAATAAGGAAACTGAAACAGTGGGCTAATTACTAACCCCCCTTGAATATCAGTTTCATTATGAAGATAATAACTTTCTGAAAGCATTGCCATAAAGATTAATTGAGAAAAGAAATATGAAATTTCCTGTCATAGATCTAGGGCTCAATCATTTTAGGTGAAATTTTTAGGGAATTTTTCAACTATTTAAAAATCCCCATTTCTAATATTTTTGAACCAAATTCGACACTTGGTAGAGTAGATAGTAAGAAGCGTATCCCCTTCCACCTGAATTTTAATTTCATTTTTCAGGGAATAAATGTCATTTTCCCCCAGCCTTCTAATATATTGGAAAGGATAAACATTTCCGATTTGTGTGTATATTTTCCATTTCTTGTTTCACCCTCTTTGATTTCACAAAATGAGAGCCTGTTCCAGGAGAGGAGAGGTTGCAGTAACGCAGTAGTCAGACAGCTCTGTTCTTGCAAAGCAGCAAGGTGTGGGAGCTTAATGTTGCATTTCAGTATTTTCGTTCATTGGGGGGAACTCTTTGGCTGTTCTTCCTCCAGACTGCTCTGCTGAATTCTCATCCTGATTTTTGATCTACATGGACATAGCCAACCTGCAGTTTCCCGAAACCTTTTGGATCATCTGGCCTTGCTTTTCATCATGTGTGGAAGAAGCTGATCACCTAAGCACTTGCTTTTGAAATCCCTCAGTCCTGAATGATTGAAGAATCTCAAATTTATATTCTTAGAAGGCATCTTTATCATAATTAACATTCATTTATTCATGCATTCAAGTGTTCATTTATTTTTGAAGCATTTATCCATGCGTTTAGGAAATATGTTAAATGCCAGAATAGGTAAGGCACTGGTCTAGGTTATTTGGTTTGGGCAATTCACTTGGGCAACAGCTCAACAAACCCCTTATGATTGTAGGAGTCTTAATTTTTACTCTTGAAATAGGAAAGCCCTGAACTCATTGAAATATCACATTATCACAATGCAGGCAACTTATCTTTGGAGTCTTTATTTTACAGAGCTAGATGATTCCTCTTTGGAGAAGTTTCGTTTCCTTGCAAAACGAATTTATTTTCAGGTTTTCCTTAAAATTGGAAGCATTCATAAAGGTTTTTGGTAAATATCTTGCTTTAGAATCCTCCTAAAATTTATCTAATTATTTAACTGATGTTTAAGTTTTCAAATATAAATCTGGCCCAAGGAGAGAGCTAATGCTGTTTCAATTTTCTCAAATTAACAACAATTTTGAAGACTATAACATATAAGAGAATATTTGCTTCTATTCATTGAAAATATCTGTACTCAATGAATATTTTAAACTTTCCTGTGTGTAGAACTTCCACTGGATTGATCATCTCTATTCAATTGTTATAAAGCAGCTCCCACATTGAGAAAGCTCTGTTGCAAAATGAGACGTTATTGTATTATTTTTGCAACTTTTGTGTATGTTTTAAATTATTTTAAAATAAAGAATAAAAAAATTAGGCAAATTGTATGCATTTGTTAAAACTCATCCAACTGCTCACGTAGGATTTGTCATTTCACTATATATAAATTTTACCTAAAAAACCCCAGGAAATCCATAAATCATGAACAAATATTGAACTCTAAAGTTAATGTTATGTATGCTGAAATATTTAAGACTGAAGTACACTGATGTCCAGCTTACTTCAAAATGCTTAAAAATAATATGACTTGGTAGACATGTAGAGGGATGAATAGATGGCTACACATTTGATAAAAGCAAATATAGCAAAGTGTTAATTACAGACTGTAGGTGGCAAGTATATGGCTGTCATTGTACACTTTCAACTTCTATGTGTTTGGAAATTTTCATAATAAAACTGGGAAAAAAGAAAACTTCCTTGAATTTTTATCTATTTTTAAGCAAGTTCATAAAAAATGTTTTTTTAAGAAAATTTCTTTTAGAAAAGAGCAATGCGTATGTTTAATATCATATTCAGAAATGTGAACATAAAGTGAACTTCATGCATCCTGATTCTTGTTACAAAGCATTCTTATTACAAATCATACGATTATTTTATTATCACATGGCATCTAATTAGACTTAATCAAGGGTTACCATTGAAAGTGAACCCTTAACTCAATTTGTTTGTTCTTCCCAGTTGCCTATCTCTCCCTTAGATCCTCTGGGTCTCCTCAAGTTACTGTTAACCCAAAGATTAACACGTGAGCTCTCACTTCAAACCAGGGGACTGTTGGTTTAACATCTCTAGGGTTTGAACTCGTTCATCCTCAGTGATGCTTCAAGATTGGATGAAAGAACTATGACTTCAACTGAATCGTGCCTTCAGTGAGATTTTTGTTAGCCCATATGTTATTTTATCTTTACTCTGAATAGTCTTCACTCAACTGGCAGTGACAAATTTCAATTAGGGAAAATAAGATTGTTAAAAATTAAATTTTCTTTATACCTAGATAGGCAATGAACTATATATAATATCATATTTTAATCCTCTCCTCCAAGCTGCCCTAAATGTAGCTCAACTAGTAAACTATATCATATATATGGTGTCATTTAGAGTGATGTAATATCTATCTGCTACCAGATATACATGCTTCCTATGTTCAGATCTGTTAATAATAATTATAAACTCATTTACCATGTGCTAGATACTGGTCTAAAGACTTTACCTTTGGGTGGGTACTATTTTTTGCCCTTAATTTAAAGATGAGGGTAACAAGGTAAAGAGCATTTCAGGAGTTTACCCAAGGCCCACTACTATGTATGGTGCTGGGATCTAAACAGAGATAGTCTGGATTGAAAGGTATCCAGAAGGCCAATGCAAAAAAGATAATGGATTATGCTAGAACCCATTAAAAGTATACCTTCTAGAACCCATTACAAGTATAACTTGGATAAGTTCTTCTATGTATTTGAAAATTCTCATAATAAATTGGGAAAAAGAGGGGAAAAAAGAACGCTTCCTTGGATTTTTTTGGGTTCAGTCCCAGACCACTTCAGTATATTAAATATTGTAATACAATGACTTTTTCATTTCCCAGTGCATACAAAAATTATATTTATGCTATATAGTAGTTTATAAAGTGTGCAATAGCATTATATCTAAAAATCAATGTACAAAGTTTGATTAAAAATACTTTATTGCTAAAAATTGTTAACCATTGACTGAGCCTTCAGTGAGTAGTGATGTTTTTGCTGGTAGAGGGTCTTGCCTTGATGTTGATGGTTGCTGACTGATAAGGATGGTGGTTGTTTAAGGTTGGGAAATTTCTCAAAATAAGACAACAATGAAGTTCACTGCATTGATTCACTCTGCCTTTCTGAAAGAATTCTCTGCAGCATGTCATGCTGCTTGATAACATTTCACCCACAATAGAACTTCTTTTGGAGTCAGCACTCTCAAACCCTGCTGCTGTTTTGTCAGTAAAGTTTATGTAATGTTCTATATTCTTGGTTGTCATTTCAACAGTGTTCACAGTACCTTCACCAGGAGTAGATTCTACTTCAAGAAACCACTTTTTTTTTACTCATCCATAAGAAACAACTCCTCATCTATTCAAGCTTTATCATGAGATTGCAGTGATTCAGTCACATCTTCAGGTTCCAGTTTTTATTCTAGATCTCATGCCATTTCCACCACTACTGCAGTTACTTCCTCCACTGATGTCTTGAGGTTTAAGGTCAACTATGAGGTTTGGAATCAATTTCTGCAAAACTCCTAATAATTTGATCTTTTGATCTCCTCCCATGAATCATGAATGTTCTTAATGGCGTCTAGAATGGTGAACCCTTTCCAGAAGGTTTTTCAACTTGTTTTGCTCAGATCCATCAGAGGAATCTCTATGAAAGATATAGCCTTATGAAATGTATTTCTTAAATAATAAGACTTGAAAGTCAAATTTACTCTTTTTAAAAAAATTTTATTGATAAAGCAACATACAGGCACATACATTCTTAACATACAAACATTCCATATATGGTGTACAATCAGTGGCTCACAATGTCATCACATAGTTATGTATTTATCACCATGATCATGTTTTAGAACATTTGCATCACTCCATAAAAAGAAATAAAAAGAAAAAAGAAAAACTCTATATATCATATCCCTTACCCCTCTCTCTCATTGGCTGCTAGTATTTCCATCTATCCAATATATATATATATATATATATATATATATATATATTAGTTTTAACA
The DNA here is from genome assembly GCF_023851605.1 of Tamandua tetradactyla. Taxonomy (NCBI): domain Eukaryota; kingdom Metazoa; phylum Chordata; class Mammalia; order Pilosa; family Myrmecophagidae; genus Tamandua; species Tamandua tetradactyla. The sequence goes on along the minus strand of NC_135336.1, from coordinate 84,300,015 downwards.
TTTGTTCCCCCTATTTATTTATTTTTAATCCATATGTTTTACTCATCTGTCCATACTGTAGATAAAAAGAGCATCAGACACAGGTTTTTACATTCACACAGTCACATTACTAAAGCTATATCATTATACAATCATCTTCAAGAAACATGACTATTGGAACACAGCTCTACAGTTTTAGACACTTCCCTCTAGCCTCTCTAACACACCATAAATTAAAAAGGGGATATCTATATAATGTGTAAGAATAACCTCCAGGATAATCTCTTAACTCTGAAATCTCTCAGCCACTGACACTTTATTTTGTCTTATTTCTTTCTTCCCCCTTTCAGTCGAGGAGGTTTTCTCAATCCCTGATGCTAAGTCCCAGCTAATTCTAGGATTTCCGTCCCATGTTGCCAGGGAGGTTTACACCCCTGGGAGTCATGTCCCACATAGAAAGGAGGAGGGTGGTGAGTTTGCTTGCTATGTTGGCTGAGACAGAAATAAGCCAACATCTGAGCAACAAAAGAGGTTCTCTGGGGTAACTCTTAGGCCTGATTTTAAGTAGGCTTAGTCCATCCTTTGTGGGAATAAGTTTCATATGAACAAACTCAAAAATTGAGGGCTTGGCCTATTGATTTGGTTGTCCCCACTGCTTGCGAGAATATCAGGAATTCTCCAGATGGGGAAGTTGAATTTTACCCCTTTCTCACCATTCCCCCAAGGGGACTTTGCAAATACTTTTGTATTCACTGTTCAAATCACTCTGGGATCAAATTTACTCTTGATCTATGGACTACAGAATGGATTTTGAGTAAGGAGGCATGAAAACAACATTGATCCCATTGAATATCTCCATCAGTGTTCTTGGATGACCAGGTACATTGTTAATGAGCATTAATATTTTGAAAGGAATCTTTTCTTTTCCTGAGCAATAGTTCACAACAGGAGCCTATACATATTCAGCAAACCATGTTATAAACAGATATGTTGTCATTTGGGTTTCGTTGTCCTATTTATAGAGCACAGACAGAATAGGTTTAACATAACTTTTAAGTGCCCTAGTATTTTTTGAAAGGTAAATGAGCATTGACTTCAACTTCAGGTCGCTAGCTATGTTAGCCCCTAACAAGAGACTCAAGCTGTTCTTTAAAGCCGAGCATTGACTTTTCCTCTCTAGCTACAAAAGTCCTACAGGGCATCTTCTAATACAAGGATGTTTTTTTCAATGATCATGGTCATCTTCATCAATGATCTTAGATAGATCTTCCGGATAACTTGCTGCATCTTTTACATCAGTACTTGCTGCTTCAACTTTTATGTCATGGAGATGGCTTCTTTCCTTATTTGCTAGCTTCAAACTTTTCTCCTGCAGCTTCATCACTTCTCTTAGCCTTTACCAAATTGAAGAGAATCAGGGCCTTGCTCTGGATTAAGCTTTGGCATGGAGGAATGTTGTGGCTGGTTTGATCTATCCAGACCACTAAAACTTTTTCCATATCAACAACAAGACGGTTTTGTTTTCTCATTTGTATGTTCAGTGAGTAGCACTTTTAATTTTCTTCAAGAACTTTCCCCTTGCATTCACAGTTTGGCTGTTTTGGTACATAGAGGCCTAGCTTTCATCCTATCTTGGCTATCAATATGCTTTCCTCACTAAACTCAACAATTTCTAACTTTTGATTTAAAGAGAGAGAGACATGTGACTCTTCTTTTCAATGGAACACTTAGAGGCCATTATAGGGTTATTAGTTGTCCTAATTTCAATGCTATTATGTCTCAGGGAATAGGGAGGCCTGAGGCAATGGAGCAGAGAAAGACCAGCTGGTGGAGCCTTCAGACACACACAACATTTATCAATTAGGATTGCTGTCTTATATGCATCAAAGATCACTGGTCACAGGTCACCATAATGGATATAATAATGCTGATAAAGTTTGAGATATTGTGAGACTTACCAAAATGAGACATAAAAACACAACATGAGCACACGCTGTTGCAAAAATGATGCCAATAGACTTGCTTGACACAGGATTGCTACAAATGTTCAATTTGTGAAAAATGCAATAGCTGCAAAGTGTAATAAAGTGAAGCACAATCAACAAGATATACCTGTAAGCCAGTGGTTGATTATCCACTCTGTGTGCATTTAGTTTGCTATGTTAAAAGCATGTAAGGCAGATCATAATACAATGTGTAGAATACAATAATGGTAGCATTTAAGTGAAAAAATCACAATTAGGAAATGTGTAATTAAAAGTAAGAAGTCAAGAGAAAAACTGTTCAGCCTTTACTCAGATCACATCTTTTCTATGATGAGGCCTTCCCTGCCTACCCCATTTTTTTTTTTTTTTCCCATGGGCAGGCACTGGAAATCGAACCTGGGTCTCCGGCATGGCCAGCGAGAGCTCTGCCTGTTGAGCCACCATGGCCTGCTCCCTACCCCATTTAAAATTGAATTTTTGGGTGCACAGGTGGTTCAGTGATAGAATGCTCACTCCCCGACCATGCACCACCACCCCCCCCAAAAATTAAATTTTCTACCCCACCTCTCTGCACTTGCTACCTACTTTCTTGTTTCATGTTTCTTCACAGCATCTTATCTCAACCAGATATTCTATATTTTACACTTATTTATTAATCTAGTGTGCATCTTTCACCTCTACAAATAGAAAGATCCATAAGGGCAGGGATCTTTCTGTTTTATTCTCTGTTGTATCCTCACAACTGAAAATAGTACTTGCACATGACTAGTAGATAGAGAATAAAGGCACATTCACTTTTTGAATATTAGCATAAATATAAATTCCTGATGTAATGGGAACAGAGACCAGGAGAAGTAGGAGAAAGACAGCTTTGCTTTAGGCTGTGGTCATAAACGGTGAATCTAAATGGAAATTCAAAATGGAAGTGTGGGTATCTGAGAAGGAATGTTTAGACAGGGGAGGTTGTAAGTGAGAGGAAACAATGAAAGTATGGGCTCATATAGAAGGCTGAGTACTGGCAAATAAAAGCCAATTTGTTCACTGTTCTCATAGTCTATACCTTAATTCTTGATTAGGAAAGACTCTTGCCCCTGAAGTTCTGATTATGTTGAATTCTTGGTTATTATAACTAAATCAAAGTTTCTTTCTTTCCATTATTTAAAATTGCCTCAGCCAGTAAAATCTGGATTTGTTCTAAAGCTTTTGCACACATATATTAAATGAGTCCAATTATCAAACCAAAATTGTGAGTTGAAATGGGCCACAAATTAAATGAGTCAGCAACATGCTTCTGTTACAAATAAAAGCAAATCTCACATTGGTATATTGTAATTGAAGTAATTTTGATAAAGGCCATTGAAAAGTGTCTCAGTTATCCATTGTGATGTAACCAACCATCCTAAAGTTTAGTGGCTTAAGAGAGTGGTACATTATTTCTCACAGGTCTGTGGATTGTGTGGGAAGTTCTGTTATATCCACCCAGGCTTACTTTTGCAACTGCATTCCACTCAGCTCAGTCAGGCTCAGCTGGGATGACTGAGACGGCTGGGTCTTTCTATCTGTTATTTCACCCTGTCGGGTCAAGCCCAGAGTCTTTGTGGAAGGAGATTCCCTGACCTGGACAGGAGGAGGCAGGATGCCTTGGGGGTCATTAATATTATAATCTATCATAAAAGGTAAATTGGTCCTATAATTTAGGTAGTGTATGGAAAGTTTAAGAAGGTTCAAAATGAAGAAAAATTAGAACCTAACTCCATGGAAAATACTTTATTTTTTTCTAATAAAGGGAGTGTTCCTTCCAGGCAGGTGATGATGTCATATCCATCTTTGTGTGTTCATGATGTAGTAGAGAGCAAGCCTGACATGGAAAAGCATCTACAGATACTTGTTGATTAGGTAAAGAAAGAGACTGCAGAATGAACAAATTGTACTCTTCAAGTTTATATCATGCATATAAAATAATATTGCTCAGTTGGTTGTCATGCACTATTTGATTTTTCAGGATAGTCTAAAGAGATTGAACTCTATAATAACTGACTCCATTGTGGGAGAATATTTTCAGCTATAGGTTATGAAAAGAAGAGCTAGAACCTTACGTTTTTTATTTTCTTTTAAGATAGAAGAGTAAATATCTAGCTCCATGGAATGGTAATGCATCTACTGACTGTATGAGCATTATTTTGCGATTATGGAATATGTTGAAACACATTCTACTTAGTATCTTCTGTTCTTCCTACATGTTGGTTATGTTACGACTGTTAAACACATTTCTAACATCAGAAAACTTTTTTAAAGTCTATGGACTACAAATGAAATGGAGAAGAGGAGGAACCAGGTAAAATGGGAAGCTCTTGGGATATGCCCATTCCTTTTGGCACTTCATTTCTCCTCTACCAGAAAATGATGCTCTCAAGCTTCAGAGGGTGCCTCCCATATCCACCCCTACCCACACTGAGTTCTCCAGGTGGAAGGTTCTCATCCTCCTTTCTCCAGTGAACTCTTTTCCCTAGTATTGTACCTACCATCGCTATCCCACCAGAAGACACCATTCTTATTCTGGTCTATGCCTTAATCCAGCTAACACCTTCATCTATGAATTTTTCATTTCAATGATTAGAAACCTTATACCTTTATTCCACAGTGTTAGAACGTGAACCATTAGAGTTTATTAATAAAGAATACTCCATCTCCATACCAGGTGTCTAGTGGTTTATAATCAATTACATTTTAATTTGTGGGTTAAGTTGCAGGCAGATAGTTCCCTGTGGAATTAGTTAAGACTTTTATTTTGTTTATAAAACAAAAAATTAACTTGCATAAAATCAGATAGTAGACTACAATGCTTTTATGCATAATTTTAATGCAATTATGACATGATTAAATTTAAATTCGTGAACACAGAAGAAAGTTTGTTTTTAAATGGAGCACATTATAAGAGAGATTATTAAAATATTGCATTGCATAAAATGTCAGCAATTTCAAACATAAATAACAATATAGATAGAATGTTTTTTCACTGGACACTTTTATTTGTTTGTTTTTCTTTGTTGTTGATTGTATTTTTCTCTCTGGACATTTTTAAACATCATTTTCTGAAACAGTTGCAGGTTTCTAAAGTTCTAAAAGCAATCCTTTTAATCTTTATCTCTTCTGTGTTATAATGATAATATTTCCATATCCAGATTGTCTTTAAATCTTTCTTGATCCGAATGAGCTAGAATATAACGATTAACTGCATTGCCTGGAAAGGTATATGGTGTTTTTGGCATCTGAAGTGGCATCAGGCTTGTATTTTCTACAACATTTATAATTTTCCTTTTGATTTTACACCATTACTTGTGTAGGTTCAGTTTATTTCTAATATTAGCTCTCTGGAATTGAGAGTTGAGATGAGTCCTGGAAAACTCCCCCAGTACAGTCAAGTTTCTGTTGACTCATTCTGTGACCAACAATATGTCACTCTGTGTGTCCACGAGGGAGAATGCTACAGCGTGAGGTTCGCTTGGAGTTGTGCGCTTCACACCCGGCTTGTTGTGGTTTCCAAAAAGACATCTTCTCAGTGGATGAAGAAGGAATCCAGCAGGACTCTCGTCACACATTGTCCAAACTCTTGTGACAGCGAGAGACGGACTCGCTTGAGTGGAGAGGCTGTGGGTGTGATTAACACTTGAATGACTCATGGAAGGTGGGGTTTCTTAAGTCAACTCTCAATCAGATGCGGCTTGCTCTAATCTTCAGATGATACCCTTGGAAAGCCCCCCAAATGGAGGAAAAGATAGGTTGATGTAGACGTTTTTCAAAAAGTGCTCCAGTATGGAAAGCAATGATCATTTTTAAAAGCCCTCGGAGTCCCCCTTCCCTCCAAATATCTAGCCATTCAGTGTGTTGGGGTCCTCTCCCCTGCCCCCAATGTTGCTGTTTCTTCTCCTTCCTGATGCCTGTACTGCTTCCATCTGAAATCGGGTGGCCCATCCGGTGCCTTTCAACTCAAAGAGGTGATGAGCCTCTACTACCCTAGGTTAACTTCTCCACCTGTGTTCTTTGTTTTATATTTATATTTTAGGTATTATTTTGAAAAGGAAAGGGTACGGAGAGCTAGTTTCTTTTCCATAATGAAAGTAATGACTTCTAAGTATTGGAAATTTGGTGAAGTATAAGAGCAAAGAACTACTTATGATTCCACTCAACCGAGGAAAACCATGGCTAAATTGCTAAGTTTTACTTTTCTTCAGACTCCCTCATCCCACACTCCTCGCCCCGTATACATTTGTTCCATCCCTTCCAGTGCTGGGATTTATTATATATTTATAACACTTTTAAGAGTTATACATATTGCTTTTGTTTCGCATAATTTAGAAAACGAAGGAAAGTACAGTTGCTTCTCATTATTTGTGGTCGCTATGTTCTATAAAGTCAGAACAAACATGGAATTAGTGAATACTGAATCACTGTTTTTAGGACATATACAGGGTAAATTCTAGTGAGCTTCTGGTCACAGCATTTGGCAAGCTGATCAACGCATAACTTTGTTTTACATTTGTTTCTGTTTAAAGCACCTTATTTAATATATATTGTTGATTCTTTAACGTTGAACTCACAGCCAATAAACTATAACTCATGCCTGAACAAAGCTTATCTAACATATGTGTTTTGTCCATAAGGCACACCACAGTCTTCTGGAGTTTAGGAATAGTAGACAGCACTTTAGCACTTTACTTGGTAGATATTTTAAACAGGAAAATCAACAACAAATGTGAAAAACTGCAAAAATGTGGCAGTAAATAGACTGCTGAAAGAATGCTTGCTTACAGTGGGAGCTGAAACAAGAATGCCCTGTTCTACCTCAGCTGTGAACATGTGCCTATTCAACCTCAGCTTGGAAAATGTGTGTCTTTTTTGCCACTCTGCCATGCCTGTGAATGACCACAGAAGTGCTGCACCTGTTGATTTTGGGGTTAAAAAGAAATTTTAGCAAGTAGGCAAATTCACATACATGGGATATGTGAATAATGAGGGTCGACCGCACATAGAAGCAGAAAATACTGTGCACGTCATTGTTAAAATTTGTCAAATTTCCCTACTAATCCATATTCATTCTCACTGACATGAAAGAAGCTTTCCTTTTTAACCAAAAACTTCTTAAAACATTATTTATGAAAACTATTGAGTAAGTTAGACCATTTGAAGGATCTATCAAACTTTTTTTTAAAACAATGCCTTAAGTTTTTCCCATATATACTTTTTTCCTGAAAAGTGGTGCACACATATGGATTATCTTTTTGGAGCTTGCATCTGAGACTGGGTTCTTTTTCTGCCCAACCCTGCTTCCTCTTCCTTCCTTTCAAAGGCTTTGATCCCTAATAAATATTTTGGACCCCAACTCTAACTCCACATATGCTTCCAGAGAACCCAACCTGTGACCCTCAAAAAACTAGAAAACCCGTGTCTCATTTTGATTTTCCTGCCAAGTTCTGCAAATATAGATTCTCTGAAAATGGATAACACCTTACAGAAAGAAATGGTAACTTGCATTCTTTTAGTCCTTTTATGCAATTCTTATTCATTTCTATTTTTTTATAGCTTGGCCTTCTGACTCATTCATGGTTCACAAGGAATATTTAAAAAGCACAGACAATAATTATTTTTCACATTGTGAAGAGTGCTGAGTATCTACTAAGGGCAAGGCACATACCAGATGCATTTTTTTGTGTGTGTGGTTAAAGAATAAGATGGAATAAACTGCATTTATTAGAAAATGAAATGGAAACTCAAGGACTGTCCCTGGATTAAAGTATCCAGAGAACCTTATAACTGCATACAGCACATGGAGAATAAAATTAGGATACCAAGGATGCCATTTTCTAACTGTGTTTTAGGAGAAACACAGATTTGCTATGAATTTCAAAATGATGACTTGTTAGCTAGAAAGCTGTTACTTAACTTTCTGGATAACCCTGCATTTCCACCATATTTATTAACAGAAATAGTGACTTCTCTCTCATTTTCTCCTCCCCTGCCCTCTGCCATGTCTCCTTCCTTCCTCCTCTCCCTCTCTCCTTACTTCTTTTGTTCTCTTCTTTCTTATCTCTTCCTTCTCTGACTTTCCCTCTCTCTTCCTCCTTACCTCCATTTCTCTTTGTCTCTCTCCTCTTCCTCCCTACTCCTTCCCTACTTCTTTTACCCTTCCCCGTTCTTCCTCCCTCCCTCCTGTATTTTACTTTGTAGACCTTTAAGCTACACTATGAATGTGTGCTATAAAAGAGTTTTTGTTATATTGTTAAAAAGACCTGGGACATTTGGAATGACCATTTCACTTGTCATATTTTTCCCAGGTTAAGTGGGTTTATTTATTTATTTATTCGCATGGGCAGGCACCAGGAATCGAACCGGGATCTCTGGCATGGCAGGCAAGAATTCTGCCTGCTGAGTCACTGTTGCCTGTCCCTGTATTTATTTTAAATAAGCTTGTTTTGAAATAAATACATCCCTGCATCTAGTTATAGAATACCGTTTAAAAAGTGAAGGCCATTTTCCAACTCCCATTTCACAAAATCTACACAAGATATATTGGTAGAAATCACCAACCTCCCATCCATTTCCTAAGGATGCTTATCAGCTTCTGGAGTCCTTCTTATCATTAAACAGGAGGCACTGGGGAATAGTTTATTGACAAGTTCTAAATTCTGGAAGCTCCGGGTATTTTCTTCCTAAGGAGGTGTGCAGTCTGCAGTATTATTTCTCTCAGTAATGAGCTGCTTTTTCCAACAGACATTTTGATGAATAACTTGGGCAACTAAACACCCCTCAATTTTCTCTCAGGTTTGATTCTGGATATACCAGTGAGTGGGAGATAAAGACATTTATAGGATGCAATGGAAGGGCCACCTAGCAGCAGGGAGGTCTGCTGAGCTTATTTTAGTTGTTGAGGCTTTGGCTCAAAGTTCAACTTTTAGAACCCTGTCCCCAGTGTTGGGCAAAGGTAGCACCTAGGAGGAATAATCTTGTAAAGAAGGCCCCAGATTCTGAGAGGAATCAGTTTCTACTCCCACCTGAGGATGCACTCCTTAATTACATGCCCAGTCTAACAAGAGGATAGCCAGAAACATCTTGTGCAAATGAGAACAAATCTTTGGTTGGGGGCACGTGGAGCCAAGGATGATCAGGACCATATTTCAGTCTGATTCAGTCCTAAGATCCACAGACTGTCAACCTGGTGGTGTCTCAGACATAGTGTGTTCCAATGTCTCAGGTGCTGTACTGGTTTGAATAGTGTCCCCCACAAATAAATGTCTCTGAGAACCTGTGAATGTGACCTTATTTGGAAATAGAATCTTTGCAGATTTAATCAAGTTAAGATATAGTAGTACTGGATTAGGGTGGGCCCTAAATCTGATATGACTGCCATCTTTTTGAGAGGAGGGACATTTGACCATAGGTACATAGACATGCATGGAGCATCCATGTGAAGACAGAGGCAGAAATTGGAGTGATGCATCTTCAAGCCAAGGAAAGCCAAGGATTGCTGACCACTGCCAGAAGCTAGAAAGAGGCAAGGAATAATTCTTCCCTCAAGCCTTCAGAGGGAACATGGCCCTGTCATGCTTGATTTCAGACTTCTGGCCTCCAGAACTGTGAGAAAATAAATTTCTGTTGGGCTAAATCACCCAGTTTGTGGTAATTTCTTACAGCAGACCCAGGAAACTGATACTGTTGGGTATAGTGTGGCTATAGCATTAGTCACAAGTTAATCTTCCCTCCAACGTGGTCTTGATCTCATATTCTAACCATCTCTGTCCCCAAGATCCTCTCACGTGTGTCCAGGCTACAGCGGCCCTTTTATTAAGGGCAAACTGGCCTAACTGCTCCCTGTTATGGTCTCCTGCTCTCATAGCTAAAACAATCCAAGAGATATGGGTATGACCTACGTCAGTGGCAGAGGAAAGGGAGATGTATATTTGTAGTGGAGAGATTTGGAAGGCTGAATCGACAAGACTCGATAATAAATTGGGCATGACAATTATGAGAGAGAGAAGAGGCAAGCCTGAGCCTAGATCATGGCGTTTAAACTCTTTTGTGTTCTAAAGCTAAAGGCATTTTCCCTGAAAAAATCCACTTACACACATTTTGCCTGCAATCTCAGAGGGGTTCACAGATGTTCTAGCCGGAGGTTAAGAACCCATTTTGTAGAATAAATACGTGCATCCTGGAGGCTGGACGGGATGACAGGAAAGAGTCCTTTCAATTCCTCAATATTAGGGTAGCTATAGAACTAAGTATTGGGACATTGTTGGGCAATTGATAGCTGCAAGGAAGCAGGGAAGAGAGCTGCCAGTTATGTTAGGCACTAGAGGGTAAAGGGAGATACTGTCTTTTGTTTTAGATCTTGTCTAAACAATTTTTTTTCTTTCTTTTTGATCTAAACAAAGTATCCAAGGTATAGTTCTGGTCTTTGGGAAAGAGTTTAGGGCATTAGATCTATACTGGCCAATATGGTGACCATTGGCTATATGTGACTAATCCAGAGATGTATGTCAAATATAAAGTATATATCATTTGTCAGACTTAGTCTAAAAAGAGAATATAAAATATCTTAATTTTTATATATTCACTATATGTTGAAATCATAATATTTTGGATATATTGGGTTAAATAAACTTTATTATAAAATTAATTCATGTTCCTTTTTACTTTTTACATGTGGCTACTATAAAATTAAAAATGACTTATGTGGTTTATTTTGTGGCTTGCATTACATTTCTATTGGATAATGTTTGTGGATAGTTGTGGATATCAACGACAGCTTGGGAATAATTGAGATCCCTGGGGTTGGAAAAGAAAGAAAAGTATAGAGGGCTGAGGGCACAACTGTGGAAATGTCCATGTTTATATGGACATATAAGGAGGAGGAGGAGGCTGGGAAAGAGATAGAGACTAAAGAGAGAAGAAGGGGAAGAAAAAGGTGGTATCACAGAAACAAGAGGAAGGGAGAAATTGAGGAAAGAGGTTCTAGCAAATAGGATCATACTAAGTAACCCGGACCTTATCCTATTTGTTGTTGGAGTGCAAAGTGAAAAGATTAAATTTAAAATTTGAGCAGATGATTTTGGCAACAAAATGAAAGATGGATTGGACTGAGGGAAAAGCTGACGTTCAGGTCGGTAAGAAAATCAAGGAATAACAACAAACACGACTACAAAAAAATCCCTTAAGTATCTAAAAAGCCTAACAGAAAAGGAACATTTCACTTTAGAAAAGCACTTTCTATTTTACCTTCTTGCAGTGAAAAATGAAGTATTTTTGAAAAATGGTATTTTGGTAATTTAAAGTGTGTCTTCTATTTATAGAATTCTGGAAAATGGGTTACAATGAAAATCAATGACAATCAATGTCACATGAAGATGATTAAAAATGCTTAGTGTGGGAAAAAAAGAAACATGTAAAGAAACTTAAGGACACAGAAATTGTAGGATTTCTAAGAAACAAAGGTTATCTTTCTGTATAATTGTCCCACATAAGAGAAAGAAAAACGAACCTTATCCCCCATTCTTGAAAATACATGGTAGAAAAAACAATGATTTCTAAAATTTTTTTCTTTGATGCTCAGCTTCATAACTTATGACAATTTCAGATACATCTTATTGTTGACAAATTGAACATACAACATCCTAGAACATCCGTTATGGAAGAAATTTTGGTACATGAAATTATTTGTTTGAAGCTCCATTTAAGGCAAAGAGCAGATCAAAATCTATGACAGTACAAAATTCATGGTATTGAGAAAAAATGAGTTGAGTATTTTGAAGTATTTGGTTTTCCTTTAACGTTGTGTTATAAAATATTTGCTAGTTTAAAGTAAAAGAGGAATGATGTGGTGGTAAAAGAAAATCAATGGAAGTGGACAAAGGACTAAACAAAAGGGAAATTGCTGACCAGTTAAAGTCATTTGCAAAATAGGCTTAAATAGAGCACCATATGGGTTAGACACTCTGCTAGGGATCACATGTACATGTATATGCATACATATACACATATATTCATAAATTTATACATATACATCCACTCACAGACACATACAACCTCTTTTTAAAAATATTTTAATCGAGATATCTTCACACACATATAGTCCACCTGAAGTATACAATCAGTGGCTTATAATATCATCAAATAGTTCTGTATTCATCACCATGATCATTTTTAGAACATCTGCATCACTCCAGAAAAAGAAATAAAAAGAAAAAAAAAAACTCATACATCCCATACCTCTTACCCTTCCTTCTCATTGACCCTTAGTGCTTCAATCTACCCAATTCATTTTACCCTTATCCTTTATTACAGTATAATATTTATAATAATGCTTATTACAAATAAATAATATTATTTATTTATTTTTGTCCTTATTTATTTATTTATTTTACTCATCTACCCATACCCTGGATAAAAGGAGCGTCAGACACAAGGTTTTCACTATCACACAGTCACATTGTAAAAGCTATATAGTTATACAATTGTTTTCAAGAATCAAGGCTATTGGAATGTAGTTCAACAGTTCAGGTACTTCCTTCTAGCCACTCCCACAGACCATAAACTAAAAAGGGTTATCTATATAATGCATAAGACTAACCTCCAGGATAACCTCTTGATTCTGCTTAAAATCTCTCAGTAACTGATACTTTATCTTGTCTGATTTCTCTTTCCCCTTTTGGTCAAGAAGGCTCTCTCAGTTCCATGATGCTGGATCCTGGCTCATCTCAGGGATCCTGTCCCACTTTGCCAGGGAGATTTACACCCCTGGGAGTCACATCCCATGTAGGGGGAGGGCAGTGAGTTCACCTGCTAAGTTGACTTAGTGAGGCCACATCTGAGCAACAAAAGAAGTTCTCTGGGGGTGACTCTTAGGCATAATTATGAGTAGGTTTAGCTTCTCCTTTGTGGGAATAAATTTCATATGGGCAAATCCCAAGATCAACAGCTCAGCCTAACAGGATCTGATTTGGTTGTCTCCACTGCTTGCAAGAATATCAGGAATTCCCCTGATGGGGAAATTTAATTTTTCCTCCTTTCTCCCTGGTCCCCAAAGGGGCCTTTGGAAATCCTTTTTTATTCTCTGCCCAAATTACTCTGGGATGTATTGGGGCATCACACTAACCTGCAAATACAACCTTTTAATTCTTAAAACTGAGGCTGCGCACATTGATTCAGAAACTTTTTCCATATCTTACAGCTAATTAGTGTTAGAGTTAAGATAAGACCTAAGTATGTTAGATAAAAATAGTAATAATAATCAATAAGCAGGTAACACTTATTAAGCATATATTAAATACCAGGTAGAATTTTAAATGTTTTACATATAGTCACTCATTTATTTATCACAGCAACCTCATGAGGCTGGTAATAGTGTTATTGTCTAATTGCTAGACACAAGGCATGGTGAGGTTGGGTAACCCAGCTAGCCCATTGTCCCCTCTAATATTATCCGGAAAACATAAATTGTATCAGGCAACATTGGTTGTGTTGTGTTGCGGTAACCAATGACTCAAAAAATCTTGGTTGTGTGTAAAGACAGAGGTTTGTTTCTCACTCCATTTTAGGAGACTGTCGCCCTGCTTCATTGCTGGCCTTAGGCTGAAGAAGCAGCCCCATCCAGGACACTGTTAGTCCTTTGGCCGAGGGAGTAAAAATAAACAAAACAACCATGTGTGGCTCTTAAAGCTTCAATTGGAAGAAGAACACAACACTCTCTCTCCCATTTCTTTGGCTAGAGTAAGTCATGCCGTAAACTGTGACTTTCATAGTGAAAGAAGAAGTGTAACGCTTACAGAAGTATAAAGCTTCTGCAGGGAGGGTCTTTGGAGTAAAAGGACCCCCAGGGAGGATTTTTGTTGGGGGTATTTTGGTCATGTAAATATTTAGCTTTAGAAGGAAGAGAATCAATGGTTGGTTAATTGCCTAAGCTTCATTGAAGGTATTAATGTTATGATCCAAAAAGTTAACTTTTGTGCTATCAGCATTGAATGGGTAGGATTAGCATGATGTAGAGGGATGCAAGTGGGAGACTATTAAATTGAGAGTGACTGCTCCTTACCATGACTAGCAAGGGTAGGACTAGGTCACAGCCTGGGGAGACAACTGTGAAATGACAGCCAACATCCTCATTGAGCAAGGTACCTGGGGCAGAAAAATGAATCTAAATTAGAAATCAGTTCACTGAGACAGAAGCTAAGGCTAAGCTGGATTGAGAGCTGGTAAGGAAGTGTAGGTCAAACAAGGAGATGGGAAAACACAGGATCTGGTGAAAGCTGATGATCAGTTCACTTATCATGGTAGAAAAACCAAAAAATCAATTTTTACAGGGGTGGTTGGGTCCAGACCTCCTTTGTCTGAAGTCCTCCCCCTTAGTGGTTTCCTGGAAGTGTGCTATGAACTGACAGACACTAAAGTATAAAAGAGAGACAACTATAGACAGTCCTGTTTATTAAAATGGGGTTGGGCGATGAACAAAACCATATAAATCGAGCAATTTATAAGGCAAACAAGTTCAGGTAGAACAGATACATAAGGAAGAAAAAAAAAATAAAGTGCTTTAATTCTTGAATTAATGTTAGATTCAGCCTGACTTTATTGGTTAAATTCCTCATTTCAGTGCAAGTAAATTTGTTTTAATGACAAAGTATTTCCATGGACATATAAAGTGTTTCTGAATACAATAAAGCAAGTAATGTTCAATTTGATGAGAATACAGTGCTTAGGAATAAGACAATCATCTTTTCCTTTTAATTTTTAAAGAATTGTAAAAACTTTGGGGCTAAATCGAATATTTGTGCAATGGAGAGAAAAATAAGATTTAGTCCTATTACCAATATACAATGATTCTTCTAATTTTTGTGAATTTTCTCATAGACATTTTCCATATGTAGTTTGAGTTTTGTTGTAGTATAGTATGTTATGTAAACAATTCCCCAGGTTGCAGTGCAGTCCTCATGATTACAGTAGCTGCAAAATGGTCCGCTGTACAGAATTAACATAATTTAATTCATTATTCTCTTACCGTTAAAGCTTTAGTTTTTTTCAGTTCTTCTTTATTCAAAACAATGCTGCAATAGATGACTATATGAAATATAAATACTTCCTTTTGTTTTGGATTTATTTGTGGCATGTTTCCAAAACTGGGATTACTGGGTTAAAGGTTAGGAAAGTTTTATGACTATCTGTAAATTGATTTAAAAAATGGCCGTATCAATTTACTTGCAATGTATGAGCATATATTTTACTGCATTCTCATTTGATTTGGGTTTATATTCAAAGATCATACAGATAGACTATTTAATAGGAAAATAAGGGGAGCATGTCTTATGAACTGGAGGAGAAACCAGGAGACCAGTGAAGCTATGGTGAAATGAGCTCCAGAGGAGCTTTGTAGGTCCTTGAAAGAACTCGGACTTTGACTCTGACGATGTTAATTTGCTTGTTAGTTAGTTAGAGTTTAAAGAAAAGGAAAAAAGAGCCCCAACTAAATGCAATAGAAGAAAACGTTTCAAGGAAGTAATTGTCACCAAGATCAAAATTTGCCAAAATCTCCAGGGAGAAGAAAATAGAAACAATACAGATGAAGGTGGCCAGATTCCACTGGCCAGAGCTCAGCCACGTGTCACATCAAGCTAAAGAGAGGGCCAAATGCAATTTAGCTGAATGTCCTGAAAGAAGAGGGCACCGATTATTAATGGAAAGCTTACAGGTTCTGTCAGGTCCGATCTAGAACGTACTGAGTCAATATCAACTGGGATAATTGCTAAAATATTCCAGGCCCTCCCCACATATACAGAATCAAAATATGAAGGGAGGGGCCCTGCGGTGCTGTTTTCTGGGTTCCTGTGTTGGGCATTCAGGTTTGGAAACCACTGAGTGAGGATTCTATCTTGTAGACATAAAATATATATAAAAAATTCCTTGAATATTTTAAAGTAGAGCGGAGAATAACACAGAACAACCACCAGATGGCAGAAGAACTCCATTCTTGCAAGCATATTACTTGCTTTAGTTCACTTTCCCCATTCCCACATCTAATTTTCCTTTGTTTTTACTGGTTTGTTGATTTGAAATAAATCCTTTAAAAAGGTTAATGCTAACATCCTAAATACATTTTGACATTTTGAAAAGTATAGGAAAGGAAAAGATCTAGAGTATCATACTAGTGAACTTTTCAGAATTGATCCCATTAAATAGAATATCTTTTGTTTTAGATTTGAAGAAGAATCTATTCAATGAATAAGATTAAATATTAGGGTCTCAAAGAACCATAAGAAACATTTTTAGTATTTACTAAGTTTCAGGCACAGATTTTACATTTCTATTACTGATATATATTGTAGATGTTAAATTTATTCTTCAGGAAAACTTGAATTGTTGTTCTCATGACATTAAAACTGTAAAGTGATTTTACATACTGAAATCCAATGAGAGGCTGTCTGTTGAAGTTTTAACAGGCAACGCCTATTGGATTTGAACAGAATGTATGAATCCAGGTTCCAGCTCCTTGGAGATTGACCTGAGCAGGTTTCTTAGCACCTCTCAGCTTCTGCATTAAATGGAGTAAGCCTACTATATAAGGTTGCCATGAAGAGTCAATGATGTCACAAGCAAAGTGCTTCCTAGTATACAAAATTAAAAAAATATAAAGTAAGTGAAATAAAATTCTTTCCTCTAGTCCAAGTTTTTCTAATGGCAATTGCTACTTTTGTTTTAATGCAAGCTGAAGGTTATTTTCTAGCTAGCAGAATCATGATCTAGTTCAAATGTTCAAAACGTCATACTGTCAGAGGATTTCAGAGCCTATAACCTTCGTTCACTGTTCTGAAACTCTTCCTGGTAGGAAACTCTTTTTTTAGCTTTGTGTATTGTAATTATACATTTTATTATATGAGATATGTAATGACTTATGCCCTATGGTGTTTTTCAATATGCTATAGAAAAAAGAGAGTAAAGAATGTAGTTTATCAGCAGGCAAATTTGTCCTCTTTATCCTTGTATGTAATTTACTAGAGATCTGACAATGTCACAGCACTGTCTCACCATAGCACTCTGCAGGCAGGGACATGAATGGCACTGAGACTATGCTTCCTAACTTGGTCCTAAGTGAGAAATTTGATGAAGTTGTGTATAGATTCCTCATTTCTACATCAAGAAGGAATGAAGTTACTTATAGAAACAGGAGGAGCAAAGACATGTATATTCTGGCAAGGTTACTGGCAAAGCTGCAACAAGGAGGCTTGGCAACTCCATATGTGAATACCAAAAGGGGTTTGGAATAATCTTCCATTTGGCCTAGAGGAGAAAGGATGCAGATCAAAGAAAAGATGTTAAAAAATGGGGTACACTGGAGAAATGTAGGGAGTTTGTGTTGCTGATGAAAAGGCTATCTATACAGAAATCAGGAAAACAATATTTTGGTATATATGGTTTAATTGTTACTATGTTTTATAACTAGCATCTTGAATTACATGGATCAAAAAACCATAAGAGAATTTCAAATTTATAGTCATTTTTGTTCCAATAAGCTCATGGTCCTGGATATTCTATGTTTGTTAAGTCTGGTGAACTTGAGCAGTTTCAGAAGAACTTGATTGGGTGTAGGGGAGACTTTGGATTTCACCGTACCTCTTTCTTCCTAAATGTCAAATGTTCCTTGTAGTTGCTGACTTCTACTTCTTCTCAGCTAGTCAGCAATAAGAAAAAGGGAAATTATGTTAGAAGCTTATTCAGAGTATGTCCTAAATGTAATTGAAAGGCCGAAGAACCAATGTTGTCGCTCTGACAGTTGGAAAAATCTCCTTCCCAATTTCTACTGTGTAAATTCTCCTTTTCAAGATTCATATCATATGAATCCTCCATGGTGTCTTTCCTGATCCCCTGAGTTAAAATGCTTTCTCCCCTTCTTGCAGTCCCATAGCCATTAGTTTATCAAATGATAGCCACAGCCACAACTGCTGGGCTGGATGTAGTCCTCCCAACTTCTGACTTTGGCATTGGTCTGGAAACACACTCTTAATTACCAAAAGTAAAACAAATAAAAATGGTTCTTTTTTACATGGAAAGATGGTGGTACATGTTCTTTATTTTGCCCCAGGATTGAGCTAACTCTCTTGCTTTCTTTCAAATTATAGTTCAAAGGGAACTTGACGTATCTTGACATTCTGCAGAACATCATGCTAGCCAACTTTATTGGTGGTGTCATCGTAATAGGGCTTAGTGAACAAGACTTGGTGGTAATATAGATGCCCTGATTAGGCACATTTGCCTGAGCAGAGGAGAAAAATCTCATGAAGATTCAGAAACCTGCCACATCAGTGAGATCTGTAGGGAGTCAATTGTTTGAAGCCCACCACGACATCCTCTCTAAAGGAAACGACAAGTTGCTATAATGCACCACGTTCCTCTAAGACACAGACATAGCAATTTGTGGGCTGCTGGATTTTGAGGCACTGTATATTTTTTTCAGGTGTCTTGGAAAGCTTTCAATTTTGAGTAGAGCCCGGAGAAATTGGCAGGAATTTCAGGCTGGAGTACTAGCTGCTCGTTCTCAAGCTGTTAAACTATACAATTAAATGATGTTGGCAATGCCAGTGGGTTCCACTAGTAGAGACTGAGCACATGGCCATGGGTTACAAGTGACGGCGCAACTAGAACTTCTCATTAAGAACAGACTGCTCTCAGAAACACTGGGTAATGAAGTATGTGTGTGGGTATAGCTGTCACAGCATGTTGGTTAACCTTATTAGCGTGGGGCCTGAGCAACTACAAAAGGCACAATTAAAACACAGAAACAAGTGACCAGATTCTGAGAACAAGGGACTGTACCTCTCTTGTATTGACGTTTTTCTTTCAACTTTACAGCCATGACCTCAATGACAGGCTCCCTAAATCCACCTGATAGAGGAGGCACAAATTCAGATCTGTTTACAGTGGAGTTATGATGAGCTGAAGATGGCCATAGATAAATTTCTGCCACTCTATAGCTCTTCCTAAGGCTGGCACTAAGGAAAATGGTGAAAGTAAATCTTCCCAGTGCACAGAGATCATGTCCATAAACCTGACCATTCTCATTGTATGGAAGGAGAATTGGACAGAGGTTTGGATATACATAAAATCCTGGGCAGTGGAGAATGGCTCAGTTAGTTGGTCAGGGAGTTGGAGCAAGTAGGTTTAGAAGACTGGAGACAAGTATGTTTGTAGAAAAGGCATGTGCATGAACCTGTGCATTAGGTACAAATCATACATACCTTTGTATCTCTGATAATCTCCACTAGATAGTTTCTATCACAAAGGAGACCCTCAATAACATAGTGGGCCTGATGACCTGTCCTAAAGATGCAAGTTTCTTCCTTAATACCCTATTTCTGGTGGAGTGGGCCATAAATGGACTCTCAGGCAGAGATGTAGGTGATGCATGAGCCTAGCAGCATAGGCTCCTATTCACAGAGGCTGAACCAGCTCTTCAGTGTTCAGCATGGTCAACCTTCCAGGAGCAATGGTTAATGCTGAGCCTTCCTTATGATACTGGTCCTTGTGCAGGTCAACCAGTCCTTGGTGGTACGTTCATTACATCAGAACGCTTCCATCGTGTGGTTGATCATTATTGTAAATATCACCTCTCTGGACACAGGTTTTCCTTTCTTGCCTGCAGTCCTTCCACCAGCACCACCATCTGAAAACTTACTGAATTCTTGATCTACAGACATGGCATTCTGCTTAAAGTTTTCATGGTCCAGGGGACCCGTTTTATGGTATCCTCTATTCCTCCAATATACTTCATTACTCAGAATTAGATGGCCTAATAGAACCATGGGTTGACTGTTAAAAGCACAACCAAGGTACAAGTTCAGGGAAAATGTGCTATGGTGTTGCAGTTCTGTTCTCCAGGACATGGATATATGAGCTTTAGTCTCAGTCTCTTATTTCAGAGGAAACAGCCAATAAATTATATATATATATTTTTTTTTCTTTTTTCTTTTTTGTTAATAGCTTGAAAATAGGAATCTAGGACCCAAGGGGAAGAAGTAGGATTGGCTCTTCTCACCATCCACTTTCAGTAAGTGGAGAATTTTTTTTCATTTACAATCTTAAGCTCTTTCAAAAGAGAAAATATGGCTTTCAACAGTGTAATACTTCCAAAGGGGACACATTAAGAGATCCACTGAACTACCCCTAGTCGTTTCAGGATTCTTATGTCTGGGGACCAGCAGACAAAGAAAAGAGTTTCTATACAGGTTGGAGACTGAGTCTGATTCTCATAAGAAGGGCTGCTGATACATATTGTGGACTGGAAAGAGTAGCTCTGGAATTTGGGAATTTACTGGAATATCCATTTTTTTTTTCTTCAATGATTTTTTTTATTGAGATATAAATACCCTAAGTGTATAACTAGGGGTTCATAGTATCATCATGAAGCTATGCATTCATCATTACAAAAAAAATTTTGAACAATTTCATTACCACAAAGACAATAAAAATAAGAATAAAAATAAAAGTAAAAAATAAAAATAAAAGTAAAAAAGAGCATCCAGAACAACCCATATCCCCCATCCCCTCTATTGTTTATTTTTATGTCTTTTTTTTCTCACTCATCTGTTCATGCATTAGATAAAGGGAGTGTCAGTCACAAGGTTTTTGCACTCACACATTCACACATTAAAAGCTCTGTAATTATTTGATCATCTTCAAGAATCAAGGCTACTGGATTACAGTTCAACAGTTTCAGGGATTTCCGTCTACCTACTCCAATACACCAAGAACTGAAAAGGGATATCTATATGCTATATAAGAATAATCTCCAAAAAAGACCTTTGACTCTATTTGATAACTCCCAGCCACTGAAACTTTATTTTGTTTCATTTATCTTCCCCTTTTTGGTCAAGAAGTCTTTCTCACTTCCATGATGCCAGGGCCAGTCTCATCTCACTGGGGGTGTCTTTTTAGGTTTCCATGTTCAATAACAACTAAGAACAGGCAATTGAGCACCCTTGGCTCAACCATGACAAGACAAAAAAAGGTTGAGATTTTTAGAGGATGATGGTCAGAAAAGCAACCTAGAGCTGCCAAAATTCTGGCCAAGCGTGAGGGAAATCTAAAATGGATGATGAAGGAGATGGATGGTGAATAGCAATTACGGCTTTTGGTCAACTGTAGCAGTAAGGAACATTCCATCAGTCTTCTTAAATTAGGTCCTTATAGAGGTTGTGGCTGGTCACAGCTCGAAGGGGAGTGTGTTACATTTTTGGAATTAAGGGAAGGCATTCTAGAAACTGTGTAATGATAGAGGTGGACTGTATTAGACATGGTCCATCTTTTACTCCATCTATTGCCATAAGAATCAGTTTCTGCAAGATTTGACTATGTACAGGTGTCATCTTGCAGAATTTTGACCTTGAACCTTCATTACATGCCTCCCACTTCCTATGCAGGGCTTCTCTGCTGCCTTGTCATGGGATGCCCATGGAAACCTGCTCAGCATCTCCTACATGTGTAACTTGGTTGTTGTGGTAGACAATGCCCCAGGGGCCACTCTTGCCCAATGAGGATGGAAACCAATTGATCAATGCTTTCACTTTCTTTTTCCAGGCAGACAATTTTGAGACATATTTCATAAGAACCCTCAGAAAGTCCCAGGGTATCAAGCACCAAGCACCAAGCATCAACTTGATAAAATATTCTCGTATTGAATTTCATTCCTCCTTTGCTTCACATCCTTCACCCATCATTCCTATTTCCTAGGAGAATCACTTTCCAAATAAAATTCTGCAACTGAGAATTTGTCTCAGGATCTCCTTTCTGGGCATACAGCTGAAATACTCAATGTGTCAATTTTGATGGAAAAACCCTTTGGGGATGATAGTTGCAGGGGTAATATCTACCATGGATTGTTGAATTTAATTAAATGAATGTAGAAATACTGAATTCAAAAGGCTGTTCTAAAGACAGGTGAATTGCCTTTCATACACATTTAGTTTCCTTTATTTTGAGATATCACCATTTGCAGTTGCCTCCATAATTGATTAATTGAGCAGAATAAAGTATTTTAATTATACTTCAGGCTAGGGGTGTGGAATATATGATATTTTGAAGGCCTTAGTTGGGGGTCCCAGGAGTGCTTGGATACAATTCTGCCATCCAAACCTTCTACCAGCTGGGAGTCTAATAAAGAGAATGGCAAACTTAAGCTAAAAAATAAGAAGAGTATCATTTCATTTATGGTAAAGTGTCAATTTATTAATCTCTCTCAACCTAGGCTCATTAGTTAAACCAAAAGAAGGATTCTTTCTTTCCCCCATGAATTTAATACCATTGATTTGCATGCTGAGAGAGGGAATGACAGACGAGGGAAGGGGATGGAGAGATTGAGAGAGAGAGAGAGAGAGAGAGTAAAGAGAGAGAGAGAGATTGATTCTGAAAAATCAGGCCTCTGCTTTCTGGATTTAGTATGCTTACCAAATCCAGAAAGTAGAAGGAAAAAGTGGAGACTATGGGTACTCTTTAAGGACACTTAGTTTTAAGGCACCTAGTATAATTTGTCTCAAACATATCCATTTTTGAAGAATATTAACTCTTCCTCTATTGTGGAAGAGTTAATAAAGGGGTAGGTAGCAGAAGAGATTGATTGGAAGAGAGTTTGGAAGCGATTGAGAGCGAGGACCAAAAATACATTTTCCACTATGGGCACAGGTGATAGGATGAGGAGAGAAGAAGTGTTTCCTTTGCTACAGATATTAGCATTAGCTGCCTTTTCTCATGTGTTTGGAGAGAGTTTTAGCTTGATTCAAAAGTCCTTGGTCATCTTCTCAAACTTATAGTACTTGGTGTGTTTAACAAATTCATGGGCCTGGAAAACATATCTAAGGCAGTTAATCAAATGTTCAATAAGGATTCCCAGCTGAGGGCAGAGAAGCTCTGTATTTCATTTGTATAAGAGTCTGGCTAGACCACAATAAAACAAGGTAAACAAGATCCTCTGAGCTTTGCACAAGAAGATAGAGGACATAATCCTCCACGTGAATACACACCAACTCTAGTCATGGGAAGACAGAAATGATTTATTTTAGCTTTTTTTTTTTTTTTTTTTTTTTTTTTTGTGTGTGTGTGTGTGTGTGTGTGTGTGTGTGTATGGACATTTTATCTGAAGAATCCCTTGAACTGGATATTATTCAAAATTTACTTAGAACAAATACTATTATATATTCAGCAAAATATAAATTGCGTGCAACTACTTCTCTGTGAAAAATGATTCTGCAACCAATTGAGTTCAGAACATTCAGGCCCAAAGAATTCAAACAAGTAGGACCAAAGAGTGTTTCATTAGTCAATGATCTCACAGTGCTGTTTGTTTCGATAGTTTTCGGATATCTATGGTTAAACTAAAGAAAGGAGGCAGTGGTGAAAAGTCTATCTCCTGTGGTTAGTGATCAACAATAAATAATAAGGTTATAACCACAAAACACCTTTGAATAAAACACTACAAGGGGAGTTTATGTGAATCAGATTATGTAAATTGGAACTCAAGAAAACTACATCTTGTCTTTGATATGGCTCCATTTCTTCATTTTCCCTGTTAAAGGAATCTGTTAATTTTAGAGTCACCTCTGAGTATGGAAAGACATTTTGGCAGGAATGTAGGATTTGGTGTCAGAAAACAGTAATGTCAAGTTCCTGCTATGTAGCTCGCCACCTTTCAGATTTTGGGTAATTTATATAACCTTGTCATACCTCCATTTTCTCATCTCTAAAATGAGGATTAGAATAATACCCATATCATAGTAGAGAATATCAAGTGATGTCTGTGAAATTATTTATAAGTAGAAAAGGACCATCTAAGTTACAGTTTCTTCTTTTCCTGGGGAAAGTGTGGGACTCTCCCCAGCATGAAGTGGCTGTCACAGATTGGAAAATTTACCTTTTTTATGCCTACCCTTTGGTTTACATTATTCATCTTTGTCCTATTTTGAGGGCATGATGCCATCCAACTGTGCATGGTTCTATACCTCAGTAACAACTCCACAGAAATTGAACTTAATGTATGCTGTAACACGGGTCTGCAAATAAATGGGCTGTGAGAAGGGAAATGCCAGTTCTGCCTCGATCCCAGGGACATCAAGATGAGACAGCTGCGCCTATAAATGAAGTCATTTGAAGAGTTAACATGGAAGACAGCACCACATAATTGTGAACTTCTGTGGAGCTACTCACAGACCATGCACTAGAAATTAATAAAACTACAGAAGAAGATGGGAAGGTTATACAAAAATGAAAGCCAAATGAATGAATTAGTTTTCCTGTATGGTTCAACAGCACTGAATCTAAAGCCTGCTAGACTGTGCTGGGCTATGATTTAAATGGTGTTTTGAATGATTTGCACCAAGGTTATATAGGAAATAAAAGCAAAGCAGAATTAAATATAAAAAAAAAATGGTCACACTGGTGATTCTAGTGGATAAAAATGAAGTAAAAGAAATAAACTGGTAGTTAAAACAATAAAAAAAAATTCTTCATGCTTGCCACTAACTTGATAACCAATACATATGTTTCTCAACCTTTTCAGTGTTCATTTAAATCAAAAAAACTTTCATCCACCAAAATGACTGATCATTCATTTGTCCATCCATCTATCTCCCCCAAAAGTTACTGAGATACTTTCGTGTGCCAACTACAGTATTTGGAACTTGCATATGCTCTTCACTTAATTTTTACAACATTCTCCAAAGGCATTAATATTATTCCAAGTTTTCAGTCTTGGAAACTGAAGTGTGAGCTACTAGTTACATATCGGTATGATAAATACAATAAGAAACAGAGCTGCAATTTGAATCCAAGTTTTTTCTCTTGATATTCAATAGCCTTTCCACCATAATACAATGGTCAGTTATACACTCAATTGGTATATTAAAGTGAATGAAAAATGTTTGACTTGAAAAAATGTAGCAATTTCTTAATAGCCTCTGAAAATTGGAGGCAATATAATGGAACATTTACATTTATCTATAGAGTAGCCAGAATGAGAGAAGTAGTAAAACTTTTTTTGTTTGTGCTATTAAGCATTTACCTCTTAGACCCAAGGTTTCTTATCAGAAATCTGCATCAGACACATTCTTGCAATGTTGTAGAAATGCAGAATGTCTGGGTTCTATTTCACGATTAGTGAGTCAGAATCTCTGTAGTTGGGCAAGGGAAGCTGCATTTTTCTCAAGCACACTGCTTCATTCTGACACATGTTTGAGCTTGAGAGCCACTCTCTTGGACAGTCCTCTACACGAAGTCCATCCACGTGGATTGGTGGCAGCACGTGGAGCCTCTTGGAATTTGATTCAGCTAATTATTTCTGACCCCCCTGTGTGGACCAAGCACTGCTCCAGGTCTTTTCACCTATACCACATCACCAGAAGCCACACCGTATCAAATTTCATCTACCCATTCATTCTATGGTGACTTCTAGTTCACCCAAGTCCCTACTCTCAGTTTTGGCTTCAATGGACACTGGGTATTCTGGCATGCTTCTTTTTGTGTCCTTAGTCAGGGCTGTGGTCTCTAAATCCTGGCCCCCAGACCCAGTCCTGTGCCATGATTCCTCCTAGACAGCTGGATTTTTCCTGGTCAACATAGGCCTTTAATTCTACAGAAGAAATCTCTCATCCCTAAGTAAATGAAACAATTTTTTTTTTCTGGTTGATTTAGGTATTGAAATTAAAGATGTAAAAATATTTATTTACTTGGTTGATGATGAATTAGTGCCTTGCAGGAGTCAGGGCTAATCAAGCACCACCTGGAAAACCAGTGCCAAAATTGCTCTGCTAATAGAATCCGTCAACCACTGTAATAAGCAATTGCACTGAAGGTTGCTTTATTGTAGGTTCCTTAATTTTATATTCTAATTGCATATCAACATTCTCTAATAATTGTTTGGATTCTTCTCTGAAACATTTGGGGTGAGTCTCAAGGAGGTAATTTGCATTAAACACTGAATCATAAAACTATTTCCATTATTTGGGAAGGGAAAACATCATTTATTCTATGAGATTTAAGCTATCATTAAAATTAGTATCTTAGAAAAACAAAAGTAAAATTTGTTAAGACAATAAGGGCTATGATATTGTATTAAAGGAGTACGCAATCATTAACTAAAATATTTCTTCGCTTCCTCCTGTTAAGCTGGGTAGGTCAACATTTAGTGAACATTGGTATGGCTGAATTTAGGTGGAGGCTTTGAGAGGTCTTCAGTTCTCTGCCAGTTATTTCTTAACCCAGAAAATATTTTTGCTGCCAACTAGTCATCATGAGAGCCTCAGCACTCACGAAAGAACTTCTTAACCCTCTCTGTGTTACTGTTGTTAGTGTGTTTGCTTGAACTGCACTTTGATCCTAATGGGAACAGAGGACAATGGAAACATGCCTTGGAGAATCAGAGTGGTCAGGGCTTACTACAGAGACAACAACAAAGATGGAAAGGCTATTTTATATCCATTTTTTTTTTTTTTTAACAATTTTCATTCTAGAACTTTGGTGGAAGAGGAACTTGAATGATCTTTGGGGTCAAGGAGAGTTTGAATCTTGGCCTTACCTTTTATAAGGAAGCTGGAACTTGAACTTTGTGGTTCTCTTCTCATTTTTGTATACAAGAATCCTGAGCTTTAACTGTCTTTCCCACTTTTTTCCCACCTGGCTCCCATGTGAAATGGATCCTTATGCTTCAAGAATGAGTACAGATGTTACTTTCTGTTGGAAACCTACTCTCAACTCTCAGGATAGATGGGTGACCCTTTTCTTTCCACTTCACTTCACTCATCATATTCTACTTCAATTACCTATGTACTTCTGCCCTTCTCTTTTATCTTTGAAGACTAGTAAACTTCCTGGTGCAGAATATGTCACACAAGAAGAGCTAGATAACATATTGGAAAATTTGCTCCATAAAATATGAATAGCAATATCTGTTTCAGAAAATGGTGAAAAGGACTGAATGGCAGCATTTATAAAGTTCCTGGCACAGAGTGGGCGCTCAATAAATTCTAGCTTGAGTCCTTCTCCTATATCTGGCCATGGCAGCAACACTATGGTCTCTCTTCTCTTCCTTCTCTCCACTGATGTTTTGGTTTTTTTTTTTTTTTTTTTTGGTGTGCTGTATTGTGGGGGTCTCATTATTTTTTTCATGTGACTATCCCATTATCACAGCACCATTTGTTGAGTATTTTTTTTTTTTTAGAGGTGCATGGGCTGGGAATTGAGCAGGTGAGAATTCTACCACAGAACTACCCTTGCACCCCCCTCCATCAGTAAGTAGTTTTATGAGCCAATCCTGCTTTTCTCAGCTTAACATCACTGTCATAACTGTCATCTCCTGACAAAGCCATATCTGTTGCATTTAAGTTCTCCAGGAAGCAAGAGCTAAGACAGAATTAGTCATAGAAAAGGTTTATTTGAAAAATTATCTGTGAAAGTAAAAATGGGAGGAAGTGGAATTGGGCAGAGTGAATGTTCAGGAGTTGATGCAGAATTGGCAATCCTTGCCAGTTCTTCTGGAGCTCCAGAACAAAAGCTTCCCCTCTGAGGACTCCTGCTTAGGGGGAATGACTAGGTCTTTTGTGTCTCTGTCTTGCTCAATCATTGGCTGGGGGTGTCCTGAGAAAAGCATGACCTTGGCTACCACAACCTTTTTGAGTCATTGGCCCAGGGTAGTCCTGAGAAGAGTCTGACCTTGGTTCAAATACTGAGGTGAACATTGAGGTGCTAACAGTTGAAGACTGTCGGCCAGCCTCACACCTCACAGCAGGACAGGCAATCCTTTCCTTACAGAGATCTGAGTGTCTGCCATAGTGGCAGTTGAGGATTTAGAGTTGAGAGCAATGTTCTTCTAGGCATATTGCAGATTTGTGAGAGTCTCCTAAAGACAAGAAGCTTTAGGAGCCTCAAGAAAGGACTTCATGGCATTGAGATACAGTTGAATGTTTAGTTGGGAGCCATTAGGCATGTAAGTTCAAAAGCTTACCTAACTTACCTGTTGATAAAATTTTAAAAGTGGGAGTGTGAGTGTTGTCTGTGTGCCATTCTTTCCTTGATTTACCCCAGTCATGCCCCTTGAGGCAACTGTATAGGAGAGGGGTGTCTAAATGACTTATATAGTCTAAATATTTCTGTGCAGGGAGGCAGAACATAAGGCCTTGCAGGCTTGCAGCTGTAGAGGCTGTGTCCCTTCACTGAGGGCAACTGACTGCCACCAGTGTGACAAAGGAGAACACTATATTTTAGTGTACACAGTCCATTTTATATAAATTATGGATATGATTAACACACTATCAATCTTGTTTTAACATTTAACCAGGGATTAAAATTACTTTTATCAGAAGATATATATATATCTAAAGCATCTATATCTCTAAAACTACAAGGCATGTGGTAGAAATTGGAGATAGTAAAGTCATATCATAATATGGAGGTTATGTCCAGAGCTTAGTGCAGATCGGGCATAGGAGGCTGCCACAAGAAGAGTTGGGGTTTATCTGACTGAGTGGGAGCTACCTTAGTTCTTGATTACTAGTCAATCACTATTTAATCATCATGAATGTGTGCAGTGTTTTACAAAAATAATTTGATTAACACAAAATTTCCCTATATGTTTAAAAGGCAGCAAATTTTCAGCAGATAAGAGTATAGTACAATAGAACATACAAATTGTAAGGAATAGTTTTTTGTCAAGATTTGGATGATTAAGAATTTTGTAGCAATCCACCAGTGTAGAAGACTTTTGTAGTCTGGGCAGATAGGGTTTGTTAAGACATTGGTGGAACAGAAAACAGAAGTTGAGGACTCAAAGTTTGGTCTGTACTCAGAGTTCAGGGTTAACTATAGAGCAGAAGACAGCTTTTGAGAAGGGTGATAGACAAAAGAGCCCCATGAGAGGATGGTACATTTAATCAATGGTTGAATGTTAAAACCAAGATGTGATTGTTTCCAAGTGAGCAATCTTTAACCAGTGTTTCAAGTGCCTAAGTCTGCTCTTCAGGTAGAGGGTCCAGAAATGAAGCTGCTGTGACTCTGGGCTGGTGCCCTGATTTTGGGAGTGGGAGTGAACTCGCCTATGATACCTGCTAGATAGTGCAATTAGTTGTGCAATATCCTCAGGTCAGACATGGATTCTCCTTGGGGAGCTGGTGGGGGAAGTCATGCTTGCTGATTTCCATTTTAGTAGGTTACACAGTTGACTTTAACTTTTGGGGTTTAGTGACAGGATCCCATCTGTCCCAGGCAGCTATAATCAGCTCTTTTCAGAGCTAGAAAAGAAGAGTAGAAATAATTTTAGGAAGAGACCATTTTTCATTTTTCAGGTTTTATCAGATTAGTCACTATATTTTCATAAAAATAAGGAATTAGAACAGCTTAGAAAGAAAGATTTGTCCTTTATTTTTCTGTATAGTTTACAAAACACTTTTTTTCTTTTGGTTTTACAAACACTCGAAGACCGTTTCCTAAAATTAAAGCATAAATTAAATGCAAGTGTGCTGGAGATGAAGAAGCTTGCCAAAGATGATTTTCAGTTATTGATAACCGTGGAGTGCATCTTAATTTTTAGGTTATTAAAAATTTGCCACGTTTTAAATTAGTGAACTAAATAAATCATTACAGATACATTTGAAGTACCCTCTAAACCTCATTCTTGATTTATTCTTTTCCTCTCTGCAAAGGACACCCTTATCAAAAATTTAATGTATGTCCTTCTGGTCTTATTTTTCATTATTTTAGGAAAATATAGTATTAATGAGCAGTATAAAGTATTTTGGTAAGGTTTAAAAATTTGTATAATTAATGGCATATTTTAGCACATTCTGAACTGTGCCTTTTTAGCATATATTTTTGGGGTGATCCACGCAGATGTAGATTATTTATTCTTTTTAATTGCTATGAAGAAATCCATCATATGGTATAATGCATTTTATTTATCCTTTTACCTACTAGTGGACATTTTAAAAAGTATTTCACCTAATTGCATTAATCAATCCAACATTTATTGAAAAAGATTTTTCTTTTCTAGTATTACATAGAGGGTGTTCCAATAAAATGTTTTGATAAATGGAGTTTTTATATGTGTTATATATAAGCATTTTTATATATTTTAGTGGACTTAAATATAATAAGACACATGGACTACTTACTGAATATTCCTATTTTATTATGTTTCAAAGTATTCTTAAAGATTTTGTCAAATTTTATGTATATACATTGTTGTACTTGAAGAGAATGATGTTGGGGTTTGAGGATGCTAATTCTAGCACTACAAGTATTTTTCAACTTTCTTATGGCTTCTAATCTATTAGAGCAATAGACACCAGAGTGATTAGTAAGCATAGTATTAACTGTTTTTTTCTTACTTTAAAATACAAGGTGTTAGGGGTCCAAGGGTAGTTCAGTGGCAGAATTCTTGCCTGCCATGCAGGGACCCGGGTTCCTTTCCTGGCCCACGCATTCGCCAAACAAGCAAACAAACGAAAAACCAATCAAACAAAAAATCACCAAGTGGTGTTGAAATAAGGGGATACTCACATGGCAAACAAATGACATGTGACTCTGCCATACAGCATACAAAAAAAAAAAAAAGACAAGGTGATTTATACATGCAGTGGAGGATATGACCTGGCCATGATACTAAAATGAAGCTCCTACTACATCCCTACTAGCTCCTCTTCCATATAGTTAAAGTACTAAAGTGGTTGCTTTATTCTTTTTTCTTACACTAGTTCTTAATTTTCACTTACCGAAGTTATTTGAGGCTGGATTTGAAGACCCATTGCCTATGAAAATGTTTCCAGAGACTATATCCTGTAGTTGGTACAGATTTGTGTAATCAAACTGCAGGAGAGAACCAGTAATATTATTATTTTAAACTAAGCAAATGACAATATTTTGGGAAATGAACTGAACAGATTATTCAATGCACTATCTTACCATTGTACCCACTTGACCTCTAAATCATAGATATACATACAATGTGACATAAACTTGATGAGTAGTATTTAAACTGAATCAAAAGATTTAGCATATTAACAATGCAAAATACAATATATAGGAATATTTTCCCAAATCTAAAGTTTTATACAATTTGTTGCAATTATGAATAGAGAGCTATTTTGAACAATTATTTTAGTGTTTTAGAAATGTTCCTATTAGAACTTATATAAAATAAAATGTTAATACTCTTTCAGGACATAATGCATTTGCAAAGTATGGAGGTTCTTTCCATTATCCTTATACACAGGAGACTGAGATAATAGCATTATCTGATAATTTTACCTCAACAGAAATCATATAACCATAGATGATGATAAGAAAGGCTCAAGAGAATCTTTCAGTCCATTAGCATGAAAAATTGCTGCATATCTTAAACTCCTTGCATCAATTCTAATTTGTACGATTCCAATGGTAGTACTTTTAACAATTTTTGTGAAACATTGAATTTTTAATTGAGAAATTTCATTTTACCTAAAGTAATAAGCAGAAACAATGTGATAGCAATTTGAAGCAATGCACTCTTTAGTTAGGTGTTTGGTGGCTGGCTTCAATCTTTTGATTTTCTCTTTTAAACATTAGCGTTGGTCTCATATTATGAAATCACAGGACTCTAACATTAACTAGTTGAATGGGAAGCCCTTTATAGATGAAATTATATTCTCCTGATCAGTGTTGGAGAAATAGAGACACACTGGTTCATGTGTCCAATATTCTACGAGCTACTTCTGGTTCCAGTCGCACACAGATTTGGTTTCTACAAAACATTTTATGTGATGGTTTCATGGAAAGTCCCCAGTGCTTGCTCTCTTTGGTTTTTAACTTTTAATTTTGAAATAATTATAAAATCATAGGAACTTGCAAAGACAGTGCAGAAAATTCCCGTGTAGCCATCTCCCAGTTTCCCCAATGGTCACATCTTATGCAACCATATTACAATACCTAGTCTAGGAATTTCATATTGGTTTAATGCATATATATATAATGTAATGCCATTTTATCACATGTGTAAATATGCATAAAAACCATTGTAATCAAGATACAGAACTATTCCATTGCCCTAAAGATCACCCTTGTGCCACCCTTTATAGTAGTCACACCCACCACTCTACTTCTCCATCCTAACACCTGAAAACCACTACGTTGTTCTCCATCTCTATAATTTTGCCATTTTGAGAATGGCATATGAATAGAATCAACAATATATGATGATCTTTATCTGATGGTTTCGTGGAAAACCCCTTGTGCCTGCTTACTTTTTTTTTTAAACTCCCCTGGCTGCCTTCTACATTTTACTTATGCACCTTTATTTCTTGCACTTACATTTTATAATATTAGTACAAAATATAATATTAGTACAGAATATGTAAGTGTAAAAATGTAAAGTGACTTCGTCACCTTGCTAATTGCCATGAAAAAGTTGAGCTTCATTTTTTTGGGGTAAATAACCTATTAAAAATTTGTATAATATTATACTGCTGGATTTCATCCAGATGGAGGGGTGGACTATATCTTCCTTTCCAGAACACTCCTTGCTTATGGCCATATCTTTAGCACCTAGCATAATTCTTGATACATAGCAGGTATTTAATAAATTTTGTGGAGAAGATGAATGAAAAAAGGCCTCTTTATTTCTAGGAGTGACAAAGTGGATGGCTTTTGCTAAATGGCTATAGAGATGGAAACCAGAAGATCAAAACGCTACTGATGATTATTGTCTGTTTATATTCTTCTATGCTGCAGGTACATGCGAGCACCACTCAGCCCAGGGTGAGACACTAGCTCTCCTGTTTGTAGTTGAGGTTTTCCAATCTGGTGGAGCCTTGGCTCCTCCCTCTGGGTTATAGGTTCATAGTGCAGACTCAGAACACTTATCTGCTATCTATGCTGAATCCCTGTCCACCTCTGTGAGGCATGGGATTTCTGCTTTAGCCAATGACCTTGAGAAGCCCTGGTACTTACCTTTTCTTTTTCACTGGTCATTTAGGTCAGCCTACCTGGGTTGCCAAATACAAACTATCACCTCAGTTACTTTCACTTAACATGATGTAAAGGAGTATTGGTTAGGTTACATAATAAAAGATATTATGTGTAGAAGAACTGAAGGACTCTTGCACAAGCTATGTTGTTTTTTGCACTATGCTAAACCATCACCAGATCCTCTTTGGGCATCTTTCCCCATCTTATCCACTATTGGTGCTTGGGAATGCAACCAAGCCAAAGATCAGCAAAAGTCATCAAAACAAAACGACCATTTTAAACAAAATGACCAACTGTGAAATTAGTCTCCTCAAATCCCTCCTCATTTAGCACTAGTAACTATCTCCACCCATCACACTGAGATGATTGCCAGCTTTTGAAATAAAGGTGAAGAGTGGGATGGGGCTACTATGTTCACCTCGTTTATTAGGTTTTGCAACATCATGGCAAATTGGGCCTTGGAGAATGCTATGACCAAAGTAGTCTTTTAGGAAAAGTTGATGAATTGGGCTAAGCATCCAAAAGGGAAGACTACAGAGGGGCAGATGGAATGAAAGGGCTCAAACTAGCTGGTGGAATGAAAATAATATAGGTCACAAATTGAAGTAGAGCAAGAGGACCTGCGTAGCAGAGTGAGTAGGGACAATGGTAAGTGACAAGGTCAGAGAAGTTGTGGGGATGGCGACTTGGTGTAGACGATGGTTAGGAATGTGAACTTGATATTTAGATTTCTGAGTAAGAAGGAAGACAATTAGAGGATTTTGAATGGTAGAGCGACCTAATAACTTTGACTAAATTTCTCACAAACAAAACAATATACCAAAAGTAAAACAACAACAAAAAACCAAATAGGTCACAACACTGGTGCAATCTTCTATTTGCATAATGCTCTTACTTTATAATATGCTTATTGGAGCAAGACATTTAAAATTCATAACAACTAAAAATGAGTGAGGATCGGTTTTTAAAGTTGGAGAAACCAAGGATCAGAGAGGATAAGTGGCTAGTACATGGCCCTGCAGCTAGGAAGAAAGTAGAGCTGGGACTAGAGTATATGTGGTAACTAACCATCATCAATTCATTTTCTTTTGTCTTATTCAGGCTTGACCAGGGTGCTTAGCAGAGAAGGGACACACTGTGTGGGTCAGTGTGGAACAGGTCCGGGTGTCTTGAGCAGGGGCTGAACCATAGAGAAGTAGGATATTCCAGAAAGGTAGAATAGAGACCTTTTCTTCCAGGGATATCTCTGACTTGAAAGATCTAGAGAATATTTAAGATATTGAGGGAAATGATTGGAAATAGTATTTCTCAAGTTGCCCCAAACTTGTTCCTGTTCCCCATTCTATACTACGCCAAGTAAACAGGCATGCTCCTTAAAACCATGCAAATTGGCAAGTGGCTCTATAGATACATGAATAAACCATATTTTGAAAGCTCAGCTGCCTTCTACAGTTGTGCCAATTGGAAATCTATCCAGAATATGTAAAGCATAAAAGCCTCATTTCAAATAGTGACCTATTTTGTTAATGATAGCATCTACTTAGACCCTCTTATAAAAGGCTACAATGTTAATTTGGCAAAATGATTCCAATTGACCCATATGAGACATTTTTTCTGTCTGTTGCATGAATGTTGGAACTATAATAGATGTCTTAATTTAATGAGCATATTATACTAATTGAAATAAAGACCTAGTACTGCAGAGTAGCAGAGTAACTCTTGCTAGTCATTGCCAAATTATTAAAATCCTGACCACAGAAAATCACCTTAATTATTACAGAAGTAAAGAAGAGATATTCATTTCAAAAGCAAAAATAGCACTTACCAGAGATTGATGGCAAATGAAATTGATTAAAAAATAATCCTGCAATATTGCAGAAATGAAAAACTTTTTGAAAATCAAACACCACTGAAACAAATACAGAAAACCAGAAAATTAATAAAGATGGATAAGTAAGTAAATCTTAGAGAGACAAATGTAGACTCAAAAGCCTGAAACTCATTCATTAAATGCAGTAAACAATTTTTTTTTAAATCCTGTAACTTAGAATCACTTTATTTGGTGGGAGTGGTGTCATCAGGCCTTATCTAATCTTGGCAAATATGTAGGTACGTATTTCTCACGTACCTACTCTGTGCCAGGAACTGTGCTAATAAAAAGAAAACATTGCTTCTGTCCTCATGAAGCTTAGAGTTTAGCAAAGCTTAATCCAATTTTCATTCAATAACACATACATTTTAATATATATTTAAATATATCAAGTATATTCAATAAAATGCAAGTCTAAAATTTCAAGCATGAAAAGGAAAGCATGTGATGAAGTTGATGTAGTTTAGGTCAGAGTAGTATTCCCAGAGAAAGCAATATTTGAGCAGAGATCTAAGGGCTGATGTAGACTTAACTAATTAAGGTGGGATGAGAATATTAGATCATTCCAGACAAAGAGAACCAGATGTGTGGCAAGAAGAGGCTTGGGGCGCTTTGGAAACTAAAATACATCTAGTGTAATGGAACCTAGAAAATAAAGAGACATGGTGTTCAAATGAAGCTTGAGAAACGGGAGGAGAGCAGCAACCAGAAATGCAGCAATGCATAGAACTATGTCGATTTTAAATGTGGGTATACCATTGTTAGATCTGTTTTGAAAAGATTGAAAATACTGTATTATCATATGAAGACTAGATGGGAAAAGGGACAAGAATGGATGTTGTCAGGACAATTAGAAGACTACTTATGGAAATCTAGGGAAGGTGATAGTCACTTAGACTAGGAGGCAATAAGGAAATGGACAATTCTGTAAAACCACTAGAACCTGATAACTGGATTTTCTTGGGGGGAGATTGAAATATAAATTTGATATTTAGATTTCCGGCTTGCACAAAACTGAATGGTCTATGATGGTAGAGAGCACTGAAACAGGGCACATGGGAAAAGGACTAGATTTCAGGGAAGCTGGAAGATAAATGGAGATCATGAGATGAGTTTTGAATGCTTGAATTTGAAGAATATTTGCCAAGGCCACCATGTTTTATAATTCTAGGGGGTACCATTCACATGGAATGTAATGCAAACTTCACTCCTTGGAATTGTCATCGCAATGCTGCTGCTGTTTCAAGCATTCGAGTCGACTCGAGGAGTAGATATATGGCTCTAGATTTTAGAGGAAGGATCATGGCTGAAAATACTGCATTTCACTGAATTTCAGCTGCCACCAATTTCTAAACATCATCATTTTAAATGCCCAAGAAAGAGAAAAATACTGCCTACTACCATGCCATCAATTGTAAAATCTGGTCTCATTTCAAAGATGTTAAAATGTGGATAAGCAAGCATCTTATATTTGATCAAATACAGTATAAATTTACATGACAAAGGCCTATGGTAGTTGATTTTAATTGTATGGATTTAGATGAGAGAGAAGAAAAAATAGCTTAGTAAGCAGCCTGAAGGACGTCCAACATCAAATGCAAAATGATTTGGCCTAGACTACCTCTGGTGAATTATTTAGTCGGCTAATGGTATTTAGTACTTCAGTACCATAGCACTGGGAGACATGCTGAGCCCCTTTTCCTCCCTTCCTTGCATTATAATACAAGGACACATTGACATTAATAGAACAAAGAGTGACAGATTTATCCTATGGTAGTACTTATAGTTTATTTCTGCTTTATTTCCTATTTCAATGAGAAAAACAATGTTTACACTGTCACAGAACAGATGGAAGTGTGACCATCATTTTATAATGTAAGTTCATGGTTTCACATATTATTGTTTTATGTTTTAGCATATTTCAAGCAATTTTATTTTTTTTCTTTATGATGTTAGGTATTTTTAGATTGTGTGTGTAGTCATCTGTGGATGATGGGGGAATGCATAAGAAACTGGCAGTCGATGTGCCCCATACCATGCTCTTCTATTGCCTCGTCAGACACAACTTCTGTTGATTGTCCTGGAAATATATCCTGATGCCTTTAGCTCATGGACCAAATACATCCAGTGTTGCTTTACCAGTGCAAGAAAATAGACTTGGCAGGGAGATATTTCTGAGATTTTGGCCCTTCACCTGCAACTTACTAACTCTCTGATGCTGTTTTAATTTGCTAAAGTTGACAAAATGCAATGTACCAGAAATGGGTTGGCTTTTACAATGGAGATTCAATAACTTACAAACTTACAGTTCTTAGGCCATGGAAATGTCCAAATCCAGGAATCAACAGACATTGCTTTCTCCCTGAAGACTAGCTGCCAGCGATCCTCAGCTCCACTGTCATATGACCAGGCACATGGCGATGTCTGCTGGTCTCTCCCTTCTCTTTTGAGTTTTGTTGCTCCCAGCTTCTGGCTTCAATGGCTTCCTCTCTGAGCATGTGTATGTGCCCTTGTCTTTCAGCTTCTTTGGCTTTCCTCTCTCAGCTTCTCTGTGGATTTTTCTGTTTTTGTTTTTTTTTTTTCTTTTTTCCTTCTCTCTGTCATCTGTGTGTCCTAGCTTCTGTCTCTCTTAGCTTCTCTGGGGCCTTATTCTGTTTTTCATCTCCCATATAGGACTCCAGTAAGA
Source organism: Tamandua tetradactyla (assembly GCF_023851605.1). Taxonomy (NCBI): domain Eukaryota; kingdom Metazoa; phylum Chordata; class Mammalia; order Pilosa; family Myrmecophagidae; genus Tamandua; species Tamandua tetradactyla. Next base: position 84,262,484 of record NC_135336.1, on the reverse strand, counting down.
GGATTAAGACCCACCTAAGGTATGCCTCAAATGAAATAACCTAAGCAAGATCCCACCTACAATAGGTCAAAACCCACAACAGTGGATTAGCTTTAAGAACATGATCTTTTCTGGGGTCCATTTAGCTTCAAACTACCACGGCCACTGACATTGTAATTTAATCTTTCTGAATCCCATTATTCTTATCCATAAAATGGGAATAATTCTACCTTCAGCCTAAGGTTTCCAAAAGTATTAAATGGGTTATGAATGCAAGACATTTGTCCAGTGTCCAATGCATCTTAGATCCTCAATTGATGTTCCTTCTTTTTCCCATGATGTAATAATTCATTAAAAAAAGATGCAACAGATAACTTTTCACTTTTTTGATACACTAGAAAGACAAAATATTGCAACTTTTTATCAGTATTATAATAGGGAGAGGGATTATTTAGTTTTGCCTTCAAAATTTTATTCACTTTTTTTCTTGAAATTTTCCATGATTTGATTCAGCAAGAAATTGTTGTAACACCACTCATTATGAGTTAACAATGAAGGATCTTAGTGGTGCTAATGTTTATTCAGAGAATAAAGCTAAAGGATTTTTGTTTATTTGTTTGTTTGTTTTGATAATATCAGAAAGGAAGCATTTTGGGTGATAGTTTTATTTTAAAATATATATTTTTTTAAGAAATAAGGGCAATTTTATGGATAAATGTGATAGTATGTACATAGATCTCAGGGATAAGTATGCTACTGAACGTTCTCTTGAAAATGACATGTATTTTAAATTATTATTATTATAATTTTGTATGCTATATGGCAGGGGTCACATTTCACATTTCATTCTTTTTCCATGGGAGTATTCCCTTAGTGCAGTAGTATTTGTTGATTTTGTTTGTTTGTTTGCTTGGGAAGTGCATGGGCCAGGAATTGAACCCAGGTCTCCTTCAAGACCAGTAAGAATTCTACCACTGAACCACCCTTGCACCCCCACATTTTAAATCATTTTTCCTGTAGACAGTATATAGATGGGTCCTGTTTTAAAATCCATTCTGCCAATCTATGTCTTTTGATTGGGGAGTTTAATCCGTTAACATTTAGTGTTATTACTGTATGGGTAGTACTTTCTTCTACCATTTTACCTTTTGGATTTTATATGTTATATCTAATTTTTCTTCTTTTTACCTTTACAGATAGTCTTCATTTCTACACTATTCTCCACACCTCTCTCTTCTGTCTTTTCATATCTGCTTCTAGTGCTCCCTTCAGTATTTCTTGCAGAGCCAGTCTCTTGGTCACAAATTCTCTCAGTGATATTTTGTCTGAAAATGTTTTAATTACTCCCTCATTTTTTAAGGACAATTTTGCTGGATATAGAATTCTTGGTTGGCAGTTTTTCTCTTTTTGTAGTTTAAATATATCATCCCACTGTCTTCTTGCCTCCATGGTTTCTGCTGAGAAGTCTACACATAGTCATATTGGGCTTCCCTTGTATGTAATGGATTGCTTTTCTCTTGCTGCTTTCAAGATTCTCTCTTTCTCTTTGACCTCTGAAATTCTGATTAGTAAGTGCCTTGGCATATGTCTATTTGGATCTATTCTGTTTGGGGTGTGCTGCACTTCTTGGATCTGTAATTTTAAGTCTTTTATAAGAGTTGGGAAATTTTCAGTGATAATTTCATCCCTTAGTTTTTCTCCTCCTTTTCCCTTCTCTTCTCCTTCTGGGACACCCACAACATGTATATTCATGCACTTCATATTGTCATTCAATTCCCTGAGTCCCTGCTCATATTTTCCCATTCTTTTCCTTATATTTTCTTTTGCTTGTTGGATTTCAGATGTTCTGTCCTCCAGTTCACTAATCGTTCTGCCTCTTGAAATCAAACATTGTAGATTTCCATTGTCTTTCAATCTCTTCTAATGTGCCTTTCATTCCCATAAGTTCTGTGATTTGTTTTTTCAGACTTTCAATTTCTTCTTTTTGTTCATTCCTTGCCTTCTTTAGATCCTCCCTCAATTCATTGATTTGATTTTTGATGAGGTTTTCCATGTGTGTTCGAACATTCTGAATTAATTGTTTCAACTCCTGTATCTCATTTGAATTGTTGGTTTGTTCTTTTGACTGGACCATGTCTTCAATTTTCCTAGTGTGATTCATTATTTTTTGCTGGTGTCTTGGCATTTAATTACTTTAATTAGTTTATTCTGGAGAGTGTTTTCTCTTCTTTTACCTAGGATTTTCTTGCTGGATGAATTTGTTGTGTATCTGTTCTTTGACATTCAGTTCAGCTTATTCTTGACCAATAGCTTAGGTTTTGTTTAACAGATCAAAAATTTTCAGTTCTTGTTGCCTTGTTTCTTGCCCTGCCTTTATGATGCCTTTTTTCCACCTTAGGAGGGTCTACTTAGGTATTATAGATCCCAGCCAGATTTTTCCAGACCAAACTGGCCTCCTGTCAGGAGGAAAGAGTTTCCTGTGTCAGTTTCCCCTGAGGGTGAGACCTAGCAGGTTGAAAGACTTTCTAGTGAAGTCTCTCAGCTCTGAAATTTTCTTATCCTGCCCAGTATGTGGCCCTTGTCTGCCTGTGGGTCCCACCAGCATAAGATGATGTGATACCTTTAACTTTGGCAGACTCTCCCTGCTCAGGGTGTGATTGAGATTGTAGACTGGCTTTAATGGCTCCAAATTTCCAAGCCCTGGGGTCTGAATTCCTTGAGGGAGGGAATCCACCCGAGCTGGACAACACTTCTCCCCTGGGAAGGCACAGGCTCCAGACAAGCTCTCAAACAAGCTTGTTTCTGCCTATTTCTGGGGCAGTTGCAGCCTGAGAAGCTCTGCCACTGTAACCAAATGCAGTCAAGCTGTAGAAATACAGTCACAAAAGAAGAAAGAGAAAAATCCTTTTCAGAGCAGGACCCCTGTTCCTCAGGGTTGACAATCAAGAGCATAAGTTGATATGTTGCTTTGTTTGCCTTTAGATCCTATGTGCCCCTTCCTTTCCTTCTGAGCCCAGACCCTTTCAAATATTATGTGCTATCTATCCAATCCAAAAAACCTCTGTTTCTTTTTTTTTCTTTTTTCCATCAGCCCTGCCCCCTCATAGTTAGGGCAAAAATCAACAACCTCAGCTTTGACCAGTTTCACCTGAGCGGGGGGCCTATTTTTAGCAGAATTTGTGAATTAATTCCACACTTGAAGCTTAGTTGTGGTCAGCCCCTGCTGCTGGTAAAGCCTCTTTCCTGTCTCCTTTGGGAAGCAGCCTGTGGAGGAGGGGTGCCAGCTGCCTCAGCTTTGGGAACTCAAGGTTCTGGGGGGGTTTGCAGCTGGTCCAGCTGGTCCAGACTGGGGTGCGCTGTATGTCCGGTCACTGACATGGCCTCAGCAGTTGTTCTGTACTGTTCCTGGCTATTTAGCAGCTGTTCCTGGAGGATGAACTAAATCCCACACTTCACTAAGCCACCATCTTGGCACCAGTCCCCTTTAAATTATTTTTGAAAATGTTTTCTGGCTACTTTTCTCTTTCAAAATAAAAGCTAAACTGAACTGGTTTGGATTTTGTAGAATAGTATATTGGTTTTCTAATGCTGCCAAAATGCAATATACCAGAATTCGAAGGCTTTTATAAAGGAAATTGACTATGTTATAAGTTTACAGTTCTAAGGCCATGAAAATGTCCATATTAAGGCACCAACAAGAGGATACTGTTTTCCAAGCATGTGCATCTGAGATTTCTCCAAAATGGTTCCCCTTTTAAAGTACTCTAGTAGACTAATCATGACCAACCTTGAATGGGTGGAGTCACATCTCCATCTAATCAAAAGGCCACACCCACAATTGGGCATACCACAACTCTTTGGAGATAATCTAATTAAAAGTTTCAAACCTACAATGGAAATTGTTATTTCTGTTTTATATATGCATACCCTAGTATTTAGAGATAAGAATGAAGCTGATCAGGTTAGGATTGAGATAATCAGAATACAGGGTTAAGGAAGACACTGTCTATATTTTAGAACCTCATCTACTCTTTGAGACCAAAGGAAGAAAGGTTTATTTTGTCCAGAACCTAAATTGTCTGTGGCACATGATCTATCTCAACCTGTCTGGATAGATCATTTAAATAATCCAAACACAGGGAGGCCAGAATAAGAATGAGAGCCTTTAATTGTATAGCTTAATGTAATGCCTGGACACATCCCAGAGTATATTAAGCTGATAATCAAAAAGTATTGGCAAAGTCCCTTGAGGGATGGGTGAAAAAATATAGAACCATTAAACTTTAGCACTGGGGAAACCCCTAATAGCGTCAAACATTAGGGACACCCAAGTCAATAAGTGAGACCCTTGATCTTGAGGCTTGCTCTTGTGAAGCTTATTTATGTAGCAGAGAAGCTTAGGCTACCTATAGGTATGCCAAAGAGTTACTTCAGTAGGATCTCTTTTGTTGCTCAGATGCGGCTTCTCTTTCTCTATGCCCAACACTGCAAGTGAAATAATTGCCCTCCCCCTATGTGGGACATGACATCCAGGGATAAAAGTCTGCCTGGTGGCATGGGAGATGACTCCCAGGGATGAGCCTCGTCCTGACACTTGGGATCAACAATGCCATCCTGACCAAAAGGGAGAAAATAAGTGTTGAAAATAAGGTATCAATGGCTGAGAGAGCTCAAAAAGATTCAAGAGGCTACTCCAGACATCACTTTTATGCAAGCTTCAGTTAGACCTATCATAACTTGCCAAACCCCAAACCCCAACCAATACCATTCCTGCCAATACTAAAGAACACCTAGGTCATTATATAAGATTCTATAAAGGTTCCATGCAATAGGGTAAGTTTCCAGAAACCTCCAACCTCCAAATGGATCCTTGGATGAGATAAGTCCTGAAATGCAGAGGGGCCAGCCTCTCCAGAACATCTTTAGTTCCATGCCCCTATCCAAAATTATCGACAGCTCCTTCCAACATGAAAAAATTAAAGTTAGAATGGAAATAACCTAAATACCCGCAAAGAGTGGGAGAAAGATCAAAGGTGATGGTGGAATTATTCAGAGAAGGTAGGGTTTGACAAATGAGTATGATTGTGGAATCATTATATTGTTATTTCTTTTAGTCTCCAGTATTTTTAGAGCAGTAAGAAGTAAAAACCTGAAACTGTGAAATTGTAAGCCATACCAAACTGTGAAATCTGTTCTACAACTAATTGTTGTGATGTGCTTTGAAATTTATTGGTTTTTTGTATATATGTTATTCTCTACAAAAAAATTTGTGATAATAAATGCACAGCTATACGATATTGTGAACCATTGTTTGTTCACTTTGGACGATTACATTATCCAAAAATGTTTGTGTGTGAATATATAATATATATCAATAAAAATAAATAATTAAAAATTATTGTAGATGCAAAAAACAAAAACAAAAACAAATACATTTCCACTCTACAATATTGAATCAGGATTAAAAGAAATGGCTGCCCCACAAAATTGGATCAGGATTAAAA